>NC_091475.1:41124957-41724957 GCF_036971445.1 Narcine bancroftii
TGAATTTGTAACATCCCAAGAAACTCTGTGATCATGGTTAATTGCCCACTTTCTCGGTTTAGCAGAGTGGGAACAGAACTGACACAGCTAATTTCCTGGTCTATTCTATTGCTCAACAACACTTTTCACCTTCACTCAAAAAAAAAATCATCTGTCTAACAAAAGCAGAAAATGTGGAAAATACTCATGACCTATGCAGACAGAAACAGTCAATACTTCCAATCAAAACCGCTATGACTCTTTGAGATTGTTTTTCTCTCACAAATGTTCCATGGCCTGTTGAGTCATTCCACCATTCTCTTCTTCATTTCAGATTTTCATCTGTAGTAGTTTGCATCTGGAGACATCAGAATTGGCAAGGATTGATTGGAGGTTTACATATTTAATGCGGGATTACTGATGAATTGGCAGAAGGACACAACCATTTGTGCTGCCACTGTACAAGTCCAATGGGCAGTTTTGTGTGGAGTTTGCATGCTTTCCCTGTGGGTATCCCAGATGGTCTGGTTTCCATCTACATCTTCAAGGTGTGCTCTTCTTTTCTCTTTGGCTTGGCTTCACGGACGAAGATTTACGGAGGGGTAATGTCCACGTCAGCTGCAGGCTCGTTTGTGGTTGACAAGTCCGATGCAGGACAGCAGACACGGTTGCAGCGGTTGCAAGGGAAGATTGGTTGGTTGAGGTTGGGTGTTGGGTTTTACCTCCTTTGTCTTTTATCAGTGAGGTGGGCTCTGCGGTCTTCTTCAAAGGAGGTTGCTGCCCGCCGAACTGTGAGGCGCCAAGATGCACGGTGTGCTAGTTCCCAGGTAAATTGACTACCCTAAAAATGATCTCTTGATGCAGGTGACAAAAAAAAATTCTCATAGATGTGAAAATAAGTTAGAAGGAAGAAATAAAAGGGGAAATGAGTCCAATAGGCTGAATTGCCTCTTTATAGTCCATAAGATTAAAAAATAGTAAAAAGATAAACAATATCTTGATTGACACACAGACCACAGGAAGAGGTTTATCAGCCCAATGGGTCCAAGCCGACTCTAAAATCCAATTAGTCCCATATCCCTCAATTCCCTGAACCCTTACAACTTACTCCCTCTGCCATTTGATTATTTTTTGTCATTAACATTATAGAATAATTTATGCACTGAATTAATTTATCTTTAACTTTGGAATAGAGGATGAAAAGACACGAGTAAAATCCAGAGAGAGAATGGAAACAAACATAGACAGCACCTGAGGCTCTGGAGCCTATAAAAAGCAACAGTAAACAAACCTGTATGCTGGCAAGGGTACAACTGTATAGAGCACTTCTTACCAGTTCAGTAAAGCCAATGACTCTGGTTGCACATCATGCATTTCAAACTGTATACACCGATGAAAGTATGGTTGTAACTTATGCACAATGTATTCTCAGAAACAAAATAAAATCAATATTAATTGGTTTTAGGAATTAAGATTGAGAGATAAATATTTGCTCCACATTGAACAGTGCTATGGGATCTTTGGGAAAGCAGGCTGGATGTGTATGCAACAGAATCATCTCCCAACGGTGTGGCATTCCCTCAGTACTGCATTGACCAGGCACAAGTTGGTTGTCTTATAAGTAAAACTTGGACAGGCTGGGGTTGTATCTGCCAGAGTCTAGAAGAGTTGGGTTTAATTAAAATGCACAATTTTGAATGATCTTGACAGGTGAATAGGGCAAAGACCACCTCCTCTTGTGAAAGAGCTAAAACAATCACTGGTTTAAAATAATTTGAGATGAGATACCATTTTTTCCCCTCAGGTTAATGAGTCTTTCGAATTCTCTTCCTGAAAGGGAGGGGTGGGAGAATAGTCCTTTAAGATTTATAAGGCAGAGGTAGATAAATGCTGGATCAGTAAAGGGGTGAAGGTTACTCCAGGTGGGTAGGAATTCGGAGCTGAGGTTACAATCAGATCAGACTCGATTGTAATGAATGGCATAGGAGATGAGGGGCTACCCTTGGTCTTAATTCATACCTTTGTAAATTCTGGCCACTTGCATTATAGGCTGAAGCCTCAGGTGTGGTTTAAAATCTCTGAATTTGGGATGACACAGCTCAGCTCATCGCACCACATGGATTCAATGAAGATTAATATGCTGTTACAGTGCCAGTGGCGGGGGTTCGAATCCAGATCTGTCAGTAAGGGGTTTGTTCATTGTATCCATGTCTGCGTGGATTTCCTCTGGGTGCTGTGGGCTCCTCCCATATTTGGGCAGCGCAGTGTCGTGAGGCACGAGGGCCTGATGCCATGCTAGATCTCTAAATGTAAAAATATTAAGAGAAAAAAAAATAAGCCAACTATGAGGATTTCCATCCAGAAATAGTTGCGCATACAAGGGGACAGTTAATATGGTCTCCTTCAACTACAAGTCACTAGATAAACCCTAGAAATACTTCGAATGCGCTCTTTATTCCCTCCTTTCCCTTCTCCTCGCAGAGACGAGCTCCAAACAGCTTGCATCCAATCGGGTGGGGATGGGGGGGAAACTGGAGAAGGGATCGCATGACTCTTGCTTTATCCAGTGCCTGACCTCTGCAGGTTACCAAGTGAATAACAAACTGCGCTCGGCTCAGGTGCTGATGGACAAATTCAAGAAATTCCCACATTCTCCACGAAAGTGAGAATAAAACCATATCAACCACGTTTGAATGGCACAAGTTTGAAACACGTGCACCGACTCCCCCCCCCCCCCCCAATTCCACTCGGCTTTTATACAAGCACAGGCGCTTTTAAAACCTGCAAGCACCGCCAAACAAATTGTCAGCTACCTTGCTGGGCTTAGACACGCATCTTTGACTAAAGACACTGGAAATAAGTTCTAACAATCAGCTTCCAAAGAGAGGGCGAGGAATGTCGAGTGGGTGCGCCCGCGTTGCATCTAGTCCGTGGGAGTGTGTCTGGTGGTGAGTCACCGTCATTAAATCAGCCAAAGCAACTTATTTAATAACTGCACGAAAACTTCACTGCTCACTTCGCCTTGACTGCGTTTGCACGGAAGAGTAACGTGCACGGTGGGGAACTCTTAACACGTGTGGGTGGCAGGTCAGAGACTTTCTGCTGAGAATCCAAGGGAGTGATTTTGCTCCAGCCCCAACCTCCCCGCCTGAAAGACGGGAACAAAGTTTGGTCTCGATCAAACAAAGTGCGAGCCAGAATCTTTAAAACTCACACCTCTACTTTAAGTACTATAAAGTGATTCGCCTTCTGTTCCGCGTTAAAAGCAAGAATACTAACAAACTGCTCTTTGTCCATACTGAGGAATCCCTTCTGTTCCCACCAACCTACAAGCATAGGTTGTCATGGAGACACTGCACGTCTATTTGCTCTACAAATGATCAAAGGGCCAAGACAACACACACACACACACAAAACTTGCCAGACTTCCTACTGGCAAGGCACTAATTAACTGACAGAGACTCAGGCCAGTGATTCCATTCACTTGCTGCAGTTTACAGCAATGTTCAAGACGCTGCCCAAGTTCTGCATTGGCAAGGCCTGCGAGCACAGAATGAAATGGCAAAGCTAAGAACAGCCCCAAGTGCTGTGCCATGGCAGCAGTTTCTTTGAGAGAGTGGTCATACCTGCTTCATCTTCAGAATCCCATTATCCGCAGTGCATGAAGAAGTCTGCAGTGGCAATTGGTAAGAACTTGGCACAAGTGGAAGGTTTACATCCACTCACTTCCCCCCTGGCTGAAGAGCCCTCATGTTCTTTGTTTAAACTTTGCGCTGCCGCTCTGCGAGAAGTCAACAACAAGGGGACATAACTGCCTGCCCTCCTCGTTTGAAACCCAAGCTCTGATCAGTTGCTGCGAGCTGAGGGAGGCTCCGACTAAGTCTCGCCAATCAGGCGCAGGGGGAGGAGGCTAACATGTCTACACTGGATTAGGGAAGGTTTTATAGGTATTTCGGATAAAGGGCATGTGAGATCAAAGGCACGAATTAGCGAGGGGGGGGGGGGGGCAGCCACTATAAACTGCTGTATTCCTGCTTTTTGCAGAGCAGCTTTTCCCAAGCAAGCTCCAAAAGCCAAGACCGGCCCGGGACAAAACTTTGAAAGTTCCTGTCTGTATGGAAGTTCACCGAGGTACTTTACTCCTTCCTCCTTGGCGCATCTCAAGCCCTTGATTAAACGCAGCACGAAAAAAGAGCCCTTTAGCAGGTGGTTACTCAGTGGAGGTTGAAATCCATAGCAATTCCCAACCTGGCAGGTGGGATGTCCAACCCCTTACTCCAGTTTGGATCGTAGATCGTGAACTATACTCCAGTATACACAATGATCTTGATATTTAATTCTGCATGCTAGAGTACAGTTCCGTGGCATCGCCAGCATACAACTTAATAACTACAATCCATAAACGTAATGAAAGACAACTGTTTGGTGGACAAAACTTACAGCAACATTTGCAATGAATTTCGTGACGTGTTCATCACAATACATTTTGATTCTATACCCTCAGCAGGCCAGGAACGTTCCTTAGGTGGTCAAATGGTCAGGCAAATTAATAGTTTTGGTTCCTAATCCTTTTTCAAGAACTGTTTGCTTTACATTTGAGATCCTGAATTTCTCTTTTGAAGTGCACAACTAAACAGCATTTTTACAGCACCAATGGACATCCCCAGGTACTTGACAGACAACAAAGTCCATCTCAGTTCTGTCGTAACGTGGAAAGTTGGGCAACCATTTTAGACCCAGCAAGGATTTCTTTATGCATCTATGTTGGTTGAAATATTAAAAATTAGATGCAGGAATGGAAATATTCTCCTTTGCTTCTACAAAGTGGCACCTTGGAAATTCTTACAGGCTCTTGAGGGACCGATAAAAGTTTTGAAGGATTCGGTATGAAACATGGTACCTCCGACAGTGTAGCTATTTCTCAGTTTTGCAGTGGGGTGCCAACCTGAATTTTAACGCGAGTCAGCTCTGATTTAAATCAATCTGAACTCAAACCAAACATTACTTAAGAAATTTAATCCAGCAAATATGGGCATGCTATATTCATTCAGGTCTACAAAAACAGGAATAATTTTCTTTATACGATAATTCTGCAAAAACAATGTCTTGTAATTTGATTTGCTTGCTATGCTGTCAATCACAATTCCTTTCTCCAGTAACTACAAAAATTTTGAGTTGGTTTGGCCTAGCCAATGTACATAGCTCTTGCCTGAAAAGAGAAGTGGTATTACAGAGGTGCTGAGAGGGGATTTCTGCACATTTTTTTACTCCTTCCGCCAATGTTTCCCCAATCGTCACTTGAATACATGATTGTAGCTGAGGTAACAATACTGATTCACAGTGTGTGTCTGATGTGTTAGTTTTAGTTCATGCTGCGGTACAGTCAAATGCACACATCCCTACCAAAGGAGAATCCACAATCACTGAAACATGCCAGAATGAACATTAATACAAGACTAAGTTTAAAAAGGGGTGACTGACTCAAGCTAGTGAATGGGCTCAGTGATCCTGATTCATACTGGAATACGAGCTCATAGACATGATTTATAATAGGAGAGTTCTTTGGGACAGGTTCACACCAGTTTACAGGCTGCCTTCAGTGAATCACATTGAGAAAAAGCTATGCTGTTACTAATTCAACCTAGTAATTCCATACAATCGTATCTGATCCATGTCATTAAACAAAAACGTCTACAGATGCTGGAGTCAAGTTCAATACACAAGCGAATTGAAGAAGCTCAGTAGGTCAAGTGGTATCCATAGGAAGTAAAAAGGGTACCAAACATTTCAGGCCTGGGACCTTTGTCTGGTATAAGCAAGAATAAAAGGGTGGGGGGGGGGGGGAGGAGGGATGGGGAGGGGAGGAGCAAAGGATAACAGGTAATAAATAGGTCAAGGAGATACAGATGGGAGGATAGAAGAAAAAAATGCTGAGGTGATGGGGAGACAGTTGAGGGCAGCTCTCTGAGAGGAGGAGGAAAGGAAAGGAAAGGAGACAGTGAGAGAGAGAGAGAGAGAGTCTTCAGGGAGGAAGTTAATGGAAATTGGAGAAGTCAATGTTCATGCCAGCTGGTCAGAGATCGCTACTGAGCTCAGTGTGTTCCATGTCAGATAGGGAAGGTTAAGCAGATAGTGAAGACTCAGCAGGAGTTAGAGTAGGGATCAGTGGGGTGGAGGGTCTCCAGCCAGACAGCAACCCCAATGGTTCCTTGAACCTATGTCAAATTATCATTCAGTGGAGTAGGAGCATTCAGAATTGAGAAGTTTAAGTCCATGCAATAGGGGTGTTTAGAGATTTAGTGTAAACAGAAGGTGCTTACCACTACACAATAAACTCACCTCCTACACCATCTGTGGGATAGTCTATGGTTTGCACATTGGCCTCATCCAAGAGGAAGCAAGTCCTTCTCAATCTAGAGGAATTGTCTGAGAAGAAAAGGTTGCACCCACACTGCAATAAGGGTAGAAGGCTTTAGACCTAGAGGCACTGAAAGAATGGCCATTTATATTGGAGACACAGTGTACTGTGATATGGAGAAGTAACTGCAGATGGTGGGATTTCTATGTGCTATATTCCTTGTCTATTCAAGTCTCAGCTAGTGGTGGTAGAGTCTTGATGATAAAAATAGCATTAACTGGCAAAGAACACTGGTGAATTACTGAACTGCAAATTGTAGCTGGTGTAAGCTGCACCCATGGTCAGTATCCTGGCAAGATTTGGTGATGATTGAACTGTACTCTAGCATGCAGAATTAAATATCAAGGTCATTGTGTATACTGGAGTATAGTTCACGATCTACGATCCAAAGTGGAGTAGACTCCAAAGGGCATCAATTCATGTCAAGAGTACAGTGCTAGGTCAATATACCGGCGTATATATTTCCTTTTGTCACTGATTTATATCGCAATATTGATTTTGAACTCACAAGTGATCTAATATTATTCAAATCAAATAATTTCACTGTTGTCCTCTGGTGACAGATACCTGGCATTCTTACCCAGCCTCACCACTGTGTAGCTCCAAAACCCACAGTACCGACTCCATTGTCTCATCCAGCTGTTACTGTCCATAAAAGTACAGTGCAGGCTACTGCATTCTGGACTGGTATTAGTTAAACTTGGAGTGTCTTAGGAATTTCCTTTCAATCTCAGTGCAGTCAACATTTGAATCTCTGGGGTGGTTAATTAATGACGCCTAGATTCCAATCCTGCTTTGCAGATTAGGTCACTGACATCAGACAAATGGTTAGTCGAAAGATTCCAAAGTTATCTTGTTCTGAAATGAGCAAGTCTGATTCACCAAAGACTATCCTAGTTAATAGAGGAAAAAGCCTAACATCTGTTTACTTTCTCGTTTGATACCTTTACTGCATGCAGTGCCATGTAACTGATTGGTAAGCAAAGCAGGGTTTTAGAAATCTTCAAATGCATAATCAGTAAAAGAGGGCAGGTTGAAGCAGGCAAGCTTTTTTTAAAAAAAGTATTCATTTGTATAAAGCGTAATATTAAGCCTGTGACTAATTTTCCTCTTCCAATATTTGTTGTGAAAAGAACTCTTATCCACTTTCTTTCCTTCAGGAAGTTTCAACACAGGTTATTTCCCCCTTAATGCACTCTACAAGCATGTATCCAAGGTATTTCTGTTCACATTAGTTGCCCTGTGCAGCAAGCTGAGCATGGCTGCACACACAATAGTTTATAATGGAAATCTTAAGGGAGATTGAAAAAACAGTTGGCAAAATAAACCAAGTTGGATTCCAAGGAGCATGGCATATTTCATTTCTTATAAGTCACCAATTCTATTCTAAATTAAAATCTTATGCTTGTAGGCAGATATCCTTACCACAAAGTAGCACATCTTCTCATGATATTTTCACATTTTTGGGTCACATATTGCATTATAAATATCTACAGTATATTTTTAATTAATGGAAATTGTCCATAAACATGTCACATTGTAATTGCACCTTATTGCCAATAGTGGCGATATAGAGCCCCAGATTTCTGTTTCTCAGCAACCCAGCTTCTGTTAGAGAAATCACCTCCCATGGGACCCACCAACACAAAATGCTCAGGGGCCCATCTCCCCAGGGACTCCAAGTAAATATAAAGTCTCCAATAGAGAGGAGTTGTGGACAATCCCTCAGTTAGTTGTGCAACCCAAGGTGTACCTCAACCTTGTGGAACAAGTAGCTGTCCATCACTGCAAAGCAAGGTGCCCATTGTTTCTCTGATTCACAAGGACAACTCTGGACTCTGCACAAGCTTAAAGCTGATTACCCCAAATATGAGGACACCACTCACTAAATGTTCTCATACAAGTCAGACTATTCTGACCCAGAATATATTACCAATCCTTTATTATCATTGTGTATAAATCCTGGAACTCCCTGACTAACAGCTCCATAGGAGTAACTTCAATAAAGCATCTCACCATCCCCTTCTCAAGGATAATACTTGAGTAATGACTTTGCCTAGATCTTTGCCTACATGCATAGAGAGGAGAAAAAAAACTTGCATTCATCTGACACCTTTCACAATTCCAAGTTATCATGGCTGGATAAATGGCATTGAGCATTCCGAGATAGTAATGTCAGTTGAGGGTTAAATGCTGGCTCGAAGAAACATAAGGGATTCCTTTTGTCCAAATGTTAAATAAGGATGCCATTCATCCCATGCCAGGCAAAAATGAATTTGAATAAATCTTACTTTCTAATCCTTGTATGTGGCCCTGCAGCTTAGGTCATCAGAGTCAACATGTCTGCAGATAATACAACAGTAGTTAGCCTAATCGGCAACAAAGATAAGTCACACTACAGAGAAGAGATGGAAAATCTTGTGGTATTGTGCGAGAATAACAACCCGAGTCTCAACATGGACTTCAGGAGAACCAGGAACAATCACTACACAGCAATAACTTGGTCATGGAGACAGGAGAGAGCACCAAGTTCCTTGGAGTCCACTTAACAAGTGATCTATAGTAGACATACAACATCTCCTCACTTGTCAGGAACGTACAGCAGCCATTACTATTTCTGAGAAGACTGAAGCGGAAAAGGCTACCAGCCACCATCACGTCAACCTTCAACAGGAGCTCTTGTGAGAGCTTCCTGGCTGCATCACAGTGTGGTACGGTTGCTGAAGAGAATTGGATCAGAGGTCAATCACAGGGCCTTAGGAGTAGGAGAAAGGATGACTGGGGTCTTCCTCCACCACCAGCTCCCCCTACCACCCCCCCCCCCCCCATCAACGTGATCTATGGGGATCGTTGTCTGAAGAGCGCATGCAAAATCGTTGAGGACCTCTACCACCCCATAAACAACATCATTCAACTGCTCCCATTGGGAAAGAGATACAGGAGTATCAGAGCCATCACCACCAGGCTGAGGAATAGCTTCTTCTCGTGGGCAGCGAGACTGCTGAACGACCAAAGGAACTGCTCACACTAACCATCCGAGACTCTCATAGTCATGAAATTATATTTATTTATTTGTATATATGAATACTTGTCCTTACTTGGGGTGACCTGTCCAAGTGGGACAGGTTACATCTGGACTGAAGAGGAACCAATATCATGGCAGAGAGGGGGGTGAGAACCAAAGTGAAGAGGCAGAGGATGTTGTCACAC
Organism: Narcine bancroftii; assembly: GCF_036971445.1. Classification (NCBI taxonomy): domain Eukaryota; kingdom Metazoa; phylum Chordata; class Chondrichthyes; order Torpediniformes; family Narcinidae; genus Narcine; species Narcine bancroftii. Next base: position 41,134,565 of record NC_091475.1, read on the forward strand.
AAATAGGGACAGCTGTTAGGGAGTTTGTGTGGAAGGACAGGCAGATAGGGCAAAGATGCTGCCATGGGGGATGGGTTGGAATGAAACAGGGACACAGAGTCAAAAGTAACAAATAAAGTGCTAAAGGTTTTATATTTAAATACATGCAGCAAAAGAAGTAAAAAGTGATCACCTTGTAGTACAGCTACAGATTCGCAGGTATGATGTTGCAGCCGTCACAGAGTCATGGCTAGAGGGTGGATGTCATTGGGAGCTTATTGCCCAAGGATTTACAGTATATAGAAAGGATAGACAGATAAGCAGAGGTGTGGCTGTTTGTTAGTAAGGAATAACATTAAATCATTAGAAAGAGGTGATATTAGATCAGAAGATATAGAATCATTGTGGGTTGAGTTAAGAAAAGGCAAGGGTAAAAAGAAACTGTTGGTAGTTATATACATACATCCAAATAATAGCAGGAGTGTGGACAACAAATTACGAGAGCAAATAGAAAAGGCGTGTCAGAAAGGCAATGTTTTGGTAGTCATGGGGGATCTTAGCATGCAAATAGATAGGCAAAACCACGTTGGCACTGGATCTAAAAAGAGAATTTGCAGAAAGACTATGGGATTGTTTTTTTTTAAGTGTAACATGTTGATGAGCCCACTTGATTGGGGGTTATATAATGCATCATAGATGATTAGAGACTTTAAAGGGGCAGTGATCACAATATGATTGAAGTCAATTTGAGATTTAACAATGAGAAACTAAAGTCAGATGCTTCAGTGATTCAATGCGGTAAGTGGGAATTACAGTAGGCCATTTCATGTCAGGCCTCCACCTGGAGGCCGGCTACAATAGTGGATCAAAACTTACCTTTCAGACAGCAGCCCTAAAAGGCTGCTCCAGCGTCCCATTCACATCCTGAGGTGACTCGTGGCACCCTCCGGAGCCGATGGGAGGTGGGGTGACTGGTGCAGTAGCACCACCCGTCATAAATACGCAGCAGAACCATGGCGGTCTTCCCTACCCATAATTCCCCACACAGCTGGAACCACTCTGTGGTGGGGGGGGGATTGAGGGTAGGCCAGATGGCCATTGCTCTGCCGCGTTTTGAGCTGCAGAGAGCGGCCCTGAAGGCGAAAACAGCCTGATGAGGCCACCCCCTGTTGGCCCAACAGCCCCCGCTGATGGCTCCTGCTGCCTCAACAGCTCCCGCTGCCCTGACGGCTCCTGCCCACCACCCGTCTTGGAGGGAGAGGGGTGAGTGGGGAGATGGGTTGCGGGCTGATGGTATCATCAGCCCACCGCTAACCAGCTGCTTGCAGCAGCTGTACTTTCAGGTCAGGTGGCGGAGTGCGGCGGTCTACCAATCATCCTTCCCTGAGAAGGGTTGGAATTGGCGCCTCGGAGCCGGCCACGGTGCATTCAGGAAGGTACATCTTTAGCCAACAGGACGAAGAACCTCCACCTTTACAGTATGGTGTTTTCCATGTTTCAAAGTGACACAAGAGAGGAACTGGCCAAAGTACTCCATTCTGCTCCGATATCTTATGGTCTTGTGGTTATGGAGCAGGTTTTTAAAATCGGTCAGCACAACATAGTTGGCTGTAGGGCCTGTGCTGTCATGTTCTATGTTCTAAGAACTATCTGCACTATTCAACTTTTATTTATTCATCTACCTTTTTCAATTTATTATCTCTTTTTCCTGAGTCAGGACCAAGGGTAAGCATTTAATTTCTATCATTGTTGACCATGTATTTTACATAACAATGTGGATACAGCAAGTAAGAATTTCAGTACATCTGTGCATAGAACTTATACTAAATATATTATGATAAACTCTCATAGTTGTACTCCTACCAGAGAATTTAAATATATGCCCCAACAGTTGCTTTCGTTCAATGTCTTATCCAAAAAGCTACACCAAATCCACCTCATTTTCGCTTTCTAACGTGACTTAAACCAACAAGTTTCTAACTTTACCAATGAGCTGAGCTCATCACCTACCTCAACTTAATTGCTTGTTTCCTCATTAAAAGTTCTGAAATATGCTGAGATTTAGAGATTCAGAAGGGGAGCAAGGACTTACACAAAGGATAATGCGGAACGGGAATGTCATTTCAAATGTCAAAGATTGCAATAGGTAAAGAGAAATGTCGAGCTGCCAGTGATCAAAAATTCCGTCTTAAAAAAAAATAGAAGATACTAAGGAAATAAGAACAAAGCATAATGCAGATTTAATCCAGATGTGGTTAATGTACAAATAAGCCACAACCATTTCACTGAGAATAGGTATGACAGTAACATACCCAAATTGTTCCAAAACATTACCTTCTGTATAATAGCAGATGTATGAGATCTCTTAAAGGTGGTTTTGAGGTTTTTTTAAAACCGTCAGTGCACAGCGTCGAACATTTCTTCTGATGCTTTATCATTCACATCTGTCTTCCAATACTGATTCCCTAAACTATTCACCACAGCAGAAACCTATTCCCTCTGTGTCTGTGTCCAAGAACACAGGGATCCAGCCAAAGCCGCTGACTTCCTCCAACAATTTTTTTTTGCCCTTGACTGACAATTGGATTTCCACCATTACCTCAGGTACACTCTATTACCTCATGAGTGTCTGTTTTAACCTCTCTCCCTCCTCAATTTCCATCTACATATTGCCCTTTCAACAACATCCACTAAAAATGGAACACCAGATTCCAAATGTACACTGACAGCACCAATATCTACCCCATTCCCACCTCTCCCAACCCCTTCAAAGTCTTTGACGAACACGCTTCTTGTCAACATCTTGGACTGGATGATCAATAATCTGACTCTAGGAAAGCAACTCCTCATAATGAAAATTCTTACTTTGGATTCAGATCCCTGTAGAATCTTGTGCACTTCTGTTTCAATAACCTCCTCCATCTAAACAACACTTATGCATCCCGATTTTAACTGCTCTTCTACTATGAGTCAGGGTCCTTACACCACAAGATCCAGAAATCCATTCCTAAACTTTTATTGCTTTCTTCTTTCCTGAGACACTTGCAAACCAAACTGTTTGGCAATCTTTTAATCACCAATCCTAATATTTCCTCAAATAGAGCAACATGTGGCACTGTGGCCTTTTCATTACTCCAGCAACCTGTTCAGTCGTGGCTTCTGGTTGATGGTTAGATGCTGGGCATGAAAATATAAGGAACTCTCTTGTTCCTAAAAGCAACATTTTTCTCTACTCAGAGTTTGGTTAAATGGGATCTTGAGAATCACAGAACTTCAAGGTATTGAAGGATACCATCCAGTCCCTTATCTGCATGTTGGCCAATACCAGTGGCATTTGCACAAACTCCCTGTGACTGGGTGCTCTGGTTTCCTCCCACATTCTGCAGGTTGGTTGGTTTACTGATGATGGTAGGTCTTTGGTAGGAGAATCAGGAAAGAAGAAGCAACTTAATGGCCACGTGAGAGGGTTTAGATAACAGGGAAATAAGTGAAAACCAAGATCACTGAGATTGCTCTGAAAACTTGCAGTGACTTGTGGGCTAAATGGCCTCCTTCTATGTTGTACATGAAATTACAGAATGATTAAAAGCAGCTGTCTCAGCCTCAGAAAGTATCCAACGAGAGCACTGAAGTAGATGGCAGAAAATGGATTTGTGGCATGGCCTTCCTTATAATCTCCCTCAGTGGTCCAATGGTAAAATTTGTTTAATTTGATTATTTACCATGCTAAAGATATTATGTAAATCCTAGATGGGCTTTATCCTTCAATCTGACAGCCTGAAAAACTGCAAGATGCACTTACCTCTTCTATACTCCAGTACATATTCCTGAGGCTGTGCTGTGTTGTTTAAAGCACTGAGGGCTCAAGTGAAAATGGGCTTAACTCAGTAGCGTCAACATGATAGTTCAACTTTATTTAAAATGATCACCCAAGTGCAATTTCTTGCCTGCTGTCATTTGGACAAGAGACCACATGCTTGTCACACTGCACATAAAAGGACAAGGACGTGATGAAATGAAAGGAGATGTTCGAAAAAATGCCCTGGTTAACATCCAACCTTCAGCCAGCCAGTGACACAGCAGTTAATGCTGCTGCCTTGTAGTTCCAGGGTCACCAGTTCAAACCTGACTTTGGCTGTTGGTGCTGTGATTGTAGTTCATACACAAAAGTGCTGGAGAAACTCAACAGGTCCTGCAGTGTCTAGAGGAAGTAAAGATAGCATCCATAGAAGGGAAGGGCTCAGGCCTGAATACTCTGATTATATATCTTTGCCTCCTATGGGTGCTGCAGAACCTGCTGAGTTTCTCCAGCACTTTTACACCTTTGCCCCATGATCATATGGGTTTGCTCTGGTTCCCTTCCATGCACCAAAACATACATGTTGTGTGACCACAGTAAATTGCCTCTCACAAAGATGGGTGGCAGGAGAATCATGGAGAGTTGATGGAGAGTTAGGGTACAGAGAAATAAGGAAAGGGGTGATGAGACTAAAGGGATTGCTCCTCTGGGAGACAGCATGGATATGATGGGCAAGCAAGGGGGCCTTCTGTGTGGTTATAAGCATCGGAAGTAAAAGCAAATGATCTGGTCAGTTTTCTCTTGGCTATGCTGGGCTTGGTATGTTTCTCAAGATGAGTTTTGGTGTCAATAATGAGCCAAGTGAGCAGATGACACTGAGATTGGAGGCGTTGTGGACAGTGAAAGTTTTCAAAGCTTGCTGAGGGATCTGGACCAGCTGGAAAAATGGGATGAAAATGGCAGATGGAATTTAATGCAGACAAATATGAGGTGTTGCATTTTGGAAGGACAAACCAAGAAAGGACGTACGCAGCGAAGTACACTGAGGAGTGCAGCTGAAAAGAGGGATCTAGAAATACAGATACACAATTCCCTGAAAGTGACTTCCTCAGGAGTTTGCGGAGGAGTTAGTGGAGTTGTTCAAGTGAACCGGTACGGACTTGAAGGGCCGACATGGTCTGTTTCCGTGCTGTAAACAATTATATGGTTATGGTTATTTGGTTATGGTGTCACAGGTGGGTAGGGTTGTAAAGAGAGCTTTTGGCATATTGGCCTTCCATAAATCAAAGTATTGAGTATTGGAGTTGGGATGTTATAGTAAAGTTTCATAAGACATTGGTGAAGCCAAATTAGGAGTATTATGTGAAGATTTGGTCACCTAACCACAGGAAAGATATCAATAAAATAGAGAGAGTGCAGAGAAGATTTACTAGGATCTTACCTGGACTTCAGGAGCTGAGTTACAGGGAAAGGTTAAACAGATTAGGATGTTATTCCCTGGACTGTTGAAGAATGAGGGGAGATTTGTTAGAGGTATTTAAAACTATGAGGGGGAGAGACAGAGTAAAAGTAGATAGGCCTCTTCCACTGAGGGTAGATGAGATACAAACCAGAGTGATGCACCATCAAAAACTCCCAAAGACTGAAGGTGAACGAACTGATAGGCTTTTATTAGCTTGAGAACAAAAGCACATCCATGCTGTTCGACTGTTCTGCACTGGGCAGGGGGCTATGGAACATTCAAGAGACTGTGGGAGGAGCCACAGGCACAATCTGACAATGGGTGTGCCCAAACAGACAAAGATTGGTTACCACACAGAGGTCATGGGTTAAAGGGGAAAGGTTTAAGGGAGTGCCTTCTCACAGAAAGTGGCGGGAGTGTGGAACAAGCTGCCAGCTGAAGTGAATGCAGGCTCATTTTTAACATTTAAGAAGAATTTGGACAGGTACATGGATGGGAGAGGTATGGATGGCTATGGACTGGATGCAGGTCAGTGGGACAAGGCAAAAAAAAATTCAGCAATGACAAGAAGGGCCGAAGGGGCCTGTTTCTCTGCTGTGGTGTTCAATGGTTCTAAGTGTAGGAGGTTAAGAACTGGCATCTGCCCAGTTTTTATCCTGACAAGTTTGATTAAAATTATAAGTGAACAATTTCCCATGTTAGTGCACATTAATGACCTGTTAATAATGGCATAGTGATCAGGGATTTCAAGCTTGTACACCAAATTAAATGGTTTGTTTAATGGTAATAGAGAGTGTGTGGTTGAGGATCAGGCTTTAAGCACATTTTAACTGTGTATCCTGTAATTAGGGGCTTCAAGGTAAATTTCAATTCCTGTAAAAGGTGTTTTCTTAAGCTGGAGCCAAGCTATATACTCTTTGAATCTCCCAACCTCATCACTCTTTCCAGAGACAAGACAAATTTGGTTAGTGACTGGACTGTAAACATCATCTGTATGGGTTTCAGTAAATGGAAAATGTATTGATGGCTCAGTAAATCTCTTCTACAAAAGTCAGACTCCATTATACAGAAGCCACTCTATTATTTAGGAACTTTGGCCTATTTGCCATCACTGGTTGTCAAAAGGCCTGAGAGCCGCACTGTAGATGAAATGTTAAATGCAGGCCAAGTCTACAAATTAAGATAAATGTGACTAGTTCCTTGGCAATCCATAAAGATAAGCATGCTGTTCTCCCAGAGATCCTGCCTATGCTATTGCAACACCACTCATCTCATTGCTACATTTTTAAAAATTTTAATGAACAGTGAAAAGTCCTTCTGACTCATGAAATCCATACTGCCCAATTAACCTACGAACCCCGTAGGTTTCTGCAGGGTGGGAGGAAACCAGGGCATCTGGAGAAAACCATTGCAGGTGATGAGGAGAATGTACACACTCCTGACAGACAGTGCCAAAGTCGAACTTGGGTCACTTGCACTATAATAGCATTGAGTTAAATGCAATGCCAACCATGCCATCCATAACACCATCAGTGCCACCCACAGTTTGTGTCCATATTGTGTACTATTTGGCTTTCCTTCTTAATAATGATGGTTCAGAGACAAATGCCGCCCAGATGGATATGGTAAATAGAAGGTACAGGTACTAGTTATCATGTTGGTTGGAGGCCCTCTACTGCACATTTCACTCCTGCTCAAACCCAATGTCCTGGTGGGTTCCAAAGGGTATTAAACTCCTCCACTGGGAAATATAAACCTTGTGTCAGCCATGCTCCTGACTGGGTCTGTGGAGCTGGAACAGAGCTAGCAAGTGATGCCCAAGGATCGCACCCCAAAGTCAGATCCACATGGAAGAAGTAAGAGTGGAGAGAGGTGGTGGTCTTTGATCAGGACAGGGATCAGGAATGAGATAGGTGGCTACAAGGGGATGGGGAAGTGCAGGAAGAGTAAAAGAAAAAAAATCAGAGTGAGAACCCTTGGGGATTACTAAGTCAGGGGAAAGAGTCATTTGGGTGTAAGAATGGCTGGAGGAGGTGAAAAGGAAGAAAGACAAGGAAGACCCCAGGATTGGGCAGGGACCAGTGTCTTGAAGGGTCATGGCACCTTGACTATTAAGGAGGCTTGGCAGTAAGCCCTGAAGACTTAGAAGTTAATTGAATGGGATGGAGTAATAGGGAGGAAGGATGGTAAATCAGGGTCATGTTGGGGTGGAGATACCTTAAGGGAGTCATTGTCACTCATGCAGAGCTTATGCTCATATCTCAAGACAAATCTCACCTATCCTCACCAGAATCTCTGATGAAGTATCACTTCATCAGGGGTTTGTACTCCAGATTATGGAGTATGGCACAATCCTATAAATTTCAGACTCTCAAGGTGATGAACACATTTTTATCATAGAACACCTTTGATGTGGTAAAACACACAGATTGTGGCTGAATAGGTCAGGACATGTAAAATATGTAATTGGTCCTAACAGAAAGACTGTCTGGTATGTCAGATATAATTCAATTCTCTGGGAATATTTGCTCTTGAGAGGATAGAATATCTACGTGTAATTGCTGTAGTGCTAGTTCCCATCATTAGTATCCTCCAGTGTTCAATGTGCAAGTAATTCCTTGCATACACTTAAGATTTAAAATGGTATTACTAAATAGTTAGCTTTTCCTACATTAACCCTTGAAATGATGCGTTTCCTACTCCCCCCATCCTCAGCTCATCAGAAAACAGTGGAGTATGCTCATTTGGAAGACGTGAAAATTGTATCATTAGAGTCTTCCAGCTCCCTCAGAAATGGGAGATGGACATTAGCCATAGACTCTATGTTTGGAGCATTGGCTGTGCAAAATATTGTTGCTTAGATAATTGACTTGATATTCATACCAGCATCTATCATCATCGGAGACTTGCACGTAAATTTCACTGTTACGTTTAATATATGCTCCATTTCAAACATACGTGATATCTTCCCACCATTGTAGAGTTAATTAATCATATTCACATTTCCTAAATGCTATTTCATTCAATTAAATGATCTGCAAGCAATTCTGTATAATCTTGAAGCACCCTGTTACAATGCATGGTTACTTGCAGGACAGACAGTGCCTAGGCTCCCCTCTAGTGTCTGGATGGGGACATTGCAGCTACTTTTAATTCTGGAAAAATACAATGAGGCTTAGAAACGGCGTGGGATTTTATGAAGTTTACCAGTCTATGGTGCTCCAATAACTAATTCAGATGTGGGCCTGCGTCAGTGAACATCAGGAGAGACTGGGCAGAGCTCAGTCAAATATGTAAAGGCGCAAGGGAGGTCATGAAACAATCATGAATGATGATAGTATTTCACTCTGGGATGAGCCCCATGAGGCACTAATGTGAAGTTTACCACAGATGTTGGAAATCTGAGATAAAGCAGGAGATGCTGCAAATGTTTAGACCAGAGGTTCTCAATCTTTTTCCACCCACATACCACTTTAAGTCTACCCTATGCCATTGGTGCTCTGTGATTAGAAAGGGATTGCTTAAGGTGGTACAGGTATGTGAGTGGGAAAGGAAGGTTGAGAATCACTGCTCCATACCCAATTGTTACTAAAATATTTTGCTTGAGAAAAATTGACATTGACCCATTTCCTTTGCAGTTATGAAACCGCTCACATAACGAGACAGTTAGGTATGATTAAAACAGTGGTTTTTAAACTTTTTCTTTCCACCCATATACCACCTTAAGCAATCCCTTACAAATCATAGAGCACCTATGGCATATTGAATACCTAAAGTGGTATGTGGATGGAAAGAAAAAGGTTGAGAACCACTGGTTTAGACGATTAGGGACCAGCTGTGAAGATGATGGTCAAAACAACTGATTTGTGCATAGCAGTAGGGACAGTGGCCCAGTAACCTGGAACCAGCGATTTTGATCAAAGAAACTGGGGGATAAAAAAAAACATCTGTCATTTGATTTTTTACATTTACCCAAAAGATTAGGCAGAGTTTCAGTTTATTGCCACTTTTTTCTCTATCTTATTCCCAATGTGACCTCCTGTACTGTTAGAGTGAGGGCCCAACATAAGCCCTGTACATGTGGCAATAAATAATTCAAATGAGCCCCATTTCTGGACAATTATCTCCAGTCAAAAGTACAAAATGGACTGATAGATGCATCAGCACTGCATATTTTTCTTCTCAGATTCAATCACTGAAATTAATGGGATGAATTTGGGAAGTAGGACACAGCAGTATATTTATTTCACGTTCTGGCTGGGCACCAATTTCTCAGCACACATGTACATTGACAATGCCTATTTCTACCCCGCTATCTCCCCTCCAATGTGTATGAATCTAGAAGTGAATGAGACAAAGGATCAGACTCCCATGAGGACAAACAAGAAAGACTGTAGGTGCTGGAATCTCAGTGCAATACACAAAAAGCCTTGCCTGTCGATTGCCTTTCTTGGATGCCGCCTGAACTGCTGAGTTCCTGCAGCATGTTGTGCATTGCAAAAAGGCTCCCATGGGCCAGATTTGCAGTTATTAGGTACATCTTAGCAAAACTTTAAGGAAAATGAAGGAAATTAGGTAGTTAGAGAGGCCAGCCTGTGTAGGTGCATTTCCTCCCAAAAGAGAGATCACAGTTTAGAACAGATGTGATTTGTTCAAGGCAGTTTCCCAGAATTTGCTGCTCTGCTATATTTACACCAGAAATGGCTAATTTTATGGCAATTTTACATATTAAGCAGATTCAAGTCTGAAGGAGATTACAGAGTTAAGGAAACAATGAGTTGAAAACAGAGTTGAGAAGTTATTCTGGACTTCTGATGCTGATCAGCAAGCAGGCATAGATGTGATGTGTAACTGAGACTGTACGACACTGGACGTGACAGCAGAGCTTTGTATGTCCTCGTATTTTGGGTGTAGAAGGCCAGCTGCGGCAGCATTGCAATTGTCATCAAAGACGTGTGAGGTTTTCACAGCTGATAAGCTGAGAAAAACTGAAGTTATGTAGATTGAAAAAGCACCAGCTTTTGGTGAAGATTTGTGGTCAAAGATTTACTTTGGTGTCAAGTGAGCAAAGAACTTCAGACAGTTACTGTGGAGAAGGACCAAGGGAGGGGACAGTGATATGAATTTGTGGGAGGGGCCAAGGAAATTTTTTTGAACGTCTAATTGGAGAGAATCATCACTGGCTGTTGGGCAAGATGACTTATTATTTGTAGGCACTGGTGGTGAGGAGAATCTATGTACAGGTGTCTAACCTTTTATCCAGGATTCCAAACACTGGCAACCTCCAAAAACTGGCACTTTTTTCTCCCGGTGGGAGAGAAGCAGGTGGTGGCTGGCTTCCTTCCCCATAATTCCCCATGCAACTGGAATCGCTCTGGCGTTGGGATAATGGGTAACAAAGATGTCCATTGCACCTGCATTGAGCTATACCCGCGATCCAGTGTGGCGCTCCATAAACTCCGGTCTGGGCAGCACTGCACCCCGCTGCTGCGTCAGGAGTTAGATTGGGGGGGTGGGCAACAGATGGTGCTACACTGCCGGGGTGTGCCTTAGGGCCAGCCCGATAAGCTGGTGGAGTGCCTGGAAGCTGCTGGCACTTGGCTCCACTACCCTAACTGCTTCTCCTGCAGTTCTGCATGTCTGGCCTTCTGCCCCGCTTGGCCACCGGCTCCAAGCAGCCAACGTTGGCCACCTTTTTGGCCGAGCTCCCGGTCCACCCCATCACCTCTGACCTCCACACTGGTCAAGAGCTTCCTGTATGTGCACGTCAACCCTTGTCAGCCCCCCTCCCATGCTTAGCCCTGTCTAGGGTGAAAAAATAGTCTGTCACAGGCCCTGGGGTGGGTCCAACAGACGGCCGGCCAGAGGCAACAGACAGCTGGGGTTGGGAGGGGGTGGAAATGGACTGTAGGGACTAGGAGCAATGCATTTGTTTAAAGGGACCAAAATAACAATGATTCCGAAATCCAGAAGATTCCAAACAACAGCAGGTGTCCAGTCTCTACAACCCCAGATAAAAGCTTAGGCACCTATATTAGGGGCACACTCATGGGTATCGACAGCTTGCTTTCAGATGATGTTACCAATCAGACAGGATACGGATTGGCATAGCGGTTAACACAACACTTGTACAGTGCCAACGATTTTCAACTCATTGTTTCCTTAACTCTGCAATCCCCTTCAGACAGTGCCAGCGATCAGGACTGGGTTCGAATCCCGAGCTGTTTGTATAGAGTTTTTATGTTCTCCCCATGTCTGCGTGGGGTTTCCCCGGGGGCTCTAGTTTCCCTCCACCATTTGAAATGTACCAGGGGTGTAGGTTAATTGGGTGTAAATTGGGCAGCACGGACTCATGGGCCGAAATGGCTTGTTACTGTGCTGTGTTTTAATTTTAAAAAAAAGATGAGAGCGGGGCTCTTAGAAACTACCACAAAGTTCTTTTTCCTACAGGAAGACCAGCTGTGTATCCCTTTATGCAGTTTAAGTGCAGAATCTTCCAGCCATCCAGAATACAGATTAAACCTCCAGCATTTGTCAACCATAGTCTGCCCCAGTCGCTGATCCAACAAAAACTTTCATGTTTTGAGAAAGGATAAGGAATCCTGTGAAGAAAGGAAGATAGATTCTCTTTGTTTTGCAGGTTCTCACTGCACATTACTCTGAACGTAACAAATGGTAACAGCCCAACCAGTCTTCCTCTCCTCAGTCAGGAGATTAATTTAAAGAGCTGCGAGATTCAATAATACTCATCATAATCTCCCGTCAAATGGATGAAGCAAATAAATTCAGAGTGAGCTGAGCAGCCCGCTCCTAATATTATTTATCTCCTTGGGATGTCTATCCTGCTTCTCTTACTCTACCCATTGCCTTTGCCATGAAAATATCTTTTGATTCATTTTTCTGTTGTGAAAGGCATGAAGGATACTCCTCATTGCTGTTCATTTCACATTTTCACAGCCTGGGAGAAGAGTGCAAAGTAGTGGAAGGATTTACAGGATGATTAAATATGACCCTTTTCCACGTGCAATTCTGTCACCTCAGTCAGCAAGCAAGACAAGAAGACCGGGGTAGGCTAATGGAACGGATGCACAAACGACGAGGAGAAAGTGGAGCCCAGAAGCATGACTATAAAAACAATGAAACAATGAGCTACAAATAGACAGGATGAAACCTTATTAGAAAGATAACGATAGTTTGAAAATGTGCATGCTGCTTAACATTTGTTATGTCACAACTGGACTGCTCCTCCCACAGTTATACCACTTTTCTGTGGCAGAGATTTATAGATGGGACTGGGTCATTCACACACATCAGATATACAGTTTCCTTCATAATGTTTGGGACAGACACTTTTTTCCCCTTTATTTTCCCCTGTGGTCCACAGTTTTAAATTTGTAATCAAACAATTCACTTGTGATTAAAGATCACATTCCAGATTTTATTCACGGTTATTTGTATACATTTTGATTTGACCATGTAGAAATTACAGCATTTTTTATACATAGTTCCATCATTTCAGGGCACCATATTTGGGACAGAGCAATGGTATGTATATAAAAGTAGTTATGTTTAGTACTTTGTTGCATATTCTTTGCATGCAATAACTGCTTGAAATCTTTGATTCATAGACATCACCAGGTGCTGAGTACCTTCTCTGGTGGTGCTCTGTCAGGCCTCTATTGCAGTCATCATTTTCCTTCAGCATATGGAAGGCATGTCCAATTGGATTTAGATCAGGTGTCTGACTTGGCCATTCAAAAATCTTCCAGTTTTTTGCTTTGAAAAACTGTTGTCTTAGCAGTATATTTGGGATAATTATCTTACTGTAGGATGAAGTGCCATCCAATAAGTAATGGGGCATTTGCTTGATCTTGAGCTGATAAGATGTTTCTATACATCTCAGAATTCATTTTGCTACTGCCATCAACAGTTACATCATCAATGAAGATAAGTGCGCCAGTACCTGTGGCAGCCAAACATGCCTAGGCCATAACACCCCCACCACCATGTTTCACAGATGAGGTGTGTGATAGTACAGATCTATCACCAATGTATATAGTGTATATAGTTACAGTATCTAGACTGTGCTTACAGCGATTAGCTGAGAGCTAAGCCACACCTACTGTCTGGGCCTTAAAGGGTTGTGTCCCTAGCCAGGTCGAATCATTCCGGACTGGTCAGCCACCTGTGAAGAGCTCCTGTCTTTTGCTAATAAAAGCCTTGGTTTGGATCAACGTTTTTGGTTCTTTCGACGAGCTCTACAAGGTCGTTTGCTTTGGATCCTGGGCAGTTCCTTTATGGTTCTACACTTTGCTCTTGCCATCATGCTAATACAGGTTAATCTTGATCTCATCTGTCCACAAGACTTTTTTCCAGAATTCTACAGGCTCATTTAAATACTTCTTAGCAAACTGTAATCTGGCCATCCTGTTTCTGTGGCTAACTAATGGTTTGCATCTTGCAGTGCAGCCTCTGTATTTCTGTTCATGAAGTCTTCTGCAGACAGTGGTCATTGACACATCCTGACCTGCCTCCTAAAGACTGTTTCTGATCTGTTGGACAGGCGTTTGGTGATATTTTTTCATTATGATGTTTTGCTTGGCCTACCAGTCCCTTTGTGATTACTAGCTCACCAGTATGCTGTTTCTTCTTAATGATGTTCCAAACCATTGATTTTGGTCATCCTAAGGCTTGGACAATGTCTCTTACTGTTTTATTCTTGTTTTTCAGCGTCATCATGGCTTCTTTGACTTTCATTGGCACAACTCTGGTCCTTATGTTGAAAAATAGAAACTACATACTCCAAGGGTGATCAAAAACTTAGAAGCAAGCTGAGCTCTCTTATACCATCACTAAAGAAGCAATTAAACATCGCTGAGTACTTACAACACCTGTGAAGCCAAATAGCCAAACTCTTTTGGTGTCCTGAAATGAGGGAACTATGTATAAAAAGTGCTGTAATTTCTACATGATCAAACCAAAATGTATATAAATAACCTTGAATAAAATCTGGAATGTGCAGTTGAATTACACGTTAATTAATCACATACAACCCTGAGGTTTTTTTCCAGAGGGCCAGGCAGAATTTCTACTTATTGGTAATGGAAAAATGACTATACTCAATCTCATTGCTCACACTACCTGCTCCTGGACAAAGCAAGAACAGAAATACTCTGGTCTTGACTCCATAATTTCTCATGTTGTTAACGTGATTCTGCCACGACCATATCTACAAGCATTTTCCTGTTTTCTGCATTTTAAAGGGACCATTCCTTATGCAACTCCCAAGTCAGCTCTTTTATTCCTTAACAACAACAAAAAAAATCACTGCCTAATTGCAGAAATGCAACACCTATCCTTTCACCTGTCCTTCTCCCCATTCTGGGATCCAAACAGATGAAGCAGAAATTTCCATTTCCAATCTAATGTACAATATCTGGTGCTCACAATGTGGTCTGTGTGACAGTATCAAAACCAAACAATTAAATATCCATTTTATGGATCATCTGGATTCAGTCTGCAGGAATGATCCTGATCTTCCTGTTGCCTGTCATTTCCACACTGCCCTATCTGTGACGTCCCGTACCACTAGAACAAGACCAAAGGCAAGCTTGAGGAACAACATCCATTTGAACTCAAAATTAAATTTTTCAAATAACCATGTCCTCTGTGGTGTTGGCTATTTTACTCCTTCTATAAGCTCTGATTGTACTGGACTTCATATTCCTTAGTTCCTCTTGTTCACTACATCCCTCCCAACATCTTCTCTGTAACTTGCTTCTTTTTCTCTCTTTCACAGTTCATTGAAGGTCTTTGATCTGAAATGTTAGCTTTGTTTCTCTTTCCACAGACGTTACTAATCTGCTGAGGGTTTCCAGCAGTTTTTAATCTTTATTTCACTCTTCCAAACCATCAGGCTTATGAGATGTTAAAAGATTTGACATAAAGCTGCAACAGGATGCAGTGATGTCATCATAAGTAGGACTAAAGCCACAAGCCATACTAGAACATCTACAATTAATGTTCAACATAAATCATCAAAATTATCAAAAACTACTCACAAATATTCTCTTGTAATGCATAACAGATATGCCCCTGAAAGTATTGAGCAAAGCTTGCAAGTTACCTCATTCGGAGGGTCCGTGCTGGGGATGCGCAGCACAGTCGGAGGGTCCGTGCTGAGTACCATACTATCAGAGAGACAGAGCTAAGGGAATACCATGCAACTGGAGTATCATGTGGCAGCATTCTGCAATGTCCTATCATCTGTTCGGATGGAGTGCGACATTGATGGTCACATCGTACTAAGGGCGTGCTTGCAGTGTGGGTGGAGCAGTACTAAGACACTTCTGCAGGATCAGTTTTGAGTGAATGCTGCTGCACCAGTAGATTAGTACCTTGGGAGCACTGTACTGTCCAAGTGTCTGTGCTGAAGGAATGCAGACTGTCAGGGTGCAGTCCCCTCTGTGCTGATGCTTTAACAGAGTATCACTCTCTCAGATTCAACATGGAAGCACTCTCTCAGTGCTGATGCTTCAACAGTGCAGTGCTCCCTCTGTTGATGCAGCACTCTCTCTAGATTACAACAGTGCTTTAGCCTCGGGTTTCTGCCCACAGCTTAACCATGCAGGAGGTCCATATTCACCAGACACTGCTGGAAACGCTCTTCTCCTGCACCTTCCTTTACTTGCCCTCTGACTTCTTCCCCTGCCATGTTTGCTTCCAGGACTAACTAAGGGTCTTGTGACTGGAACTGATGACTCACCGGGTTAAAGTGATGGCTGTCAGCTTGCTGAGGACCTGGTGCAGTCTCAGTGGTCCCCTGCATTCAGAGCCATCACCCATCCAGCTCATGAGTCGCTGCCTGGCCTGCCACTTCATGGCCAAATCCTGCTCTACACTGCCATCATCTGTGATAACCATAAAAATATATTTACCCCTCATTTCGCTGTGCAAAATTAGTGAAAGTCGTGTACTCAGGCAATTACATTTTTTACAGCATTTCCTGCAAAATATCTCCATTTACTTCCCTGAGCATCACCAGTAATGTTAATGCACCTCAGCCCCACCCACCAGGTTTATTTGTTCCATTGCAAAGGACAGCAAATATTTTGGTTCCATGCCATTTTTGAATCAAGGTTTCTTGTCTGGCCCATCTGTCTGTTGAATTTAACTCTCTCAGCGCTTTAAGTGGCTCGTGGTCTCTTCCTTGACCTTGTAAGTGTTTTCACATGCCACTGTTAAAGCCACAATTACTTACTTGTTTCCACTGTTTGACAAGAAAGGTTTCAGCCTTCACCCAGTTCCGATCCTCAAACTGAAACATTCGCTCCTTTGAGCGGCTTCTCCAATTACTCAAGAATGAAAAAAAGTTCATCCGTGTTGAGCTGTTCGAGGGGATGATGGAAAATACAGGTTTACAAGTTTAATCTAGGCTGAAATAAATCATTAAAATGGCTATTCCGCTTCTGGTGAAATGTGATGCTTACCGTTCAGGACATTCCATTAAAACTCAATGGATGGGAATGGGCCATTTAGTCCTTTGTGAAAGTTCTGCTATTCAATCAGAACTTGGATGATCTATTCCTTAACTTCATTTATTTGTCTTTGCTCAACATCCCTTGATACCTTTTCCCAGATAATTGATTTCAGTCTTAGGTTTACATAGGTTGGTACCACAACAATGTTCTGTGTTCAATGGCTTTTCACCTCCAACCTGCAGTTGTTCCAGGCTTGCCTGCATGTTCACCTTTGGGGCAAATGATCTTCACATCAATATTTTACAACTGATAACAAACAAAATAAAAGCTCACATTGTTTGAAAAACTGTGTGCATTTTCTCTATAATTGCTCACAGAAGAGTTCAGGAAATTAGCATTTAAACTCTTGAAAATTTCAAGACTACCAAGGAGGTTTGTTGACCTTTAGAAAGGCCCGGTTTATGGGAAGACCTGGTGCCCTCTGTACCATTAACTGCATGAGCCAGGAAACACTTCTAAAGACTGCAATATAAAATCAGCTTTAGAAACTCGGCCTGAGTTTAAATTGTCATTGAGGTTGAAAGGTATTTACTCCTCATTAAGTGCTGGTTAATGGCATTTATCTTGTCCCCAATTCATTCAGCAGAGGATTAAAATTCAACAGTGCTGTAAATCTATTGCATACCTGTGCACACACATACATGCACATGTTGTGTTCTATCGGGGTAGGGAGCATTAGTACTTTAAGGAATATATGGGTCGGCACAACATTGAGGGCTGAAGGGCCTATACTGTGCTGTTGTGTTCTATGCACCGCCCTATTCCCCTGTTCAGCCATTTCAAATCAAAGCCATGGAATGGTTTGCAAGCAGGCTGTTGACACCCATCGTTCGCACTCTTAATACATAACTGGGGAGGAGTCACACCCTTGGATGTGAGAGAGTACATTCCAGCACAACCTATCCCAGCTGACAGCTGAGGGAGAGGTTCTCTCTCCCATGTGATGAGTCTGTCTCCCTCAAGTGGGAGACCAATTTGCTAACATGGAACAGTACTGAGTGGAGGGAGGGATGGGAGAAAATTTTCCTGGTAGAACTCTGAGGGATCTGGGCTATGCCATGGATTGGAAGGTGGGTGTGTATGGACAAAACTTTCCTTATTCTAATATATCCCAATTTCAGAATATCATCTTCCAAAGCGTGAGCTGAGATATCCCAAATTTCTATCTCTTTAAGTAGTTTTAATTCGTTGATAGAATGGATAAACATTTTGCATTGCTCTGTATTAAGACTTTCATAATGATGAATAATAAAGCATTTATTGTATGATAGAGATACAAAAGCTATATAGAGATATAAAATTTATATAAAGATACAAAATCTTTGAAAGAGATACACAAACCTTAAAGAGATAAATAATATTCAAAGAAAAATTTCTCATGCTCGCGCTTCCTTCACATCTGGTTGAATAATGAGCAAGCAATTAGTGTGGGTGGATATTAGGACATATGAGCTCATAGTCACTATAGTAACACTACAAACAATAGTGCTCTTAAAGATACAGGAACAAAATTAACTAAGAATCAAAAATACAAGTTTTAACCTTCACAGCATGGGACTGGGGTATAGTGGAGAGTTAGCAAATCGGGAAGGGAAGAACAAAAAGGCTTAAAAATGAAAGAGGTGAGAGGAGGAAGGAGCTAAGAAAAATGAGCCCTCTGGTTGACTCCTACTTGAAACCAGCACATTGCAGTCATATGCCCCAATTCCAATAAAATGTAATGGTCAAGTTGATAGTAAGCAAAAGAAGGATTTTCACTGTGTATCGGTACATGTGATAGAAACAATTCAATTTGATCCTTAAAGTGAGAGATCTAAGCTAAGGATGATCTCTGCCCTGACCTTCTAAATGGGGAGCATCGTTAGCATAGCGATTAGGGCATTACTATCACAGAGCCAGTGACCCGGATTCAAATCAGGTGCCATCTGTAAGCAACTTGTACATACTCGTCATATCTGCATGGGTTTCCTCCAGTTTCACCCCATGTTCCAAAGACATATGGGGTGGTAGGTTGATTGTTTTTATGAACAGTGCGGGCTCATAGGCCAGAAAGGCCTGTTATCGTGCCATGTCTCTAAGTTTAAAACCCTGGCTCCAATTCCAGTGGGAGACAAATTCTTCCTCCTGCGTAACCAGCACCAGGGTGGATTAAGCCTTTTGCTAGACATTATTGACAAGAATGAAATTATGGAAAGTTCATTCTAATTGGGTCCCTCTCCTGCTTGTAGCAGAGTCTTAACTAACACCTATTTCATTACAAGAGCTGGACACAAGACCTCATGGCAACATAGAACCATAGAACATTACCACACAGAAAGCAGGCCTCTTCAGCCCTTCTAGTCTATAATCAAACTACCTAATCCCACCGATCTGCATTCATTCCACCTCTCTCCATACCCCTACCATCCATGTACCTCTCCAAATTTTTCTTAAATGTTAAAATTGAGCCCACATTCACCTCTTCAGGTCCAGGCATGTTAGATTGTATCAACACCTCAGAGTGGGTCACAATGTCAACATCGCCTGAGCCATGACAGATATGGAGGGACTAACCACTGACTAATCCTTAGAGGTCCAGTGAACCTCTGATAATTATGACGTGCACCAAATTGCATTGTTCTCAAGACCATCCAGTGGGCCATTCCACTGAGAAACCAAGAGAGCAAGCCTATGAAGGGCCAAAATCACTTAGAAGAAATATTTTGATTAACTCTTCAACCATAACCCTGTTCTTTAAGTGACTAGCTTTTACTGGATTCTGCAGAAAAAATATTCAGCTCCCTGAGACCTCAGACTGGGAAGGTGAGGCGAATTTTAACCCTCACTGATCCTGGTGGATGGAGGAAGAATCATGTATGCCACCACTCACTTCAACCCCAGCGTATGTCCCCATCACACCCCAAAGCAACTCGCGAACCATAAAGCAGCCACAAAAACGGACCAGCCTTAGACTTCTCTGTCATCTAATGTAACATGTCCTGATCTTTCAGTGACACTGACAGTCAAAGTGAAAACATTCAGTGCTGTTCTTTCACTGCAGGAATACAACTGGGAAACCTGACATTTTGGCTGAACGCATCAGACTAGGTGATATTTCACAGATGTCCTTCATTGATACAATCTCTTGTAGCAGGCATGGCATGCAACTGAACTTTTAGCTTGATGTGCATTTCATTAACTATTTAACTTGCTTGATGGCTGCAGGAAGTAATCTGATGAAGTATTTGTCCCTTTCAACCTCATCTCGGTTTGAATTCCCACATGTGCCCCTGGTCACATGTCTCCTTGCCTGCAGGTTTTGTGTTTTGCCTAATCACAGAATTAATGCTGACCTTTCAAAGTGACATGGCTGATTCAGTGCTAGACTATCAGAGAAGGTCAGGGCTTATTTATGGAATGTTTTTGGCATATTCTGTGAAGGGTAGGTAAGAGGAGAATAGCAGTAAAAGGGAGAATTTGTGGAGGTTGTGAGGCCCACTGGATTGCTCCGATTTAAGAGAGTTCATGTTCCTCACTCTCTCACCTAAATCCTCAGAGAGTATTTAGGATTATCATTGTTAAGTACTTTCTCTCTCACCCTGAGCCAGGCGGTGTGAGAGTGCCACCAAGCCTCACTAATTGTCCAGACAGCTGAGAGCAGAACCACAAGAGCATTGAGGAAAAGTGCAGGTCTTTTATTTTCTTTCACCACTTCTGTTTATTATTAATTAGACAATGGAGCCATGGGAATTAACTGTTTCACAGCATGTAAAGTGAAAATGCAGTAAGACTTGAATATCAGGAAGGGACTCAACAGTTTGCCTGGTATTGAAAATGAGCTGCAGTTACATCCTGATAAGTAAAGCCTCTCACTGCGGCTCTCCCAATCACAAGGTCCTTCCAACCCACTTTCTCAAACATTACTGCCTCTCCTTATGACCCACAAAACACATCTGAGACCCGATTGTCTCTTCTAGGTCCTGCATTATGAAGTAATCTGATGAATAGACTCCGGACATATTCAATATACAAGGACCTCTCGCATGATCGACATTCTCTGATTCAGGGCCTCATACAAGCAACATTAGCTTCTGCACACTTAAAGGCAGCTTTCCCACCACCAAAGATGATTCTATGGTTTTAGATCCTGTCAAGACAATCCGTTGCCACACTCTCAGCAGCCAGAAGCTAAAAGCTCCAAAACAAAGGATACTCACTGCTGGCCATCGAAAACCCTCCCCCCCACACTAATTATTTCATAACATTGTGGGTTGAGTTGAAGTTTTTTCTGCTCCAAAATAGAGTTTACGTTTTGAAAGTAATTCATAAAACATTTGGGGAATTCTGGCTGTTGGAAAGGGCTATAAAATTATTTTCTTTCCTTAACCTGCTGAAAATGAAAATAGCATCAACATGCATCTTGTGTTAAAATATTTACAGGGCTAAGTAACTGTGTGGAATCAAACAGGTTTGATCTCTGTTTTAAAATCCATTATTTTTCCACAGGTACTTTATTTTCTTGTCAGCGCCCTTTGATTAATTCAGGAATACAGGCAGTGTAGGCTCTTCAAAAATCCAGTCAAAGCCCATGACTAATTTATAATCAGGATAAGTGCAAAGCAAACATCTTCAGTGCTATATACCTTTTGTGGTGTGTCAGCTGCCTGCAGCAAACAACCTAAAATAGAGGGACCTAATTAATGAGATTTCAAATTTTGGTCATCATTTTCAATGAAGATTATTTGTGTGAATGTGGACAAAGTTTAATGCTCAGATAAAATTCCAATTCCATTTGACAAATTTCCTTGAGCCCATCCCAGAAAGCCAACTTTACCAATGGAATTATAACAAGGGATCTGAGAAGGGATCTGAGAAGGGATCTGAGAAGGAATGCTAACTTTTTCAAGGTGCTTTATACGATAGATTAAAAAGTAAACGTTTCCTCTGCTGCATGAGTTGGAGAAAATAGTACAGGGGAGACCTGATTAAGAGTCCAACAGAGAAGATTAGTTCAACACCATGAAGATTTTGGGGCTCGTTCATTTGTAAGCCACATTAGTAATCAATACTTACTCAACCTGTTTCCTCAGAAACTGTGCTATGTAAAGGGCACTCAAACTCTTTGTCTCACTGAAATCTATGACCTCTTGTGACATTTCCAACTGCTCTACACATGGTGGTGGTGGTGAGAGGGGGTTGGGGGGTGGTGTTAGTGGCACCTTAATAATCGGTTTCCAAGGTTCAGGAGAATTTCAGGCTCCTGTTGCTGAATTCTGACACATCTTACCGTTTGGTGGCAAAGCAAGGAGACACCAACTTCGTCTTTGAGGAGAGGAGACTTCAGCTCATAGCAGAAAATAGACACTGGGATTTGCCTGCATTGCAGATTTCTTGAAGTGTACATATTCAGAGGCTGCAATCATATCCTTACAGAGGGTTCCTAGAACCCTCCTGCCAGGAGTGTCTGGCTGAAGCCCTGGATTATATCTGTACCTTCTTGGATAAAGGCCATGCCTCTTGTGGCATATCCAGGTCTCTGAACTCCAGGGAATAAAGTCCCACTCCACTCGACTATGAACATTATTTTGTAGATGGAAAAGTATTGCTTGTCAGATCTTTTAACAACCAACAATGCAGCTGTTGTGAGAACCTGCTACAGATCAATAGGGAAGACCATGCTGAAAGTTGACATAGCAGGGAAACCTAAAAACAAACTTAAATAGAGTATTTACATACAGGACTGTGTTACTCACAATGTTCTTTTAACATAATTAAAGGTGGCCCTGATTACTTTTTTGCCACGTTTAATTTATTTCATGAGGAAGGTGCATTGTTGACAATCCACATTTACTGCTTGTTTGTAATTGTCCTTGAACTGAATGGCTCATTCATCCATTTGAGAAGGATTAACATTCACCCACAGTGCTGCAAGTCTGGACACAAACAATGCAGAATGGATAAAGAGGGAGATTTTCCTTTCTGAAGATATTAGTGATGTCATTTTACCATCAAAATTAATGTTTAAATGTGTACCCAGCATTAGATCACATCTAGAATTTAGCTGACAGGGCACTCTTTTTAAACACAATGCAAGTGAAGTTGCCATATTGTTGCATGAGTCTTGAATGTCTGGCCATTCAGCAGGGATCACCTAATGCGTGACATGAGGCCTATTACTTCCTGTAACCATTATGTGATGGATGCTTGCGGACAATGACCCACAATATTTTCCAGGGCATTCCCAGGAGCAACTCGACCACTTTTCTTTTCTGCTTTGGACCATTTGTTGGCCACTCACAAGGCAGGATGTTTCCACAGCGTGTCTTCAAGTCAACAGCGTGATTTAAAGGGCCTCTAGCACCCAATTCTGCAGGATCCTCTGCTTTTGGCGAATGTGATGCTGAGTGATTTCACGCCATTGCTCTATTAAGAATGTGGATCCTTGCATGGAAGAGCACCAGAACTGCTATCAGAGGTTGTACAGCCCTGCCAAACCGGCTGATGGAATGAGAAGAAGGGCTCACTTTCACAGACATAAGGAATTGGGTGGTTGGGAGGAGTGAAATGATCACTTGGAACCAATCTCAACCACAAGAAAACATCTTATGCTTTAAAATTCTTCAATTTCCCTTCCAGCATTAAGCACATTACAAGTGCTCTAGGACTTAGTGGAATAGTTTGATTCACTCAATAGCAATAATGGCCATATCTACTGCTTGTGTCTTTGGACTTCACTCGGCAAACACTATCAAACACTGGGTAAACAGCAGCCTTTCCAATGAAGCACAGAGACAACTACACAGACCATGAACATGCAAGAATAAATCAATGTTCCAGAGGAATGAGTATCTGCTCTTTTGATGTTTCAGGTCTGGGATGCTTTGTCAGTCTCCAATAAAGTATGGGTTTTTTTTATACATATACAGCCTGCTCCAGAAAATTATTCCCAATTTCCCTGAATGCAGTCTGTGTACAAAGATCAGAACAGGAATAAGGACTCATTCCCATGCCGATATTTTACCTCTTCAACTCCTAGTAAATTTCCCAGAACACCTGAGGTCTAAAGTGAACAACAGGCATTCCGTGAACAACAGGCGAATGAATTAGCAAGTCCCGCTCTTAATTACTGCACTTCCGGTAATGCTGTCGAAACTCACGTCAGGAAACAGATTTCAAGTTGTGGTCATTTGCGTGTGGACAACCAATGTGAAAATCTCCGATGGTCTTCAGACCAGTAAAAATCACACAAATTCTATCTAAAACATAGTTGACTGTTTTTCTTTCTACAGATGCGACCTAATTTGCTGGTGTTTCCAGCATTTACGTTTTTTTAGTTCAGATCTCCAGCATCTGCTGCTTTTTATGTCCCCATTTGAAATCATTGAATTGGAGTGGTGTGAATTCAATCACGTACTTGCCAACTAATAGGCTTAGCTTTGGAGTATGTTGCATTTGTTGGACTGGGAAATTAGTGAGATTTAAACTGGCATTTTAGTGGATGAAAGCTGAACAGAGCAAACCCAACAGATAGTGTTAAACAGGAAAGACCGCAGACACCGTGCTTGTAGTGCACTGCACACAAGGGCTGGAGAAACTCAGCAGATCACACAGCATCTGCTTATAGGAAGTAAAGTGTAAACAATGTTTCAGGCCTGAGCCCTTCATCAAGTAATGAGCAAAAACCTTTCACTCATACCTTGACAAAGGGCTCAGGACTGAAATGTTGATTACCCTTTTCTTCCTATATGTAGATACTGCGTGATCTGCTGAGTTTCTCCAGCACTTGTGTATATTGCAAACCCAACAGATACACGTGACTGCTTTTCCTCTGCGTCCCTTGACCTTCTTCAGTTCCTGCAGCAGGAAGTACTGTTATTTTATCAGGGATAAGAAATTTTCCACGATTTGCTCTCCAATAAAAGTTTTATTGCTTTTACGAGTTTGTATTGCTTGGCGGAACAGTTTGATAACGCATTGGGTCTTTCACCTTACTGGCCCATTGTTCCGTGCACTGCATTATTGACTGTATTGGAACAATCATTAATCAGGGAATCCATGATCTCCAAACAGCAACAGCCATTAGTTGGTCATTATTGTGTGGTTGTGCCCCAGGTGAAAATTGATTGATATAAAGGATCAATTAATTGAACAGCCTCTTCCAATTAGTAAAATAAGCCTGCGTGGCTGATGCGAAAAGCGCACTTTCTCCTTATCTGACTCCACATTGCAGATATATTTCCCTGGGCTTGGTAATTACTAATGCATCTTGGATATATTGAGGCAATAGAGAGGTCTGATTAATCTCCACTAATTGTCTCTCTTGACTATCTGACATTAAGCCAACGAATACAAGTGAGCATATCGTTTGTCTATTATGGTTCAATAGTTGAAGGTCTTTTATTACTGGACTAATGACAAAGAATTCTGCCATCCTCAAATAAACATTACTCATAACCACATTGGAAACCAGTTCATGGTTTATTTCTAGTTCCTGGTCTGTGGAAAATTAATTAATTATCCAGTTTCTTACCAGACAACAGGAATTTAATAATAATAAAATGAAGAAAATAAAGTAATACATTCTACCATGATTTCAGGTTCAACACTCTGTGCTTGTAGAAATATATCTAGGTCGATAAGTTGTGGCAAGAGGAGGGACAATGCAAGAGTGGGGAAAGGAGAGCAGTGAAAGGTCAGAAAACAGTCTTGCATCTTTATAAAACAGCTCCCAAGATGTCCTGGACAGTTTCAAAGCCCAACAAGATGGATGCAGCAGTTAATGCCACACAGCTCCCATGAACTGCGTGGAGTATTTAGATGATCCATGAGAGTTTGCACAGGGGTATTCTCTTTTCCATCCACATCCATCCTATGGGTAGGTTAATTGGCTGCTGCTGCTGCCCTGGTGTGGGTGGCTAGCAGGAGAATTGGTGGGAGGGCAGAATTAATGGTCTGGTGAAGGGAATAGATATTACAGGAAAAAAAGGTAGGGCTGGTGGGAATGCAGAGCTGACATAATTTTGGTGACTGAATGGCCTCCTTCTATACTTCTAAAATAAAAAAGAATCGATTAAATCAAAGTCTTGAATTAGAGAAACAGATTGATGAGTTAGAAAAGCAATTTCAGAAAGATGCTACAGATGATCAGAAAATAGAATTATCTAGGTTGAAACTTGAATATAATACTTTGCAATCTTATCAACTTGAATGTATGATTAATAGGACTAAACAACTGTATTATGAATGGGGAGAGAAAGCACATAACGCATTGGCATGGCAATTAAAGAAAGAACAGGTTTCGAGGACTATTAATGCTGTTAGACGGAATTCTCTTATCACTTATAAACCTTGTGAGATTAATGATGAATTTTGTTCATTTTATAAAAAGTTATATACATCTGAAGGAAAACAAGAAAATGGATCGATTGATCTTTTTTTATCACAGTTGAATTTACCGACATTAGAAGATGCAGATATACAGGAGTTGGAAGCACCATTTACTGATTCGGAAATTAAAATGGCTATGATGGAAATGCCGAATGGTAAATCACCTGGTGACGATGGATTTTCAGTTGAATTTTATAAAAATTTTTATGATGATTTTTCTACAGTGTTTGGAGATGTATTATGTCAAGTTGGAGAACATTATGAATTACCTGAGTCTTGTTCTAGTGCTTTAATTACAGTAATCCCCCCAAAAAAATAGAGATCCTTTGAAAGTATCTTTATATAGACCAATTTTGTTGTTAAATGTAGATTATAAAATAATAGCTAAAATTATAGCGAATAGATTGGCTAAATTTTTACCAAAAGTTGATTCATATGGATCAAACAGGTTTCATAAAGAATAGATATGCCTCAGATAATATCCTGCGTGTGATTAGTTTGATTAATAGATTTTAACAAACTTTAGATCACCTGATGGTGATATCTTTAGATGCAGAAAAAGCATTTGATAGAGTTGAGTGGAATTTTTTGTTTAAAGTTCTGGAGAAATTTAAGTTTGGTCCTATCTTTATTGGTTGGATTAAGGCTTTATATAGTATACCGGTAGCTAGAGTATTGACGAATGGCCTGATTTCGGAACCGTTTAAATTGACTCGATCAACTCGTCAAGGTTGTCCTTTATCACCAGCTTTGTCTGCATTAGTGATTGAACCTTTAGCACAGCTGATAGATACAGGGTATGAAAGTTTTAGATGAGGAGTATAAAATTAATTTATTTGCCGATGATGTATTGGTGTATTTAACAAATCCAGCTCAATCACTTTTGCACTTGAAGGAGTGTCTGATACAACATGGATGTCTTTCTGGATATAAAGTTAATTGGGGAAAAAAGTGAAATATTACCAGTAAGTGAAGGAGATTATTCAGTTTATAAGAATATTATTAATTTGAAATGGACTGATCGAATTAAGTATTTGGGTATAATTTTGAATGTTAATTATCAATCTTTATATAAATTAAGTTATGTTCCGTTAATATAAAAAATTAAAACTGATTTGATTAAATGGAAAGATTTACCTATTAATTTATTGGGTAGGATAAATACAATTAAGATGAATATTTTTCCGCATATGCAATATTTGTTTCAATCTATTCCATGATAATATTTTTTTTCAAGATTTGAATAAAATGGTTAGGGAGTTTTTATGGAGAGGTAAATTTTCAAGAGTAGCCTTGAATAAATTAACTTGGAAATATGAGTTAGGGGGATTATGTTTACCACATTTTCAAAATTATTATGAAGCAGCCCAACTTAAATTTATTAGTTCATTGATGGATTTGGAACGGCCCCCTAGTTGGGCCAAAATTGAAATGGCAAATATTTCTGAATTTGAAATACATCAATTTTTGTTTAGATGGAATATAAATTTGTTACAGCAACATAACGTGCCTATATTAAAACATTTAATGAAGTTATGGATAAAGAAAAAGAAAATGATAGGTTCTAGGGGTGAATTATCGGCTTTGACTCCGTTGTATAATAATCAACTTATTTCTTTTTCAATACACAATCGAAGTTTATTACATTGGAGATTTAAAGGTGTGGAAAATTTGGGAGATTGTTTTTAAGAAGGTAAATTTTTATCTTTTAATCAGATGAGAGACAGTTATGGTATTGATAAGAACTCTTTGTTTCTTTATTATCAAATTCGATCTTTGGTAAAACATGTGTTTGGTAGAGATATGATTTTACCTGAAATGACTAAATTTGAGACTTTTCTTATGAAGGTACCAGAGAAGGGTTATATTTCATTTATGTATCAAATATTACAGGATGGTATGGATAAAAAGCGTTGGGATAAATCCAAATGTAAATGGGAAGTGGATATTGGTTTTATTTTTTCTGAGGATGATTGGTTAGATATCTGTTATGTCAATGTAACTAGATTGATAAATGCACGCTATGCAATGATTAATTATAATTTTTTACATCAATTATACTTAACACCTGAAAAACTAAAAAAGTATGGTTTTCATGAATCAGATTTATGTTTTAGATGGGATGATAGGGTTGGAACTTTTTTTCATGCTATCTGGTCATGTATGTATATACAATCTTTTTGGAAGAAAATTCACTTGTTTTTAGAATACCTGTATAAGATTAAAATACCTTGAGATCCGACAGTATTTTTATTGGGCAGTTTGCAACCTCTGAAAGGTTTGGGATTAGATAAATTTCAACTTACTTTTGTATATTTAGCATTATCTGTAGCGAAAAATTGTATTGCTAGTACGTGGAAAGATACAAATATGATTGATATTAATAGATGGCATCATGAGATGAAATATTGTTTAATAAAATGGAAAAAATTATGTATGTTTCGCATGATAACTATAGTTTTTTATTAATAAGTGGTTGTTATATTCATACTTACATTTTGATTTACGTTGATTAGATCTCAATATGTATGTTTAATTTCTCCTTAATTTTTTTTCTTTCTTTATGGCTCTCCTTAGGAGAGTTGGCTGAAGTGGGGGGAGGGGGGGTTCTTTTCTTTTCTTTTTTTTCTATAAAATATAACGTTCATGTTTATGGTTAATTGTTGTATGTTATTTACTATTTGTATTTTGAATGAATAAATAAAGTTTTTTAAAAAAATGAATGGTCTGCTATGAAAAATGAGAAAAACAATGCAAGGTGCCAATATTTGCATCGCAACCCATGAATTTTCCAGACAGAAAGCAAGTCTTTGACTGTTAAACATAGCCTCACAGTTAAACTCTTCATGGCATTTGCTGCTGTCAACAGGCGGGGGTTCGATCAAAGGTTCTGTTTGACTATTATGGGAGCTTACTCTCCACAGATTGGCTGCCCATTGCTTCAAATTACAAAAATATGCTTCATTGACTGGAAGATGCTGTGGAAAGACAGGTACATAAATGCAAATATTTCCTTCACTTCTGTAATCATTCAAAGTTCTTTCCTTCCTGTCAGAACTCTGTTCTAAATGGAAAAAGTCCAGCCCACGTTTTGCGGAGAACAGGATTCCACTGAGCAGACTTGCTCTTGAAAGGTGCTCGTGGGCAGGTGTCACAGAGGAGCTGGGCTTGCCACAGTGGACCTGAATTTATCAGTAGGTTCCCTTTAGTTTCTCCTTCTGTCTGATGCTCACTGGGGTAGCAGCTGTGAGGTGCTGTTTTTAATGATCACCTCAATAAGGATACAGTTGAATGGGCTCAAATCCCCAACATAAGCAAGAGCATGCGGATTTCCAAACATTTCCTGAGGGACGGATCAATTGCTTCAGCAACATTGGCAGGGGACTGCAATTTACTTTCAAGCTGCCTCATTCAAAAATCGTGCTAATTTTTTTTTAAACATACAGCACAGTAACAGGCCCTTCAGCCCACGTGTCTGTGCTGCCCAAATACACCAATTCATCTATAAACCCCATACGTTTTTAAAGGGTGGGAGGAAACTACAGCATCCTGAGGCAACCCACACAGGCACTGGGAGAAGGGAAAAACTCCTTAAAGGCAGTGCCAGATTCAAACCCTGGCTGCTGGTGGTGTAATAGTATTCCGCAAACCACGACGCTAACTGTGAGTTCAATGCTGATTATTTTATTGCTAAAAATATTTCTTAATCAATCCACCTTTATAACTCACTCTGCCAGAGTTAACACGTTAGAGGGATCGCCACATGTTTTATGATGCTAAATTGAGGCCATTCTCTGGTGCAGAATTTCCCACAATGTTAGTCGAAGGGCAGAAGAATTCTGTTACCTTTCACAATATTTATTTTGAAACAGATAGAAGATTATATGAAAGATCATCTTAAACAAAAGGTAATAATTACAACATTTTTATTCATCCAACTGGGCACAGTTAGAAATATTGAACACTACATCACAGGAACAGGTCCTTTCCACAATCCACAATATATGCAACAATAGCCCTTTTCACGTCAGGCCTCCACCTACAAGAATGGATCAAAAACTTAAAACAACTTTCAGACAGCAGCCCTAAAAGGCTGCTCCAGCATCCCATTCATATCCAGAGGCGCCTAGTAGCACCCTCCAGAGCAAATGGAGGCGGGGCACTGGTGCCATAGCGCCACCGTCATTGCAGAGCAATGGCCATCTTCCCTACCCATAATCCCCCACGTAGCTGGAACCGCTCCGTGGTTCCCAGAACAGCTCCAGCTGTGTGGGGAATTATGGGTAGGGAAGACAGCCATTGCTCTGCTGCATCTTGAGCCACAGAGAGTGGCCCTGAAAGCCGAAGCGGCCTGGTAAGGCTGACACAACCCACACTGGACGCCCCTGACGGCTCCTGCTGACTCTGACAGCTCCCACCGCCCTCCACCAACGGCACCTGCTACCCTGCCGGCTCCTGCCCACCACTCCTGCCTTGAGGGGTCCATGGAGGGAGAGGGGTGAGTGGGGAGATGGGTTATAGCCTGATGGCATCATCAGCCTTCCCCTAACCAGCCATTTGCAGCAACTGTACATTCAGGACAGGCAATGGAGCACAGCGCTCCACCGATGATCCTTCCCTGAGAAAGGTTGGAATTGGCGCCTTGGAGCCAATTCAGAAAGGTACGTCTTTAGCCGTAAGGGTGAAGAACTTCAGCCTTTACAGACTGGTGTTTTCCCTGCTTAAAAGTACCTAAAGATAAAAGCCCAGATTAAACACTAATTCTACTGCTTGCACATAATTCATATCCTTCTACCTCTACATATTCATGTATCTATCTAGATGCCTCTTAAATGCTACCATTCTATCTCTTCAGCCACTGTCCTTGGCAGTCCACTCCTGGCACCCATCACTTGGTGTGAAAGAACTTTGCATGCACATCTCCTTTAAACAACCCCCGACCACCCTGTTTCCAGTTCCTATGAAGGTCAGCAGCTTGAAACTTTAACTGTCTTCACTGTTAGTTGCTATCTAACTTGTTGGTGGTCTATTACAGGTGGTCAGCATCTGCAGTATTTTTTATTAGTCTCAATTGTTATTGTCCATATCTACTTTCAATCAACATTACTGAAAGCAGGGTACATGTTCAATATCAGATTGCCGTTTGTGGGAGTTGTGTGCTAGTTAGCTTCTGTGCGAGCTGCATTGTAACGGTGATTAACTTTCAAAAGTACTTAACTGCAAAGTGCTTTGGTGTGTTTTCACTGGGTGGGGGAGGGGGGGTCAAAAAAGACACCACATAATGTCAGGCTTTACTTCTCTTTCCACCATCCTTTGAGCAATGAATTGCAGATCTTTCCACATTAAATGAAATGCCACTCTGGCGAATGCTTTAACAGAGTCGAACGGCCTTCAGTGATTTTTAAAATTTAAAATGATATTTTAAGGACAAGATACACGTCTTCTTCTCTCTCTCTCTCTCTCTCTCTCTCTCTCCCCACCCCACTCCTGTTTCCTTGTCTCCTTTCACAAAGCCAAAATCAATTCTCATATAACAATTTACAGTACAGAAACAGGCTATATCAGCCCCTCTAGTCCGCACCGATTTACGCGAAACTCCACTGGTTCCACTTATCCGCTCCCATGCCCATAACCCTCAAACCCCCTCACATCCAACCTCCTCTTAAATGACAGAATTGACCCTGCCGCAACTACCTCTTCGAGAAGGTCATTCCACTAAGCCACCACTCCCTGAGTGAAGAAGCTTCATCATGAAGTTTTCCCCCCCAACCCTTAATTTATGACCCCTCATTCCAATCTCTTCTACCCTCAAGGGGAAGAGCCTATTCACATTTACTCTATTCCCTTCATAATTTTAAATACCTTTATCAAACCCCCCCTCAACCTTCTATGCTCCAATGAATAAAGACCCACTCTACTCAATCTTTCTCCATATTCTCTCTTATCATATTCAATTAACATATATTGTTATTTTGGATTCTTCCCCACCAGTCTACAGTTTTTATTCAGATGTCTTCCTGTTCTTTACTTATTCCTTGAAGAAGGGCTCAGCCCCGAAACATCAGAAATATATCTTTACATCCCAAGGATGCAGTGAGATCAGATGAGTTCCTTCAGTATTTCTGTATGTTTTTATTACAATCATGGCATCTGCAGACTTTTGTGTTTCACTCAATATGGACTTAGACTATACTAACATCCAATTAAATTTGCATCCAATGGTCTTGTACTGATGATTGTAAAACAGAGGCAACCATTTCAGAGAACTGTGTTTGCTTTGCAACTGCCATCTCAAGCTTCTAGCTGCCTGTTCTTTACACTCTCCTTTCCACTCCCACACCAGCCATTCTGTCCACAGTTTTCTCCATTGCCAATGGGGATCCCAAATTCAATTTGGAAGAACATCATCTCATATTCTTCTGGGATACCTTACAACCTGACTGTGTGAATGTTGAGATTTCCAGTTTCAGGTAATCCACACCCTTAGTGTCCTCCTCCCACTCACCTGTTCACCTACTTTTCTTATCTCTTTATTCATCTTTCCTTTCCCCTACCCCCACTTGATCCCAACCGCCCATTATCCCCTTCCCATGTGACTCCATTTAGCATCTACCAGCGTCTGCCCCAGGTTTCAGGCCCCAAAGCCCTGTACTGCGACACACCAACAACCTTTCTTCTTCCCTTCAGTCCCGATTCAGGGTGTCAAGGTAAAATATCAGTGCTACTTGACCTGCAGAATTCTTCCACTGGTCTGCTCTTGTTGAATATATGAAAGCTGTGCTCCCACAATCTTTGGAATTTTTAAAATAAAAACTACCAAATGAAAGAAAACATATCCACTAATATTGGATTATTCACAACCTCAAGACACAACAGACACCCAATGAAGAACTGATGTAAACATATGAAGAACAGATACCAGCCACCTATACAATCACATTTACCACCATTTGGTCTGTAGCCTTGTGAGTACCGCTTCCACTTCTCAGAATGTGTTCCTAATTCTAATCACCCTCTGGGTTAAAGATTCTACCAGATACCCTCCAAACTTCTTATCTCTATTCTTTAACACATGCCATCATAGTCTCTGATGCTCCACAGAAAAGTATCCAATTTGTGGAACCTCCCTTCAGAATAATACTCTCTGATCCAGACAACACGCCAGTGAATTGTTTTTGCACCTTCTCTGAAGCCTCCACATCCTTCCTCTGAAGCAGTGACCTGAACTGTACACAATACTCCAAATGTGACTAAACCAAAGTTTTATAGAGCTGCAACTTTTATATTCTGTGCCATGACTGATAAAGGCAAGAATGCTAGGTGCTTTCTTTACCGCCCTCTCTAATTGTGTTGCCACTTTCAGGAAGCTATGGACTTGCATCCGAAGATCCCTCTCTACATCACTGCTCCTGCCATTTTCTGAAGTCATATATTAGTGAGGAAGGTTGTCAAAGGATAGAGGAAAGTTTTATGTATATTTGACCTCTCAAGTACAACACCTTACACTTGTCCAGGCTAAACTCCACCTGCCATTTTACCGCCCCCCATCTTCAACTGATCAATAGCATGCTTTATCTTTTGACAACCTTACTCACTATCCACAACACTGCCAATTTTGTCTTGCTTGTAAACGACTATCTATTCTGTCTACACCCCTCATCATTTTATATTCTTCCAACAGTTTCCTCTGCCCTAATGAAAACTAACTCAGCCTATTTGTAAGTGACATGCTCCATTCCAAACAACATCTTTGTAAATCTCTTCTGCATCCTCTCCTGTGCAATTACATCCTTCCATGGTACTCCAACGAAGGTCTGATCAATATGTCTCCCTGTATAAGGCCTCACTTTCTTTTATATTTTATGCCCCAGCTAACAAAGAGGTACAAGGTCTCTTCTTTGCCACCTCACTTCAAGGACGGCACGGTTGGCGTAGCAGTTAGTGCAACGCCTATACAGTGCAAGCGATCGGGACCGGGGTTTAAATCCTGTACTGCCTGTAAGGAGTTTGTACATTTTCCCTGGGAGCTCTGGTTTCCTCCCACCATTCAAAACATACAGAGGGTATAGGTTAATTGGATGTGAATTGGATGACATGGACTCATGGGCCATAATGGACTGTTACCGTGCTGTATGTATATCTAAATGTTGAAATCTACTTGTGCTGCCACCGAACTCTGAGGTCCTTCTATTCCCTAATAATCACTAGGCCCCCTGTCATTCATTGCATATGTCTTATTCTTTCTTTTTTAACTTAATTGAAAGGATGTGAATTCCCTTTTGAATGCTAAATACAACGTTTTAAGCAAGAAGGGAATGTTACTGAATTTGCCCAGAACTTGTGTAATTTGCCTGGCTGTGAAACTAGTTTCTGATGAGCAAGATTGTACAAGGCTTAAAAATTATCCCACCTCTTCTGTGGTCTTTCCATTTCATATTTTAAAATAAAATACTTTAAAGGGACAGGAAACTTTAGATACATCATCAAATTAAATTATGACAGAACAACCTCTGAGCAGTTGTCGACTCTTACACCCTATCTTTCAATAACAATAGATGTTTGTTCAGCAACAAAAGGATCATGCAAAATATTTCTTTAAGATGTGCTGATGTACAGAGGAATAATGAAAACTCATTTTTTATACCCATGGGGTTGCCTGTCACATATCAGCTAATGAATTTAAAAGGGTCTCTATGGCTATTTTAAAACTCCACTTCTGTGACCTTGTCCCTTTAAATAGACAAAGAATTGCTGTGTTCTGGGAAATAAATCTGTCCAGTAAATAAAATGTGAGAAGTGCAAGAATGAGACATTTAATGAATAATGTAAGGTTGATTTATTCCTTGTGCTCCAGGAATAAAGAACTTCTATATGTACAGAATTTCAAAGAACAATATTCTTCAAGACGACTAATGTTTTTGCACTGTTGTTCTCATGAGATAGTGTGGCCGCTCACTGGCGGCTTAATTGAACTGGCTCGGGAGGCAGTTGCAAGAGAAACTTGCATTTATCTTAGAGTGTTTCAAACTACCACAGACTTATCTTATCATCCACTGTAGTGTGGGGAGGCATTTACATGACTAATAAACAGCATCACATTCTAAAATATGAATAGCATCTTTGTTCTATCATATTGTTATTGAGTTATACAAAGAAAATAAATAAAAACCATGTGAAAATATTCTACTGGATGGGCAGCAGGAAGCACCCAACCAAAAAAAGTCTCAAATGATTGGCTACCTTCATCAAACAGAACATTCTCGATCTTAATAGAGAGTGCAAAGCTGTGAATCTGCCCTTGCTTCTAATTTTAACTTTAAAATGCCCCCTTTAGATTTTGCCTCCATTGTTATGGTCTTCTTAATTTGATATTACTATGTTGTGAAAATCTTATTCACAGCAAACCTTCCTGAAGAAGCAATGCTTTCTCCAATAGACATTAAATCCATGCGACTGAGCAAGGCAACACAATGGCCAAGGCTGCTTAGATTGTTGCAGGAATAAAATCCAGAAGTCAATGGAGTTTATATATCACATAGCGACTTTTCAGACAAACATCTTACCGGCTTTTAAACTGAACGCAGTTCCAGGCACTCTGTAAGATGAGGACAAAACCAATCTGCGGTCAGGAACCTTAGGAAGTGAAGGCTATCGTTCTGTGATCACGACACTGTGGTGTATGTCTACATTCTAATTTCTTTTTTGCTCTCCTGGGAGAATGTGTGTGCGAGGGAGACAGCATGTACCACTAAATGACTTCACCAGACAGTAGTCTCCCTGGGCTCTGCTGGAAATAGGCCACTGCTCATTAAATCTTAAGAAAGCTTTGGGAAATATCCTATCTGGTCAGTGGGGCTTAATACTCAGGTTGTCAGACAGAAGGCTAATGTTTGCTAAAAAGAAAACTTTCCACAAGCCAAGAATCAATCACTGAATGAAATCATAGTTAGATGCTGTATTTGCTCTGTTCATTGCACCACATATCTTTGTTTAATTTCTGCCCACACAAGGATTAAAGGGATATGCTGAGGTGAAAACAGTGGCCAGAATATTCATTTTCACTCAAATTCAGGACATGGCATTTTATTCATCAAGGACCCCGACACTGCAACCCCAGTGGTGACAAGTTGATGGATGAGTTTCCAAATAGACAATTAAGGTCCTGACATCATCAACTGCTGCTTCCGAATTCAAATCTCATCAAATCTGCACTATGTGACCAGGGCCTTTTGAGATCAAACAATGAGAATTAAAGTATCAAAAACAAAATAAACCCTTTAATACTCCTTTTCTGACATAAAAGCACCCGTACATTAATCCAATAATGATCTGCCTGGAAAAGGCTTCAAGACTTACTGACCTATATAAGGCTTTGAAAAAGATAATTGACCTCCAATGTTTATGTGACCATCAGGAGACAAAATCTTTTATTATGGATGAGAAAAGCTCACCTTGATCTTCAGGTGTACAAGTTAACAGGCCAGAGAAACCTTATGTATGAAGGGCAGTTTACACAATGAGAGCTGATCTTTTACCACTTGGTTAGAAAGGGCAAATAAGACAAGATTTTTGCTCTTTTTAGTCATTCTTTTCCCTCTGATAAAGGTACAAAAACATGCAATAGTTCCTTTCATAACTTGCATAAGTTTGAATTATAATTGTTTTCTCCAATAACTTCAATTGAAAATATTCTCACCATCATGATCTACAACTGAGTTAAAATACCATTCAACGTACAAATGTTTGCACATTGTGGTACCATGCCCATACAATGAAGTGTGGTTACTGGGGTGTGCAGTGGCAGAGCCGTGAAACGGCATGCTGACAAGGCAAAGGGAAATTATATTACAATACTTCAGCATGCAGTTCGTAGAGCCCTGAACTAAACACAGCCAAATGGGATGAGCTTTAGCATGGATAAATTGGGCTAATGCATCTTTTTCCAGCCTGCAATCTAGAATGATTCTCTAATTCTGCATACTTCACTAGTTGTGTCACTGTCAAGGAAAATGGGTTGAGGAAGACTTCAGGCTTCACCAATCAAGAACACCCAGCACCTCTCAAAAGGAGAGAGTGTAATGGCCTACAGACAACAAGGAAATACCCAGGATAGATTCAATAATACAAAAAAAATAAAGTACACTTTTTTTTGCCTACCAGAAGGCAAATGGTCACTTTTAGTATTGCCCGGCACCCCTTACAGCAAGAGAAAGAGAAGCAAAAGAGTCTTTCAGAGACACTGAGTGTCTGTGAATTCGCCTCCAGAGCACCCAGAGCGTCTGCAGCTACACAGAACCCTATTCGATCCACTGGCAACCTGAGCCCCCAATCCAAACCTCCAATACGATCAGGAAGCTTTCAGTACCTGAGGCCTTCTGGGAGCCCTTCTTGCCCTCAGTTCCCTCTTGAATCCCAGTTCTGATACCTGGTTCCCATGAGCCAGTCCTCAGCAACCCGCAACCCATAAGGTTGCTTTGACCACAAGAACCTGCAGCCTGTGTAGGTCCTTCTGCTGCTGAGCCCCTCAGTCGTCTGGTACTTTGGTCACTGTCCTGTAGGGTTGTCTCCTATGCTTCTCCTTTTCAACAAGGGGTGTTCTCCCTGTTTCTGATACCCTGCACCAGTCTGCTGCTCCACTGGAGTTTGCAGCCTTTGGTGGTCCACTGCCCAGCACAGACATCACCCTCTTGGGCACAGACTCCATGGTTGCATGTTTTTTTTTAAAAATACCACTGGCTTCTTTTACAGGTCATTTAAAGCCTGTACTGAGCCTTTAACATTAGGTGGTAGGACTCTGCAGAACACTCCTTGCTTCCCAGGTCCATGGCAGCTCTGGCAGCACCACTAGTTTTTTTTAAAAATCACAGGAGTGATAAACAGACCCATATTGTTTGTTTTTGTCAAAAGCCAAGGGATGAGTTTGATCGAAAACATGTTCCATTCTTAACAAAACCAATTTCAATAATCAATGCCTTTTCCATACCACGTAAAGTCCTTTCGAGCATCTTAACTGCCTTTAGAGTGAACACAGTTGCACTATTTTTATTGTCCACCATTGGATGGTGTGCTTGCAGCTGCCCAGACCCTTTTCTCTCTGGAGTGCCCTTTCCTAACCTCTGCTTTACTAGTATTCACCACTTCAAGCCCTGCTTTCTGGCGAGGCTTTTGTTCCTCTGTCCTAATATCCCTTTATGTGATTCAGTGTCAAATCTTGTTTCATTGTATTCCTCTGAAGTGCTTGTGCACATTTCAGTGGCCCCAGTTTGCATTTGTAATGGCAATGAAACTGGGCTGAAATTGAGGGTAACTTGTGAATATGCACACGATAGTTAGATGGATATTCAGACTCCCTTCTCCCTCAAAGAGTGTTTTTCAGCCTTCTAAAGCACGGTGATTAGAAGTCAGAAACTGACTGAACTATTCTTTTCATAAAATACCCTGAAAAAGTAATGGTTTGATGGAGAATGTGTAATTGAGCTTTTGAATGGAGTGTTGTCATAATAACTGACTAGCAAATACAGAATGGAGGACCATCGCCTTCCCAAAATCGTGTTATATGGACAGCTCTCCACTGGCCACCGAGACAGAGGTGCACCAAAGAAGAGGTAAAAGGACTGCTTAAAGAAATCTCTTGGTTCCTGCCACATTCACCACCGCCAGTGGGTTGATATCGCCTCTAACTGTGCATCTTCGTGCCTCACAGTTCGGCGGGCAGCAACCTCCTTTGAAGACTGCAGAGCCCACCTCACTGACAAAAGACAAAGGAGGAAAAACCCAACGCCCAACCCCAAGCAATCAATTTTCCCTTGCAACCGCTGCAACCGTGCCTGCTTGTCCCGCATCAGACTTGTCAGTCACCAACGAGTCTGCAGCAGACATGGACATACCCCTCCATAAATCTTTGTCCGCGAAGCCAAGCCAAAGAAAGAAGAAAATACTATAACTGAAATGCTTTTATGCAAGAGGATCACAATTCCCAGAAATAAATATTTAATGCATATCAAAATAATTTTTAGAAGTGTTTTTCAAACATTTTGGCATGATATATTAGATTATACCTTGATATACATGAGTCCCCAGCAAATCTTTCTGGGTTTTCCCCAAACAGAAGCTCTGGATGAACAATGAAACCTGGCACCTGTTGAGAGCCAGATCACAGGCATTTAAATCCAGAGATCCAGATCAAAACAGAAAGAGCAGGTATGACCTGGGAAAAGCTCTCTCACAAGCAAAGTGGAAATTCCAGAAGAAAATGTAAACAACAAGGGACACCTGACAGTTGTGGCAGGGCCTAAATAACAATCAAATCTGGTGAAGTAGTAGACGACATAGCTTCACTCCCAGAGGAAATCAATACCTTTTACGCCGGATTTGACAGCAGTAACAGTGAAGAACCATCCCTTCTCATCCCCCGATGATCCCATCCTCTCTTTATCTGAGGATGATGTGTGTGCTGCCTTCAGGAGAGTGAATCCAAGGAAAGCATCCGGCCCAGATGGAGTACCTGGCTGAGTATTAAAAATCTGTGCTGACCAACTTACCATTGTAGTCATGAATATCTACAATATCTCACTCCAGCAGGGCATGGTGCCCACCTGTTTCAAACAGGTGTCAATTGTACCGGTGCCCAAGATCAGTGTTGTAACCTGCCTTAACGACTTTCGACCAGCAGCATTTACATCAACAGTGATGATGTGTTTTGAAAGGCTGGTGTTGAAGCATACCACTTGAGAAGTGATAAGGATATGTCTAGTTTACCAAATGTCTCAACAGGTCCATGACAGATGCCATCTCACTAGATCTACACAAAGCCCTGGAACACCTGGACAACAAGGATGCCTTTATCAGGATACTCTATATCGGCATTTAACACCATCATCCCCTCAAAAGTGATCAGCAAACCTTAAGACCTGGAATTTGACACTACATTGTGTAATTGGATCATGGATTTCCTCACCTCCAGTCTACAATCAGTATGGATTGGAAAGAACTTCTCCTCCACAATCTCCATCAATACCAGAGCACCACAGGGCTGGATTTTTAGTCCCCTGCTCCACTCATTGTACACCTACAAGTGTGTGGCTTGGTACGACAATAACACCATCTACAAATTTGCCGATAGTGGGTTGTATAAAGGGAATGAATCAGCATACAGGAAGGAAGTTGAAAACTTGTCTGAATGGAGCACCAACAACCATCTTGCACTCAATGTCACCAAAACTAAAGAGCTGATTATTGACCACAGGAAAGGAAAGCCAGAGGTATACAATCCAGTGATCACTGGGGGATCAGAGGTGGAGAGGGTGAGCAAATTTAAGTTCTTTAGAGTCACTCTCTCCTGGACCCAACACGTTAATGGCATCAGTGAAGAAAGCACATCAGCTCCTCTACTTCTCAGGAATTTGTGGAGGTTTGGTATGACACCAGAAACCGTGGCAAATTTCTACAGATATGTGGGGAAAGTGTGTTGACTAGCTGCATCACGGACTATATGGGGTCACCAATGCCCAGAGCATAAAGCACTCCAAAGGGTGGTGGACACAGCTCAGGACATACAGGCAAAACCCTTCTCACTAACAAGAATATCTACAGAGAATGCTGCTGTTGGAGAGCAGAAGCAATCATCAAGGATCCACACTACCTAGCACACACTCTGTTCTCACTGCTGCCATCAGGCTCGTACCACCAGGTCAGGAACAGCTGCTACCCCTCCACCATCAGACTCCTCAAGGACAAACTCAATCAGAAATTCATTTAAGGACTCTTACTTGTGCACTTTATTGATTTTTTAAACTCTCTGCATTGCACATTTGTTATCCGTTTACAGTTCTTTATTTGTTTACATGTTTTACACTGTGTAGAGTTTACTTTTTGCACTACCAATAAGAGATAATACTGCCTCAGAAAAACTACAGAAAAAAAGAATCTCAGGGTTTTAGGTGATGCAATAAATCTGAAATCAATTTATATTTCCCATTCTGTTAAATGTTTGAAATATGAGCTTAAAATTGTACCTTTTCCTTCCTGGTTTGCTGGCTGTATGAATTTTTCTGTATGACTAGCTAACTCAGCAGCTTGGTGTCAGTTGTTGGATACCAGGGATTTCCTCAAACTAATGTTGGAATTAAATTGAAATCAGGGGAAGAAGAGTTGAGGAGAATGTGAGATTTTAGGATAAGTAAGTGCAGGTTTAGTGTAAATTCTGTGCTTGATATCAGCACAGATTTGATCACCCATAGCGCCCGTTTCTGTGCTGGATGACCATATAACCAAAGTTGGCACTTCAGCCTCTAGTCAGTCAGTCAACGAGTTAAAGATTCACTCCCAGAAGTGATCTTGAAGGACAGTTGCATTGTCAGAGATGCTGCCTTTGTACCAACTGAATGTGTGTCTTTCCTCTATACTCTGGAAGGGATCTCTCTGCACCATCTTGAAAAAATTCTCCTCTCCCATTCCACGGCCCCCACTCAGCATTCTGCCTGATAGTTGTCCTTGCATTAAAGTAATCTCCTTGCATTGATTTTATGGCATCTTGTTTTGCAAATATCAGCTGCTGGCTCAAATGGATGAGAATTGCGCAGCAGATGAAGACATCTTGAATAGGGGTGCCCCAAGAAGAAACCTTCACTTGCACATTTGCGGGTCCTAACACATGTTCAAGTGTGGGAACGATTCCAAAACTCAGCACTCCACTTCCAAGTGGCAGGACCAGCTACAAAAATTTGTTCAAGCCAGATTCTCCAAAGCAATAGTGAAATGAGGTCTTTTCCTGACCAGCAAATCCCTCTTCCATCCCCACTCCCGAGATTACTCGACCTCAGGTGTGTGCCAAGCTCAGCCTGAAGAGGGATGGTGTGGACAGTTATGGAGGGCTAGTTACCAGCTGCTGAATGACTAAAAATGCCATTCTCCTCTAATGAATATGTGAGAAACAGGATGACTGTAATTAAAGTATTTGTATCCTCAGGCACTAACCAAACCTATAAACCTCGAGTCTCTGACACTGTGGAGGCTTGTGCTTAAAGGCAAACTCCCAGTGCTCAAACTGGCTAACTTTAGCACAATGTCTTCTGTTCTAAAGTTAGCCAGTTGTATTTCTAGGATAGCTTGAGACAATGTCTTGTTTAATTTCACTAAATGAAAACCTCATACCTTACATGACCATCCACCTTATAATAAACTGTGTTTGTTCTTGCTGTTTTAATAAGTTGGGTGGTGTTGGGGAATTATGAATGTCAAGGCTTTCTCAGAACCCAGCCTCTCTGACTAAACCCTGGCTCCTTTTATCAATAAAAAGCCTCTGGTTAAAGTGTGTTATTTCAAGTTTTAGGTTAACATTTTCCACTCCCCGCGTCCTGTGCACATCATCGATAACAAGCACAGATAGCCAAGCAGATAAACAAGAGTCACATTCTCTTCCACCCCCTGGGGGAGGCAAATGATGGATAACTCTAAATAGCTTTCAGCACAGAGGCAGCTGAGCCACACTGATGTGCATCCCAGAGCCAATCATTCAGCACACCTCGCTCAGCCACACCTGCTATCCACTCAGTTCCCCACCCGAATGCCCAGATAAATCCCCTCTCCCAAAGGGAGTCATGGCTTGGTGATTGCCAATGAAGGCAAATTAAAATCTGATAGGAAGTGGTGGCTCATCAGATGGAAAACCCAATGGGCAGTTGCAAAAAGTGGAGCGACAGAGAGCTAAGGAAGCTTGGTATTGCGAGGAGTCAGCTATCTCCCTTCACTGGATACCAAGGAAAGGTTCATTCCCAACTAGCATTTGTAGAACAGAGGTGTTATATGACACAGATAAAGCTCATTCAACCAATTATGCCTGCCTACTTGCCACTT
Source organism: Narcine bancroftii (assembly GCF_036971445.1). NCBI lineage: Eukaryota > Metazoa > Chordata > Chondrichthyes > Torpediniformes > Narcinidae > Narcine > Narcine bancroftii. The sequence goes on from NC_091475.1 coordinate 41,177,565, forward strand.
TGTGAGCTATCCAATTGATTTCCTTTTTTTCCCCAAACTAGGCAAGTTTACCTTTTCAAGAAAATCCATAACTCTTTACATTATTGAATATGCTCCTTCAGATCTTATTGATCAATGTGAAAATAGTGTTTAAAAAAAAAGCATAAGAATTTTAGGTAACTGGGTTTAGTGATGAATAAATTACTGTTAATATAAAAAAGTTGAATGATTAATAGTCAGACAAGATGTTTTTGAATATTCTTTCCATGGTTATTGTTATAATAAATATATTCACCAACACAGGAAGAGAAAGGATCAGGAATCTCCTCTACCTGCAAGAGCAGGGTTGAAAATATTCTTTTCCGATAACCATGCCTATCTGACTGAATTCAGAGTTGGAATAACATTGAGTTGGGTGAATAGCTGTAAATGACGTGTCAGAACACAGGATGGCGAGAGAGAGTATCTGGTGCCAGAACCACAATCTTGTTCTCCGTGTCAACGTTCAAGTAGATTATTGTGGCTATTAGGAAAGGGAGGCCAAGGGTATCTGGTGCCAGAACCACAATCTTGTTCTCCGTGTCAACGTTCAAGTAGATTATTGTGGCTATTAGGAAAGGGAGGCCAAGGGACAATGTCCCTGAGATGGAGATGGAGAGGGGTAGTACATTCAAGTTCCTAGGAATCAACATATTGGAAGAGCTCTCCTGGAGCCAGCTGGTGAAGGCACACATGTAGAATATATGCCAATGCCTTTACTTCCAAAAAAGGCAGAGGAGATTTCATTTGTCATTGTATAGGTGGCATCACAGCCTGGTTTGATAATTCAAGGACACAGGAATGCAGAAAGCACCAAACATTGCTAAGACCATCACAGGCTCTGACCTCCCATCCATTGAAACATCTAGCTGTATGTGAGTGAAGAACACAGCTGACATCATAAAAGACTCCTATCGTCCTGGTCACCACCCCTTCTTGCTGCTACCTTACAGAAGGAACAGAAGCCTGACATCCACCACCTCCGGGTTGAAGAACAGTTTATTTTTTTCCAATGACTATCAGGGTCTTGAACTTCCTCTTACTTCCATAACCATAAACTATTCCAGCACCACAAAAGAACTTATCTGCATTTTTGAAGTGCCACATTTTCTTCTTGCACTAACTGTAATTGTGAATACTTATTATCTAGCAATCTTTTACATTTATAATCTCTTTCCATATTGGGATGATTTAATGTGCAGTTTTGGATTTTATTATAAAAGTACCCGTTGGACTGTCAAAAGTAAGAATTTGGGTGCATATGTACCTTGTACATGTGTATTACAACTTATTTCAATTATTATCATGATTTTTTTTTAAATTTTAAAATATTCCATACATGCAGTAACTACATTATAACATACAGATATAAAGAGATTACATACTTGATGGTTTTCACCCCACCCCAAAACTCCTCTCTCCCACCCAATTTCCCCCCCTCCCCAGGAAAAAAATACAAATTGAAAAAGGTAAAAAAAAAAATATAGGTATGAAAAGATAAGAAAAAGTAAAAAAGAACCTTGTATTGAAGAGAGAGATGTCACGCTATACAATTCATCGGTTCTAACAAACATACAGAGGAGAATTCTGCAGGGCAAAAGGGAGAAAAAGGGATATCACTACAAATTTAATCCTGCTATTTGAGTGTATGGACACCAAATTTGTAAAAACAGAGTATTTATTTCTTAAATTATAAGTAATTTTTTTCCAAAGAAATACGTCTTTGAATTTCAGTATGCCACCTTGGCAATAAGATCTATCCTCTTTCCAAGTGATCACAATACATTTTCTTGCTTCCACTAATACTAATGAACAAATTTCAATTGATAATTTCAATTTAGGAGGTAGACTTTCAATGTTTCCTAGAAAAAATAAATTGAGATTTAATGGAAAAACAACTCCTGTAACTTGTTCCAAAAAGTTACCTATAGTCACCCAAAAAGGTCTCACATTGGGACAAGACCATGTTGAATGTATAAAAGATCCTACATCTTCACCACACCTAAAACATTGATCATTAATTCTAATTTCCACTTCATACTCTGGAGTAGGATTTGAACTTAATACCTTTTTGGGCCAACGCAACGCTATTGAGACTTGTTCCAGAAAGGCTGATTAAGATCAAGTTATTCAGGATGTTGTGATCAAGAATGTATTACCTTAAAGGTTGATGGAAGAGAGTCAATGCAACCACTTAACAAAGAATTGGATACATATGTGAAGAAGAATGGAACTAATTGGATAGCTCTTTCATCAGGATGGGCCTTTCTGTGATCCTATGGATGATATTTTAATATAAACATAGCCATTTCCAGCAGAGTGAATAGAATGAAAGATCATCTGGAAATATTTCTCAAAACAGAACACTAAATCCAGTCAGCAGTTTTATTTCATAATCTCCCTTAAAGCTTTGCTAATGCTACATTATAATTCCTTGTGTGCTTAAGATCACCCATAGGCAATTCAATTGACAGCGTACTCTCGGGAAATGGAGTGCTTGCCTGGAATATTTACAAAAACGCAACAAATACTCGGAGTCAGTATGAAATAAGAGACAGCTCAGTAGCAATTTATACAGAAGACACAGGCAGAGATGAAGTAACCAGCTGGATTACACAGGTTCTCCCTTTACTTCACTTGTCTCAGGGATGTTGCTCCAGTCTTGGCTGGAATAGAATGGAAGGATTTTGCTCACCTTGTAAAATCTACAACAGTGTGACTGAAAACAAGTTCAATCCAGAGTAGTCTGCGTAATTAAACACAAATGTAGAATGAGGCTTGCTTGTAAATACTAAATTGTACTGAAATGATCATTTCTAACAGAACTGCCTGTTCCAATTTCCAACAAGCTTTCTTTTGTATAGAGTTTAAATAAACCAGTTTTAACAGATGGGTACTGCCAGAACCTAATGAAAAGATAGTATTTTTAAATATATTCCGCACACCAATAAACCATGCAATGGCAAGATAATTTATAATATCAACCAGACATTTTGCTTTCTGAATTTTTGCTTTCAATTTATGAATAATATACACAGATGGCAGACTGATCACATTTAATAAAATATACTGGTCAGTAGAAAATAACTTTGGTGGAAAAACACAGTGCCTAAAAATCGGGATGTGGATCATATGGGACTTAATGTCATTACCAAGATGTAGTGGTGGCTTTATCCAAAGATTTCTTTAATAATCTCAAATACCCAATTTTGCCAAATGATGAAAATGTATATAAAAATTAAACCAAATTTTTTTGTGTGTATTTAATGATTAGGTGCTCTATTCCATTCTTGTTTCATTCCTGCTTTTTATCCAAAGAATGCAAAGCATTCTTGCCCAGCCCACTCAATATACTCCTCAAGTTTCTCCTCCTCCCTCTCTTCACCTATGCCCATCAGCACATCCTCTATTCATCTCCCCATCATATAATTATCAAGCTTCCATTTAAAAATAACCACACTTTTTGCCTTAATGCTCCACTTTGCACAGTCTCATTGCCTTGGGAACAAAAGTATTTTTTTCCTGAATCTTCCGCCATCTTTCTTAGTTCTGGGTTCTTCTCCAGATTGAAGTGTCTTTAAGAAATCTATCACATTCAAATAATTTCATAACTTTAAAGATCTTTATGTAGGCATTCCACACTCTTCAATGTTCAATCATCCTTATTAACTAAAAATTCTTAGATTGTACCAATGCTTTTGTAAATTATTTCCATACCTTCTCTTTCATACTATGCAGCTTCAAGGAATACAGACACTACCTTCTGACTGAGTGATAAACAGAAGTCTGCAGATGCTGTGATTGTAGTTAAAAAACACACCAAAATGCTGGAGGAACTCAGCTGGTCTTTCAGTGTCCATAGGAGACAAAGGTTTATTGCTGACATTTCAGGCCTGAGCCCTTCTTCAAGGGTTGAGCAGAGTGAGCAAAAAGCAGGAAGTCTCAGAATTCAGACAATACTGGCTGAGGGAGAAATCGAGACCAACAAAAGGTGTTAATTGGTTATGATAAGGGGAGAGGTGAGAATTGATCATGTCTGTTTGAAAGAAGATAGGGAAGGGAGAGAGAGAGCTAGTGGAAGGCGACTGGAGAAGAAGTGTGGGGGTAGGGCGGGGTGGCGGGTGGTTTAACGAAAGCCAGAGCTCGATATCAATGCCATCCAGTTGGAGGATGCCCAGTCAGAAGATGAGATGTTGTTCCTCCAGTTTGTGGGTGGTCTCACTCGGGCAGTGCATGAGACCATGGACAGACATGTCAGCAAGGGAATGGGATGGGGAATTGAAATGGGAGCCCACACCACCATTCAGGGCCTTCCAAGTGAAGCAACATTTCATTTGTGACTCTGAAGGCATCATCTATTGTGTCCTGTGCTCCCGTTTGTTAAGCACTTCAGCTCTGTCCACCATAATAGCGTGGATCTCCCAATGACCACCCATTTCAATTCTCCATCCCATTCCCTTGCTGACATGTCTGTCCATGGTCTCATGTACTGCCAAACTGAGACCACCTGCAAATTGGAGGAACAACACCTCACCTTCTGACTAGACACTCTCTAACCAGATGGCATTAATATCGATGAACAATTATACCAAACTGAGAACAAGGGGAAAGATGATAAAATAGAGGAATTTTTAGCTAAAATTGAACTGCCAAAATTGCAAGAAGAGGAACAAAATAAACTAATAAAACCATTTGAAATAGATGAAGTACAGGATATATTAAAAAAGCTGCCAAACAATAAAACACCAGGAGAGGATGGATTTCCAATAGAATTTTATAAAACATTTAAAGAGTTATTAATTCCTCCTCTCCTGGAAGTAATGAACCAAGTAGAAGAAACACAGAAGTTGCCAGATTCATGTAAGACAGCAATAATTACAGTAATACCAAAGACAGGGAAGGATCCATTAACACCAGTATCATATAGACCAATATCTCTACTTAATTCAGGTTATAAGATAATAGCAAAATTATTAGCAAACAGATTGGCCGACTGTGTACCAAAAATAGTGAATACGTTTTGGGAAGAACTAAATCAGATACTAAATAAAATTACAAAAAATAGCAAACCAAAAAAAACCAGAGATTTTTCTTTTAAGTAACATAAGAAGTTAAGAATTAGGCCTCAAATTGGATAAAGAGCAAAAAAAAAATTCATTATGATAGCCTTACCAGTAGCAAAAAAATGTATAATGTCAACTTGGAAAATGGAAGAGAGCCTGAGAATACAGCAATGGTACATGGAAATGAATAAATGTATTCCATTGGAAAAAATAACATATAATTTAAAAAATGAAATCACGTTGTTTGAACAAATTTGGGAACCATACATGGAACATAACAAAGAAAGCTTGCCTAGGACTTCCATCCCCTAAAATGAAAATGATAAGACAAAACGACTAGATTCAATGTGTCACAAATAGATGATGCATTTTTCTTGTTTATTTTCCTTTGTGTGAAGATTTTTTTAATGGTTTTATTGTATTGTATATGTTGAATATTTATGGGTTTTGGAGGGGGTGGGAAGAGGGGAGGGAGGGAAAGAGGGAAAAAAGGGAGAAAATGCCATTGTGTAAATTTAATGAGAAACATTTGTACATATTTTGGTTGATATGGTTCACAGTGTGAAAAATTTTAAAAATTATATTAAATTTTTTTTAAATTCAAAATAACTGTAACAATAGCTCTTAGTTAGGTCCTCACCAAATCCTGTCCAGAATCCTCAATAGACGTTACACCTCTGCTTTTACTGTTCACCACCACCTATCCCTTGCCTGACTTACCCACCCCATCAATGGTCTCCTACTCAGATCTGAGTAAACGATTACCTCCCTGCCCTCTGATCTCTGAGGTATCAATTCAACCCTAAAATCCAAACTCACAATCCTTCCCCATCCCCCCCTTAACAATTTAGATTTCAGATTTATTATTTGAGCACATGCATGACATCACATCCAACCCTGAATTTCCTTTTACTGCAGGCACGGCAGAATTACCACTAATTGGTAGTGCAAAAAATAAAACATATACAGCGTAAACATAAACAAAAGAACGGTAAACAGAGAATGAATGTAAACTGACTGTGCAATATAGAGAAAACAAAAGAGAATCAATAAAATGCACAAGTAAGAGTCCTTGTACGAGTCTGGTGATGGAGAGGTAGCAGCCTGCTCCTGAACCTGGTGGTGCGAATCTTATGGAACCTATACCTCGTTCCTGATTGTGGTGTGGGTCTTTGATGATTGCTGCTGCCCTCTGATGGCAGCATTCCCTGTAGATGTACTCAATAGTGGGGAGTGTTTTGCCTGTGATGTCCTGGGCTGTGTTCACTATCTTTCAGAGGGCTTTATCCTCAAGGCTATTGGTGTTCTCATACCAGACCATGATGCAGCCAGTCAGCACACTTTCTACCACACCTCTGTAGAAATTTGTCAGGGTTTCTGGTATCATACCAAACATCTCCAAACTCCTGACGAAGTATCGACACTGACATGCTTTCTTCATGATGCTATTGATGTGTTGGGTCCTGGAAAGATCCTCTAAGAGAGTGACTCCTTAGAACCTAAATGTGCTCACCCTCTCCACCTGTGATCCCCAAATGATCTGGAAGTCAACAATCAGCTCTTTAGTTTTGGTGACACGGTTGTTGTTGGTGCACCATTCAGCCAAATTTTCAATCTCCATCCTGTATGCTCAACCATTACCTTTCTTTATACAACCATCATGGTATCATCTGTAAATTTGTAGATGGTGTTATTGTTGTCCCGAGCTACACAGTTGTAGATGTTAAGTGAGTAGAGCAGAGGGCTAACAACACAGCCCTATGGTGGTCTGGAAATAATGAAGATTGTGGAAGAGATGTTCTTACCAATCTTCACTAATTATGCTCTGGAGGTGAGGAAATTCATGATCCAATTACACAGTGGGCTGTTGACTCCCAGGCCTCATAGTTTGCTGATCAGTTTTGAGAGGATGATGGTGTTAAATGCCAAACTGTAGTTGATAAAGAGCATCCTGATGCATGATTCTTTGCTGTCCAGGTGTTCCAGGGCTTATTGTGAAGCCTATGTGCCATAGACCTGTTTCTATGATAGGCAAACTGGAATGTATCCATGTCACTGCTCAGATTGGAGCTGATATGTTTATCATTTATCATTAATCTCAGCCCCTCACCCTCATGACATCACCCCTGAGGCCCACAATTTATCCCTTTCCCTTTATATCTATGGAATGGCATACCACAAAAAGGAGAGGATTTTGAAAATGTTAAGCCGATCTGGCAGTGAACAATGTTTTGGATCTTCATGGCTGCAGAACTTTGTTCTGGCAGGTCCTAACCCAAGTTGATTGATGCTGTTAGAATGAGCTCTTCCCTCCCATTTTAGTTCAACTTGCAAGCACCCATTAGTTGAAGGATTTCTCAAAAACCAAAGGCTGTCTCGTCGTGCTTAGCCACTGGAAGCAGTATAATTTCCTACTTTGATTCTGCTTTGTAAATACATCTGAATCTGTTTAGAGGGCTTTAGCTGAATGTAAACAGGAGGTGTATGTAGTAAAGAGAAAGCTGACCTGGTTTCATAAACATTTCTAACATGCTCAAAGATCTGGCTAACACTCCATGATGCCAGTAACTTGTCAATAGCAGACACTAATGTTACCACAGAGAAGATGTGAATAAATGGTTGCTTGAAATTCAATAAATGTTTGTCAGAAATTCACTATAAAAGTTACAAAATCCTCAGGATGTCCAAATAGCGCGCGTGCGCGTGTGTGTGTGTATTCCCTCCGCCACACAGTCATAACATGGACATAAAGCAATAGATGTTGAGAGTCACCTGGAGTTTTCAAGATCAAGATTGGTTGCAGAGAAATAAAGGAAAGATTGTTTGCATTATAGATCAATGACACCCGATAATTTTTTTTCAAGTTTTACTTGCTGAAAAAAAATTGGGGATAATGATGTACAACTTCAAACTGAACACAAAAATCATTTCAGATTTGCTGTATTATGTAAGTAGTTGGAGAAGCATCAAATGAACTTTGATTGAATTTAGTATTTTTAATGACATAATTCATCTGATCTAAAAATATTTTGCCACTAATTTTCATTTTTACTCAGCACATGATGCCTTTCGTGTCAGTGTCTAACAATAGTCGGCCAGCATTGATGGATTCCAATTGCCCTGATACCACTTTTCCATTGTTGCAATGTCCTGGTGAAACCTTTCACCATGTTGGTCACTGACTGCACCAAGATCAGCAAGGAAGAAGTCCAAATACAAATGCAGAAAATTAAATTTCAATGACATATTACATTTCATGGCTTTTGTATGCTTGAAGTAGACTTAAATATGACAGGAAATTTAAAAAATGGATTAAATCTTAAAAATAGTTAAGAAAATTTTACGGTGATTCTCATGATTGAGCCTCTATCCAAGCATTTCCTAGTCTTTTGCAGCAACAATTCTAAGCAGGCACATCTTATCTGAAAGAGAGGTCAAATACTGGTGCACTTCCCCAGTACAGGTAGTCCTCAAAATATGAATTCATACTGTAATTTTCATTGACTCTTTGGGGCCTGAGCCTTTGATTTACGAATGCATTTTTCACAAATAAGAAGTAACACTCTCTTCCCACAAGAATACTCACAATTTGTTCTCTTAACAAAATATCTTTCTTGGAATGCATCCCCTAAAAGAGAATTGATTATGATGGCAATCTAGAATATTTCTTTGAGACTCAATCAGACCGCAGAGACAACGTTCTCCCAGATTTAGAGTAGGTAGAGCCAAAGATCTTAACTTCAAAAAAAAAAGGATAGTCCATTGAGAGTATGGAGAATCTGGAATTCTCCACCAAGACAGTGAAGAGACTCATTTGGTGAGCATGTATCAGGCACAGATGGATGAATTTTGGATATTAGGGGATTCAAAAGAAATGGAGTTGATGCAGGGAAGTGTCTATCAGCCATGATCTTACTGAATTATAGAGCAGTCATGAGGGGGCCAAATGGCTTGCTCCTAGTTCTGTTACTGCGGTGGTACACCACTGGCCTACTGCAGGGGGCAACCTCTGTACCTGCAGAAGAGCATAAGGTCAAGGCAACACCTGGCCGGCTATCAATCAGCCGACCTAAATAGACCAAGCCCCACCCATTCGGGTGTCAATCACCCTCCGGGATAGAAGCCTGAGCTGGCCCTTCGAAGACACTCTCAGAGTTTACAGCAGCTCTCCTCACAGCTGGCTCTGTGGAAGTTTATGTCGAATAAAGCCTGTTGTACAGTCTTTAGGTTTTGTGAGTTTGCTTCTGTCCAATAGTGCACCACAGATACATGTGTTTATTTTTGATCAATAGTAACATGAGCTTTCTTTTGCCCCAAAACTGAATGCTGACTGTTTAACCTCTTCGCTAGTCTGTAGAACAAGCCTTCATCTCAATGCAAACTGTTTCAATCCTTTTCCAATGGATCAGAGAGCAAATGTATCCCCCTTCACCTGATCCAAGCCAACTGATGGACACACTGGGGCTTCATAAATAGGACACACTGGGGCTGATAACAAAACAACAAAGTTATATTTTAAAAGAACAAAGTTATATTTTAAAAGAACGTTCACATTTGGGGGCCCCAAACAGCGCTTCTAAGTGAAGTAACACTTCACCTGTGACTCTGTCAGAGTTATTTACTGCACCCAGAGCTCCCGATGCAGCCTCCTCTACATCGAGACTGGACACAGATTGGGGAAATCACTTTGTTGAACAGCTTCGCCCTCTCTGCTACAACACCTCAATTGCCAACCCAAATGCCACACAGGTCTGTCCATGGCCTCATTGTATGGTATTCAAGAATAGGTTTATGGTTCAAAGAGACACGTGTTATCAACAAACAGTTGGCTTTAATTATGCATAAGAGGCCATTGTCTCCACCACAGCAGCCATCATCTGGGTGTTCTTAGAGGCATATAGTGGGATGATCCCAGATAGCAGGTGCCATACCATCCCATGGGTAACCAGGGAACACTACAGGACCAGAACCCGGCAGTCACATATCTAGAATGTACCATTTAGCCCCCAGGAAGCACCCACCTTCACTGGGCTATGAGCTGCAGACCCTCTCGTGCCTTGATACTGTTCCTGCTCGCACTCCCACCGATTGCTTGAACCAGTGCCAGCTGACCATCTGCACAAACATTCCCAAGACCCGCTCATAGTTCAGGGAGTCACTCTAAGAGTCAGGACTTTGCATTGGCCAGATTTTGCACAGGGAAAGAACTGTCCCTGAGCTACCCACCCCATTGGGAAGCTGGATGTGCTTTCTTACTGGTGTGGGTTGAAGTTGGTTGGTTGATCATTACCTTCCCAACACAGGAATATCAAAAGCCATGGAGCTGGACAGTTCCTTCCCTCCCCTCCCCTCCCCCCCCACCCCAGAAAATCTCTGCTTTCAGTGTCGGCAGGGATCAGTATTTGCAGCAGTTCTTCTGTAGTGTTCAAGTTGTTGGCTTTCTCGGCATATTCATCAGCCATGCATCCAAATCACCATTCCAGTGCCCACAGTTAAAGGAAGGAAACTCAGTCATGGTCTTCATGATAGATACCTGTAATTTAAAGGATACTCCTGTCTGGCAGTGCTTGTTCAATGGCCTGTTTTGCCGTTTCAAATGTAGTTTGTTGCTCAGGTCACCAATGAAACACAGCTTTTTTCCTGGAAATGCTGCACAGTAGATGGAGAAGCATGGTGAGATGGGGAACGTCTTGGCACCAGTAAGCCACCAAACCTTGTGTCTCAACTTTGTTGGTGGGCACCATCGCATTGAGGATTTTGCTTTTAGCGAAGCAGGAATTTCTCTGCTGCTGGAGTGCCACTGGACACCCAGGAAAAGGACTGTTTGATTGGGACCCTGTACCTTTTCCAAGTTAATGGCCCATCCTTGATCCTGCAGTGCAATGATTAAGATGTCGAGGGCTTGTGCTACCACTTCTTCTGAGGAGTCCTGGAGGAGGATATCATCAATGTAATGTGCCGCTGAGATATCGGGGGTGGGCTTAATATTTTCCAAGTCCTGAGCAATTAATCCATGACACATATGGGGCTGTGCATATAGCCTTTGGGAAGGCAGCAAAATGTATACTGTCTGCCCTCCCAAGTGAAGGCAAATTGATCCTGGGAAACAGGTCTGAGGGGGATGAAGAAGAAAGCATTTCCCATTCCTCAATGTCCTCCATCAAAGTGACTACATCAGGGACTGCAGTGATGGAGGGGGGGGGGGTGCAATCTTGTTGTCTGTCATGCGGCAGATACCATTTTTCTTTTGCACGGGCCAGACCGGCCTGTTGAATAGTAAAACAGCAGGCTGGATGATTCCTTCATGCAATAGTGCATCTATAGAACCTATGATCTCTTTGCTGCCCCCAGTCACCTGTTATTGCCAATTGCTGACTTCCTTGGAGGTTGGGGGAATGACTACGTGCTCCCATTTGGCCATCCCAACTGCTGTGGTTGCATGGGTGATCTCAAAAGTGAACTTCCCCTTATTGGTGTGTAGGGATCATCCCTTCAGCAAATTCATGCCCAAGATAAACTCAGGTGAGTCAGCATCCAAATCAGGGACAGGGTGAGGTACATCATTGCCTATAGATAGGCAGAGGGTAACTTCTCTGGCCAGGATTATGGAGCCTCCTAAACCATCTACGGAGACCTGCAATCCTCAACAAATCGCAGGATTATTGCCGATGATGTGTGGTCGGCCCCAGTGTCTGATAGTGCCATCTAATGCTGTGTATTCCCTTTGCTCCAGTGTACAGCTACTGGGACACATGTCCTCGGGTCACCGGGCCAGGAGAGGACAGCTGAGCATGGTGCCCTAACCTCTATCCTATGGAAAGGGCACAGATGTCTTCACCCCCACCCCCCCCCCTCCACTGCAGGTGGTGCTTCCTGCTGCGGGATACAGGCAGGTTCCTGTCACAGTAAGGTTCTCAGTTCTGCCTTAAGGTAGACATGGCCACTGTGGTTGGGGAGGAGCTGGTTCCAAGTTGTGTGAGCTCCTCCCCATTGGGGCTTCCTCCTTTAATGCTGTTCCAGAGCACGTACAATGCAGAGATGGGGTCCTATGAATACGAGTGCGCACCCCACCAGCGCATACCAATGGTGTGAACAACTCTTCGCGGGTAAACTAGGCACCCTCATTGCCCACCCTCACCTTGGCCTTGTGGACTTAACTGGGTGACTCCTGCTCAATGTATTCAAGACCTTCTAATAATCTGATGGCTTCCTGGGCAGTCTTCCTGGTTGCTGGTCCCATGAGGGGCAGGACAACTGATTTTAGGTCAGGGTGCACTGTGGTGAAAAGTAACCAGCTAAATAACCCTCATGTTCTCATGAAAATGATGGTCATGGGCTCCCCCGTATATGCCTGTAATTAAAGCCCATTCCCTGATGACCCTTGTCCCATTGCTAATTGTGTTTCTTTGTGACCAGCAGTATAGGTCCAATTCTAGCAATGTTGGGTATCAGGCTTGCACTGCCATCACCACCTGATTCCACGGGAAGGTGCCACCGCAGATTCCTTCAGGTGATGCCCGCAGGGAATTATTAATTGTCTGCTAATCCAATAAGCTACCCACGACCCGTTTCCAGGTGGAAGAGGTTCATATCGGGGCCCCTCTTATCTCAGAGGCTGAGCAGCCATGCAGCCAAGTATCCGCCTGGGAGCTGGCGCTATCTGTCTCCCAGCATGGTCAGCTCTTTTCCTGAATATTCCCATGTCACTGGAGGCTTTTTTCAGGTATTCCCACGAAGATCATGTGCCTGCAGTGGCAGCTTGGGGAGTGCAGCTGGAACGTTTAAGTGGCCACGGAGTGGATGCCTTTTTGGCACTTGATCGTGCCAGTTGACTGATAGTCGTCTACCAACGAACGCTGGCTCCTTGGGACAGCAGTCTGACAGCCCCTCCTTGCTGCCTGATAGCCCCCGACGCGGGGCTGGGGTGGCTGGCTGGGGAGTACAGGGCTGGGGTGGCCGGCGGAGAAGTACGGGGCTGGGGCAGCCATCCCTGAGAATCTTGACTTATCGAAAGCTCTCACCTTTTAAATTTAGTGGGATTTTGTGTGCATGAGTAAGACCCGTAGTCCCCCGCCAGCCGTCCCAGCCCCGTAGTCCCCTGCCAGCTACCCCAGCCCCGTAGTCCCATGCCAGGTGACTGTCAGGCAGCAGGGAGGGTAGGTGTCTGCAGTAGGGAGGGTAGGTTTCGGCAGCAGGGAGGATAGCTGTCACCAGCGGTAGGGTGGCTGTCTCAGTGGATCGCCAGCTGACAGTCAACAGCCTGCCCGCTGCTCGGCACCTGAAAACTGCTAGCAGCTTTGCCTGTGCTGCTTTCAGCTGGAATGGGGAATACTCCGAGCAGGATATTATACCTACTGGAGAAGGGTAGGGTAAGTAGACCTTCTGGCCGGGTACTCCCATTTCAGATGGCCACCCGACAGCCACTTAAGAGTACAATCTGCAGCTTTACGGTCGGGTATTGTGGCCATCTGAAAGTGCCTTGTGATTTTACAGCTCCACAGTTATATCCATCAGAGGTTCCCTCACTCTCGGATCTGTAGGGTCAATGGGGTGCCCTCATGTCTAACCTGCAGGGATTTGGGTGTAAAGGGAGGAGAATGCATGGAACGGGTTTCATCCTCCTTACTCTTCACTGCCCATCCACACGACCCCCCCCCCACGTGTTGAGCCTGTGCCCTCACAATTAGCAAGCTCCTGGTCCGCTTGCACCTCCTGCAGCCCAATTTCTCTTTTAAACATCGATGTCAAGTTTAGAAAACATTTTGGACTCCATAAATTGTTTTCTTTTTCGTTGTATTCTATCGAATTACTGTTTTAAACCTTCTTTGATTGACTCTGCCTTTCAGGAATGGTTCAAATTAGATATTAAATGTTTTTATGATTTATTTATTGACAATAATCTTGTTACATTTGAAGAACTCTCTACCAAAGTTAATTTATCAAATTATTATTTTTTTTTTAAAAAAGGTACTTACAATTATCAAATCTTTTTTCAAGCTCCTGTTACAAACAAGATAGAAACAATTTACAATCTACAACCATCTCAGAAAAGGTTAATATCTTTTGTACATGATCCTTTTGCTGAAATCAAGCCAAGCTTCAATGGATAAAATTAAAAAGGCATGGGGCATGATCCCCATATTTTAATTCCTGAAGATTCTTGGAACTCTATTTTTAAATTGGTTAACCCATCACTCAGTATTACAATTTAAAATTGTGCATGGAGCTCATGTGTCAAAAGTTAAATTAGTTCATATTTATCCTAATATTAGCTCTTATTATGACAGATGCAGGAATGAGGACAGTATACTAATTCAAATGTTCTGGTCTTGTTCAACTCTCTTCAAATATTGGAAACAGGTCTTCCATACTTTATCAATAATTACGAATATAAACCTAACAACAGGTCCTTTTGGATTACCTCTTTTGGGATGCTTGCACAGAAGGCATTGAAATTGTCTTAATCTCAAAGGCATATTAGTCTTTGCCTCTCTCATTGTAAGAGATAATTTTGATCAGATGATAGATGCTGTCCCGCCCACACATAATGGTTACATGATAGGTCTTATTTAACTTTGGAGAAAAATTAGGTGTTCAACAAATATTTTAAATGAAACTTTTTCAAATCTTTGAGGCTCCTTTTTGAATTATTTTCATAACCTTTAATGGTAATGATAATTAAGTAATCTGTGAGTCTCGTGGATTTTCGTTTCTTTTTATTTTTGCTAGTACTCTCTCTTTATATTAGCTATGCAACTTTGGAATGGTTGGAGGTTTAGATTATAAAAATTTTTTTTTTCTTTCTTTTCTACTTTATTGAATTAATGTTAAAAAAAACTGTTACAGTGAGTTTGCTTACCTTGTTACAATAGTATAATTGTTATGCATCAATCTCTTTTTCTGTATGTATTCTTGTATAACAATATTGAAAAAAAATAGAGAGACGCTAGCAGCCAAAAGGCATCCTTCTGACTCCCCTTAATTTTTGGGAACCCTGATTTCTTGAGGAGGGACCCTGTGTGGTGACCTGTTTTCTCATCACATGGGACCAGGTGCTTGGACCAGTCTACTGGTTTAATCATATCCAACAGCATGCTCGCCAAGCTCCCAAACCCTGCACTATTGTTGATCCATGCGGGGATCTTATCCTTGCTGCTTTCACTAGCTCTCCTGCCCCAATTCCAAAACATCTCCCCTGAAGCTGTGTTCATTCAGAACGCTCAGGGCCCTGCTTGCAGCACCAATTGTGTGTGTGAAACTGGTTCAATGGGTTCCAAGAGTAATGAGTCTGAACGTAGCTGATTGAAGAGTAGTGTTTTATTTATATGTGTAGGGGAGTCACAACAGGGTAAAAGACACACACAAACACCCTCTCCGGATTAAACAATATAGTCACAACCATTCACGGGAAGAAGGCTTTACAATCAAGTTATCACATTCAATACCTGCCACCCCTTGATATCCCTGGCACGCACAGCCTTTATCTGATTAAACTAGGGACACTAGATTTGCAATACTACACCTCCCAACCCTTTGTTTATGCCCACCTTATCAATGATCCTCCAGTGCTGCCCCCATATCCCAGTGTGGAGTGGAGCTCAGGTTCGCCCCAGAAGAGAAATAAGATGGCTCCCATGCAGTACGCTTTATAGCTGGAGGGTATCGATAAGCCAATTAAAGGGGCTAATGACCAGGTTTGCGCTGACCTATGGGCAAGGCTGACCTTGATTGGCAGGGGAGGTGACTTCCCATCAGGTTCCAGATGGAGAGGTCACATGCCCCTCTAGCATTCACATTCTAACCAGGTTAGAGACAGAGGGGATTCACATGACCCTCCATAATCCACACTACAAGTGGATTGCCAAGCTGAGGCCACTTGTAAATCAGAGGAATATCTCATATTCCATTGCGGCACTCTCCAAACAGATGGCATCAATATCGATTTCTCCCATTTCTGTTAATCCCCTCTCCCATTCTCTCACTTCTCTCATGCCTCTGACACCCTTCTTCTGGTTCCACAGCCATTTCTTTCCTTCTCGTAGCGGAGAGCATCTTTCTTAGTCCTCTTCACTCTTCCCCATCACATTTCAGCACCTTCCCCCTCCCACTGTATCCACCTGCTGGACTGTGCTCCTCCCCCAACCAATGCTCTTATTCAGAGGTCTGCCTGATTTTCAGCACCCCTGAAGATGGATCCTGCTCAAAATGTTGATCGTCTTTTGTTCTCCATGGATGTTGAATGACCTGCTGAGTTTCTCCACCACTTTTGCATACTATACCGTACACATTCTTTGTTTCAATGTCAGGACAGGACCATTAAAGACCAAATGAAAATAATTCAGCAAGGCCTGAAAGATCTAAAGACTGCAGATAACTCCTGAATACCTTTAAAGAGTAAAGTTCACCTTTCAATGGATGCAAACCCATCAGCACCCGAGGGCAAAGTAAAAAATGTGGCAGATTAGATAGAGTTTTGTTTCGGCCCAAGACCAGCTTGTCTGAGTTGGCAGAGCACAAAACCAGCTGGCTCCCTTATACCACATTATACAGGAGTTTCATTGTATCAGGCAGATTTGCAAAGTGTCGACTTTCTGGTATCACATCCGAACTAAATCTGTTAACAACTCAATTAGACCCATCAAAGAAATGCTTTGCTCTAAGCTCACTTCTTAAGGGCTCTTGTTTAGAATTTCACTGTGTTACTCCCACTGTGGATACTCTAGAAACATTTCAATACTTAAAAAACCTTTTGCCAGTCCTAAAATATTCTTTAAATGAAAATCATCTGCTCCTATGATCCCTGATATTTTTCTACAATATCAAAATTTACATTAACTTCCTGAGAGCAGAACCTACAAAAATAATCACTTTCTGAAATAATTCAAATTGTAACTAATAGTCAGGTATTTTGCTCATTTTAGCTGGAAATAAATTCACAAAACTTGCCCTCTAATATACCCCAGTACATTTTGTCAGTATTATCAGAATTTTGAAGTCCTTCCCATTTCTATCAGGAACCTCTCTGTAATATGTGACCATTACTGAGGATCATTTTAGTTCCAGACAATTAACAAAAAAGGGTTATTATTTCTAATGTAAATGGCAATAAAAGCAGATGCAGTAGCAATGCATAATGTAAGTATATCAAATGGGTGAGGGGGGAAAAAGAGAAATGTGGATGTGGGATGAATTAGTTTGCTGTTCACGAATTCTGTCATACAATTCTGCTTTCTCTCTTTTAAGGCCTGTGAGTGTATCAAGACCTGTCTTCGGCCAACAAGACCCCAAGGTCTGAAACTCCTTCAACAAATCTTCCTACCTCACCCTTCTTCAGGATTCTCTTTAAAATCTGGGACCACCAACCCTAATATCTCACATGTTGCCTCAGCATCAAATATAAAGCTTACCACAGGCATCTTAGGATTTTTTATTTCATTAACAGTGACTGCCATTGATGTGCTGAAGCAACCATAAATTGCATGCACAGAACTCAGCAAAGAACTATTAAATTGGTAGAAATCTTTGCATCCATTATATCCACAAAGGAAATGCAGATTCCTGAAGAAAAAAAATGCTTATTTCCACTGAAAGGAAATCTCCAGAAATTGTCCACTAATATGTGAAATTAAACTATATTTTTTTGAAATGCACACATTGAAAAGTCCAAGCTCTTTATATTATTATGTTTTAACCTTCATTTTTATTTGACTACCAATCATATACAACATCTGGCAAAGTGGTTAGGTAAGGGGTTTGAGTTTTTCTCCTCTATTATTTTCTTCTTTTTTTAATATTATTAGAGGTTTTTTTTCTAAAAAGGTATATACTATTTAGAATATGAATTATGGATATAATTTACAATTTATGTGTGTTAGTGTCTTTTTTAGTTTGTGCAACTGCCCACATCATCTTATTGAATTGTACCCTTGTTGTTTGTGTTTTTTATAAAAATCAATAGAATATATATAATTTTTTAAAAAGCACATGTTGAAGAACTGAATGGTAAAACCCAACATGCCACTCTTTTTTATTATTGATTTATTTGAAATTTTTGACCAAACATGCAATCAATTATAAAATTTAAAATACAAGTACAAAAAGTAGATCGAGCATTTACTCCATGATGGTTACACCCAACCCCCACCCACCCAAGAAAGACAAAGTAAAAGAAATTTGGAAAGAAAAGCAAGAAAAAGATAAAGAAAAAGAAAAAGAAAGTGAGATGGAATGCCGAAAAGAGCCACATGCTCCACGGATCATAAATTCATATTGAATTCATTTTCTTTGGAGAAGATCAACGCAGGTTTCAAGGATTAGGATGAACATGATTAAAGATTTACACATTTACACCTGAGAATTGTAAGTATGGACGCCAAACTTGTAAGAGTACATTTTACTTATTTCTTATGTTATAAGTAATTTTTTTCAAGGGGTATACAACTATGTGTCTGTGCGTTCCAACGTGTCATACCTAGATGTGAATCAGACTTCCATGCAACTGCTACACATTTTCTAGCTACACCAACACATTTTTAACAAATTTTACTTGATGTTTGGCTAATTTAATTTTAGGTCTTTATCCCCCATGTAAGAATAATTCTGGGTTTTATGGAAATTTGATTCCTGTAATCTGCTCTAGGAAATTTCCAAGATCGATCCAAAAAGGCCTCCGTTTAGAACATAACCAAATTGAATGTAAAAAAGTTCCTACCTCTTCACCACATCTAAAACATCATTCTGATAGGTCTGAATTTAATTTGTTTAATTTCTGTGGTATGAGATATAAGTTATCAAAAAATCATGTTTACTAATCTATATCTTACATTTATCGTGTTATTCATACTATCCCGACATAGCTCAGACCAGGTTTGCTTGTCGATTCTTACATTTAAGTCTGATTCCCATCTCTGTCTGGACTTATAAACCCCTACGTGGCTCTCTTGATGTGTAATTGACATGAAAATGAAAAAAGAAAATAAAAAAATCTATTGTGATGGATTTAGGTCAACATTGTGTCTTTTCACAAAGGAGCATGTAGTAACACCCAACCCCAATCAACCAATTTTCCCTTGCAACCGCTGCAATCGTGTCTGCCTGTCCCGCATCGGACTGGTCAGCCACAAACGAGCCTGCAGCTGACGTGGACTTTTTACCCCCTCCATAAATCTTCGTCCGCGAAGCCAAGCCAAAGACAAGATGTAGGAGTCAACATACAAGAGAGAGATTGAAAACGTGGCTAAATGGTGTACTAATGACAACCTTGCACTCAATGTCACCAAAACCAAGGAGGTGATTGTAGACTTTAGGAAAAGAAAACCAGAGGTGTATGATCCTGTGATCATTGGGAGAATCAGAGTGGAGAGGGTGAACAAATTCAATTTCCTGGGAGTCCCTGTCTTGGAGGTCCTTTCCTGGAGCCATCAAACTAATACTTTTGAGAAGAAAGCAGATCAGTGCCTCTACTTCCTCAGGAGTTTGCAAAGGATCGGTATGACCTCGAAAACCTTGGGAAACTTCGACAGATATATGGTGGAAAGTGTGCTGTCCGGCTGAAATGGAAAGCCCTGCAAAATATAATGGACACAGCCCAGTATATCACAGGAAAAAAAAACATTTCCCACCATCTAGAACATCTACATGGAACACTGCCATCAGAGAGCAAGAACAACCATCAAGGATCCATACCACTCTGCACAGGCTCTGTTCTTGTTGCTACCATCAGGTCGAGGTATAGGTGCCACAAGACTCATGCTACCAGGTTCAGGAACAGTTACTATCGTCGAACTTCTAAACAACAGACTCATTTAAGGACCCGTACTTTGCTGAATATTTATATTTCCGTATTTGCAGTCATTTTGTTTCTATTTCTCTCTTTTCTATGCATATCTTTTTCCTCAATTACAGTTTGCAGTTACCCATTAGTAGAAATTCTACCAGGTCCACAGGGAAAAAAAAAGAATCTCAGGCATGTATGTGATGTCATGTATGTACTCTGACAATAAATGTGATTTTTTTTAAATGAATGGAGATTATCCTGCACAGTAGGAAGAGATTAAATGGTCGTGAAGCATTTAATTAATAAAGTTTCTGTATTAAGTACTGTACCACTAACGCTGCAGAATAGTGAGAAATGTCTGAACGAAACCAACAATTATCGCTTTCTATTATTTACTCTAATGCATAAATTGGAGGAAGGTAATACTTTAAGGAAGGAAAGCATGCCTGAACAAGATCTGGGTGAAGTGGTATTTAACTTGAAGGATCTGCAACTCATTCTAATGGAACTCTGGCAGTATAAGTGACTCTTCCTGAAGGCAGCAAGAATTCTATACAATTAGGTTGTTTCAAAAGTTACAAGTCTATGCAGGATAAAATAAACTGGTTCTGAATGGACAATGGGGAGCCTTGTAGATGAACTGATGTTTGGTCTTACATAAAGATAACAGCACAGGTTTCAGGCACAGGTCAGTGGAAGCCTTATTCTACATCCAACAACATGATATTTGAGCTCTGAGTGCCTTTGCTGCTCTAATAATGTAGGAAATATACTACCACAGAAGAACTAGTATGTGCAGAGCAAGTTCAATTTGGTCATTTATGAAAAGCATGTGTAAAACTCTTTAGTGCTGTGCAACTCAATGATCATAACAGAATTATTTGTAGATGATTATTTGATGGCCCATGTACCTTGCATGACTCACATTCTGACATGAATTTCAGGTCTCCTTTGGGCTGCTGGATGTACCTTGCGGACATAACAATATTATATTTTTTTATCTTTTTGAGTTGCAGGGTGAGGTTGGATAAGTTGGAGTTTTTCTCCATGGAACAAAGTCAGCTGAGAATTGGCTCGAAAGATGTGTATGAGATCACGATGCACACACTTTCGTCTCCCTCTCCTATTGGGGAGAAGGCTTAAGTCTTAAGAGTGCAAATACACATGCCAGTTACTTTCCCTCAGCCATCAGGCTCCTGAATGAACCCCATATCAGTGTCCTCATGCTGCCTTTATATGGGGCTAAATTATCTTTCTTTTTACCACAGGCCAAGACCCTGCAAATGTGCCCTTCACGCAGGGAACCTAGAGATGATCAGCTAGTCTGCTTTCAGAAAAAAAATCCTTCTCATTGGACTCAGTATTTTGTGTCAGATAAACAAATTTAAATTGAATAGATGGAAGGTATTCCTATAATCACTTGATAAAGGACCACGTCGGACATATTTACAATCTCAGGCAAAGATATAAATGGCACATGTGGCAAAACGTTGTGCTGGAAATAATCATAAATTGGAATTCATTGCATGTAGGTCAGGGCAGAGCCAACCATAGATTCAAATAGGTGGAGAGGTATTTGAGAGAGAAACAGGAAATGAATGAGGGATGGAGACTTTTCTCCTCTAGCAGTTGGCAGAAACCTAGGAGTTAGCAGAGACTTGATGAGTTGAATGGCTTCCTTCCAATACTAACAATTACATAATTCCAGTCTATTGCCCAAGCAGAGGACCAGAGCTGTTGGGGATTATACAGTTTGAGTCGCTGAGTGATTGGAGGCTCAGGATCATTGGGGTGGATATGGGCCATTAGGGGATTGGAGAATCTGGACCATTGGAGGGATTGGAGAGTGTGGACCATTAAAAAATTGAGAATGGAATTCTTTTGAAGACTGGTGAGTTGGAGCCATTGGTGAATTGGAGAGTTGCGGCTATTGGGAGATTGGATATTCAGGTTCAATGGTGAATTGGAAGATCTTGGAAGATTGGAGGATTGTGGTTGAGAATGGTATGTGGTGAGTTCAATACCATGAAGGAAGAGACTGAAGGATAGAAAGTAGCATGCAGCTTTCTTTTGGTGGGTTGAAATATAGTATAACAGGGGTGATGGGTGGCATGGAGAGATCTGATGAGACTATCTAAAAATCAAAGAATGGGGGTGGGGAAGTAAAACAGAAATGGGACAGAAAATACAACACAAATTATTCATGCCACATGATATTTGAAATAATCAATAGATGTGATTCAAAAAGGTAATTGGAAAGAAAAATCCAACCATATCTGAATGGTATTCCAAAAGCATATCATTTTGAAGGAGTTGTTCAGTGAAGCTGGGGATGACCCGAATCCCAGGTTCTGATCTTAGCAAGATCTTCTTGGGAGAAGGCTGAAGGGAATAGGTCCTAATAATGGCAAAACTCATTGACACCAGGCTTGCTGCCTGGCGAGAGGATGGCGGTTGGCACATGCAATATTGGGTCCAATTAGCATTGAAATTATTACTTTTTGAAAAACACAAAAATGTCCCTTTCCTCGATTAAGTGAAACTTAGAAGAGAGCACTTGCAACTTTTCTATTATTGGTCTGTCTGCAAACATTCATCAAGCTGAGATTTATGCCAGGTTTCCACAATCAGGCGTTTCACAGATGACGAAGCTCTCTGAGGAACACATGGTTGCTCCACAGATTGACATTTCCACTCATCAGTGCTTCCTGTTCTTTCCTATTCCCAGTGAAATGAACTAGAGACCCCCCTGTTAGATCCATGAGGAAGTAATGGGATCTTTGAAACATAAGCTATATCTTTTAAAGTGGTTAAGTCAATCAGAATTAATTGTATAATACACAAAAGTGCTGAGGAAACGCAGGTCACACACCATCCACAGAAAGCAAAGACGCAGGGTAATCTCCTCTATTTCCCATGCCTCCTCTCCCCCTAGATGACAGGATTCCCTTGACCTCACCTATCACCCCACCAGTCTCTGAATCCAACGTACTACCCTATGCTATTTTTGCTACTTACTATGTGATCCCACCACCAAACACACCTCCCCTTCTCCTCCCCACTTTGCCTTCCAATAGGAACTGCTCCCTCCATTGTCCACTCATCCCTTCCCAATAAGCAGTCATTTGGTACCTACCCCTGTGACCTCAGAAAATGCTCCACTTCTGCCCACACCTCGTCCCTCACCATCATTTTGGGCCCCAAAGAGTCCTTCCAAGTGATGCCACATTTCGACTGTATTTACTGTATCCATTGCTCTCATTGTGGCCTCCTCTACATCAGAGAGATTGAACGCAGACTGAGAGATCATTTCATTGAGCTCCTTCACTCTGTTCGCTGCAATAGTGAGTACCTCCCAATGGCCAACCATTTTCAAATTCCATGCCCCATTCCCGTGTCATGGACTTCCAAACAGAGGCCACCTGCAAATTGGAAGAACATCACCTAATATTCTGTCTGAGTACTCTCCAACCAGATAGCATTAACATCAATACTCTGGTTTTCATTAGATGCTTTCTCTCTCTTTCTAACCTTCTCATCTCCATTCCTCCCTACCCATTCCCTCCATTCAGAGCGCTGCCCGGTCCACACACCACCTCAGCTTTTTTCTCCTACTCCCACTCATATCCACCCATGACCTCTTGCCTGTTGGTCTGTGTTCCTACCCTTGCCCCTTCTCCCCTCCCTCCCACCCCCATTTTTTATTCAGTCACTTGTCTGTTTTCTCCTCATACCTTGATGAAGGGCTCAGGCCTGAAATATTAGTTTTTATAGATATATATATTTCCATCTTTGCTTTCTATGGAGACTGCTGAGATTCTCCAGCACTTTTGTGTATTGAACTACAATCACAGCATCTGCAGACTTTATTATTTAATAAGAATTTATTGTAACTCTCTTCTTGTGTGAATTGATCCTCTTGGGTTCAGATTCCAATATTGGTGGTGGGTGGTTTTATCATTTCTACAAACATCCAAATGGATCACTTTCCACTTTAGAATTCAACTAAAGCAACTCCATAAACAAGGATTGGAAGAAATCCTTGGCTAAGAGTTAGAAGAATTTCACATAACAGCTTTCTGCAAATAAACTGAAATCTTTTCACACAGTAAAGTGGGTATAAAGGAAAATATTGATCAGAAGTGTTGAATCTCCAACAACTGACTGCATTTTCTTGTCAAAAAAATGAAAACAACTCCATAAATCACTACTGATCATCTAAAACATCCTAAAATATCTGAACGGTGACCTCTCTGCAACAATAGATGGACAGGTAAGTAGGGAAATAAAATAAATGAATAGTTAACTAATTTTAATTTATATTGTTCTTGAAATATTCCTGTTGCATATCCTAAAGGAGCTTTGTTCAACACCACCACATCAGGGCTGGCGCCAGTGGGGGAGGCATTCATTGGTATTGCTCCTCCAGATGAGGTATTGTGACCCCTCACACACTCATGGACATTGTCCCACAAGTGAGGTATAGTGACCCACCCCCCCTCCCCCACCACACACAGCACCAGCGACACTAGCATCACCAGTCTCCAAATAATGAAAACAGCACGTTTGTCTGTTACGTTGGAAATGTGATGGCAGCGCATAGAGGAGGTTCATGGTTGGTAAGTAGGTAGGCACCACCCCCCCCCACCCCCCACCACTAAGCGAGTTTTCAAACATCAGATTGTGGTTACCTTAATGCCACCCCCTCCCCCTCCCATTACACTTGTTCTGATGTAGACCCTACGTCACGTAAATGAGCCTTTGTATCATAAAGCAAATAGCAGATAAAGAGCAGGTCCAACTAGCAAATCCTCCAGTTGCTGTGGATTATGACAAGGGGCCCACCTTGCCAATGTATAGAAAAACTTTCCATTTTGGTTTACTGTGTCTGTAATTTCCCAAAACCGGTTCGAACATTTAGCAATTGTGATCAAGACAAAAAAAGGTTTTAATAACTGTGTTGATGCATTAAAATGTTGGTGGGCTTGAACAATTAACTGTGCTTGCTCTGCTGGCAACAGCAAATATTTTTGTGTGATCAGTTTCTATTGTGTCCTGTTTGTAGGCAAATAATGATCAGGATCGTATTTAATTAAAAGCCTGTCGCTTTTTTAAAAAAATACTTTGCATCTCGAATTTCAGGGATTGGAAAATCTCTCTCTTTGTTTTGTACAAAATCCTGCCTGCCTTGTCACCTACTTCTACTAAGGTTTATTCAGAACCTTAATAACAAACCGGGATCAGCAAGGAAATAACCTGTAAAGGATAATATTAAGCCTGTGATCGTCATACTCTTAGTCACATGATGTAGAAACATGAACTTTAACTTTTTGCTGATAAAATGGTACGGTATAAAATATGCAATATTTTTGATCAAAGTTAGTGCTTTATTTGAATAGACATTTAATTATTCATATCTGAGATATTCATTGCAAGGTTAGCATCCTTGGATCCAAGAGGTCCCAAGCCTGAAACATTGACTGTTTCTCTCTATTGATGTTGCCTGGCCTGTAGACTTGCTTCCAGCATTATCAGCTTTCGTTTCAGATTTTTGTTTCATATCTGAAGAGATTTGCTTTTCTGGCATCCTTCATTGGCCTGCAAAGTGGTATAATTCTCTGAAGCAACCATATATTGTGCTAGCCCATTGAAAAAGATGGTATAGGTGCCACAAGATTAACACCATGAGATTCAGGAACAGCTGCTACCCCTCAGACTCCTTAACAACAAATTCAATCAGGGACTAATTTAAGATCTCTTACTTATGCACTTTATTCATTTTCTTTGCTCTCCCTGTATTGCACAGTTTGTTTACATTATGATTGAAATGTAATCATCTTCAGATGTCCGATTTATTGTCAGAGTGCATACATGACATCACATGCAACTTTGAGATTCCTTTTTCATCTGTTTAGCTCTTTGGATTGTTTACATGTTCACGCTGTGTGCAGTTAATTTTTGCACGACCAATTAGTGGTAATTCAACTGCGCCGACAGGAAAAAGGAATCTCAAAGTTCTATGTGATGTCATGTATGCACTCTGACAATAAATTGGACATCTGAAGATGATTACATTTCAATCATATTGTTGTGAGAGTTAACCACTGTCAAAAAAATAGGAGAGCACCACGCTGCCGAGGAACTTGCTGAGATTTATTTTGACGTAGAAATGCCGGCCATCTTTCCATCTCAGGTTGGACTGAGCACTACCTCCTCTCCACTTAAACAACTCAGCGATTGGAATGCAAAGTAAGGTGGTAACGACAATGAAAAGTCAAACTCTGCATAGACATGTGGTGCAGTGTCCTAGAAAGTAGATGTTTGTATTTTCTTCATATTATGACCCAACAGTTGAAACAAAAGAAAAAAAAAGCTTGGATTACTTCACCTTTTATAAATATCCATATTTTTCTGAGTTGAAGTAGTCATCAGCTATTTAATGGTTGTTATCTTAGAGATTATTGGCCCAGTTAATCTTTAAAACTTTATTCTCAGGACATGGGTAGCAGTGAACATTGCTGAGAGATGAGCTCTTTGGGCAAATGATGATAGGACAAGAATCATAATTAAGTCCTTGCATATTAATTAATTTCCATTTCATGTTGCAGGAATCATTCAAAATAACCTTTCTAAGGTTTTTACATTTCTATCAAATCCCTCACCACCCTCAACCTTCTCCAGTACATCCTTCAGATAGCCTGCACCACAACCAGAGTGCATCAATGACACAAGGGCTGAATCTTTAGTTTAGCAAACTATGCGTCAATAAACTATTGTCCCAGGATTCAAACTAAATCCTACATTAATTATATACATCCTGCAAAAATGCCCAGCAGCAATTTTTCAGAGCTGTCACTGCTTCAGAATTCCTCTCAAGGATTCCACTTGAAATACTTCAGTAATAATTTAACTTATTCCATTGTAAATCAGGATTGTTTCTGTTCAGTTGTTGTACATTGGGTATCAGGCACATAATTACTGAAGCAAACAAGTTCCATAGACTGATGGAATGACCCAAAGGTCACAAGATATCCTTTGCTGAGTGGCCCTGAACCAAAGTCCTCCTGCTCTCACTTGATTGCACAATGATGCAATTTTTGTCCAAGTCCTTTCATTTTACTTGTGGGATGGTTGGGAATAGTAAAGGGAATTTCCTGTATTTACAACTTTTAACTATAAGATTAAGCATTAAAGCACAATAGTCTCCATTCAGGTTTGATTTTATTTTATTGTTTGATCTCAGTATTTTATAGAAAATCACAGCTTTTCAATGAAATTCAGATTTTCTATTTCCCTTACAACCAAGCAGAAGGCTTTTTGGCCCATCAAGTCTATGCTAGTTCATAGGGCCACCCTATTTCCTAATTATCCTTGTAACTTATTCTGCTCTTTGCTGTTGATACCATGGTTGTGGGTTGTATAAAAAGGGACAATGGGGGAGGAAGACAGAAAACGTGGCTGAACCATACTGAGTGCACCAACAACCACCTTGCACTCAATGTTACCAAAACCAAGGAGCTGATTGCGGACTTTGGGAGGGGGGAAACCAGAGGTGTGACTATTGAGGGACAGAGGTGGAGAAGGTGAGTAAATTTACATTTTTGAGAGTCACTATTTCAGAGGACCTTTCCTGAACCCAACGCACTAATGGGGTGGCACGGTTGGAATAGTGGTTAGCGCAACACCAGCGATCGGGACCTGGGTTCAAACCCCACACTGTCTGTAAGGAATATGTACATTCTCCCTGTGTCTGCGTGGATTTTGCCTAGGGGTTCTGGTTTCCTCCCACCCATTCAAAACATACCGGGCGTTGTAGTACAAGGGGTGCAATTAGGCAGCAAAATCATGAAGGAAGCACATGTCCATTCATGGATTATTATCACAATTCGAAGATTTAGGGGCATGGATGCTCTGGGGATTTTCTGTCTACTATCCAAAGGTCATTACTCGATTCAGTAGTTTATAATTTATACAAGTTAACCTTGTTTAGAGGGAGGGGTAGATTAACTAGTGGGGGGGAGGAGTGTCTTTTTATTTTTAATATATATTTTTAAGCACAGATCATTATATAAAGAGGAGTGTAAATATGGATTATTATGGATCATAATCACAGAATAAGACCAAAATATGTTACACACATGATATGATTTGTGCCATTCACTAGATTAATATGTATAGGTTTGTTTTTATTAAACTCAAAATTATTTAAGAAAGCAAGCACATCAGCGCCTCTTTTTCCAGAAATTTGTGGAGGTTTGGCTTGCTTTTTCTTATTTGTGTAGCAGAAAGTGTGCTGTCTGGCTGCATCACGGCCTAGTACGAGGGAACCAACATCTCTGAGCAGAAAGCCCTGTGAAAGGTTGTGGATGCTGCCCAGTACAACACAGGGAGAACTTTCCCCACCAATGAGAACATCTACAGGGAATGCTGTCATGGGATAGTAGCAGCAATCATCTAGACCTCCCAGGACATGCTCTGTTCTCACTGCTGCCATCAGAGAAGAGGTATAGATGCCAGGTTCAGGACAGTTGCTATCTCTCCACCATCAGACTCTCAAAACAAGAAACTCAGTCGGAGACTCATTTAAGGACCAACTCTGCACATTATTATTGAATATTTATTTTCTGTATTGCACAGTCATTTTGCTTATATTTCTTTATTCATGAAAAGATAAATTTAAAAAAAGAGAAATGTAAAGAAAGAGAATATTTTTGCACTACTGACAAGTAGAAATTCTGTCTGGCCTGCAGGAAATGGAACCTTGGGGTTGTAAGTGATGTCATGTACATATTCCGACAATAAATCTTAACTTTGAACTTTGCTCACAATCCCATCAAGTTCCCCCAGAATCTACCACTCATTTGCACATTAGTACAATTTACAACGGCTAATTAACCTCTCAATTTACATGCCTTTGGATGCAGAAGAAAATTGGAGCAGCCAGAAGAAACCCACACAATTATTGCCAGCACCCAAGGTCAAGACTGAACTCAGATCACTGGACTAGTGAAACTGTGTCTTAACAAGCTGTGCCACTATCATTGAAACTCTTGGTTATTCTCCTTTACTTTTTGTTCTACCTTCATTTGAGCACAAGGTTAGTGTTAATAAGAAACGTGGATAGTGAGAACAACACTTTTAGTAAGCAAGGAATCATTCTCAAATACTCCTTTTGGCTTTGCGGCAAGGGGTAATTAACGTAGAACACAGAACAGTGCAGCCAAAGAATAGGCCCTTTGGCACGTGTGTGACGTAAATGATGACCAAATCAAACTAAAACTCATGCTTGCTCTTGACACTTAATCATATGTCTATGGACAGGATGCAGAGTCGGGCAGAGAAGTTGCAGATGAAGTTCAATCTGGATAAATGTGAAGTGATGAATTTTGGAAGGTCGAACTTGAAGGTGGTGTACATGGTTAATGGCAGGATTCTTAATTGTGTGAAAGAACAGAGGAACCCTGGGGTCCCAATCCATTGATCTCTCAAAGTTTGGTGTACAGGTTGATAGGATAGTTCATTAGTCAGGGGATTAAGTTCAAGAGCTGTGAGGTAATGTTGCAGCTTAATGTCAAGACCACACTTGGAATAATACGTTCAATTTTGGTTGCCTCATTACAGGAATGATGTGAAGCTATGGACAGGGTACAGAGGAGATTTACCAGGATGTTGTCTGGATTGGCAAATCCATAATATGAACCAAGATTAACAGAGGTAGGCCTTTACTCTTTGGGGTGAAGGAGGATGAGAGGTGACTGAATAGAGTTTTAAATGATTATGAGAAGAATAGATAGGGTGGAGAGCCAGTGTCTTTTCTGAGGAAGAGATTAAGAAACACCAGAGGGGAGAAATTCTCCCATTGCCCCAGAGAGCACTGGATGCCTGGAATGCATTGCCAGGATTCTTAGACAGGCACATGGATGCAAGAAAAATAGAGGGTTATGAATGTGAGGTCATGAATTTAGATTATTGAGTAGGTTTATATAGGTTGGCACAATATAGTGGGCCGAAGGGTCTGAACTCTGCTGTAACATTCTATCTAGAAGTCTCTTGTATGTTACTATTCTGCTTCCATCATTACTGGCAGCTTCTTCCAGGCTCTGTTTAAAAAATGTTTCACATCTTCCTTCCCCTCACCTTAAATGCATATCTGAATGTCACATTTATACTCTGGGGAAAAAAATTGTCTGTAATTCCTATCAATACCTCACATTATTTTTAAAAAAAGCTCCTGCATTCCCCATGACTCACCCTCTAAATCAGACAACATCCTAGTAAGCCTCTTCTGCACTCTTTCAAAGGGCATGGAGCCCTTCCTGCAATGGGGCGACCATAACTGTGTACAGCCTTCCAAATGTTTTACAGATTTCTATTCTCTGATCTTGTGTCAGAAGCAGAACATGAAAAAGTGTTAAGAGGATACAAGAGGGCCCCATTCTGGAACATCATCAGGAACGAGGAATGTACTAAGGATTAACTATTCCAGCTGACTTTCCAGGAGGTGTAAAATGACCCCTGCATTGGTTTTAGTTTGTCAGAACTAAACAACTGGTGTGTGAAAACAGTCCCTTGTCTGTTTTATGCTGAGCAAGCTTGGAGATCCAGTTGGCAAGATTTCTAGTCTTAATTAACCAAAGGCAAAGGAAACTTCTAAACTGAAAATTAGGCCCAAGGTCAGTCCAGGGTGCTCTGAAAAGCGAGTCAAGCACTGTTGCCTCTAAGTTGTGCGTGCGCATTTTGTGACCAGCACACAGAAATTAATGTGTGCCCAAATGGTTAATGACCTAGTTCAAAGCATAGAATGAAATTTAAACTAAATACATTACTTCATAGAATGCAATCATATTAAAGCAGGCCAATACAGTTTTGTCAGCCATGAGGCAGTGCTAAAAGTATCTTGAAACCATTTCAAGTTTACATTTGCACAAGCATTCAGTGCACACATAGTTTTGTCACAGGGAAAATAAATTTGCACAACCCAAGATTTTTGCACACATGGACTACTAAAGGTTAGAGGGAACATTGATGACAAGGTGTGGGGTTCATGGCAGTTTCAGAAATGATGGGTGAGGTTCTGTAAATCACATTATTAATTGCAATATTTTATAGATTTTTTGTCATGGAATCAGATCATTAGCCTGTCCTATCTTTAGTTTCATTCTCTGCTTTCTTTCAGCTATTAACATTAGTGTTTCCATGAACCACATCTCCACACACTAAACTCTCTTGCTCTCCTTGTCCACCTGCCCATCCCTGACACTGACCACTCTCCAAGCTTTCATCATCCCTTCCAAAAGGCTGGAAATGTGCTGGGAAATTATGATCATCTGACACTTACCCTTGTGATTGCTGGCAGGTTTTGAGCTCCTGCTGGAACGTGGAAGCTTTAACCTGCTAAGTCCCAAAGAATTGCATCTCCAAGCCTCGATAAGGGTGTCGATCCTTAACATTGGCTGACCATCTCTACCCATGGATTCTGCCTGATCCTCTGTGTCTCTTCATCTTCTCTGTGTTTACTTAAGATCTAGCAACATCCAAGCTTGAAAATGTTTCTTTACCAGCATCCATGTGCAGTTCAACAGAAAATAGAGAACTCTCTGAAGTTCCCCAGCATTCAGGATGACAAATCGGCTCAGTGATCTTGTGTCGACAGACCCAGTGGGTCACTCATTGCATGGAGTGAAGACGATCGAATAGGGTAACTTGTTTTAAGTGGCAGTAATATTTTTTTTTCCACATTTAAATAATTTAAGCATTTTTTTTTAATTTCAATTATCCATTTTAAATATATTGATCATGTCTTTACTGTTAATCGAATGTGGTCTGGGATTTTCAGAATCTTTGAAAATCCAGAGCAGCCTCAACCGCTGCTCACGGTGCTTCATCAAATCTGGCACTTGCAGAAAAATTCCATGGTGGGGCTGATACTGACCCACCCAGGAGGGCCATTACATCAAACCAGATCTTGGTGCCAATCAGAGCTTCACCTGCAAGGTCCACAAGTTTTTTTTTAATATATAAATACTGTGGCCTCAAGAATTGGATTTCTCAGCTGCCAGTGAGGGAAGTGAGCTCCATGGAGCAAAACCCATGTCACTTCCTCCTATGGGTTGGCATTTTTCCTAATTGCCAGGGTCATCTACTCCATCCAGTGATCCTGTTGTGGTCTCCTCTACATCAGAGAGACTGGGCACAGACTGGGAGATTGCTTCGTTGAGCACCAAAGCCCTGTTCTCCACAATAGTGGGAATCTCTCAGTAGCCACCCATTTCAATTCCCTGTCCCATTCCCTTGACAAGATGTCTGTCCATGGTCTCATTCATTGCCAGACTGAGACCACCTGCAAATTGGAGAAACAACATTTCATTTTCCGTCTGGGTACCCTCCAACTGGATGGCATTAATATTGGCTTTTGTTTAAACCCTCCCCCCACCCCACTCTTTTCAAGTTTCTGTTCACCCTCCCCTTCCCTTTTCCCTGTCTCCTTTTCCCAGCTCTCCACCCTCCCCAGTCAATTCTCACCTTTCTTCTCTCATGTGCATATCCAATTAACGCCTTTTGTCTGTTTCTCTACACTCCTACCCTGCTCATTCTTCCCTCCCCAGCTTTTTAATTCAGATGCCTGCCTGCTTTTTCCATCATACCTTGAAGAAAGGTTCATGCTTGGAACATCATTTATATATCTATCTCCTATGGACACTGCAAGACCGGCTGAGTTTATCCAGCATTTCTGTATTTTTGCTACAATCACGCAGTCTGCAGACTTTTGGTGTTTCACTGCCAAAGTGCTCTCCCACTGAAACCCCGATCACCTTGCTTGGTGCATTTCCCAATACAAGGTAGAGTATGAATCTGTGCCGCCCAATTAACCTACACCCCTAGTAAGTACTTGTGGCCTAAAATGGCCAGTTACTATGCTGAATGTCTAAATTAAAAAGGTTGGCCACCCTGGTCTAAATATTTTTTACAAAACACTTCGTACAGGTCCCACTTGCCCTGGAAGAGTTCCCTATAATCAATGTCCCTGAAGCTCTTCCTCCTGCACCAGTTCCTTTGCCATGAAATATACAATTTTTCTCACTAGCATTTGGTAGTGAAAAAAATCAAAAATATTCCAAAATGAAATACTTATGAAATACAGTGGAGTGCAGAATATGAGCATAACAAACAGCAAAGAGATAATGACCTGCTAGGTAGTGTTCATTGTTCAAGTGCCGAGGGCACTCATTTATTTCTAGCATGGTGCCTGCTGAGCAGGTACAAGTTTGTAGCAGAAGTCACATTGGGTAGCAGATAAGGAAGGAAATTTATGCTTGCAAGGACAAATCAGTTTGGAGCCAGTCAGTTTGCAAAATTCTTTTAATTCCTCTTCTGCCAAGTTGGCACCTGCTTTTTATTGAGCAGAGAAGATGTGAAAAAGGTAAGTGAAAGAAGAAGTGTATTAGGCAGGATGATAACATCTTCATCTATGGCATCAGTCTTGGTGCTGGTCATGACTTCAGTAATGCCCTGCCCAATCAAGGGTAGCATTCCCTTCCCCTGGTGCCCTGCTTCCAGTCATGCCCTGCCTTCTCCAGTCATCCCTCCCTTCACCAATAATGCCCTGCCCAATCAAGGGTAGCATTCCCTTCCCCTGGTGCCCTGCTTCCAGTAATGCCCTGCCTTCTCCAGTCATCCCGCCCTTTGTTTTGTCAGGAGAGCCCCATCATGGACACAAACACCTCACCTTCTTGTCCAGTATGCTATCCAAACACCCATGCCACACAATGTTTTTATTTTTAAAACAATGAGTTCTAGCATCACCTTCCCTTTAGCATGTGCAGGATTGGCTGCATCTGTAGCTAGTTGAAGCTCCAATTCCAGCTTAACAATAAAATAAGCAGTTACCTTCATATAATGGATTGGGATTGGCCAGGATTTTGCTCCTCCTGTATATACTGTGCCTTTTACATCCAATGGATGGATGGAAAGAGCCAAGGTTTGGGTTCACACAAGGTCAGTGCTTCCTAAACTAGTGTTCCTTCAGTCCCAGGAGCAAATCCTCTTAAAATAAAGGTCAACATACCATTTACCTTCCCAAATGCCTGTTGCAACTACATATAGCTTTCAGTGACATGGGTACAAGGTAAATCTTTCTGACTCGTACATGGGATCAGGAAGAGCAGAAGTTCCTCTCTGCACCACATGGTAACAAAGTTGGAGTAAAGCTGCTATCTCACAGCACCAGTCATACGTTCACGTCACAGCCACAGGGATGTTTTACTTCTAATACATTGGTGAGTGGTACAATTTGAGGGAAGTTAATGAGACGGTAGGGAAAATAACAAATGGGATTAGTGGAAACGAGTGATTAATGATTAGTGTTGACTCAGTGGTCCAGGGGCCTTTTTCGATGTTGTATCTTTTCTATGTCTTGCATTTCTATTGAGCCACATATGCAAAAAATCATTCAAAGCTTCTTACAGGAGCATCATGAAAGCACAACACTAACCCAAAAACTGATATTATGGCAGGTGGGTGAGAATTTAAGAGGACAAAGAGGCAGAAAAGTGTTAGGGTGAGAATTCCAGAGCTTTAGTCCTAGATAGATGAAGGCAATGTTCCAGTATGGAATAGCAAGACCCAAAGAATTGAAGGGCTGCAGGTTAATATGAAGATACAGAAATGGGAGGTATAAGTCAATGGAGGGATCATAACCCAAATGAGAATTTAAATTTTGAATAGTCTTGGATTCAGCATCCAAAGTAGGTCACCTGGCACAGGAGGGATGGATGAATGGGACTATCGTTTACAAAATACTGCCTGCTAGCCAAAGTAAAGGTTGATAGCAATTACAGTATCTTTCAAGACAGGATTGTAAGAATAAACAGACATGTGTCTATATTTTTCCTCACTGATATCATCTATGAAAAATACCTTCAGGATAGGATAATGTTCCTACCATCATTTACCTTCAACTTGATACGACACGAGGGAAATGACTGAGCAGATTTGATATGGAGATAAATAACAAAACTGCCTTTCACTTCAGTAGTGTATTTCTGCCGGGAAGTCAATTTTCACAAGATGCAAAGGGCCTTTTAATGAAACATTACACTCTTACAAAGTCAGTGCAATAGAGTTGGGTCTTCATGGCCAGTCAGTAGCCCTAGGTTTTACTTAAGTCAGTGGAATGAAACTCACTGGTTTTTAATGGAAACCCAATCAGTTTTTTTCTCCCTAGTTATAAGCCAGGCATTGAAGGGTAAAGATTTGTCCACAATACTATCCATAAAAGTCCTCATCTTCAAAGTTTCTGTACCACAGCCTTATGAAACTGTATGGTCCTTTATCAATCACAAAATGATGTGACATTGCATATTACTGATCCAGTAAATTGAGTTCTTGAAGCATTACCCCAGCTCAGGGTGACATGATGAAATGTGCCAAGTACATGGTGATATCCTTTTCACAACATCAATCCATCATAAAATCCTGTATCAACAATGTACTGGAATGTTCCATAGCACCCTATAAAGTTGAACATTGTACATTATAATCTAATCATTGCGATAATCTGCTTCAAAAATTCAATTTACTATATGATATCTCAAACTACAAATCTAATACTGTAGTGACAGCCCATATAATTAAACCACACTCAACATCACAAACACTGTTCAGTGCAAGGTTTTGCTTCCAAAGCCTAATACAGTTCAAGGTTACACAGAATAAAGTGTTCTGGGAGGTTGTCTATCAGGCATGGTACACTGGCTTATTTCATGTTCCACATCATCAGTTGTGAATGGACTTAAGATTTAATTCATTAATCATGAGGCCCTTTGAGATCTCTTAAGAACTCAAGGTGTTATCTCAATGTTTGTTTTATTATCTTATTTTTGAAGAGGTCTAAATAAATAGATTGCTGTTGACATACTCAGTCAGTGACTTACAGGGTAACCTCAAAACTGATCTCCTAATGGTTTATAAAATATTTTAACCTATTCGCTTGTATTTCTGTAACTTGCTAAAACACAGAGCATCTCTTATTATATGCTGACCACATACCCTATCCAGGACTGACAGGCAAATTGCATCTGGATAGGAAAAATCTTGACAAAGGAGAGGGTCTCAGGTTGGATTCCTGCTGTCAAGTCAAGTTTATTGTCATCTAATTGGACAAGTACAACCCATCGAAACAACGTTCTAGCCCTCAGTGCAAAACATGCAGACACACAACCAGACATAATGCATATACAGACAAACAATGCACATGCAGGGGAAGTATTTATATATACACCAATAATAAATGTTGTTTCATGAATAGGAGAGTCTTGGATGGATAGTGTGAGCATTCAGTATTTCCACTCCCCGAGGGAAGAAGCGGTTCCTCAGCCTGGTGGTGCTGTCTCTGATACTCCTGTATCTCATTCCCAACACGAGTAGCTGAAAGATGCTGTGTGGGGGGTGGAAGAGGTCCTCAATAATGTTTCATGGCCTCTTCAGTCAACAATCCTGGTAGATCACATCAGTGGGGAGGAGGGAGACTTGAATGATCCTCTCTGCTGTTCTTATGGTCCTGTGGATTGACCTCTGCTCCATTTCTCAGCAACAATCATACCACAATATGATGAAACCAGCCAGGACACTGGCTAGAGCTCCTAGAGAAGGTTAACATAATGTTGGCCCGTAGTCTTGCCTACTTCAGTATTCTCAAGAAGTGGGGTGTCGCTGTTGTGCCTTTACGACAAGTGAGGAGATGTGTCCATGATAGGCCACTAGTTAAGTGAATGAAAAACTTTGTTGTTCTCCACTACAGAGCTGTTGATGTGTAATGGAGGGTGGTTGTTCCTTGTCATCCTGAAGTCCATGATATTCTCCTTCACCTTGTCCACATAGAGACTTAGGTTGTCACTCTTGCACCATATCACAATTGTCCACCTCTTCTCTGTAGTGGGACTCATCATTGTTCTGATGAGCCCAACTATTGTTGTCTTCTGCAAATTGATGAAACTGTTGCAGCTGGATCTGGCAACGCAGTCATGGGCCAGAAGAGTGAACAGGAGCGGGCCGAGTACACAGCCCTGAGGTGTGCCAGTACTCAGCGTGATGGCACTCAACATTCTGCTACTGACCCGGTCTTTCCATTACGAAGTCCAGAATCCAGTTCCAGAGGGTTACTGTGTTCTGCATAATGGGCATGCAGGCACACTCAGGGTCATGCCGTTGGCCTTATTACCTCTGCACTGCAAAGGGGCCAATAAATTTCAAGTCTGATTCCCAACTGCTATGCATGGACATCCGCTGCTCAGAGAGGCAGGGAAGCACAAAGGAAAGGGCAGAGAAATAGGCAGACAGAATTAGAACAGGATTATTTGTCTTTTCAACAATCTCCAAGGTAAAAAAGATTAATAGGTTTCTGGCGTGCAGAGAATAAAGGAGGAGGAGGCAACAATTAAAATATCACACAAAACATTCTCTGATTTCAACACTGAACCGTAGACAGCATTAATGAGTGAAGCTGAGGAGCAGCTTTACGTTGACAGCAATACTAATGGTACCATTAAATATTATTATTCATTATTCATGGTCTGAGGAAGATGGCACTTGCAACAAATGGATCCCTCTCAAGGGATGTCTCCAGATTATATCCACTGCTCCTAATTGTTGGGGAAGCCACTGATGTAGGACAGGCAGGATGTAATTGTTATGGTTCATTGTATGTGACAACCAATGGCAACTTGCAACGATGTCTGAGGGCAAAAAAATGATACACATCTAGATTCCTTGCTTTGTGATGCACAAATTGGCAGAGAGTCTTAAATGTACAGCAGACAGGATGACATGGGAGACAAGAGCTTCAATTCATTGGACAATGGCATCTGCAATAGGGTTTAAAAAAGGGAGATGATGCTTTGGAATGTGGTCAGTATCTCAGTGACTGGCATACGTTGAGTGCTATTGTTTTACTCATGAAGGAAAGGGGAATTTTAGGAATGCGTACATCTTGAAACTAAGAAAAATGAATGCTTCATCACAGAATAGTGATTTGGGTATTAGGAAACAGGTTATTTTTTTTAAAAAGACAGACTTTGGCCCAGAAATTATCTGATGCCTGAAATGATGCATTAAGTCAACAAAATTGCAATGGACAGTTTTGTATGAGGGAAGAGCAATCATAATAGAGAAGAATTTCATGTTCAGAATGATGTGTTTACTCAAATTTATTTATTGTTAATTTTGGTCTTGTTGGCTAAGTTAGATGGTAAATTAATATACAGTATATGAAGGTTAATAAACAATGGCCGTGTTCAAAATAATTCATAATTTCCAATAATTCTACATTTCATTGGAAAAGTGATGCTGCCATGTCTAATGGTAGAAGCTAAAGACATTATATTAAAAGAAAAATGTTTATATTTCCAAAGAGGTAGTAAGCTTCATTGTGTGAAATAAAAACTGAAAAGGTTGACCAAGAAATGGATAGAGAGCTAAATAAGTATACAAAATAAGAAAAAAAGTTTGTAAAAGCTTCCACAAATATTAAAAAAGAGTGAGAGCAAACATGGATCATTTGGGGGTTAAGAAATGAGAAATTATCATAGAAAACATTTATAACTGAATTCAGAATGGAAAATACCACAAGCATCCAAAATTAAAATTCTGATCAGAGCAGGAAATGTCAGGCTATTCAGTAGAGAGGGTAGATAGACAACCCAACTTCAGCAATGGAGAATCTGTTAGTGTTCTATTAGTGTAGGCAGGAAAAACAGGGCATCAAGATAATCACATAATGTGGCATCATCACTTTCTTGAAAGGAAAAAAATCATACATCACTAATTGAGCAACTTTTTTTCTTTTCCAGTGCACTCAACAGGAATGATGGGGAAATCATTTGGATTTTCCCAAGGCATTTAATCAGTTGCCACCCAAGTCTTTGTTATGCATAATTATGGCATAGCATTCAGGGCAAATTGCTCCATGAATTGATGACAGACAGAGAGCAAAGAGCAATTTCAGGATGGCAGGTTATAATGAGTAGAGTACTACAAAGATCACTGGCTGAATTTCCATTACTTAGAATCCATGTCAAATATTTGGGTTGAATGTAAAAGATCTTCAAATGATGTAAATATAACCCAGCTGGAAAAATGTATAAGGAGGAGCGTGCAAGGAGACAACAAAGGGATGCAGACTAGTGCAGTAAGTGAAGCTGAATACAAAGTGGGGAAAGTAGAAAGCTTCATAAACATTCATTTTTTATTTTAAAAATAGGTGTGAAAGGCCCTTTATTGCAAGGAAGGTGCAGTATTACAGACACACTTATACCACATGGGAGATATGGTGTGGTGATTTGGACTTTATACATAAAAGAGGGTACACTTGGCCTTTGAAATGGTGAAACTCTGGTTTAAGCAGGATTATTTTCAACAATGAGACCAGGGTAGCCAACTGACTCGTATTGTACAAGACTTCACGAGAAATTAGAACATTAGGGCTTCAATACAGAAATTAGAACAAATAATCTTGTCTATCACTTGACTGCAACTCAGACATGCACTGATAAAAGTCTTTGGAAAGAGTGTAAACTGAGAGTATATTTGCCCTCAAGTGAATGCAAAAACATATCATGGCACTAAACAAAGAGGGGTTACAAAGTTGCAACATAATATTTGACCAACATCTCTCAAAGATAGTCCAATGATTTAAATGAGATTTTTGAAAGTGGAATTTATAGTTTTGTTTGGCAACAAATTTTCAGCGGGGTGCAGAACAAGGCAGATGGATGGGATTAAGTTAAGGATCAGATTATGAATGGCAGCACAGTCTCTCTGCTCTTTGTGGGAGCTCATTGTGAGCTGCCCAGTACACACCACTTCAGTAATATTTCATTTATTTACCTGACTGAAAGGGGATCAAAATTCACCAAGCATTAAGGTGAGCAAGAACTACTAAAATAATGAGGCTCTTATCTGACAAAAAGCTAATAACAATTCTGCTGAATCTAAGAGCACCAGGGGGTCAGCCAACTCCTGAGAAAGCCTGATGTGTCTAATGACCTCGAGTCCTCATCCTTACTCGGCACATGCATTTCCTTATAAATGTCTAATGGATTCTGACTTGAGTGACCTGGACCCCGAGATGAGAACAACACTTTGATCTGCAGGGTGATAGTTTACAGATGCAGCATCCCAAAGACCTGAAAGTCCACGCTCTTGCTTCCTTAAAACAGAACTGACATTCATTAACCCCTTCAATGCCTATTGAAATAGTGCTACTTCTTGCTTGGAATATTGGAAGCAGCAGATTAAAAATAGGTTAAACAATGTATAAAACTTAATAATGTTCTGAGATATTAAAAACAGATTTATAAAATGGTCATCTTTGCCTATTTATTGTTTTGTTTTATTGAAAGGAACATTCTAGTTTCAAACTTGCTCATGTATTTTCTGATGGAGCGGTATTCTCCCTGAGAGCACAAATCTGGAATATTCTTTTCCTCAAAAGGCTGTGAACATCTCCAGCATGGAGATTTCCACCCTCTCTCCACCACCCCCCCCCCTCCACCACCCACCCCAGCTCAGAAGGAAAAGGGGGGGGGGGAAAGAAGGGGAGAACTATGGTGATTGAGGACTCATTGGTTGGACAAGTGGATAGGAGGTTCTGTGAACAAGATCAAGGCTCCAAGATGGTATGTTGCCTCCCAAGTGGCAGGGATGTCTCTGATTGAGTTCATAGCATTTTGGAGGGGGAGGGCAAGCAGCCATACGTCGTGGTCCACGTGTGGTCCTGAAAAAGGAATGTAGGGATTTAGGAAAGTTAAAAAGCAAGACCTCAAGGGTGGTAATCTCAGGATTGCTGCACCAGAGAGGGTAGGAGCAGGAAGTTGTGGCAGATGAATGTGTGGCTGAAGAGTTGGTGCAAGGGTTCAGATTTCTGGATCATTGGGATCTTCTGGGGAAGAACTGACCTGTACAAAAAGGACGGGCTGCACCTGAACTGGAAGGGAGGCCAATATCCTGGTGGGCAGGTTTGCTAGGAGCTATTGGGGAGGGTTTAAACTCATTTGGCAGGGGGCTGGGAATCAGAATGTGAGTGCAGAGATAAGGGTAGGAGGACAAAAGCATGATGCTATGTGCTCAGAGTTGGTGAGAAAGGACAGGCAGGGGATAAAACAAAGGAAGCCAGTTAGAGGGGTTGAAATGTGTCTATTTCAACACTAGGAGTATTAGGAATAAAGAGGATGAACTTAGATCATGGATCAATACGTGGACGAATGATGTTGTGGCCATTGCTGAAACTTGGTTGGAGGAAGGGCAAGATTGTTCCTTTCAATAAAATAAACCATTCTAGTTTCAAATTTGCTCATGTATTTTCTGATGGAGCTGTATTCTCCGAGAAGTTGCATTTCATACAAGGTGTTGCTCAAATCTGGCATTCTCTTTTCCTCAAAAGGCTGTGAACGTCTCCAGCATAGAGACTTCCACCCAACACCACCCCCCCCCCCCCCAGCTCAGAAGGAAAGGTGGAGGCAAGTGAGTATTTTAAAAAGGATAGGAGGAAAAAAAAGGGGTGTGTAGCATTACTGGCAAGTGATAGTAACACAGCTATTGAAAGGGAGGAAGGTACAGTGGGAGTGTCCACTGTGTCAATGTGGGTGGAAGTCAGAAATAGAAAAGGGAGCTATCACTGTGCTGGGAGTAGTCTATGAGCCCCCAAATAGCCCTCGGGTCACTGAGGAGCAGATAAGCAGGCAGATTTTGGAATGGGTGCAGGAAATACAGGATTGTAGTTATGGCCAATTTTAACTTCCCTAATATTGACTGGCACCTACTAACTGCAAGAGGGATAGATCAGGCTGAATTTGTCAGGAGTATACAAGAAGGATTCCTGATACAGTATGTGGACCAGCCGATTAGAGAGGCTATACTAGATCTGGTTCTGGGGAATGAACCTGGTCAGGTGGTGGATCTCTCAGTGGGGGAGGATTTTGGTGAGAGTGACCACAATTCCCTTCACTTCAACATAGGCATGAAAAAGGATATAAACTGTCAAACTGGGTAAGTGCGTAACTGGGGAAGGGCTAATTATCAAGCGATGAGGCAGGAACACTGGGACAAACCTCAAGACGGTAGGAAAAGGGAACTGCGGCTGACGAAGCAGGTGAAGCAGTTAGTCAAGAGGAAGGAAGCATACATTAGATATTGGAAACAGGAAAAGCTTATGAGAAATGTATGGTAGCCAGGAAGGAGCTTAAGGACTTAGGAAAGCTCAAAGTAGGCATGAGAAGGCCTTGGCATGTAGGATTAAGGAGAACCTCAGGCATTCTACGTGTACGTGAAGAACAGAAGGATGATGAGAATGAAGGTGGGGCCACTAAAGGATAAGGGAGGAATGTTGCAGAAGATGGTGGGGCCACTAAAGGATAAGGGAGGAATGTTGCAGAAGATGGAGGAGGTCATAAATGAATATTTTGCATCTGTATTCACAAAAGGACCTAGATCATGGTAAGGTCAAAATTGAACAGGCCTGTGTGCTGGACAATGTGGAGATTCATGAAGCAGAAGTGTTGGATCTTCTTAAAAACATCAAGAATGATAAATCCCGGGGGTGGACGCAATATACCCCAGGCTGCTGTTGGAAATGAGAGGAGAGATAGCTGGGGCAGTAGCTCTGATCTTTGAATCCTCTTTGGCCACAGGGGAGGTGCTGGAGGATTGGAGAAGGGCAAATGTGGTCCCCCTTATTTAAAAAAGGCATTAGGGAGAATCCTGGGAATTATAGATCAGTGAGTCTTATGCCAGTGGTGTGTAAACTAATGGAGAGGATTCTTCAGGATGGGATCTATGAGCATTTGGAGAAGTACAGTCTACTCCAGGATAGTCAGCATAGCTTTGTGAAGAGATGGTCATGTTTCACGAGTTTAATTGAGGTTTTTTTGAGGAGGTAAAAAAAATAAATTGATGAGGGTAGGGCAGTAGATGTGGTTTACATGGATTTTAGCAAGGCATTTGACAAGGTGCCCCACAAGACACTCATCTAGAAAGTCATGAGTCATGGGATCAGTGGAAAATTAGCAGTATGGATAAAAAATTGGCTTACTGGGATTCAAATCCATACATCCCTCAAGGTCGCTACACAGGTTGATAGGATAGTTAAGAAGACCTATGAGACACTGGGATTCATTAATAGGGGGATTAAATTCAGGAGCACAGAGGACAGATTATAACTCTACAAATGTTTGGTGAGACCACACTTAGAGTATTGTGTTCAGTCTGGTCACCTCATTATAGGGAGGACGTGGAAACTATGAAGAGGGTGCAAAGATTTACCAGGATGTTGCCTGGATTGGGAAACATCTTATGAGGCAAGGTTAGCAGATCTGGGACTTTTTACTTTGGAGCATAGAAGCATAAGAGGAGACTTGAAGATTGTGAGAGGCATAGATAGGATGAACAGCCGGCACCAATTTCCTAGGGCAGGATCAGCAAACACCAGAGGACATCTATAACAAGTTAAGGAAGGGAGGTTTAGGGGAGACATCAGGGGTAAGGTTTTTTTTAAAAAAAATAAAGAGTTGTGGGTGCCTGTAATGCCTTTCCAGGGATGATGGTGGAAGCTGAAACATTTGAGGCATTTAAGAGACTTTTAGTCAGACAATTGGATGAAATAAAAATAGAGAATTATGGGGTAGGGAGGGCTATATTGGTCAGCGCAACATTAAGGGCCTGCACTGTGCTGCATTGTTCTATGTTACGGTTGTTAGCTGTTTCAGGTGGTAAATGCATGAGGAAACGTGCAGCCATGCATGATAAGCAGCTGGAGTTAAGGTAATATCAGTCACGGTGGCATAGGAAACACGACATTGAAGGGCACATAGATCCTACAAAGTAAGTTATAATTAAATTAGTCAACACTTCATGGCCAACCTGATACCTCCTGCCATGCAGGAGCCGCAGTGCCCATTTGTCCTGAAGTCCGCAATGACCAACACAACTAAAGAGACTCGAGGTTTCAAGGCCAGAAATCAATGAAATCACTTTGAAGGGATCTAATGGGCAGTCCAAAAGCTTGTTAGGCATAAGCAGAGTATTTTTGGACTGGAAACTCCACTATAATCACGATGGAAGAACTGCAGCTCTACATGCACTTTCAGGCTAGCATCTAATTAAAAAGAAACACAAGTGAGTTGAAGAAAGAGCAGGGGACATTAAGCACCTTGTCAATAATTGTGGCATCCATAGATTCTTGAGCTCTGTCAAAATCATCTTTGGCCCAGCCCACTGAGGGCCAAGAACGAAGTCGAACAGAAAAATCAAGGACAGAGAAGCCACCGACACCCACTAGAAGAAATAGTTCAATGACTCCCTCAGACAAGATTCTCATCCTTCATTCCAAGTGCATAATCTATTTCTATCTCAGTGCTACATTAGCCAAGCAAGAAAATGAAGTGCCCATTTAACAGTTGAAAACAACACACAGACAAAAGTCTTGCTGAAGCACTAACAAATGGCAGAGAGATACTTCAAGATAAATTTGTGACCATCTTGTGGGAAGAGTTGTTCAGCATACATTAGAGGATGTAGTCATGATCATTCCAAAGAAAGGAGACAACTCCAGTGTGAATTTCAGGATGTGGAAGGAAGCCATTTACCCTGTTGTGCTTATATGAGCTCTTATGTAATAGCAATCCTGTTATCCCTCTTCCCACAGCCCCACAAATTCTATACTTTGGGTACTTATTAAGCTTCCTTCTGAATACTATAGCCCAGTACAAGCCCAGCAATGTAAAGAAAATTCCTCCTATCACTATTGGTTTATTTGCCAATCACCTACATTCAATGTAAATTAGATCTTGGGAAGAGGTTTCATCTGTTCTCTTCACAACTCCTTAGATCTCCACATAATGCAAAGTCTTCACATTTTTTCCTGAAGTGTGGCATCCAGAACTGGACATTGTCGAGATGAGGCTGACCCAGTGTCCTACAAAGGTTCATCTCGACTTTCTAGCACTTGTTTCCATTCTATTTGCAG
Source organism: Narcine bancroftii (assembly GCF_036971445.1). Taxonomy (NCBI): domain Eukaryota; kingdom Metazoa; phylum Chordata; class Chondrichthyes; order Torpediniformes; family Narcinidae; genus Narcine; species Narcine bancroftii. Next base: position 41,222,437 of record NC_091475.1, read on the forward strand.
ATCGTATTTGCTTTTTAACTATTGTCTCAACCTGCCCTGTTACTTTCAACAAACTATTCCTATCCACCCCAGATCTTTCTGTTCTTCTGTCTTTTTTTTAAAAAAAAGAACTATTCTTCCTGTGAATGTTGCCTCCTGTCTATATTTCCTTGATACCCAATGTTACCTTCCTCAAGTTCTTTATACCATCAGTGAAGATATCTACAAAATTGTAAATTGTACAGTCTAAATCAATGGTATGTATTAAATATAGTATCAACTCCTGTATATTTACATCTGATTTAGGAATTAAACTTTCACTATTATTCTCTATTTTCTGTTTGAATAAAAGAAAAAAACTATTTTCTGTCATGCCACTATATCCCATTTTATTCAGTGACTTTCAACTTTAATGACAAGATAATAAGTGCATCAATTCTCTCCATTACTTCAAAGGATTCAATCAATTTGGTAAGACATGATTGGTCTTTAACAATTTGTGCTGGCTTTCTCTAATCAAGTCACAGACGTCCACGTGATGCTCCTTTTTCTTGGTCAGACACTTTTCTGGCATGAATGTAAGGATATTTACAGTCTTCCAGTCCCCAAGCGCCAAGGTGCCTTCTGTCTCCTCATTTAGAGGCACACAAAAAAATGGATAATAAATTCTAACATTTCCAGTGACATCAAATCCTGTGATAGAATAAATGAAAAGTCTTCACTGAATAAAACCCGGAAACCAACAGCATTATTGGAACATGATCAGATGTGTAACCGCAACAGTCAAAAAGGAACATTCAACATAGGTGAAACCCAATCTGTAGGTCAAGCAGCATCAGTGGAAGAAAAAGAATGGTCGACATTTCAGGGCTTCCAGCCCAAAATGTTGGCCATTCGTTTCTCCCACTGATGCTGCTCGACCCACTGAATTCCTCTAATAGATTGTGTTTAGCTTCAGATTCCAGCATCTGTATCTCTAGTTCACCACCAGTTTACCAAGGATAACTAGGGCTATAAATAACAGCTCCACTAGCGATGCTCACATTCCAGGAAATAATAAAGAAATGATTGGACTGGAGATGCAGGAAAATTGTTAATATGGAAAACTTGCTGCTAGCGCAGCCAGTGAGCTGAGAAAACATACATGCCTGGTGGGAGGAAGGGCTGAGAGTGCCAAAGCAATGCCAAGTTGCAGAAGTCAGTGCCTTCATGCTACTATTAATCTCCCAGCCATGAAATAAACAGAAACACCACATCAGTTAAAGAGAGATATAATGATTGGAACTTTTTAAATAACCACTTATGATATGCCTGTCGTCATTTCACCTTCAAGAATGAAATCTCACTCGTTGTCATTGCTGCAACATTATCACAGCACAGATCGTTTGGTCATCAATAAAACATTACCAGCATAGCAAGACCACAGGGCAAACAAAAGCTGTCAAATCCCATTACCCTTTCATCCATGCAAACCTGTGTTTAACCATTAACTTTTGTTTTGCCTGTGAGTGTTTGTGCAAGATTATCTGCCACCCACCACAGAACCCCACATCTGTGCAGCATTTGGCAAAATAAATAGGTCCAAAGACACACGGAATTCAAAAAGAACTAGGACAGGTTTGCAGACTAATTAACATCAAAATGACAGGCAAATATGGACATCAAAAATCCAGCTGAGTTTCCCCTCAGTGGGGCCTGGGAGAGGGCTCATTTAAACCAATGGAGCATTTCAGTTCTGAATTGCCTCAGGCTCACCATTTCACCTTTGGTCAGGTCTCTTGGGAAAGATGAAAGTTATTCCTCAACCTCCAAAACTGGGCATTGTTTTGGGTTTTGTTCTGATAGAAAAAATCCAAACAATGCAGTATAAGCCCTTCAGCCCACAGTGCTGTGCTGACCTAGTAATCTATTCAAACAACTGTCTCAAATTTCACTTCTGCATAACCCTCCATTGTTCTCAGTTTCATTCGCCTATCTAATAGTCTCTTAAAAAGGTCTCATTATACCTGCCTCCACCATCATTGCCGGTAGTGTATTCCATGCATCCACCACTCTCTATGTGAAAAGCTTACCTCTTACATCCTTTTCCTCCACCCCCCTCCCACCCATACTCATGCCCAAGCACCTTAAAACTATGCTCCTTGGAGTTTCCCCATTTTAACCCTGCAAAAAAAAAAGCCTCTGGCCACCCACACCATTAATATTCCTCATCATCTTGTATATCTTTATCAAGTCACCTCTCATTTTCCATCTTTCCAAAGAGAAAAGACCAAGTTCACACAATCTATTTTCATAAGGTATGCTCTCCAATTCAGAAAATATCTTTGCCAATCTCCTCTGCACTCTGTCTATAGCATCCACTGCTTTCTGTAATGAGGTGACCAGAACTGGACACAATATTCCAAGTTCTCACAAATCCCTTGTTGCTCTGTTCTCCTTCCAATCTCTTTTTCTTAATCCTCTTCAATCACCTGAAACACTGTCCATTTGCTGGAGTTCTTTCTTCAACCACACACTTTAACACTCACGTATTGTAAAACAAAAGATCTATAATTTGTGAATGTTCCCAAATATCCAAGATGCCTAAAAAAAAATGCAAGCTATTAAGTGAGTACTTACTTGTCTACAAAACATTGATATATTGTTGCAAAATAATCTTCCTGCAGTTATCCTTGTCACAACCAATATGCCATAGAGAAGCATGTCATACTGAGGTTTGGTTCTGTAAGTGCAAAATTTTGACGCTTTCTGCATACCACAGCAAATGAACACTTTCCTCAAGATTTTACAAATGCAAATGAAATTATTTTTAACCACCAAAGATGCAGATTGTCACTCTAAAAAAATCGCATTCAGTTCAATTCTCTTGTCTGTGACCCTTTTAAAAATATTTTTTACAGAAATATGTATATCTGTGGTTCATGGTTTTTTTTTTAATTAAAAAAAAATGACTGCACATGTCAGATAAGTAGTCAAAGATATTTGTCATGAATTACACTTGACAAACTCAAGAATGCATTATACAAAATGGGTTTTGTTATGTATTATGTTTTTGGACTGGATACAGGGAGATCAACAAATCACATTACACTGCGGCAACAGATATTTGCCCATAAATTTACATCCTTCAGCATCTTAGAGCATTTTACTTCTTTTCCCATACATGCAAATCAGGTGTCAGTGGGAGATTTACACACATTTCTTGATTTTTACTTCCATTGAGTTCGTTTGAATTTGTGCCACGAAATTAACTAGCATCAAAGTGTAATACTTAAACGTTTTGTGCTTCAACAACCTTTCGTGCATCACTCTTTAAAGGAATTTTTTTTAAATTCTCTGGCACCCCCAGTATCCAGTACCTATGGGGATTGTTATATGCTTGATAAGTGAATTTTCCAGTTGCTTGAGATTGTGTTTTGCAAGGTTGGCTAACTAACCAGTAGGGGAGGAGCCAATTTTAAACTTCCATATTTTTACCTATTTATTTTCCGCTATATTTTTGCTGGTTGCTGAAACAGGGATTTTGCTCTATATTATCTTATTGCTGTTTATGGGATTGTACAAATTGAATTAATGACAACAGTTATCACACATTGAAATAAGATACTTCGGGAGCACTTCAAGGAAGCAGAGGGTTTCAGGTCTTTCTTTCCTTCCTTAAAGGACTATCCATGGTTAGGAATTTTCCCCATGTGATTGCCCTTTGCTCTGAAGTTTGGGTGTTGTTCTAAATAGTAATTTGTCAGTTGGTGCAGGGATTCTGTTGAGATAGTGAAGGATGACAGGTGGGTTGAGCGGTAAAGAAGTAATGCAGAGAAGGAAAGCAAGGAAAGGACAGATCTCGATTGTGTGATAATGGAAAATAGATGGTGTTGCTCGACACGTTCAAAGAGAATCAAAGATGGATACATGTTATGAACAAACAGTAGTCTTTACACAAAAAAGGCATACATTGATAGACTAACGTACACAGCACACAGTCACAGTATACTGAGAAACGAGGGTTTAATCTTGTCAGCATCCACAGGCACCATATACCATGTAACTAAATGAGTGCATGCACATGAACCTGATCTCCAGTAATAAAAATAAAAGACAGGGAATATAAAATCAGTTTATTTGCGGATGATGTTATAGTGTACTTAACAGAACCAGAACTATCAATAAAAGAATTATATAAGAAATTGAAGGAATATGGAGAAGTGTCGGGTTACAAGATAAACGTAAATAAAAGTGAAGCAATGCCTATGAATAATGCGGATTTCTCAAAATTTAAGAAGGAATCTCCATTCAGATGGCAAATGCAGGCAATAAGATACCTAGGTGTACAAATAAACAAAAATCTAGGCCAATTATATAAACTCAATTACAATCCACTAATGAAAAAATTACAGGACGATTTAGAGCATTGGAAAGATCTACCACTAACACTGATAGGAAGGATAAACTGTATTAAAATGAACATTTTTCCAAGGATATTATACTTATTTCAGGCATTGCCAATACAACTGACAGAAAAATTCTTCAAAGAGTTAAAGAAAATAATAAGGAAATTTTTATGGAGAGGGGGGAAACCGAGGATAGCACTAGATTAATTAACAGAATGGTATAAACAAGGAGGCTTACAATTGTCAAACTTCAAAAATTATTATAGAGCCGCACAATTAAGATACCTATCAGATTTTTATCAAACAAGGGAAAAACCAGACTGGATGAGATTAGAATTAGATAAAATAGGGGAAAAGATACCTGAACACATATTATATAAATGGGATGAAAAATTGGTACAACATAGAACTTCTCCAGTATTACATCATCTCCTCAACATTTGGAAGAAGATTCATGTAGAAAGAAATAAAACAAATTATCAATTACCAAAACTAATATTGACGCAAAATAAGCTACTCCCTTTTACAATAGATAACCTTTCCTTTAGAGAATGGGAAAAAAAAGGGATTAAAAGAATAGAAAATTGTTTTTCAGGAAGTAGATTCTTATCCTTTGAACAAATGAGAGATAAGTACAATATAACTGGAGATACAGCGCTGGCATATTACCAACTGAGATCCTACTTGAAAGATAAATTAGGAAGCAATTTGAGTTTACCAGAGGGAAGTAACCTTGAATATGTGATTACAGGTACAATGTTAATCAAAAGATTTATAACAAATATGTATATTAAACTGCAAGAAAAGGAGAATGAGGAAACAAATGGTAAAACTAAACAAAAATGGGAACAAGATTTAAATATAAAGATAAAAAGGAAACATGGGAGAAATTATGTTCTGGAACGATGAGAAATACAATAAATACGAGGCTACGTATGATACAATATAATTGGTTACACAGACTATACATTACACCGCAAAAGTTAAATAAATGGGACCCAACAGTATCTGATAGATGTTTTCGATGTAAAAAAGAAATGGGAACAACAATTCATGCAATCTGGACATGTGAGAGAGTAGAAAAGTTTTGGGATGATCTCAATCAGATATTAAATAAAATAACAGAAAACAATATACCAAAGAATCCAGAGATCTTTCTCCTAAGTAACATAAAAAACAAAGAATTTGGAATTGATTTGGAGGATGCACAAAAAAGATTTGTTAAGATAGCCCTAGCCGTAGCAAAAAAATGTATTATGTCAACCTGGAAATTGGAAGATAATTTGAAAATACAACAATGGTATATAGAAATGAATAAATGTATTCCATTAGAAAAAATAACATATAGTTTAAGAAATAATATTGAAATATTCGAACAAGTATGGGAGCCTTACATTAAATACAATAGCGAAAACCTACCAGGGACAAACATTACCTAAGTTGATGGAAGGAGAAGGAAAGAAAAGAATGGACTCAGTAGAATTTCTGGTGTATTTTTGTTGAATGACAACATTGTCTGATGGGTTTAATGCAACCTAGATTGTATACCTAAAATGGATGAGAGGGGGGGGGGGGTGGGGGGGTGGCTTGGGAGGAGGGAGGGGGGGGGGAGAAAAAGTCACTGTATATGTGTGAAAAAGAAAAAGTGTACATCATGGCTAATGTGATTTATGGTGTGAAAAAAAAATTAAAAAAAAAAAAAACCTGATCTCCAGTGAAGTCGCTATTTGGGATTTGGAATGGACCCAATGCAGTCGGCCCTCCGGAGCTGTCCATGGCGAGCAGCCTGGAGTTCAGCAATGGTCACAACTAACAACATACACCGCAATAATACACAAATAACTGCACATCGGGTGCAAATACATCACTGCTAAACAGATTGGGAATGCAAGAGTTAAAAATGCACAGTGCCCACCCACTCTCTCCATCTCAAGCAGGCACAGCACACTAATACATAATAAATTAATTACAACCAACAATTATATCAAATGAACCAGTCTCCAGAATTTCCCATGCTCAGGATCTGGGATGGGCCCATTGCATTCAGCCTTCCTGAGCTGCCTGTGGCCTGCAGTGCAGTGATGGTCTCCATTCAGGAAGGAAGCGAAGGAAGGCAGGAAGACTGCAGTGGTCAACTTTAGCAGGATCTATCCATGTAACTTGCGAGGACCAATCATGTGTTAACCTCACCCGTGGGCAGATTACACCACTGATTGGCACTTGGAGGGTCAATCACATGTCAGCTACCAGGGCCAATCAGCTTCACAGGTGGTCATATTTTACCTTTGATTGGCAGGCAAGGTGGTTTTTGAATTGGCTCCAGCCAGAGAGGCTACATGCCCCTCCACAATCCACACTCCCACCAGATTCCAGACAGAGAGGCCACATGCCCCTCCACAATCCACACTCCAGATAGTCAATCCGCATCTCTTTTTTTGCACTCTTATTGATTTTTATTAATCCAAAAAGAAAAAATATTACATTTTTATCTTTTATTAATTATGTCTATGCACAGTGTAGGTAAAAATGTGAAAATGCAAGCAATTGGTTAGATAGTTGAAAAATGTTACAGGAGAGATTCCGTAATTCCGAGATTTTCTAGAATAAAATGAACGCTAAAAAAGTCAAAACTGCGCAGCACGATGTGGCAGTAAGTGGTGGTGTTGCCTCACAGTTCCAGTGTTCTGGTTGGGTTCAGTCTGGGTGCTATCTGTGAAGGGTTTACATGTTCTCCCTCTGACCATGTAGATTTCTCCTGGTTATTCTATATTTTTTTCTCATTTCCCAGAGACGTTTCAGTTGGATGGTTTATTGGCCACTGAAAATTGCCCCTGGAGTAAGTGGATGGAAAGAAAATTATGACAAAGTGCTTGATAGATATTTGCGAAAACAGGTAACAAGGAAGTAATAGCGAAAGTGGGAATTACTCTGCAAGGTGGCCTAGATTCAATGGGCTAAACAACTTCCTTCTACGTGGAGGAGAAACTATGAATTTCCCTCAGCATTCAAGATTAAGGAATACGGTTTCCCCTGATGGGCTATTGAGAACAATGAGACCTTATCTAAAAGTAGTTCTGAGCCATTTTATCTGGAAGTACTTTATCCCTGAAAGTGTGACAAAATTCTGAAAGTCTGACAAAATAAATTCCAAGCCAGCACTATTGGAATTGCAGAATGAAGTGGAATTGCAATAATCCCCAAATTGAGTTGTGCCACACAAAAGCCACATCAAAAATCTGACAGCCATTTCAACTCTCCAAGTGCACTTGTTGCAGAGAAGGGACTTCCACATCAGCCACTCAAGGAATCAGGTTATGTTCCATCCAACTCTCTTTTCGAGCACTGCCTCAGACACTATGTCAAGGTGTTATGAAATGAGCCTTTTGCTGAGAAATCTCAGGGCACTCAAATTTTAATTCCACTGCTCTGCGTGGAGATCTCCATTGAGGTAAATTCCCTTTCTTACTTCCATTCTGGTTCTGTTGAAATGCAAGTACTGAGTGGCCTTGGGCTTCAATTTTGAAGGGCGAAAGAGCCTCTTCATGTTCCTTCTTTCAGGAGTTCCTGTAAAGAACTATAAAAGATTACAATAGACATTTGGTATTTATTTTAGCAGCTAAGGACAACTAAAGTAAATACTTCCTAGACTTCTAACCTAATGAAGAGCCAATAAATTTTATAGGCAGGACCTCAAATCACATAATTCCTCTCCACTTCAAACAGCCTATCCTATTGGAGTGCATCCAAACCTTTCATCATTTTAAAAACATCAGTCATATCCTCTTTAATGTAAACACCATGGCTCAGTCAGCTTTTGAGATAATGATTGTTCTTTCCAGGTGTTAACTCTAGTTCTTTGCTATTAAAATTACAAGTTTCTGACAATATGAATCCAGTCTATACAAGACAGCACAGACTACAGATGGCAGCTGAAATCCCAGTTGCTTGGAAACACAGAAGATGAAAAGCTCCCTGTGCCAGTTCTTTGTTTACAGTGAGAGCACAGTGGGAAACAAGCAGCAATTATGTTGCTGAGATTTCTTGCTGCATGATAAGTGATCACATTTAATTTGAATGGAATTATTATTGTGCTTTGGACAGACATGTTTTTATAGTTCCAACCAGACAACCCTTCAAAAACCTTTTGTCAATTTCCTGACCCAGCTACAAAGTCAATATGCCTTTCCAAATGTGGGTCGAAGTCCAGGGGCTGTGCAATTGGTTAGGGTCGAAGCCCAGGGGCTGCGCAATTGGTCAGAGGAGATCATACAAAATCATCCAGGGGTCGCTTATAAGGACCCTGCTCTTTCTGAGAACAGTTGGGTCAGGTTTGGGTACATGGCCTGCAGTTGACACAACTCTCAGATGTTGCAGACTGCATCATGTAAAGAGGTCAGAACCAGATACACAACAAATTAATGGAGAAGAAGAGTATGAAGCAATGTAATTTTCAAAGGAATATTAGGGTATGTAAAATTAACTAAATGGTTGAGTTATATAATGTTTGATGGAATTGATAATCAAGATGTGATAATAAATTATCATAAATTTTGATAAGCTTGACGCAGACACAGTGGACTGAAGGGCCTGTTCACGTGCTGTACTGTTCTGTGTTCTCTGTTCTACAAGTTGAAAACATATCTGGGTCTTTGGGTTTTTAAATAGAGGCAAAAAGCATGAAAGGAAGGCTGTTATTCTAAGTTGCTTTCACACAGTGGTTCGTCCAAATGTAGGCACTGGACTTTGGAAAGAACATGAAGATCTTGATAAGAGTAAAAAGGATCTTCACTAGAATGGCACCAGGGATAAAGGATTTCATTTATGTGTGGAGAATGGCACGGCAGTATTTCTTCTCAGAAGAGATTTAATTGAGGTGTTGAAAATATGGAGAAGCTTTGACAGCATCTCTTACCACTTACAGGAGGATTAGAAAGCAGATGACACAGATCTAACATGGTTGGCAAAAGAATGAAAGGTCAATTGAGGAGATTTTTTTTCTGAAATGAGCAGTTTCACCACATCTGGAATGCATTGGCTGTTAAACCAGTGTGCGGAGAACCACTTAGGGAAATCAACAAGTGCTTGAACTGAAAAATCCTGCAAAGTTGTCTTCAAAAGGAAGAGAAGAGGGGCTAATTGGATGTACTCTTTCAAAGCCTAATATAAATATAATAATCATATGAGTTTCCATGCACTGTTCTGAATAAATTGGGCTTCTCCAAGTCCATTTCATTGTTTCAGAACCATCTTCAAGAAATTAATTCTTGCTTAAGTATACTAATTTATTTAGTTATTTAACCCTGTATTTGAGAAGAGTAGCTTTAGAATCTAAATTCTTCCATTCTTTTGTGCAAATTCAATGTTACTTCCAAAGGGTTTGTGTAACCTGTTGCATTTTCAGTGCTGGGAAATATCTGATACTTCTGCAAATAGGAGTTTGCTTTTAATCAGGACTCATTGTTTCACATATTGAGAATGAACCAGACAAAGCTCATTTCCACCATTTGGTTTATCACACCTTCATAAACCCAGACTGGGATTCTCTGACGCATTTCCCACTTCCTTTAACTCACATTCAACCTATCATCCACTTTCAAGTTCCCACCACCAAACATGCATTTCCTTCCCTGCAGAAGTTGGTCCAAGGGATTATTTCCTCCATAATGTCCTGACACACTACCCTATCACCATCAACCCTTCATTTTCCATTGACATCTACCCATGTAAACAAAGGAGAGATAACTGCTCTTCCACTGTCAAAACCCAAACACCAGTAAACAACTTCTTCTTTCAATCCAGTACTGTGTAATTTCTGCTTACAATTAAATTTCCTCCAGTCAAACTGGTGGCACAGTTGGCATGGCAGTCAGCAGAATACTATTATGGCTCCAGCAACCCGGGTCCGGTGCTGTTTGTAAGGAGGCTGAACATTCTCCCTGTCAGCTGCGTGGGTTTCACCCAGGTACTCCAGTTTCCTCCAACACTATACAGCGGTTTTAGGTCATTTGGTGTATTTGGATAGCACAGGCTCATGGGCCAGATGTGTCAGTTACCATGCTGTAACTTTTTTTTATAAATTGTATGCAAAACACAGAATGGGTGTCTGCTTTGTGGCTACCTGCTTTACCTCAAGTCCCTGCCATCTATTTATTTTAACTTCATCATGCTCACTCTGATCACCAGGTCTTTGACATCCTTCATTGGTCCAGTGAAGCTCAATATAAATTTAAGGTACAACTATTGATTAGGCTTTTGACAGCCTATCAGGCTCAACAAGGAGTTCAACATGAAATAATTGCATAGGATTATTTACTTGCTCCAGATTCTCCTTTACTCATTCCATTACCAACAGCTCATTCCATTACCAACAGCTTTTACTCAGTCAATTAATCTCTTTTGCCTTTAACCCTAGCACTAAGCCTTCAATTTGCACTCTCCTCTCCACCTGCTAAATCCTTTCTCTGCAATTTAAAGGTTGTTACATCACTAACATTTTCTGGTGTTGATTAAATATCATTATTCTGAAATGTTGTGACTACTTCCCACTTAAAAGATGCTGCTTAAGGTGCTTTTTAATTTCTGGTTTCTAGCAATCTTGCATCTTGATTGTCCCAGAAAACAGCTTAGAAGACCCTTCAGCCCATTTGGTCTGCACCATTCAGTGTCTCAACTTCCTCAGAAGCCAGAGGACATTTGACATTGTACTATATATGAAATGTCAAACTGGTGTGCTCACAAACAACCGGTCACTGCAGCTTGGTCCATTTGACCACAAACTTGAACTTGATTCCTGCATTAAACTTTTTAAAAAATTCTCCTCACATTCCCATCGATACCATGCCAAATTCTTCCACTCATGAATGTATTAGGAACAATCACTCCATGATGAATTAACCCAACAACCTGCATACCTTTGGCATGTAGTAGGAAATCTGAGTACCCAGAGGAAACCACATGGTCATATAGACTGCACCCAAGGTCAGGAATGAACTCAGGCCACTGAGCCTAGAGGGTGCAGCTCTACTAACTGTGCCACTGTGCAGTATATATTACCATCTGAGGTCTTCTTCTTTGGCTTGGCTTCGCGGACGAAGATTTATGGAGGGGGTAAAAAGTCCACGTCAGCTGCAGGCTCGTTTGTGGCTGACAAGTCCGATGCGGGACAGGCAGACACGATTGCAGCGGTTGCAAGGGAAAATTGGTTGGTTGGGGTTGGGTGTTGGGTTTTTCCTCCTTTGCCTTTTGTCAGTGAGGTGGGCTCTGCGGTCTTCTTCAAAGGAGGTTGCTGCCCGCCAAACTGTGAGGCGCCAAGATGCACGGTTTGAGGCGTTATCAGCCCACTGGCGGTGGTCAATGTGGCAGGCACCAAGAGATTTCTTTAGGCAGTCCTTGTAGCTTTTCTTTGGTGCACCTCTGTCACGGTGGCCAGTGGAGAGCTCGCCATATAACACGATCTTGGGAAGGCGATGGTCCTCCATTCTGGAGACGTGACCCATCCAGCGCAGCTGGATCTTCAGCAGCGTGGACTCGATGCTGTCGACCTCTGCCATCTCGAGTACTTCGACGTTAGGGATGTAAGCGCTCCAATGGATGTTGAGGATGGAGCGGAGACAACGCTGGTGGAAGCGTTCTAGGAGCCGTAGGTGGTGCCGGTAGAGGACCCATGATTCGGAGCCGAACAGGAGTGTGGGTATGACAACGGCTCTGTATACGCTTATCTTTGTGAGGTTTTTCAGTTGGTTGTTTTTCCAGACTCTTTTGTGTAGTCTTCCAAAGGCGCTATTTGCCTTGGCGAGTCTGTTGTCTATCTCATTGTCGATCCTTGCATCTGATGAAATGGTGCAGCCGAGATAGGTAAACTGGTTGACCGTTTTGAGTTTTGTGTGCCCGATGGAGATGTGGGGGGGCTGGTAGTCATGGTGGGGAGCTGGCTGATGGAGGACCTCAGTTTTCTTCAGGCTGACTTCCAGGCCAAACATTTTGGCAGTTTCTGCAAAGCAGGACGTCAAGCGCTGAAGAGCTGGCTCTGAATGGGCAACTAAAGCGGCATCATCTGCAAAGAGTAGTTCACGGACAAGTTTCTCTTGTGTCTTGGTGTGAGCTTGCAGGCGCCTCAGATTGAAGAGACTTCTTCAATCTGAGACCATCTGAGGTATTAATCTGTTATTTATGCACGTTGCACCAAAACAGTTCAGAAAATGTCACTGATTGCTATAGGAACACAGATACAAAAGATGAATTGCAGAAAGTCAAATTAATACAAAATTATAATAAAGTAAATGCAAACAGGCTTTTTCCACTGAGGTTAGGTGAGATTAAAAAAAAACTAGAGGACATGGGTTAAGAGTGAAAGGGGAAAAGGTTTAAAGGAAATACAAGGGGAGCTTCTTCACACAGAGAGTATGGAATATGCTGCTAAATGATTTGATAAATGCAGACTCAATTTTGATATTTAGGAAAAAATGTTGACAGTATATGGATGGGAGGGGTATGGAGGGATACGGTCAGCTGCAGGTCAGTGAGACTAGGTAGAAAAATAGTTTGGTACAAACTAGAAGGGTCCAAGGGCCTGTATCTTTGCTGTAATGTTCTATGGTTCTGATAAAGACAATTATAAATAATGTTAAAAGCTCTGATATCTGACAATGCTTCATTTAACATTTTGTAGATTTACAGACTATATATGCCACTTGACAACAGGCCCTATATCCATGACAATGATCTAAAAAGTCTGTCAGTTTTGCTACTTGGATCCACCGTTCCATGGAAAAATAAAAGATTGGTAGCTATATGGAGGAAAAGCAGAACCTTACTTTCACCAATAAGATGGAGATGGGCCTGTAATAAATTTCACGGTGCCTGGAATAAACAGGCCAACTGGAGGACATACATTCAACCAGAAAAGGCCAAAAGATCATCAGGAGGGAGTGAGGACAGGGGATTGAAATGTTACCAAGTTAGGAAGCAGATGGGAAAAGATGGTGATTTTTTTTCCTCTCTCCAGGGACACGAGTCTTTGGAATGCTCTTTCTCAATGGGTGACAAAAACAAGGTCTTTGGACATTTTTAAGGTAGGTCAGACTCGCCAAAGCAAATAGCGCCTTTGGAAGACTACACAAAAGAGTCTGGAAAAACAACCAACTGAAAAACCTCACAAAGATTAGCGTATACAGAGCCGTTGTCATACCCACACTCCTGTTCAGCTCCGAATCATGGGTCCTCTACCGGCATCACCTACAGCTCCTAGAACGCTTCCACCAGCGTTGTCTCTGCTCCATCCTCCACATTCATTGGAGCGACTTCATCTCCAACGTCGAAGTACTCGAGATGGCAGAGGCCGACAGCATTGAATCCACGCTGCTGAAGATCCAACTGCGCTGGGTAGGTCACGTCTCCAGAATGGAGGACCATCGCCTTCCCAAGATCGTGTTCTATGGCGAGCTCTCCACTGGCCACTGAGACAGAGGTGCACCAAAGAAGAGGTGCAAGGACTGCCTAAAGAAATCTCTTGGTACCTGCCACATTGACCACCGCCAGTGGGCTGATCTCGCCTCAAACCGTGCATCTTGGCGCCTCACAGTTCAGCAGGCAGCAACCTCCTTTGAAGAAGACCACAGAGCCCTCCTCTCTCACAAAAGATAAAGGAGGAAAAACCCAACACCCAACCCCAACCCACCAATTTTCCCTTGCAACCGCTGCAACCGTGTCTGCCTGTCCCTCATCGGACTTGTCAGCCACAAATGAGCCTGCAGCTGACGTGGACATTACCCCTCCATAAATCTTCGTCTGAAGCCAAAGAAAGAGATAGAGGTTTGATAAGCAAAGGAGTGAAAGTTTACGAGTGGTAGGCAGGTAATAATCAGATCATACAGTAGGTATGGAGGGTGCTTTTACCAGGATCATGACTGAGGGCATAGCATTGCATTCCCATCCATTCTCAGAGGACAGAGCGACTCCTGGAATGGCTAGAAACTCAGTGTGACGTTGCCATGATCAATCCTGTAACTGCATGGGTTTTCTCTGGGGGCTCCGGTTTCCACCCACTGTTCAAAAACATACTGGGGGCTGTAGATTAATTGGGGGTAAATTAGGCAGCACAGATTCATGGGCTGAAATGGCCTGTTACTGTACTGCACGTGTAAATTTAAAAAACTTTTTCAAACTTTAAATCCAAAGTTAGTGTTGATGAGTAGTGACTTATTTGTAATACTTGAGTACGCAAAATTAAACTTCTCAGTGTACCTTGATACGCATGACAATAAACTAAACCAACTAAAGTGTCTAAGAAGCCTACTCCTAATTTTTTTTTCATGTGCCCAGTCTCCTTTTGAAATCCCATCAGTGATCTATACACAGAAAACTTCCTTCCTCTAATTCTGACTGTGAATCTGTGTTGTTAGCCGAAGACACATTCATATGTCAGTGTGCCACAAATGATCAATTAAACGTTCCTTGCAATGATATTTTGGCATCAATTTCCTCACAAAATTCACTCACAGGCCATCGTCAGGACACCAAAACCTTCCAGGAGAATTTTCTTTGTCAGAATCAAGCAGAAGTAATGAAAACACAGAAGTGTTTGGCCACGAGGACCAATGCTTGAACTAGTGACCTTCACCACACAGGAAAGGGTGAAAATTGATTGGCGCATCTGATTGCTTAGGAACAGTTTATTCCATCCATTATGTGCTGTTCACCTGTCATGAATGCACCTTTGTTCCACATTTGATGCTCACACAATTCTCATTTGTTTGCTTTTGTGTTTCAAAACAAGCTGGCGGAAATCTTGTGTGTGGAAGACTGGAGACTATTTCTCTTTGCTTAGGATTATCAACTTAGCTTATCAGAACACTAGTGACAGTTGAAAGGAACAATGTAAATCAGAAACAAACTGTTACCTGCACTTAACCTGTATTATTGTAATACTAATCCTTCCTTCCCCCCCCCCCCCCAAGGTAAAAGAAACTTAAGAACTGAGTGCTTAAATATATGAATTATTACACACTGATGCCTCACAGTACAGTTCTTGGTCATTCAAAGGCTGGTAAATCACATTGTTTTGTCAAAGTCATTAATTTTTCTGTTGAGATCTGGAATATAGAGGGGTCTGGGAATATTAGCCGCTTTCAGGTAATCGGACGCAGATAATGTGCCAGCAGACGTGGTTGGGGGAGTGCAGCTGGGACATTCAGGTGGCCACGGAGACGACGCCTTTCTGTCACCTGAACTTGCCGGCTGAAGGAGAGCCGCATCCGAGAGAACGCTGGCTCCTGTGGACTGTGGCCGTAGTCCCACTGCTGCTTTCAGGTGCAATGGGGGATTCTCCGAGCCAGAGAATACACCTACAGGAAGAGTGCTCCTCCTGGCTGGGTTCTCCACTTTTAGGCGGCCACCCGACAGCCGCTTTGGGGTAGAATAGGCGGCTTTACAGTCGGGTATTCTGGCCACCTGAAAGAGGCTATGGAGAGGTCTGGGAATATAGAGAGGTCTGAAGCCTTGTTGCTCATGGGTGCGAATTTAGGATCCACTACTTGAAGGCAGGATTGGGCAGAGGATGTGTCAAGATTTAGCTAAGCAGGGCAGAGAACATGAAGTTGTAAGGTCTGAAAACAGCCCTCAAGCCCTAATGTCTGAGAGTATAGTGCGATGTACACGGTCATAACAGAGTGGCTCTGGAGGACTTTGCAGCCACCAGTGAATATAGGGCACCTGTTACTTTAACCTCCTCCTTAACTAGGAGCCTCTAATGTTGCATTCACACACACTGGAGCCCTTGTACCATTCTTCCACATTTCCTATGTCAGACTGACTTCTTTCAGGATAATAAACTTCAACAAGAGGTAGGCAGTAGTTTTCCTGGAGCTGCCTCTTTTCACCCGAGTGCACCCAACAGATCAGATTAGCCAAATGTTAAGGTCATTAAACTGAGGTAGCATGAAGCCAGTCCAATTGGCATACCACAGAAATGAATTAAATTCCTTCATTTTATGCGCTTTTGATTTAATTATCCATTTATGCATGTCTGTGCAAAAGGAGCCTTCCACAACAGGCAAAATTTAGATTACAAAATAATAATCTCTGAAAATAAATAAAACAAATACAATAGTGAGTTGGAGATTATAGTTAAACTCTTGAGGTTTGAGAACCATTCACAATAACCTTATTTCTATGGAATATCTTTATAGTAAAACATCTCAAAGCAAATCACAGCTACATTATCAGATAACATTGGCCACTGAGTCACAGAAGCTGGCAACAAAACCTTGGTCCAAGAAACAGCTCTAATGAAGCAAGCAAGAGAGGTAGAGGGACAAAGGTTGAAGAAAAAAATTGAGTTCATGGTATGCTTATAGCTGATGGAATTCAACTGATAATCGTTCAACATCATTCATGGAATACGAATCCTCATTGATTGATTAGATGCTGCATTGCAAACAAATAAAATTGCTAAAATAATATCAGCATTTACTCTCAATGTTCAATTTCATTGCAAAGTTACTCAAGACATCACCTCCATGCACTCTGCATTTGAATCACTCAGATGATGGTATAAATAGTTCAGAAACTGGTTTTGCCTTTGGTTAACAAGTCTACAGAAAGTTGTGAAATCAGAAGATTAGAGAATGAGGCATCCTTCACAACCCTACAGTAATAAATAAGTTGCAAGCAAAATCAGATCCAAGCAGCCAAGGAGAGTTTAACAAGAAGATTCCAAACACCAGAGCAAGACTAAAGCTTCTCAAAAGGGGAGAAATTGCTTTGCCAATCAATGGAAGCTGACAATCAGGAGTATTAGAAATATTTCTTTCTTTGGCTTGGCTTCGCAGACGAAGATTTATGGAGGGGGTAAAAAGTCCACGTCAGCTGCAGGCTCGTTTGTGGCTGACAAGTCCGATGCGGGACAGGCAGACACGATTGCAGCGGTTGCAGGGGAAAATTGGTTGGTTGGGGTTGGGTGTTGGGTTTTTCCTCCTTTGCCTTTTGTCAGTGAGGTAGGCTCTGCGGTCTTCTTCAAAGGAGGTTGCTGCCCGCCAAACTGTGAGGCGCCAAGATGCACGGTTTGAGGCGTTATCAGCCCACTGGCGGTGGTCAATGTGGCAGGCACCAAGAGATTTCTTTAGGCAGTCCTTGTACCTTTTCTTTGGTGCACCTCTGTCACGGTGGCCAGTGGAGAGCTCGCCATATAACACGATCTTGGGAAGGCGATGGTCCTCCATTCTGGAGACGTGACCCATCCAGCGCAGCTGGATCTTCAGCAGCGTGGACTCGATGCTGTCGACCTCTGCCATCTCGAGTACTTCGACGTTAGGGATGTAAGCGCTCCAATGGATGTTGAGGATGGAGCGGAGACAACGCTGGTGGAAGCGTTCTAGGAGCCGTAGGTGGTGCCGGTAGAGGACCCATGATTCGGAGCCGAACAGGAGTGTGGGTATGACAACGGCTCTGTATACGCTGATCTTTGTGAGGTTTTTCAGTTGGTTGTTTTTCCAGACTCTTTTGTGTAGTCTTCCAAAGGCGCTATTTGCCTTGGCGAGTCTGTTGTCTATCTCATTGTCGATCCTTGCATCTGATGAAATGGTGCAGCCGAGATAGGTAAACTGGTTGACCGTTTTGAGTTTTGTGTGCCCGATGGAGATATACAGTAGTCTGATATCCCACTGTATTCACCAAATCAAAACAGCAGTATCGTGTTGAGTTGTAATTCAATATGTTCTGAAAGGCAGCCAACTTAAACATCACTACAAACAACTACCTTCATATTCTCAGCATGTCAAAAAGAAATAGTCATGAATTTCTCTTCTCACCTTCTCACTTTCCATTCCCTTCATCCTGAAGTTTCTGGATTGTCATAGGAAGCAATTGTGCAGGCATTACTCAATCTTCAGCATCGTGCCCAAGTGACTATCCCCCAAGTCTGTATTTAACCAGTGAATATCATCAGCTTGCTACTCAGGTAGGACTGTCAACTCTGGATGGTTGCTTTTAGGCAGCTTTCATCATGAGCCTAACCAACCCATCCACTGCTCTCATTTGTCATGCAGCACTAGAGTATAAAGAGGAGTCAACCATTCAATCCTTCGAGTATATACTATCATAGTCGATATATTCTTGCTCCCTTTCCTTGCTACTTGATGCATTTTGTGTCCATCTAACATCTTAAATAAATTCAGTGCCTCAGCCTCCAAGGCTCTCAGTTGGGGAAATTTCCACATGTTCGCCACCCCCAGGTAAAGAAATTCCCCATCGTCTGAGTCCTACAAGTTTTTCCCCATATCCTGATATGGTTCTAGACCCCACAACCCCTCATTATTACCAAGGCATTCCACTTCCCAGCATGCAGACTCTTTGAGACCCGATAGGATGATCCACAAATATCTTCATGCCCTTTTCTCATTTCTTTCGAGTTATCTTAATTCTTTAATGACAGGAATGTCCAATTTTAAACAGACAAATAAGGCAATGGAGGTCTTTAAAATTATTTGTTAAGTTGGTCATGGAGAATGCCAATGTGTCCAGGAGGAAACGCCAGGCCACTGGCAGCTATTCTAACTGCTGCTCCCAGATACAAAGATATAGTTAAGAAGTCTTTATTGGCACATGACACATGGGAATTGAGCACAGGGGCAGGGTATCCAACTCAAACCCAAAGATATTGAATTTGCGCCCTCAATTCTCACGCACGAGCCAACTGAACTCCAATACGCAAACCCACCATAAATATGCCAAAGACTCATGCATGCACATAGGAATCAAGATGGCTGCACCCAGTCTATGGACACCAAGACGCTGACTAACAAGGTAAATACGTGCCCTGTATCCCTGTTATAGTTTGTCAAATACAACAAACTGTATAACACACACATTTTTTATTTTTAATTGGTCATATGTGTGGATGGACGCAAGTCACATAGGTCGCAAGTGGGGGAGTACCTGCATTGAGTTAAAATTCCTCAGCCTTGGGCTGGGTTCAAATTAGTCATGGTCTGCTATACCCGAGCATATCTATAGTAATGGATATCCAGGTCATTTGGAAAATAGTGTCTACCTAATGATATAATTCTTTAATGAAAGAACATGGAGAGTTGATGAGGTAAGGATGGACTTTAAAAATATGTTTCATAATGGGCACCATCAAGATTAAAGGCTGATGAATAAAAGACCATATAGCAATATGGAGAGAAAATTGGCTAAGTTACAGGAGATGGAGGGTAATGGTGAGAAATTATTTTTCAGACTGAGGGGAAGTGTACAATACCACCACTTTTTAAAAAAACATTTTAATGATGTGGATAGTGTGTGGGAATGGCCAGATAGATGGCAGATAAAATTTAATGCTGAAATGTATTACATTTTGATTGTAAAAATGAAAAGAGACAAATGTAAACCAGAGGGGATAAGTGTAAAAGTGAGTGGAAGGGTAGAGAGATTTGTGGGCATCTGTGCACTGATTTTTGGAAGTGGCAAGGCAGGTTAAGAAAGTGGGTAAATGCCATATGGAATCCTGGATACCAATACATGATCATGCAAGAACACGCATAAAGTCATGACTAATCTTTATGTGACCCTGGCTCACTGCAACCAGAGTATTATGAATAGTACTGGGCTTCATACTTTAGGAAGGTTATGAAGGCTTGAGAGAGAATGCAGTAGAGATTTACCAGAATGTTTTCAGAGATGAGGGTCTTCAGTTAAATGCAAAGGTGGGAGAAGGAGGCATTGGTCTCCTTTGAACAGAGAAGATTGTGATGGAATGTAATGGATGCATTTAAAATCATTAAATGTATAGTCAGAGCAGAGAGATAGGTATGTGTGCACGTGCACACATGGGAGGGGGGGAAATAGGAAGATCATGTTATATATTTACATTTAAGTGGTTATATATTTACATTTAAGGAAAGACTGGATAATTACATGGAGGGGAGAGGATTGGAGGAGTATGGACCAGGTGCTGGTCAGTGGGACTAGGAGGGTGGGGATTTGTTCCAGCATGGACTAGTAGGGCCATACTGGCCTGTTCTGTGCTGTAAGTGGTTATATGGTTATATGTTGTTCGTAGGTGCTATCTTTAAATTAGCAATATTACTTCACTGATCTTTTTCCACAGACTCATCGGATACTAAATTTCATAGACTACTGAGAAGGTTCCTAATCTCTTGACAGCAGTTAATTGGTAGACAGATTATTGGCAGACAGATTGAGAACCAGGGAATGTGAAAAAAAAGGTTATCAATTAGAGTCAAAAGTAAAAATAAATTTATTTTACATGATAATTTTACATTATGCGATTTTAAAAATTCCATGATACTTTTAGTTCTTCTATCAAACACCTTTATTCTACATTCCCTAGTTCTTCATCTGCCAATGAGATTAATTTCCCTCTCTCTACTCTTTCATAATTTTAAAGTGGATATTGTCAGGGACAGTGGAGGGAGATTCAATTCCAGCATTCAGAATGGAGCTGATAAGTATCTGAAAGAATTTACTGACTGTATGGATAGGGCAGAGGAGTGGGAAAAGCTGGACTGCTCTTATATAGAGTCAGTTCATAGAACCATACAAAACAAACCTTTTCCATGATGTAACTATCCTGTGATTGTGATGGAGTTCCTGAGTAACAATTGCACAGGCCAGATGGGCCAACCAGACTGTTTCTGTATTGTGAAATCTACATAAACACCAACAGCACAAATCTCAGGAGATGCCTCCGTTTCTCAGCCTCCAACACGGAGGGTAACTATTATCCCAGCTAGAAATCAATTATAGCAGCTAACCTGCTTTAATCAACTGAATGTTACAGCTAATAAAGAAACCCTCAGGGGAAAATAAAAGGAGTTCCTGCCACCCTGGGTCAGCCATTTACTTTTCCAAGTGGTGAGATCGGAAAGTCATGTGTTGAATTGTAGGATAAAATAGTTTATTTTGAGGTCAATTACATCATGCAGCTCTGCCATATGATGTCATGACAATACCAATTGCCATAACTCTTTGACAAAGCTAATTTTTCAGAAAAGATTCCTTTGGTAGGCACAAAGAATTTTGCTGAGGTTTCCCATGTATTTCATGATAAAATAAGAAATAATTTTCTCTCAAAAGCAAAGCAAAAAGAGAAATCTTAATAACACAGCCATAGATTATGGAACAATGGTATTTAGTCACCAATATTGCCTGTGTGTGTATATACACAGAAGAAACCAATGGGGAGGGAGGAGATCATGTTCCATAAATCTTCGTCCGCGAAGCCAAGCCAAAGAAGAAAGAAGAAAGATTACATCACTAACCATTTTACACAGACTCATCTGATACTAAATTTCATGGACAATTGAGAAGATTCCTAATCTCTTGCTAGAAGGCAGTGCTTTGCCGCTCAGTGAAGCAAAGATGTAGGAGTGTCTGGTCCTGTTATGTTTCTAAGAAACATCCAATATAATTCCATACCACCCTTGTTAATTTTTAAGAGATTATAAATAATTGGCAAACACCTCAAACTTTTAATTTAAAACCTTTACGGACATGAACCAGAAAGTGCTTCCAGAGCACATAGCATTCAACCAGGTAAGTGACCTCCACTGTGGTGGGAATTGAGTCCATTCCTCAGAATCAGACGGTTATGGGTTTGGGTTTCACTCCAGAGATTTGAATGCATTGTTCAGGTTGACAATTAAGTGCAATGCCATAAATGTTCTATCATTCAAATTAGTTATTAAATCAAATAATTAGTCAGAGATCCCGCCGTAAGATCTCAAAAACATGCTGACGAGTCTCCTGGTGTCCTGATTAATATTTATCCCATAAATATAACAATTGTCTGATTGTTAACTCATTACTGCTCATACAACATGCTAAGTGCAAATGAAGAGAAATCTTGAAAGATGTAATGAAATTACAACTCCTCTTTTTCTCAACCTAATAAGTCTGTTGGGAAACAGAATTGAATCCTTTGAAGGGTTTGTTGCTTACCATCTGCCATTATTCATTTCTCAATATAATAGTATTTAATTTTTAATGCACATACTAACATCAAATCTGTGTGTTTATCATGTATATGAAAGAGTGAGTGCATGCGCATGTGTATGCACAAGAGAGATGTACGAGAGTGAGAAAGAATGTATGTTTAAGATAGTGTGTATGTACGCGTGTTGCATGTCTGTGAGGGAGGAGTGCAGGTGTCAGAAAGAGGGAGACTGTATGTAAGTGAAGTAATTTTTTAGAGAGAGAATGTGTTTGGGAGAGAAAGAGTGTGAACACACGATATCGAGAGAATGTGTGAGAGAGACAGTGCCAGAGAAGGAAACATGGAGAATGAATGCATATGTGCTTGAGTGAATGAGTATGTTGGAAAGAGCGCCCGGGAGTAATTTAATATGTGACCATGTATGCGATTTAAATGTGCCAGTGTACGTGAAGGAGAGAGTGTGTGAGAAAGATACAAGACCATGTGCCAGTGTGTGACTAAGTGAGTGCATGTAGCACGTCCAGCACTGCTCTTTCTTGTCTGCATTCCTATCTGTAATCTTGGACATGTTGTCTCAGTATTCCAGTACAATTACCAGAAAACCCAGCATTTCAAACAGCCAGCAACTGAAGTGCACGAGTTAGAAGTAGCTCAACTATCGGAATAAAGAGTTTGGTTTAATTATTCCCCCCCCCCCCCCCCACCCCCTCTCTTGAGGATAAATGGACAAAAGCTATCTTGGCATCTTTTGCTGCCACAGATTCAATTTCTGTTTTTACTCTGCAAGGGATCTCACAGCTGTTTTCAGTCAGGACAGTTTTAAGGAATATCTGTGCAGGGGTCACACCCAAAAAGCTTCAGCCAAATTAATTACATGATATGCTTGTGTATCTTGACAAGAAAATTCATCAGATGCTTGGTAAAGTGCCTCATATGACATTCTTAAAATATGACTGAACTGTTATCAATGCAGATCCTTTCATATTTTGATTCCCATCAGTTGGGCCAATAAAGGACATTTTAGTTTAGTTTAGAAGCAGTAGTCTCATTGAAACTGAAGATATTTATCTGATCATGGAGCATATCTTGGAACTCACTGGATTTCCCCTGGACTCTGGTAATTTATAAATGTTCCCAGGGTCCTGATAACTTGATTGCGAAAATAACCACATGTAATTAGAAACATTCTGTATCCAGTTTCCATTTTTCAGGGATGTACAAATATACAAATGAGGATCTGGAGTAACCCATGAAGCCCCACATGCTCTCTCGACCTTTGAATAAAGGGTTTAAAGGTTCCTTTTATTGACACAATAATAAATTAAAAATGTAATGTTCATGATACATCTCAACTTTTGTCTGCAGTAAGCCAAAGAATCGCCATGACCATTGCCTGACGCCCCTTACAATAAGAGAAAGAAAAAGCAAAAGACACTGAGTATTCATGGATTCACTCCAGAAGTCCTGTAGTCTCTGCAGCTCCACAGACTCCAGTTCAAACTAAAGGCAACCTGAGCTCCAGATCCAAACCTCCATTTTGATCAGGAAACCTTCAGAGCCCCAGGACTTTCAGAAGCCCTTCTTGCCCTCAGCCCCCTCTCAAATCTGGATTCTGACACCTGGTTCCCATGAGCCTGTCTTCAGCAGCCCACAGCCTGTGTGAGTCCCCTGACCACATATCACCAGCAGTCTACTACCCAAGTGAGTCCTCTGACTGTGTTGACAACAGCCCACAGCCTGTGTGGGTCCTTCAGCTGCTGAGACCCTTGATGGTCCACTGCTGTGGTCATCATCCTGTAGGCAGGCTAGTCTCCTATGCTTCTCCTTCTCAATGAGGAAGGGGGGTAGGAGGGAAAGGGGGAGGTGGTGTTCTCCCCATTTCTGGTCCTCTGCTTCCCCAGAGAATGCAGCCCTCTTGGTAATGTTGCCCAGCACAGGAGCTGCCATCTTGGGAAAAGACCCATGGTGGCACGATTTTAAAAAAAAACACCATCAGCTCCTTTCACAAGCCTGTACGGAAAAGTCTGTAGGGAACCGCTGGCATTAGAACTTGACAGATAGAACCTGCAGGGCAGCGCTGCGTCTCCACTCCCTTCCCTCCTGGGTCCACACCAGCGGCAGTGCTGTAATTACAGCAGCTCTGGCAGTGCTGCCATTCCTTGGGCATGGATGACCATTTCTCAAAGTTATGTTCCTTTATTGGGGATCAGATTCCAACCTCAAATTACAGTCGACAGTAACCTTTTGGCCCATTGCTTACCATCTGCCATTATTCATTTCTCAATATAATAGTATTTAATTTTTAATGCACATACTAACATCAAATACATGTGTTTATCATGTATATGAAAGAGTGAGTGCATGCACATGTGTATGCACAAGAGAGAAAATGTACGAGAGTGAGAAAGAATGTGTATGTTTAAGATAGTGTGTATGTATGCGTGTTGCATGTCTGTGAGGGAAGAGTGCAGGTGTCAGAAAGAGGGAGACTGTATGCAAGTGAAGTAATGTTTTAGAGAGAGAATGTGTTTGGGAGAGAAAGAATGTGAACACACGATATAGAGAGAAAGTGTGATATGGCCCATTGCATATCAGTAGATGGCCCATCCATCTATCTCTGCCTTAAAAATTAGAGATTCTGTCTCCACCCTCATGATCACCCTGAGGTAAAATAAAATTCATCTACTTTCTGTCCAAGATGGATGATTTTATTTTTAAACCCCAGTGATATGTACTCTCAATAGTGGAAATTTCTCTCCACATTTATCTTGTCAAGGCCTTTCAGGATCCAACGCATTTAATTAAGTTGTCTGGATAGTCTTTAAATGCTGTACGCACCATCAGCCATGCAAAATCATCTCTCCCTCCTCTTACTGAAGCAGTAAGAATCAGGAACATGAATAAGACATCTACTCCTCTAAGTCTATTTCACATTCAATAAAATCATGGCTGATCTTCCATTTAACTACATTGTGCCTTTAACATCTAATTCCTTTTACATCCAGAAATCTATAGTTAAACAAAGTCTACAAACAAACGCTGGGGTTAGGTGCAATACCCAAAAATGCTGGAGAAAGTTTGCAGGTCATGCACCATCCAGTATTAGTTACCCTTTACATTCTATGGGTGCTGCGAGACCTGCCAAATGTTTTGCCTGGTTCTTCTCACCCGAGGACAATTTGCCTTCCTGTAAGTGAAGAAAGTTCTCAAAAATTCCATTCAAAATAGCCTAATCCTTACTCCAAGACTGTGACCCCTGGTTCTAGACTCCCAAGCCAGAGGAAACATGCTGCTAGCATCCACTCCTGAGCCCAGAAAGAACTTTATAAGTTTCAATAAGATCATCTTTCATTCTAAACCCTAAAGAATACAAGTCTCATTGACTCAATTTCTCCTCATGTGAAATACCCACTATTCTTGGAAGCAGTCTAGTGAATGTTCACTGCATTCCTTTTATGGGAAGTAATCATTATTTCTACAAAGAGAGATCAAAATTGCACACATTACTTCAGATGCAGTGTGAAAATGCTTGGGAGAGCCAGGAGTGAATGAGAGAGAGACAGACAGAGAGACAGACAGAGAGACAGACAGAGAGACAGACAGAGAGACAGACAGAGAGACAGACAGAGAGACAGACAGAGAGACAGACAGAGAGACGTTCATGTTCTCTCTCGCTGTCTCTCTCTCTGTAGAAAGAATTGTGCTAGTTCTTAAAGTCTTTGTCCTTATTCCTTCTGCCTAAGCATATTAGTTCATGTCTCTCTGTTTGAGCTGGGTTGGCTGAATGGCTGATGAAGTTACAGTATGTAATACTGTATAGTTTGGCATAAAGGTCGACTCCCTTTTTTAGCCACATTTTGATGGTTTTATGGTATATCTGGCAACCCCCCCCCCCCCCACCCCCATTTTTTGGGCTGTTTGAGCCTCCCAGCAAAAACCCAATTTATATCAATCTATTTATTTATTTATAATTTTTTTTTTAAAAAACACACTAATCACCAAGGCTTATTCCTTCTTCAAGTTACTATATTCTTTATTTTCATTGAGGTGGCATCATTTTTAGGGTCATTAGTTTTCCTGAGGAAAATACTTCAAAGTATAGTTTTTAAGGATTTATTGTTGAGTTTTATATTATTGTGTTTTAAGCCACAAGGAATGGATATCCTGTTAGGTCATGATGAGTCATCGTACCATGATGAGAGTACAAATCACAGGATGGCATCCTACGTTAAATATGAGCTTTTCTACCTTTAATATCATGGCAATTAAGGTTTCTAAAAATTCTTTATTGGGGCATGGTTAATTTTCCTCAATACTCTTGGCCGTAAATTAATTCAATAGATCTCTTTTTGGAGGTAGATTGCACAAGGGCAGATCTAAAGTAGCATTGGTCATTTATCACCAATCACGCACATGTATTTTGTGTTTCCTGATGAGGCAGAGGAGACCATGCAGCCACAATGTCAATGCTCCTATTCCCTGTAGGAATATTCCCTCCTATTTTCCTGTAGCTATGCCCATCAATAACCGGATTCTCCACCAGGTGTAGTTAACCTACCAACAAGACTGTGGGAAGACACTAGATCACCTGTTGAAGCTCACACAAATACAAGAGAAAAGGCAAACTCCATATGAAGAGCATGAGAGGTCAGGATCGAACTTGATGGCAGGAGCTATCTGACAGCTACACTAAATAATGCATCACTTGGCTGCCCATTCAATCCATCTTTTGTCTTTTTACTGCTATATTTTAAATCAGAAATTTTATAAATTTCTATCATTGAGAAAACCACGTTGGCTGCGTGCTGACAGGTACCTTTACAAATTATAATGAGGCAATAATGAGTTAATGCCTTTCAGTTATGTTGCACAAGAAATAGTTAAATTGGCCAAGACTCTAGAAAATATCAGAATCAAAAAAACTACAGAGGCGCTGTGCACACCACTCAATGTGAAATTTCTTTTACTGACATTTATTTGCTGACACAAATTTAAATTCCTGGCAATCACCATCTCAGAGGACCTTTCCTGGACCTAACAAATGAATGTCATCTGAAGAAAAGCACATCAGCACCTCTACTTCCTCGAGTTTGCAGAAGTTTGGTACGAATCCTTGGCAAAGTTCCACAGATGTGTAGTGCTGACTGGCTGCATCACGGTCTGTTTTGGGAGCACCAATACCTCCGAGCAGAAAGCTCTGTAATTGGTGATGGACACAGCCCCGGACATCACAGGCAAAACTCTCCCCAACATTGAGAAAATCCACATGGAATGCTTCCGTCAGAGAGCAGTAGCAATCATAAAGGATCCCCACCACCCAGCACACGTTCTGATCTCACACCTGCAAACAGGAAAGAACCAACTTGAGTGCCTCAAGACTCATACCACCACGTTCAGGAACAGTGGCTACTCTGACAATAAATCTGAACTTTGAATGAAAAGCCTGGGGTTGAAAATGAGCAAATTTATTAAACAAGCTGTTGGAAGAAATAAACTAAATGACAGAGTGGTGTTTAATCCCACTTTGCTTTCCAGTCCAGATGGACCTGGTAGTGAGCACCTGCCCCATGAATCAATACCACCACCCCCACCCCCTCCCATTAGTGATCACTACACTGCCTGCTGCAGACTACAATATTCTCTCAAGATTATTCCTTCATAACAAGAATACTGCCCCTTCACACCCTCGGGGTTCACCAATGCATTCTCAGTCCCTTCCCACCACAACCCCCATACTCCAGAAGCTGTGCATCTGGGATTTGTCAAAAACTACAGAAGTTCTACACGTCTAGAATGACAAGCTTAAGGCACAGGCTACTCCTCTACCAGAGCACGACTTTATCTCAAGCAATTTCTGTCTAAGTAAGAGTTACACAAAAACTCATGGTAGAATATTAACTGGTTTCTTGACTGACGAACACCATTTTGAGTTTTGTTTCCCCATCAAATCTTACTCACCTGATTCTCCATTTTGTTAGAAGTTGAAATACTCTTAAAGCTAAGAATGCAGGGCTGGTAGTTCCAAAATAGATCAATTCTCCTTCTCTCACGTACTCCCTCTAATTCAGCCTGCCCTGGTCCTTAGTGTGCTATTCCAGGAACTGTAGCTGAGAAAACTGAGTTCTTGTCCAGGCTCAGATCACTCCCACTTTGTTTAGGGTGTGT
This sequence comes from Narcine bancroftii, assembly GCF_036971445.1. Taxonomy (NCBI): domain Eukaryota; kingdom Metazoa; phylum Chordata; class Chondrichthyes; order Torpediniformes; family Narcinidae; genus Narcine; species Narcine bancroftii. Next base: position 41,250,922 of record NC_091475.1, read on the forward strand.
GTGTGTGTGCACTCTCTCTCTCTCTCTCTCTCTCTGCTAAGTGAGCAAGGCTGGCCTCAGTCTGACAGGTTTCCTTATATAGGTAAACATGACTCACATTCCAGTGGAGGGTGGTCGCTTTGAATCTGCCACTTTAACTCTAGAGATGCCAGGATGCCAAAGAGGAGAGGGGCTTTATAATGTGTGACCTTTCATATCACTGCAGCAGTCCTGGAAGCACTGATTATCACTTCTTAGAGATGTGGGAGCAATTTTGACTTCAGAAATCCAAGATCATATGATTCATTCTAATCTTGATCAGAAGCAAACTGTTTCATCACACTTTAATTCAACTGGATTTGAAACATGCTTAAAAAATGAGTTTAAAAATGAGATCACTGCAAAACATTTCCAACAAAAGGACACATAGGTAGAATGGAAAATAAAAGTAAGAAGGTGCTTTTTTGCAACTTCTAGAATTAAACATTCCTGCTGGAATAACAGCAGAAAACAAACATTTAAAAAATGAGCATTTACAGGTCTCATTGAGGTTAGACACTGCATGACTGAGAACAGTTTATAGTCCTGACATTGGCTAATGGCAGAAAACAACATTGAAAATCCATTGGGTCATTTGAAAGCATCACTCGTAAGCAAAGGCTTTGGCAGCAATGCAAGTGTTTCAGAGGTGGCTGGTTTCAGAACCAGAGTTTATGGTCATGAACAGGACATGAAATTCATTGTTTTTCAGTAGCTTCGCTGTGCAAATATTGCTCTAAATAACATTTCAAAAATAAATTAATGGTGCAAGGAAACCGGAGAAAGTCAGATAGTGGCTGAGATTTGATGGTTCCAATGGACAAGCCTCAGCCATCTGAAAGTCAACCGTTTAACCTGGTTGCTAGTTTCCAGTTTTATTGTTTGCTTAAGGATGGTTCCCCTGCTCCAAGTCAACCTGATATGGTGCAAACTTAGAATTATGTGGGAAAACTAGAAAAAAGGCTAGCCTTTACTCAATCCAAAATGCAGGAAATTCTGCAATGGAATAGAGTAGTGGTCATGAGAGGACTGGAATTTTGACCTCAGACTTGTACACCGAAGGTGAACCACCTGGTCATTGGACATTTTTAGGTCTGTATCAAGGGATGCAGATCAAAAGGCAGATAAATGAAAATGAGGATTCAATCAGACAGTAGAGTTAAACAAGAAAGTCTGCAGGTGGGTCGAGTGCAATACACAAATGTGCTGGAGAAGCTCAGCAGATGCTGATAATTTGGTTGTGCAGCCCAACACTGACGAACTCAGTAAATACCCAACTCTGGTCAAGGATGATTCAGTTTTAGAATGTTTTTCCCTCACCCCCCCCCCCCCCCTTCCCTTTTAGTCATTATTCCTCATCAACTGTAAGGAATAAATGATCTAGTAGTTATTACATTGCACTTGGCAGGATGTGCTATGAACAATATGAATGGGCTGAAGTCATGAAAGGAACGACCTATATAAATTCATGTATTTCTTACATAACATTATTATACAAAATATTTATTATATGAATGACCACAAATATATAACAGAAGAGAAAAAATACCACAAAAGTGTCTGGTATGTGAATTAAATTAGGGCTTCACAGTTAGCGCAACACAATTACAGTGGCAGTGACCTGGGTTCAAATCTAGCGCTGTCTGCAATGAGTTTGTATGTTCTTGCTGTGACTTGTGTGGCGTTTTTCTGGGTGCTCTGGTTTCCTCCCACCTTCCAAAATGCACAAAGTTGGTAGGTTAATTGGATGCAATGAGTGGCACGGGTTTCATGGGCTGGAGGGGCCTTCTGCTGTGTTCTATCATTAAAATTAAAAAGCCCATGAAACCAGAGGTAGCGTGTTTAGAATGGATTGAAAACTGCCTCAGAAGTTTGGAATAAATGAGTTATTTTCAGACTCTGAGGAGAGAACTAGTCAAATACCATAGGCATCAGTTCTGGATTTGAAATTGTTCACATTAATGACCTGGAGGAAGAAATAGTATGCAAGGTTTACAAACTTGCAAATTATATTTATGAAAATAGATGGAAGAGCACATGGTAGAAAGGATGTTTTCTTTCTTCAATGCGGTATAGATAGATTGTGTGGACAAAATACTGGCAAAAAGTGTTAGAATGTGGGGAAGTATGAGGTTATGCACTTTGGGAAGAGAAATAAAAAAATTATCATCATTTAGAGAGAATTGCAAGTATGTACAGAGGGGCCTAGGTGCATAAATGCATGAATCACAAAAAGCTAGGAGTTAGTTAAGAAGCCAAAAAGCATTTTGCCCCCAATTGCAAATAGGGAGGTTTCCAATGGAGCTATCAAAACAAAGCATATGCAATGTGCACAAAACTAAATACTGTGCAGTGCATAGGTTTAATGTACCATGTAGAACATGGAAGATTGTTAATCACTGTACAAGATTCTGTGCATTATATACAAGGTGCATTATTTAAGGTGTGGTGTACAGTATGCACATTTGTATTGCATAATTCATACCCTGCAATGTTCAAGATACATTACATCAGGTGTATCATGTGTAGTGTATAAAGTAGATTGAACTATAAAGATGCAATATTCACAATGCACGTGACAGTGTGCAAGGTCCAAAGTGCACTTTACAAACTTCAATCTAGTGTGCCGAGTGCAATACTAGGTATAGAGATTATAAATTTTAACATTAAAGTGTGAGGGCACATTAGACTTAAGATTTTTCCAACAGTTAATAGAAAGAGGATATTTAAATCATTATCTGAATGATCGTCATGTACATCATGAACTTTGTGAAATAAAGCATAACAGATAATTTGAAGTGAATCCAAATTCTTGGAAAGGAATTCACCATTTATCTTGCCAATTGAAATGTTTTTCAGACAATGTTGCTAAAGCCTAATCTCATAAAACATTTTGTGTGTAAAGCAGACAAGACCCTTCCTTGGTTAAAATAAACTGTTACATAAGGTGCTGATAAAGCTCGCTTTAATGAATAGTACTTTGAATGACATGACAGTTAAAGATTGGAAACCAACAGAAACTGAAAGGGAAATTCATTTTATGAACAGTCAAACAAATATGGTCAAATCAGGGGTAAAACTATCTAACCTGAAGAGGAAAGTTACCAGAACGGATCCTTCTGATTGGTGTGTGCCTATTTGAACTGTAGTTGAAGTATTTATTCAAAAGGTTATGAGAAACCAACAGGTTGAGAATTTTCTTCTGGTCTCGTCTTCTACCAGTCACTGATTTCTTACTGATAAATGTTTAAAAAGTTATTCTCAGGTTTCAGGAACACTTGCTGAATGCATTCCTTCTTTTCAGACCTTTGTAACATCTCCCTAGCTTTCCCAGATTACTTGCCTCTGCCTTTCAAACCCCTGCTGAGACACGAGGTGTGGTGGAGGTACAGTGTGGGGAATGGATCTTGAAATATCATTGACGAAAGATTCTTTGAAGTAACCTCAGAACCTGATGAAATCAAAACTTGGTGATAAATCTATATTGAACAGGAATATGTAGAAGCTTAGAAAGCACAAGTGAAGAACAGGGCCTGAGGCTCAAGACAAAACATCAATAGCATTTTAATATCTACATGATGTAAAAATAGACACTGATAAATTTTAAACGATGTTCTATGCTGTTTTATTCACACAAGTATTCAAAGATTTAATTATGATAGGTCATGTCCTTTGTATTCCCTGTATGGTACTTTACATGAAATCAAACTATTTTACAGGCAAGGACACACTCTTTTTAGAGTGTAATTCCCATCATAAACAGAGGCACTGCTGTCAATTTATGCTCAGTGTGATATCACAAGCAATGTATATTAATGGTTGGTTGAAGGATAAATTGTGGCTACGATGCTTAGACTTTGTTTTTTTCAAAAATGGTTATAGGTTTTATTGAAATGACACCCCAGCCTACAATACCACATGATCTCAGTTCAAAGCAGACATGTCAGCCTGGATTACATGCTTGTATCCCTCGAACATAATCAATTTATTAAAAGCAGATGTGCTGCTCAGTTATTCACTAATGCTCACGAAGGTTAACCTGCCAGGTGTAGCACATAAGCAACTAGATTTAGTATTTGCTCAAAACAGGCAACTCTTACTTCAAAGTGTGTGGACATGCACGCAGGTATTTGCGCGCGCGCACACACCCCAAACTAGAGAGGGCAGAAGATGCACAAGGAAATGCACGATGCAGTAAGATTACAAGGTATGAGGAAAGGATAGACAGTCAATGGGGAAAAATTGCAAGTGTAAGATTAAGGATTTAACTTGGGGTACTTGGAAACAAAATTGAAAAGGGTGATGAATCCAAGACTAATGGTCTTGTATTTAAATGCCCACAGTTTCAGCAATAAGGTTGATGATCTAGTAGCATGGCTGGAAATTGGCAGGTATGACATTGTGGCCGTCACTTAGTCATGCCTGAAGAAGTCAGCATGGCTCATGAGCCTAATTGAGTTTTTTTTGAGGAGGTTTAAAAAAAATTGATGAAGGTAGGGCAGTAGATGTGGTCTATATGGATTTTAGTAAGGCAGTTGACAAGGTCCCCAATGAGGACTCGTTCAGAAAGTCATGAGGCTGTGTGGATTCAGAATTGCCTTGCCTATAGAAAGCAGAGTGTAATAGTGGATGGAAAGTATTCTGCCAACAGGTCAGTGACTAGTGGATTTCTGCAGGGATTTATTCTAGGATCCCATTTCTTTGTGATTTTTATAAATGACCTGGATGAAGATGTAGACTGATGGGTCAGTAAGTTTGCAGATGATACAAAGGTTGGAGTTGTGGATAGCGTTGAAGGTTGTCGTAAGTGACAACAGAATACAGACATGATGCAGAGTTAGCTGAAAAGTGGTAGATGGCGTTCAATCCAGATAAGTGTGAGATGATGCATTTTGGAAAGTCAAACTTGAAGGCAGAGTACATGGATATTTAATGTGGAAGAACAATGGGATCTTGGTGTTCAAATCTATAGATCTCTCAAGGTTGCCACACACTTTGATCAGATAGTTAAGAAAACCTATAGTATGCTGGGCTTCATTAGTCAGTGGATGGAGATCAACTTAGAATAGTGTTCTGGTCAATTCGTTACAGGAAGGACATTGAAGGAGATTTACCACGATGTTACCTGGATTGGAAAATATTCCTTATGTGAAAAGATTAGTAGAGCCAGGGCTTTTCCTCTCTGGAGCGAAGAAGAATAAGAGACCTAATAGAGGTCTAGAAGATTATGAGAGGCATAGATAATGTGGAAAGCCAGCACCTTTTCCCCCCAAGTCCAGAGTAGCAAACACCAAAGTACATCAGTGCAAAGAAAGGCTTGTGGAGACCTCAGGGGTACATTTCACCCCCCCCCCCCCCCCCACCAAACAGAGTGTGGTGGATGCCTAGAATGCATTGCTAGGGTGGTGGTGGAGCCTGGAACAATAGGGGAATTTAAGAGACTCAGACAGTCACATGGATGAAAGAAATAGGTTATGAAGTAAGGTGGGTTTCATTTTTTTCCCCCGGTACAAAGTAAAACCCCTTGTGTCCAGCACTTATGGGGATTGGTAGCTAAGGATAAACAAATTTTCTGGTTGCTTGACATTGCATGTTACATGATGGTGAGGCACACCAATTTTAAACTTCTGTATTTTTTACCTAATTATTTTCTTTTTTTTTTATCCAGTTGCTTGAAGCTGTCAGTTACTTAACTCCAGATAGCAGGGGTTTCATTGTGTGTAGGTCAGCATAACATCATGGGCTTCTAGGCCTGTACGGTGCTGTATTATTCTCTGTTCCATGAAGATCACAGCTGGGAATTAAATATCCATGGAAGTGTAGTGTATAGGAAGGACAGAGGGATGGGGTGGTTCTGCTAGGTAAAAAAATCCCATGTAGTTACCCTTACTTGCCTTATCGCTAGAAGGGCCATATTGATGAGATAGAAAGATGCTGTCCCTCCCCCTCAATCTGATGTGATGGCATGTCTGACTTTGGGGGAAAAAAAATTAGATGCTCCACCAGTGAAATGAATCTCAATTTTGATTCTTTATGGGTTCTTTTCTCAATTATTTTCAAAAATGTAAAATTAACTATTTTTCTGGTTTATGTCCCCCATTTAATATCAGTAGTGGTCTGGCTGTGTTAAGCCAATAGCCTCTGTAGGGTGGGGTTAGACAAGTAGAATAGTTGTTTAATGTTTTGTTTTCCCATTTTTTAAATGTAACATTTGTATTATTCTATAAGATTTTATACTCGTGTACCATTTACATGATGAAATTAATAAGAATATTGAAAGATAAAAATGGAATTAAATTGTTGTAGAGAGGCGATATTGGACTCTGTGGGTAGAATTATGAAACAAGGATTAAAAAAAGTCCCTGATGGGAGTTTTATACAGGTCTCCAAACGGTAGCCAGGATGTGACATACGAACTACAGAGGGAGAAAAAGGTATACAAAATGGCAATGTTACATTACTCATTGGGGTTTAAATATGCAGATTGGTACCGAATCCCAAGAGATGGAATTTATAGAATGCCTTCCAAATGGCTACTTTGAACAGCTGGTGGCTGAGCCGACCAGGGAAATGGCATTTCTTGATTGGGTATTGTGTAAGGAACCAGAGTTGACAATGTTCATAATATGATATTCATCCTGCAATTTGAGAGGGAGAAACTAAAATTAGATGTGTCAGTATACCAGAGGAATAAAGGGAGCAACTGAAGTACGAAAGAGGAATGGGCCAAAGTTGATTGGAAAGGGTCACAGGCAGGGAGGATGACAGAGCAGCAATGGCTGGAGGTTCTGAGAGAAATAGGGAAGGTGCAGGATAGGTATATTCCAGTAAATAAATATTTGACTAGAAAAGTGACAGAACTGTGGCTGACAAGTTAAAATCAAAGTAAGAGCAAAAGAGAGGGCACACAAGGAAGCAAAAATAGAGGGAGCGAGGGGCGGGTGGGAAAGTGACCCATGGGCAGAGGGGGTGAACTTGTATTATGCATCATTGGTTGGGGGCAGGATCCTCCCCAAATTTCCAGGGAGGGCAAATACCCAGGATTTTGGACTACAATGTGGAAGGCCCATGGGCTCCCGAATTCCTGGGAATTTCACTGGGACAAAGTAGGATCACTGCTTCCCTGCAATATGAAAATGGCTAATGAGGACCTATTCCACCTCACACACAGCATCTTTCAGCTGCTCCCATCAGGGAAGAGATGCAGGAGTACCAGAGCGAGCACCACCAGGCTGAGGAACAGCTTCTTCCCACGGGCAGTGGGAATGTTGAACTACCAAAGGAACTAATTGCACAAACCATTTGAGATTCTCATAGTCATGAAACAATAGGTCTTTAATGGTATAAATGAAATGTGTCCTGGACATGAACAGTATTGTTTGTCTGTATGCAAGTTACATCTAGTTGTATGTCTGCGTGTTTTGCACCAAAGGACCAGAAAACACTTTCGTCAGGTTGTACATGTACAATCTGATGACAATAAACTCAACTTGATAGAAGAGCAGGGCTGTGATGGTAAGCCCAGTTTTGGACTCCTTATTTAAAGGAGGATATGTTGGTATTGGAGAGTCACAAGAATGATTCCTGGAATTAAGGGTTATGGCTCTTGGACTAAACTCCCTGGAGTTCAGAGGAATGAGGGGGACCTCACAGAAACATTTAGAACGTTGAAAATTTGATACCACGGGTGGCTGTGGAGGACAAGTCATTGAGTGTATTTAAGGCAAAGATTGATAGTCAAGGTATCAAGGGTTATGGAGAGAAGGCAGAGGAGTGGGGCTGTGTGGGAGAATACATCAGCTCATGATGGAATAGCAGAGCAGACTCAATGGGCCGAGTTCTCTACTGCTCCTGCATCTTATGGTCTTAAAAAAATAAAGGACTCCTACTCCAGGTTTGGACAAGACCATAAAATCAGAGAGCAGTGCAATTATGTGTTACATTGAACTTCCAAATGAGATTTCTAGACTTGCTTATGCAGTAATAGAAGAACAGACTAACCACAAGTTCACTTTCCAATCATACAATGACATTTCTTTGTTGATGTAGAGGTTTTCCACAATCCATAAACCTTGTGGATGCTTGATTAATGACAGTACTTCATGGCATCATCTCTGTGTCTATAGCTCAGGTTGATCTGTTACAAGCTTGGCCAACAGAGAAATTGCTTCAAGAAAATAAGTTTTTGTGTAGTGTCACAGGAAGAACATTATGGCTGGTTTTAAATATTGATATGCAATAAATAATTAATGAATTTTAGTGTCAATGTAACAAACTGTGCAAATCAAAAGAAGTTTCTGGTTTAGACTGACTTATTAACCAGGAATATGATAATCAGTTTTTACTCTTTAAGTATACAATCACACAGTACCAAAATACATAATATTTTTGCAGTTGGAACCATTCAGTGCTTAGCAGCCGTTGATTAAAAAATATTTTTTTCTGATTAGTCATCCTGTAGTTTTCGTGCGTTTTCCCTGGGGATAAATGACCAATCAAAGACATTGACATTACCTCACAGAAGCATGAATGTCTCCAACATGGAGTGGCATATCACACAAAGGCTTCATGTTCTCATAAGCCAAGTTCTTGTAGACTTCAGAGTGCTGCAGAGCCAATTAAGGTGGTCAATCAAATAGATTATTGTCGCTGCCAGTGTGAACTTTTTTTTCTTCTGCTATTCAATTATGTTTGCATTAAATAAGAAATAAAGACTTTACTGATTTACAGGAGTTCCTCTTATTTAGTTTAAATAGATTTATTTCTCTGCTTCATAGGTCACATTCACAATCATGTCTCATGAGGAGAGAAAAATCGATATTTAAAAATACCACACTAACAAAGACATGATTAAAAACTGAAAGCACAAGTTAAATAGTATCTGTTAAAATACTGATTTTTATTTACACTGTTTTTAGTGTTAAAAAAATATTGGAAGTACATCCTTGAACTCAAAACTGTATTAGAATTAAGGTATGCGAAGCAATATCCGAAGACATCTGTGAGGCCTAGCCAGAAAGCTATGGCTTTAAGTCCCACTCAGGAGAACTGTGTAGATAATCTAAAACCATTTTGTTGTAAATGTGATTTTTAATTCCCATCTGTTCTCCTTAGCGTCTATAAAAGATGCAATTTGGAAGAAAACCATGAACATTCTCTCTGGCTTCCTGACCAATAACCTTAACAAAATGATTTATCACATGGGACCATGGTGTAAAGAAATTAACAGCTGATATTCCAACAGTAATCATCAAATGCTTCAAAGGGTGGCATGGTTAGTGTAGCGGATAGCTCAACGCTGTTACAAGTGTTTGAATCCCTCGCTGTAAGGAGTTTGTATGTTTTCCCAGGTGTCTGTGAGGGTTTCCCCTGGGGTCTCTGGTTTCTTCACACCATGTTGGATTTGTAGGTCAATCGGGTGGTATGGGCTCGAGGGCCGAAATGGGCTGCATGTCTAAATAGAGAATAGTTCATTTTCCGCTCCACTCTTTCGGATCAGCAGCAATTTGAAAAGCGTCACGCAATAACTATTCCAATAGCAGAACTTCAGCTTGAAGAGGTTAAAAGAAAATTCTACCCGAGGTAATTTGAACAGGATACTATCCCAGGGCTTCAAAGACCACACTGGGACTCTTGGAGAATGGTGATGACACCAACTCAGCCCCTCGGAGATTGCCATTCAAGGAGCACAATGGGCTTGTGGGGTAGAAAAGCAGATCCTACTTCAGAGAGAGAGAGAGCAAGAGCAAAGCCATTCCAAAAGGCCTCCATAATTAATGCTTCAAAGGCCCAACACCGTTTGGCATAGCAAATGCCTCTGAAAACCAGTTAGGCCACATTTGGAGTTTAGTGCATGGTTCAGGACACCACGGTATTGGAAAGACATGATTAAAGTAGAGGGGGCTCAGAAGAGATTCTCAAAGATCTTCCATGGATTGGAGGGCTTGATTAATCAGGAGAGATTAAATAGGCTAGATCAGTCTTCCTCAGACTGAAGGAGGCTGAGAGGCGACAAGAATGAGTTATATAAAGTTATTAGATAGAATACAGTTAGCGTAACAGTCAGTGCAATGCTATTACAGTGGCAGCAACTGGGTTGGAATCCACTGCTGTCTGCAACGAGTTTGGACATTCTCCCCATGACCACGTGGGTTTCCTCTGGATGCTCTGGTTTCCTCCCATTGTCAAAAAACAAACATGGTTTGCAGGTCAATTGGTACATTTAGGCACAGAACTCCTGAGCCGGAAGGGCCTGTAACTGTGCTGGATCTCTAAAATTAAAAAAAAATATTATAGGGGAGCTAGCCAATGTTTTGATGGGAGGGGCATCTAAAACTAGATAGCATAGGCTCAAGGTGAGGAGATACAACTGGTAAATTTTTCATACAGAAGTAATCGGTTTCTGGAATGAGCTGCCAGAGGAAGGGGTGGAGGCAGGTACAGTAATCACGTCAGGGAGACACTGACAGGTATTTGAATGAGCAGGGCTGAGAGCAGTGGTTTTCAAACTTTTTCTTTCCACTCACATACCACTTTCAGTAAACCCTATGCCATAGGTGTTCTGTGATTAGTAAGGGATTGCTTAAGGTGGTATGTGAGTGGAAAAAGGTTGAAAACCACTCTCTTAGAGGAATATGAATGTGATTAGTAATAAATAGACATAATGGTCAATAAAGGTGAGCTGAAAAGCCTGTTTCTATCCTGCATCGCTCAAGAATTCCATAACTTTATGACTTCAAATATTTTAGGTTCTATTCATCAAGCATTCAACGACGTGTGTTCAAGGAAGCTCCTCAGAGGAGCTAGAGATCTAGAATGGAGTCATTAGGCAGCAAGTAGACCAGAGGGTGTTGAGTTCAGAAGAATGAACATGGTTTATGTTTTAAAGCGGATAGATGAGAATGGCAGTTTTAACTTTATGTCACCTATTCATTCAAACCCAACTGCAAAGATGCTAAAACATGTTATAGAACTGCATGTAGGCAAGCAAGTTTACTATTTACTTTGTTGTCATGTCATAGTTGGACTAACTTATTTATGCATTGGAATTTACAGATTGGTATTTACTTAACCTGAAGGGGTCATCAGGTGAAACTTTAAGCACTTAAGACCATCAACAGGAAAAGAAATATTAAGGCATTTAAGGGGCCAGCAACATCCAAGAGGATAACACTTACGTATAATAGTCCTCACAGTAAAGGACTCAAGATAATTGTTCCAGATAGCAAAAGTAAACAAGTTCAAATGTGATACACTCATCTGTTCTCTTTTCCACTTGTGCGTTCCGCTGAGTAAACTCGAGAACAAACACTGTAAATGAGTAAATTGTGTGCTCGGATTCAATTTATTTAATATTTTCTGTAGTTCTCTTTTAGAATCTTTGAAAGACTGGCATTTATTACCAATCCAGTTCTTTATTGTTGATAGATTTACATGGCTCTCCAAACCACTTCAGAAGGTCACGAGCAATAAACTAGACTCAGGGGAAAAAAAAATCAGAAAATTCCCCTGTGGTCACAGGGAGAATGTAAAAATTCCACAAAGCCAGCACCTAATGTCAGGATTGATCCATGGTCACTGGAATAGTGAAGCATCATTTCAACTAGAGCTTTTCTTTCCCCTTTCGTTTCGGACTAGTAAAGCATGAGGCAATCTATTTCTAGGACTCAAAACTCTCCCAGTGGTGATTTGGGCTCCTTCTGCTCTTTGCAGATTTTGCTCCAGACTTCCTTCGGTGGAATACCACACCTACCCCTAGGTTACCTCATAATACAGCCATTCCATAACATTCTGCCCTGCTGCTCATCTGTCACTTCTCATAAATCTGAGATCCAAATCCCCATACTTTGTTATTGGATTATAGGTTTAAGTGAAAGGGGAAAAGTTTAAAGATTTGTGAGGCAAGATTTTTTTGTACTACACAGAGAGTGATAGGTGTCCAGAACATACAGCCAGAGGAGATGGCAGAAGAAGATAGGATGGTAACAAACAAGAGGCATTAGGACAGACACAAGAACTGGAAGGAAATAGTGGGTTACAGACAGGCCACTGGCAGATAGGATTCCTGTAGATTGACATCCTGGTAGGTTAGGACGTAGTGGGCCAAAGGACTTCTCTTGGGAATGTCCTGTTCGCCCCCGAGCCGCTGCGGCCCCGAGCATAACCTGTGAAACCAGAGAAGCCAAAACACTCGACCACTGCTACATCAACATTAAGAACACCTCCCAGAACCGCACTTCAGCAAATCTGATCACCTGGCCATCCTTCTGCTCCTGGTGTACAAGCAGAGACAGAGGACTCCAGCACCAGTGGTGAAGACAGCGGGGGTATGGAATGCTTTGAATTGGTGAACTGGACCACATTCAAGGACTCAGCCTCAAATTTTAATGAATATGCCAAGCAGGTCATCGACTTCATCAAGACCTGCATGGATGAGTGTGTGCCCACCCATACATACCAGGAGTATTCCATACACAAGCCATAGACAAATCAAAAGATTCACAACCTGCTGAGGGGTAGATCGATGGTGTTTCAGGCCGGTGATTCAGATCTCTACAGGACATCCAGGTATGTCCATTGTGTGCATTCTACCATCAAAGGGGCAATTCCAAGGGAAGCAAGAGATCGAGTCAGATACTTGCCAGCTCTGGCAGAGATTGCATTCTCAAAGGCACCTCTCTAAATCTGCAATTCCTCTCTAAATCTCTTTGCCCAAGTTCCATTGAAAAAGCTTTGATTATTTGGCCCAATATCTGGTCATGAGACTGCTGAATTTCCTGGCATAAAGGCACCAAGTAAATGTATTTTGGTCTTGTTGAGAGAAAGAAGAAACAGATCAGCATAATAACATTGCAGTTTTGGTTAACTCAGTTTCATTTACAGGGGAGGGAGGAGTAACGCAAGTCCAGCTCTTTATGGGTTCATAAATTAAAGAATGATGCTGGAGCTTCGGACAGCGGGGAGCAGAGACCCAGTGCTCCTCCGCAGGTTTCTACTGCCCAGCCCTATTACTGTCAGCACCGTACAGGCTTTTAATTACCTTTTAAAGGAGTCGGTGCCACCATAGAATCCGTGTCCAAGATGACAGCACCTGTGCTGGCAGTGGCCTCAAGGGTTTGCAGACTCTGGGGGAGCAGCAATTGGCTCAGGGCATCAGAAAATGGGAGAACACAACCCTGTTTGAGATGGAGAAGCAGAGATGATGACCCTATGGGATGGTGGCCACAACGGCGGAGCAGTGAGGGGTTCTGTGGCTGTGGGCGGCCCAAGGAAAGAAACCCCACACAGGCTGCAGGCAACTTGCAGTCAAATGACTCACACCAGGCTGAGGACTGCTGGAGACTGTTTGAAGGGGTACCAGGCATTGGAACAGGGATGTGAGAGGGCAATGCGGGCGGGTGGGGCTCCTGAGGTGCCCCAAGTGCTGAAGGTCTCCTGATCGTGTCGGAGGTTGGATCTGGAGCTCGGGAAGCCAATGGTTTTGGGCTGCTCTGTGTGGCTGCAGAGGCTATAGAAGTGCTGGGGGTGGATCCATGGACACCCAGTGACTCTTAAAGGAGTCTCTTTTACTTCTCTTTCTCTGATTCACTCAAAGTGGTGTCATGTAATATTACATCTGCCCTATTACATGACAATAAAAGAATCTTGAATCTCTAAATTTCATTCACAGAAAGTGTAAATGTCCTTGCATTATTTTTAAACAATTAGTTGAACACCTTCATGTAATGCCTAAACCTACCATTTTGCTGTAATATTGCAATATTCTGCTGATTATTTTATCTGATCAAAGATGCCACATCGTATTTAGAAGATTTTCTGTGATAAGCTATTTCCTCCAACCGTGCATCTTGGCGCCTCACAGTTCGGCGGGCAGAACCTCCTTTGAAGAAGACTGCAGAGCCCACCTCACTGACAAAAGACAAAGAAGGAAAAACCCAACACCCAACCAACCAATTTTCCCTTGCACCGCTGCAACCATGCCTGCCTGTCCCGCTGCAACCATGCCTGCCTGTCCCGCATCGGACTTGTCAGTCACCAACGAGCCTGCAGCCGACGTGGACTTTACCCCTCCATAAATCTTCGTCCGCGAAGCCAAGCCAAAGAAGAAGTCATGGAACGTTGCTGTATTCGACGAGCAGACTTTCTGATGTTAGCTTAATACTGTATCATACAAGTACTACTATTGAGTCAATAGCAAGAATAGTCAACATTTAAGAATCAACCACATTTGCACGAGATGGCTTTGCAAAGAGCAGCCAGCTCCCCACCATGACTACCAGCCCCCCCACATCTCCATCGGGCACACAAAACTCAAAACGGTCAACCAGTTTACCTATCTCGGCTGCACCATTTCATCGGATGCAAGGATCGACAACAAGATAGACAACAGACTCGCCAAGGCAAATAGCGCCTTTGGAAGACTACACAAGAGTCTGGAAAAACAACCAACTGAAAAACCTCACAAAGATAAGCGTATACAGAGCCGTTGTCATACCCACACTCCTGTTCGGCTCCGAATCATGGGTCCTCTACCGGCATCACCTACGGCTCCTAGAACGCTTCCACCAGCGTTGTCTCCGCTCCATCCTCAACATCCATTGGAGCGCCTTCATCCCTAACGTCGAAGTACTCGAGATGGCAGAGGCCGACAGCATCGAGTCCATGCTGCTGAAGATCCAGCTGCGCTGGGTGGGTCATATCTCCAGAATGGAGGACCATCGCCTTCCCAAGATCGTGTTATATGGCGAGCTCTCCACTGGCCACCATGACAGAGGTGCACCAAAGAAGAGGTACAAGGACTGCCTAAAGAAATCTCTTGGTGCCTGCCACATTGACCACCGCCAGTGGGCTGATATCGCCTCAAACCGTGCATCTTGGCGCCTCACAGTTCGGCGGGCAGCAACCTCCTTTGAAGAAGACCGCAGAGCCAACCTCACTGACAAAAGACAAAGGAGGAAAAACCCAACACCAACCAACCAATTTTCCCCTGCAACCGTGTCTGCTTGTCCCGCATCGGACTTGTCAGCCACAAACGAGGCTGCAGCTGACGTGGACATTTACCTCCTCCATAAATCTTCGTCCGCGAAGCCAAGCCAAAGAAGAAGAGAAGAAGATTGCACATTCACAGGACCAAACATTCTTGTGAATGGTCAGAGGCCTTCACAATAGGCAAGTACATATACTTGGCAGCACTCTCTCAAGATCAATAAACATTAGTGATAAAGTCGACAAAATGATAACAAAAAGCCAGCCCTGCTTTCGGAAGACTGAGAAGCAAATCATGGGAACAAAGTGGAATCAGTGTAAAAACCAGGCTGACGGTGTATCATGCAATTGTCATGTGCATTTTACCCTACATTTGTCAAACAGAGACTGCAGCAGACATGCCAGACAGCTTAACCACCTCCACATGACCTTTCTGCATAGAATACTTCATATCAAGTCGCAAGACAAGATTCCAGACACAGATTCCATTCCAACCTCTCCAGCATCTGAAAGAATCACAGATCAGATGATCAGGGAATGCTTGAAGAATGTCTGTTGATAGAATAACAAAGCAGCTACTCTGCAGAGACCCGATTCAGGCCAAATAGTCACGTCTATGGTGGACAGAAAAAAAAATTCAGACTATCTTAGAATATCACTAAAGAATTTACAACATGGGATCATCCAGTTTTGAAAAGGTGACTGGGAAACAGGCGCTTGTTCATGCGGAATGAATATGTGGGAAAATAGATTCCATGAGATTAAACAGGGCAATGTAATTGTTCTGAAAACTGGCATAAATTCAATGGGTGAACAGCCCCTTGCTGTGTCACACAGAAATATAAATAATATAAAGAAGAAACCCTTTCACCACCCTCTCTGTACTTAAAACCAGTTGGTTTTCAGGTTTTTACAGTTCTGGCAAAGAATCATTGACCTGAAATGTTAACATTATTTGTCTTCTTTGACTTGTAAACTCTTTCTTTCCACAGATGCTGCCCAGCCTGTTCAATGCTTCCAACATTTTCTGATTTTACTCCACATTTGTATGGAATGAAAGTCACATACACCCAGGATGGATTTGTATTCCATTAGTGAAGAAGGGCCAGTTACCGTGCTGAATGTCTAAATTTAAAAAATACCCCTCTGGGACAGAACATTTTCACAAACATGACACCTTGCTCAAATGACTCCAAAATTATTAATTCATCTCAATCAAGTGAGGTACATGAGAGAGCATTTTGTATTTTGTTTAAAAAATGAATATCAAATAACTTCAGATTGAAGAACTAATAAGTCAATTTATACAATTTTTGCAAATACATCAAATGAAATTAGTCCTCTGAGACATTGAAAATGTGCATTTATTAACCGGTTTCACACTTTTAGGAGGTCTCACAAAATTTTGGAATATAAAGTGCTCCTGAACTATAATCACTGGTATAATATAGGAAAGAAACAGTAAGCAATTCATACACAGCAAGGTCCTCCAAACAGGGAGCAATGATGCAGAGGTGAATCAAGAAGTGCTGCAGATGCCGTGATCACAGCAAATATACAAAACTGCTGGAGAAACTCAGAAGGCCCTGTAGTGTCCACAGGAAGCTAAGATAATATGCAGGCAGTCCTGGGTAACGAGGGTACAACTTATGGACAACTTGTACATCTCGTACTTACGAATGGACCATGCGTGGCTTCAGCTCCAGGAAGGAGAACGCCGTCCACCATTTTAAGCCCGATCATGTTGCCACCCTTGATGCTTACTTCAAGAAGTTGACTCCAGTAGTTTTATATGCATAGAAAGGCAAACATATACTAAGATAAATATTTGACTGATGCTAAATAAGAACAGTATGTACCTGTTCCAACTTACCTACAAATTTGATTTAAAGACAGACTTAGGAACAGATCTCATTCATAACCTGGGGACTGCATGTAATCAATGGGTGTTTTTATCCTGGGCCTCCACTTCGAGGTCAGCTCCATCCACACAGAAAAATCTGAACATACCTTTACATACAGCAGCCCTAAAAGGCTGCTCCAGCATTGCTTTTATGAAGAGCGGTGCCTCGAAGCGTCTTACGGAGCCGATGTAAGTGGGGCGACTGCTGCTGGGGTGCCACCCATCAACATAATGGCATAAATATGCAGCAAGCAATGGCAGTCTTCATTACCTATAATCCACCATGCAGATGGAACCATTCTGGGAAATGCAGAGTGGTTACAACTGTGTGTGGTATTATGGGTAATGAAGATAACCATTGATAATTTTTCCACCCGATGCTGGCTCTCCTGATTGGTGCTGGAAGCGGATAATCCCACGCAAACATGCAGATAAATTCTGTAGGACTCTCACCACACCCTCTCCTGAAGTATTAATCTTTGAATTCATATACTTACCAGAACATAAACATTGTTGTCTGTTTCTTCTGCAATCAGTTGCAGGCTGACGGAATCTTCATGATGTCACCAGCCCATCTCTAGCCAGCTGCTTACAGCGCAGTACATTAATGAGGCAAAGTGGACCACTCTGCTCCACTGCTGGAACTACCCCCTGGAAGGATCGGAGTCAGCATCTTGGAGCTGTTCACAGAGCATTTATGAAGGTAGGGCAGCGACATGAGGGTGGAGAATCTCTGGCTTTTTTAACTCTATAAAAGGGTACATGGAGGGAGCAAGTATCAGAGCCCAGCAGAGTTAACTCACCAATCACCTTCAGGCAGTGTGAAAGCACAACTTGCTCTCACATTGTCACTGTTGCAGATGAGACATCCCATAAGATCCCAAATTGCAGAATTATCTGCAAATAATGATGCAGTGTGAAAGGCTTCCGGAGTCAACTTGTCCTGCAAATATTCCCATTTCCTTGGAGGGCTGGCAGTGAAAAAGGGGCAAAAGACTGCTGTAGATTAATTAACTTATGTAAATGGCCAGTTGACAATCATATGTAGAACAATTATAGCACAGAAACAGGCCAATTTGGCTCTTCTAGTCCATGCTGAACAACTTCTCCCACCTAGTCCCATTGATCCTCACCCAGCCCATAACTTTCCATACCTCTCTCGACAATATATATATACATATCTATATATCTATATCTATATATCTCCAGCTTTTCCGTAAATATTAAAAATCAAGCTCACATCTACCATTTTGGGCAGAAGCTCATTCCACACTCCCACCATCCTCTGAGTGAAGAAATACCCCCTCATGTTTCCCCTGTTTTCCCCCTTCAATGTCAATCCATGTCCTCTTGTTTAAATCTCCCCCACTCTCAATGGAAAGAGCCGGTCCACATTTACTCTATCTGTCCCCCTCAATTTTAAAATCACCCCTCAATTTTCTACAACTCCAGGGAATAAAATCCTATCCTCTTTAACCTTTCCCTGTAACTCAAACCCAGGCAACATTCTTGTAAATCTTCTCTATACTCTCTCCATTTTATTAATATCCTTCCTATAATTTGGCAACCAAAACTGCACACAATATTCTAAATTTGGCCTTACCAATGTCTATACAACATCAACATGACATCCCAACTCCTGCATTCAATACTCTTATTTATGAAGGCCAACATCCCAAAAGCTTTCTTCACCACCCTAACTACACGCGACTCCATTTTCAGGGAATTACGTTTCAGAATTCCTAAATCCTTTGTTCTACCGCACTTCTCAAATGTCCACCATTTAACGTGTATAACCTTTGCTGATCATTTCAGCCAAAATGTAGCACCTCACACTTATCAGTATTAAACTCCATCTGCCATCTTTCTGCCCACTCTTCTAACTGCAAGCTTTGAAAATCTTCCTCAGTGCCCACAATACCACAAATCTTAGTATCATCTGCATGCTTACTAATCCAAGTTACCACCCTATCTTTAATATATTTGACAAACAACAATGGATCCAGTACCAATCCCTGAGGCTCTCCACTAGTCACTGGCCTCCAAGTTGACAAAACAATTTTCCACCACTATTCTCTGGCATCTTAAATCTAACCATTGTTGAATCCATTTCACTACTTCAACATTAATACCCAATGACTGAACCTTCCTAACTAACCTCAATCTCACACATGTGAGAGAGAATAAATTGCAAGGACACTGGGAAATAAGGATACTATATTTAAATTCTAATAATCTGCAAATCAACTGTTTGGAAATCCCGATAAATCAACATCTGACTCACTGGGAATCTGGATCCCACAATATTTTACTCACACCAACACTCCAGATCCTGCTCTCCATTTCTCACATTGGCCCCCAACCCCTTTCCCCATACGGGGATGTGCTCCCATTCAACTCAGCAGAACCCCAGTTCCTGGATTTTGCTCATAACACTGAACAGAGAAGACTTTGCTCTTGAAAACTTTTGGGTATATTTTATGGATTTTGGGCTGCTGATTGTGAAAATCAGCTCGAATTTCGAATTTAAAAAAAAGATTTCCTGTCATATTTGGCCACTTAGTGCAACGCCTTTACAGCACCAATGATCGAGATCAGGTTAGAATCCCACACTGTCTTTAAGGAGTTTTTACTTTCTCCCCGTACCTGCATAGATTTTTCACAGGGGCTCCAGTTTCCTCCCACCATTCAAGATGAACTGGGGGTGTATGTTAATTGGGCTGCAAATTGGGAAGCATGGACTTGTGAGCCAAAATAGCTTGTTACCATGCTGTACGTCTAAATTTAGAAAAAAATTAATTTAAAAATCCTAAATGTACTTCAAGCATACAAGTGCAACATGTAACTGAAAATTCATTTTCTGCATTCACACCTGGGACTTCTTCCCTGCTGCTCTTGGTGCAGTCAGTAATGGACATGGTGAAAGGTTTCACCAGGACATTGTGACCATGGAAAAGCAGTGTCAGGGCAACTGGAATCCATCAATGCTAGCAGACTATTGTTGGGCACTGACATGAAAGGCATCAGATGCTGAGTACAAATGAAAATCAACTGCAAAACATTGTTAGGTCAGTTGAACTAAGTCAACATGTCAGCATCATTATGCAATTAAACCTGCTAAATTCATTAAGAGTAAAGTGAATGTTTTTTCAACTTCCTATGTGATACAGCAAATCTGAAATTATCTTTGTGTCCAGCTTGAAAGTTGTCTATCATAATCCCCCATTTATTTTCCAAAGCAAACCTTTTGAAAAAGCTGTTGTCCAGTAATCAGGACTTGATCCTCCAACTTAAAAAAAAGGGCATTCTACTGAGCTCACACAGTTGCTTGAACTTGAATGAACCTTATTAAAATGTCCATCACTTGGCCCCTGAGCATCAGCTCTATAGAGACTTTCCTTTCTGTTAAAATGCTGCTCTCCTTCAAGACATTTCTTCACAAGTGACATACCCTGGTCCCTTATGGAGGGGAGTTTTAGTCAAGCGTGATACATAGCAACTGGCAGAATGATCGATATTCATAAACTGCCCATTAGCACCTTTGTACCCACACAGTTTGCTCCTTTGAACATTTTAAATTTAGAGCACAGAGCATCCAGTAGTAGACCCAAGAGTAAAAAGAAATATTGCCATTAGAAAAAAGCATAGGCTTGATTTTTTACTTTAAAAAGAGTAAAATAGATAGGAAAAAGTGTTAATGATGCAAGTACTATCAGTTTCAGCAGAATTTGAAATAGCTTAGGTTTACTTAGAAATCTCTCTCTTGCACTCTTCCTTACACACTCACACATTCTCACCTCTCCCCTCCCCTCCCCCCCTCCCCCTCTCCCCCTCTCCCTGCCAATGACTACCAAGTCTCTGAAATCATTCCTCTGTGCAATCTATAGTTTGGAATGACCAGTAACCTGAAACATATCTTTAACTTTTTGATTACACTGGAAACATAAACCCTTTAAAACAATCCCTACAAGAATCAAAAATAGCAGACAGGTTGGCAGATGATAACCACCATCAGGGGAAAGATCTCTGCATGATGCCAAAAGAATGCTGTAGGTTGGAGGAATATCTTTTGGAGAATAATAAGTCTTCTTTGGCTTGGCTTCGCGGACGAAGATTTATAGAGGGGGTAAAAAGTCCACGTCAGCTGCAGGCTCGTTTGTGGCTGACAAGTCCGATGCGGGACAGGCAGACACGATTGCAGCGGTTGCAGGGGAAAATTGGTTGAATAATAAGAATAATAAGTACTGTTGCCAATTCTCCCTTCCAAAACTGAAGAGGATAACTGTTTGTTTGTGATTGGGATTAATGGTGGTATGGACAAATATAGGTCACAAAATAATTCTCAGAGAATTATTAAACAAAGTAGAAAATATGTTAAGCAATTAATTAAAATGTAAAACTCTTGGTATATTCTACCCCTTATGATTCAAAAATCCCCCAGTGAAATGGTGTTTCTTTTTTAAAGCAGCAATTAGTTGAGGAACAAATAAAGGCTGGGATAAATGGACAATAAAACCATACACTTCTTCAAAGGTAACATACTGTATTTAGTGCTCATTATATGGTCTTCTCCATATTGGAGAAATTAAGCAAGATTCCAAATTTGTCACTTTAATTTTCCATCCCACTCTCACTTGAAATGTACATTGATCCAAAGAAGCCCAAATGTAAGACAGAGAAGCAATACCTCATAGAACAATCGCAGCATACTTCAAAAACTACATTACACCTTCTGAACACATCAATGGCTTCAATAATTTATGGCCATCACTCATTTCAGCCTTGTTTTCCATAATTCTGCCATTCAATATTTTTATTTCACCTCCTCCCATACCCTAACTCCGTTGAAGGCACCAAAACCTTTCAGCATGTGAATCACCAAAATGTCTTGGCTTTCAATCTTTTTTTTCCACTTTTCCTCCTCACTTTCTCTGATTCCCCAGGTCTGGTGAAAGGTGATTGATTTTAAAATATTTTTATTTCTAACAAAAGTGCTGGAAGTGTTTGTTAACATAATCTTTTAGAGTTCTGGGCCAATTTTCATTGATGACATAACTGAAGTTGATGCAGATCACAGGAGTTTGCTAACTAGTTCCTTTAGCTCATTTTCTCACACAATCAGATCCATCTGTAAAATTCCACTGCTGAATTTAACCAGGTATGACATTGTGGATCAAATTAGGTCAAATCTACATTTTAGCCAAAGGCAGGGCTATAACTCACAAGTACATCAAATCTAGTGGCATTTCCTGAATGTATATTTGGAGCTTTGGTTAGTATTCTGGTATTGAAGAATCATTTTCCTCAGGTACAAAATTTGATTTTCCTATTTTCTAACCTGTCAGTAGAAAATGCTTTTGGAAAGAATACAGAATGGTGTTTGAGGAAATCAATAACTGGGGAATATTGCACAAAGATTAAAATTGATTTTTTTTTTTGCAACTTGCATCTAAAGACATCAATAAGCTCGAGCTGGGATATGTCGTTGGCATACTGGGGCAGAAATTTGTTTCACCAGATTTGAAGGAAAATTGTTTGAAAGGGTGATGATGCAAACCCCTGCACCAGGAAGCCTGAGCCCATCACCACATTTGTTATTGAAAACCTGGACAAATTATTAGTGCCTCTCACATCTCTGCAAGCATCCTGGCTTATCATATTTATGAATATTTAACTGGGCAATTATGTAGCCTTCATTTTTCAAAGTAGCTTTAACACTCCTAGAATCACATTATTCAATAAAAATGACTTACCTACTTAGCAAACATAAATGAAACCACCTCTCGATGATCAGAAGACTCCCAGTTGGTTGGCCTGATGGGAAGCAGATCACTAAAATGATAGATCTGGTCTTGATGACTTCATTGCACTTGGTTACATACTTAATGCAGCTCACCTGCTGAAAATACACTTGGCTACATACTTAATGCAGCTCACCTGCTGAAAATGGACAGAGGGAAGATTGCAGGATTAGAAACAGCTATAATTTTACATCCTCAGTTGAACTGGTTCTCCCAGAGAAGAGCCATGAAACCAGTCTTATCATTGGCATATGACAATGCACAAATGTCAACATAGTCCATCATATTAAAACCACTGCTCTTGGCCTGCTGAGCTCAATCCCTCCCCTCACTCCTACAGCAATGCTGTCAGCAGACTTCAAGGGAGTTTTTAAAGGGAATCTGAGGAACAATTTTTTTTGAACAGAGTGATTGATATCTAGAACACATTACCAGAGGAGGTGGTGGAAATCAGAAGAACTTAGAGTGTAAAAGAAGCATTTAGACAGAAACTTAATTGATAAGTCATGGAAGAATAGGGTCCTAATGCAGGCAAATAGGATACGTGTAGCTCGACAAAAGGATCAAAATGCACATGATGGGCCAAAGGGCAACCAAATGAAGCACTCAATTATACATCCAGCAAAATGCCAGTAAGGGAGAACAGAGATTTGTTTTTAAAATATCTCTGACTGAATGAAACGAGTTGGAAATGGTTTAGAGTAGCTGTTACAGGTAAAGTTACACTTCCACAAACCAAAAAAAGATAAAAAAATAAAAGATTCCTTTACTAAAAGATGAGAGTAGGAACTGTTTTTGTGGAAGGCAGTGTAGAGCTCGTCAAAATAACCAAAGACTTGCTGATCCAAACCAAGGCTTTTATTAGCAAAAGACAGGAGCTCTTCACTGGTGGCCGACCAGTCCAGAATGATCTGACCTGGCTAGGGACACAACCCTTTAAGGCCCAAACAGTAGGTGTGGCTAAGCTCTCAGCCAATTGCTGTAAGCACAGTCATTACACTCTAGATACTGTAACTATATACATTGGTGATAGGTCTGTACTATCACAAGCAGCAAATTGGCCCAAGCTTTAGACATATGGAATAGATCAACAAGTTTCAATATATCATAATTATCTTTTGCAATCACCAAATATTTAGGATGACTCTAATGGATGAGATATTATAATCTTCCATAAGTTACAAAAAAAAAGAATAAACTTCCAACATTATTCCTGGGCTCTGTCACTCTTTGGGATATTTATTTTGATTGGTCAAATTGAAAACAGGTTCAAAACCACCATCAAAAATCACAATTAGAAATCGTGAAATAAAGTTGCTTCCTCATTAATTAGGCAAAAATGTTTCCATTAGAAATGTGACAAAATTTCCTAATTAATAAAGAAAAATGTTTCTTTTCTGGGTACCAACTGAATGCACCTTGTGCCATTATTATCTTCCTAGCTTTGTAATAGATTTCTTCATTTCACTGCTATCTTGTATTCAGCCCACACACAAAGACTCTATTCTTAAGGTAAGAATGCTACAGTTATTTCAAGAATGAAACTGTTTTTAAAGGATTTTTTTTTCTCATTCAGTTTTCTATGCAGTTGATTGATACAAGTCAAAGATTACACTGCAGTATATATGTGCATCCACGTGCTACTCGAAGGAAGACACACACACGTAGTGTAATCAGGTTAGGCTCTGCGTTTTATTAAGGGCTCAGACCCGACTTTTATACTCGTTACAATCCTGCCGTTTCTCCCTTTTACTCAAGTCACGACCTGCATAATAAAAGCAGGTACCTTCTTGCATAACAATCCTTCCTTCCCCGCACGCTGTACCTGACTGTTGGCTGTGCAGCAAGCCCAACACCATTTTGGGGTCGCTGTCCTTTAAGCTGCCCTTGCTGTCTACCCACCAGTTTGCTTGTTGGGGCCAGTGCCGCTGCGAGGGCTGCTGGCCTTTAGTTGCGCTCGCCGCCTTGATCACTGCAGCAGCAGGCCACCACATGATCCCCCCTCCAGAATCAGTGATATTGTCCTTGGTACCTAGAGGCAGAGTCTCTGCAGGTTTCGGTGGCCTGTCTCTCCGTCATAGTGCTGGTGTCTTGACTGGGTGCGCCGGGTCCAGGTGTGGCCAGTTTTAGCCTGTCTATGGTAAAGACCTCTGTCTTGCCTCCGACCTCCAACTCAAATATGGCCCCACTGTTACAGGCGACCCAGAATGGACAATCGTACGGCCTTTGCAGCAGTGGATGATATGGACCCCTGTGAATGAAAATGTACTCACAGGCCTGCAGGGCTTTGGGTATGTTCATGCCTGGAAGGGGGAATCAGGGCCAGGTTGCCAACTCTTTCCCTCAGCCTGCGGAAGAAAGCTGCCGAGTCGTCCTGTTGCCCGCGTAGGGAAAGTATGAATTCCTCTGGAACCACCAGTGGAGCTCTGTAGACGAGGTGTTGAGGTCCTCCTTGGGAGCTGTGCGAATCCCCAGCAGTGCCCAAGGTAGCTCGTCTACCCAGTTAGGTCCTTGGAGTCTGGTTATGAGCGCAGCATTGAGGTGCATTTGGAAACGCTCCATCAACCCATTGGACTGTGGGTAGTGAGCTGTTGTGCGGTGCAGCTGGGCACCCCACAGGCTGGCGAGGCATACCACAGGCTGGAGGTGAACTGGGCCCCTCTGTTGGATGAAATGTGGGACGGTAACCCGAACTGTCCCACCCATGACGAGATGAAGGCTCTGGCACACGAGGTTGTGGACGGGACTGCCTCTGGCTACCTGATGAAGCAGTTGACCATCGTGAACAGGTAGCAGAAACCCTGGGTTACTGGTAAGGGTTCTACTACGTCCACGTGGATGCGGTCGAACCTTCGTTCTGCAGGCTCAAAATGCTGAGGTGGGGTTTTGGTGTGCTACTGTACCTTGGTTGTTTGGCACTGTGGGGATGCTTTCAACCACCTGCAGACTTGTTTCTGCAATCCATGCCACATATATTTGCTGGCCACCAGCCGGAACATGGTCCTGATGGACGGGTGAGCCAGCCCATGGATGGAATCAAAAACCTGTCATCTCCAAGCCGACAGGACTATAGGTCTGATCTGGCTGGTGGCCACGTCACACAGGAGGGTAGTATTACCTGTGCTGACTGGGATGACCTGGAGCTACGTCCTGATATGTCAGTCCTGTTTTGCGGCATATCCTCATCTTTTTGCTGTGCCTCCGCCAGTGCCACAAAGTCCACTCCCCTTGACAGACGTGCCTTACATCTGTGATGAACTCTGAGATGTAAGACAGGTGTCATTGCTGGCATGCCAAGCAGGGGTCCGAGATCTTAGCCGAAGAAAAAGTCAGGGGCTTGTGGTCTGTGAAGGCCATGAAAGAAAGACCTGCCCTCTAGGACGTACCTGCCCTCTAGGTAGCTCCCTGTCAAAAGCCCTGTACTTCAGTTCTGGGGACCGCAGATGTTTGCTGAAGAAAGCCAGTGGCTGCCAACCCTTTGATCTGCTGCTCCAGAACACCGCCGATCGCCGTTCCTGGGGCATCCACCATCAGGGGTGTTGGAGTGTCTGACCTGGGATGTGCCAGAAGACTGGCGCCTGCCAGGGCTTCCTTGGCCTTCACAAAGGCTTCCGCTGACTCCTCGTCCCAGCTGATGTCCTTCGCCTAGCTTGCCTGTGGGTGAACGAGGGTCACATGATCCGGGCAGCTGAGGGGATGAACCTGTGGTAGAAGTTGATCATCCCCACAAACTCCTGTAGACCCTTGTTTGTGCTGGGCCTAGGAAACTTTCGGATGTCCTCTACTTTGCTGTGTAGTGGTGTGGCTCTTTCCCTAGTTATCCTGTGGCCCAGGAAGTCGATGGCCTCCAACCCAAACTGGCATTTGGCTGGTTGATCATCAAGCTGAACTTGCTCAGTCAGGTGTAGAGGTTGCAGAGGTGTGTCATGTGTTCTTGTGATTCCTGCTCACCACGAGCAGTGTCATCCAGGTACACAAAGGTGCCATACAGGTCTTAGCCCACTGTGTCCATTAGTCACTGGAAGCTCTGGGAGGTGTGCTTCAGCCCGAACAGCATTCGAAGGAATTTGAACAGACTGAACAGGATGATGATGGCAGTCTTGGGGATATCATCGGGGTGGATCAGGATCTGATGATATCCCTGCACAAGGTCCACTTTGGAAAAGATCTTTGCCCCTGCAGGTTAGCTGCAAAGTCCTGGATGTGCGACATGGGGTATTAATCTGGTATTGTGGCCTCGTTAAGCCAGCGGTTGTCACCACATGGACTCCAGCCCCCCAGTTGCTTTGGACCCCATATGCAGGGGAGAAGCCCATGGGCTGTCCGCTTACCGTACAATGGCGAGGTCCTCCATTTTCTTGAATTCTTCCTTCGCCAGCTGGAGCTTCTCCAGAGGAAGCCATCTTGCTCTTGTGTGGAGCGGTGGGCCATGGTTCAGGATATGGTGCTGTACTCCATGCCGGGCATCGCCGTGGTGAATCACAGAGTAAGCATTGCAGGGAACTCGGCCAGGACCTTGGCATATTTGTCAGTCAATCGCTGCACAGAGTCCAGATGGAATGCTGGGAGCTTGACGTCTTTGAGGGGGAAGGTTTGGAAAGTCTTCACGTGGTCCAATCTCCGACCCTTAAGGTCCATGAGTTATGGGTGTGCAGGAAGTCTTCCCCAAGGAGCAGCTGTTCTACTGCGGCAAGCGTGAACACCCACAAGAAAAGGCTGCCTCCCAAGTGCAGTTGGACCTTGCGGGTACCATAAGTCCGGATTGTTCTGTTGTTGGCAGCCCTCAGTGTGGGGCCCGGCTGCCTGTTCCAGTTGTCCTGTCCTGACAGGTGCAGGATCCTGACCTCTGCTCCTGTGTCTATGCAGAAACGTCATCCAGACTGGCGATCCCAAACGTACAGGATGCTGTCTTGTTGGCCAGCTGTCATGGCCATTAGCGACGGCTGGCCCCCGCATTTTCCTGAAATGTACATGACGGCCTGTTCTAGAGCCCCATCTCTGGTGGTAGAAGCACCTCTGATTGCCTTCTCTGTGGGGCTGCTGTTCTCTCAGCGGGTCTGGCTGCGGGGTTTAGTGATGAGCCCCACGGCCCCTGAGCACTCTCTCTTCTGTTTCCACAGAACATCCGCTCATGCTGCAACTTTCCAGGGGTCGCTGAAGTCAGCATCTGCCAGGAGCAGTTGAATGTTCCCAGGCTGTTGATCCAGGAATGCCTGCACAAACATGATGCAGGGCTCATGTTTGCCCAGGAGGGCCAACATCTCGTTAATGAGACCTGACGGGGGCCTGTCCCCTAGCCCATCCAGGTGGAGCAGACGTGCCCCTCTCTCAAGCTGTAAGAGCCCGAAGGTCTCGATAACCAAGTCCTTGAAGGCAGTGTACGTGCCTTCCGATTGGGGGATCCTAGATGAAGTTGGCCACCCAGCCTGCTGTGTCCTGGTTCAGGGCACTCACCACATGGTAGTACCAAGTGGATTCTGCTGTAATCTGCTGGATCTGGAACTGTGCCTCAGAAGGTTGAGAGTGACTGCGTGGACTGCTGTCTGTTTGCTCATCGCTGGGTTTAGATGCCGTCTAAACCATCGGGGTCACCAATTGTAGCCGCGCGCTACTCGAAGGAAGGCACACTCACGTGTAGTCAGGTTAAGCTCTGAGTTTTAATAGGGCTCAGGCCCAACTTTTATATTCACTGTGTTCCCGCCATTTCCCCCTTTTACTCATGTCACAACCTGCATAACAGAAGTGGGATTCCAATGTGTGGGTACCTTCTTGCATAACAATCCCTTCTTCCCCGCGCGCTATCCATGACTGTTGGCTGTGCAGCAAGGCCAGCACCATTTTGTGGTCGCTGGCCTTTAAGCTGCCCTTGTCGTCAGCCCACCGGTTTTCTTGTTGGGGCCAGTGATGTTGTGCGGGCTGCTGGCTTTTAGTTGCACTCACCGCCAAGAGCGCCGGCCTGATCGCCATGGCAGCATGCCGCCACCTATATAAAAACATACACATTTATTAAGACCCATTATCTGAAATTCAAGCAACCAGCAAAAAATTCACAGAAAATAAATAGTTCAAAATGATGGAAGTTTAAAATTAGAGAGCCTCACTGTTAGTTTACCAATCACAATCTCAAGCAACCAGAAAATTGACTTATGCAGTATCTACCAATCCCCGTAGCTGTTGAATATCACGTTTGACTGTATACTCATACATATATCTTCTGGTAAAACTAGTCTTTTCTGCAAGGTAGTCCTTTCACTGCATTGATTTTGATTTAATCCTCACGCAGCATTTTCCTGAATGGCAGTGAATTCTCGATATTTTGAAAAGAGTTTGGTGAACTGCAATGACAACTTGTTTTTCACATCTTCTTATCTTTTCCTTAAGTGAAGAAAGTGAAGTACTGAAAAAACTCTTGGACTGACTAAAAATTTATGAAGTGATTACTATGTTTGTTTCTTTGTCTTCTGATGTAATTAAAATGCAGCCTAACCATATTCTCTCTCTGTTACTGGCTATTTCTTCATTTCCCTTTCTATTTCTCTATCTATCTCTATCTTCTATCACACTTGCTCTTTCATTGAATGTCGACTAGAATTCTGAACCAAAGACCTGGTTCCCCACTCACTAGGCTGCCTGCAATACAATTTTATCCCTTCACTATCCAACCCAGAGGTGGATATTTTACCCAAGTATTAATTTGCATACCTGGCTGATAACATTTTTTTATTAGTTTATGTGGATAATGATTACCCTGCAGTCATTAACCCTTCAATATGAATCACATCACGTTGACTACACAAAAAACACTGGTCAGCATCTGTCATGTTAACCACCCCATCTGTGGTAATTCTCAATCTGTTGCAGATTCAGCAGATGTATTGAAGAAACTGCTAATCAGTAATCTAATCCCTGGGCTCATATATAGTTAATAGAGTGGCCATTCTAAAGAGGACTTGGATGTAGGTTACTATATACACACACAAATGTGTTTTCGATTCATATTCCTCTAAGACAGTGGTTCTCAACCTTCCCTTCCCACTCATATATCACCTTAGGCAATCCCTTACCAATCACAGAGCACTTTTGGCATAGGAAATACTTAAGATAGAATGTGAGTTTTTTTAAAAAAAAGGTTGCCACCCCCTCCCCTGCCCTATAAGCAGCAGGAGTGCATTACCTCACAAACTGTCATCTGTTGGTCCTGTTTCACTCTTTATTTTAAGGATAAAAAAGAAAAAGTTGCGTGCTACCATTGCATTGACATCTAACCATTTTGCATTTTAACACCAATTTCAGTTGTACAACCTGAAACCCACAGGTAGCTGAGCAAAAATGTCAGGTGATGGCCTTCCTGGCGGTTTGGAGTTAGAACTTGTGTGATTTGGGACTAATTCCTGATTTGCACCTTGCAAAGCATGATCCAATTTCCAGCTATTAAATGGTAAAATGCACAACATGTTATCAGTCCATCTTGCAATCTAATCATTAGTCGTTTTGACAGATCGCATGCCTCTTTTCACTAATTGCAGCCTCTGAGAGGAATTCAATAGCACTTGTGTAAACTCCAAGAATTCTCTGGGGCATATTACGGTTTTCAGTCATTCCCATTACAAGTAAATTATGCATTAGCCAGTTCAGCGCACATTCTCTGCACATGATTGTGAAAGTAAAGCTGCCTACAAGGATTAGTGACCTTTTCAAAATAAACGCCATAGCATTAGAAGAGCAAAACTGAGTTCGGCACGGAGGAGAGAAAAGCCAGCTCTCCTTATCATCATTTCCAATGACTCCAGGTCAATGGACAACTGCCTGTAAAATCCAGCTCCCATGAAGCATGCATGCCACACATATCCACCATTCTTGTGATCAGGAATGGTAAGACTCCATGGGAAAGGAAGAAGGGGATTCAGGCAGCAAAGCTGGTTCCAATAACCTCACCAAGTGCCTATTAAAAGACACAATTCAGCCAGCACAGATGATATAAAACCAGTGCAGCTGCTTCCTGGTCTTTTTGTTGAGGAGACCACAGCAAAGCCACATCTTGCTGCAAATGGCAGGGAATCCACAATCACCTTCCTGTATATCACATGACCACAACACATCATTCAACTCCTTTTGGGGATGCGGTCAAAAGGCTTTCAGTAAAATCTAAAACAGGAGTCTCCAAAAGTATTTATTCTCTGGGGATGATTCAAACTCCTGTTAGATTAGCTGCAAAAATTGTAACACTTATGTGACAACTGCATATTCCAAACAATACGTGCAACTGTATTTCTCTCCCATGTGCCTAATTACACAAACTGTATACAGTTCAGGAGTGATTATGGCCAATAAATGCCATAATTTCGCACCTGTGAATCTGGTTCACACTTTGTGGAACAGGGGTTCAGTGACGGAAAGGAGTAAATCACCCAAGGGGGAAGGAAAAAAGTCTGCACATCCCATCTGATCCAATGAAGAAGTGAAGCACTTGCACCCATCCCCCCCCCCCTCCCTCACCACCATCAGGGCCACAAACAGACCTTCCAAGTCCAGCAACACCACTTATGAATCTGCAGGGGTCATCTACTGCATCCGGTGCTCCCAGTGTGGTCTCCTCTACATCAGAGAGACTGAACGCAGACTGGAAGATTGCTTTGTTTTGTACCTTGGCTCTGTCCGCAATAGTGGGGATCTCCCAGGGGCAACCCATTTCAATTTACTGCCCTATTCCCATGCCGACATGCCCGTCCATGGTCTCATCCATTGCCAGACTGAGACCACCCGCAAATTGGAGGAACTATACTTCAAATTCCATCTGAGTACCCTCCATCAGGATGGTATTAACATTGAATTCTCCGGTTTTCTGTTACACCTTTCCCCCCCCTCCCCCTCCCAAAACCACCATCTTTCTCCTTCTGCTATCTATTTCTCCTTTCCTCTATGTCCATCTCTTTCTCTATCCTTCTCCTTTTGTCTCCTTTCATTTAGCTCTGCATCCACCCGTTCCCATGATCAATTCTGACCCTTCCACCACTGTCCTCCTGCCCAATTATCACCTTGTCTCTGCTGGCCTATGCTCCACCCCCTGCCTTTTCTTCTCTTCTTCCCCAGTATTTTTATTCAGACACTGTCTGCTTTTTGCTCACACCTTGAAGAAGGGTTTAAGGCTGAAACGTTATATATCATTACCTCTTATGGACACTGAGAGACCTGCTGAGTTCCTCCAGCATTTTTGTGCTTTTACAATGAAGAAGGATAAACTATTTCCACTGGCTTTATGGTCCATAACCAAAACACAGATATTAAACAATCAGTAAAAGAAGCAGATGTGTGGTAGGAATTTTCTTCATTTCATACAGTGAGTTGTTTCACAGCCTGAATGGTCAATTGATGTGAATTCAACAGTAACTTGTAAAGCAGAAATATACAGTCTGCATTTCTAAGAGGAAAGAGCTGGGGAGATGGATTAATGAGGCATGTGAGAGAAAATAAATTGTTCAGTAAGGCAGGGAGAAAGGGAAGCCCACATGGATCTGATGGCCCAAATAACCTGTCTTTGTGTTTAGTTGGAAAGAAACTGGACCACAGATTCAGAGTCAGCGCAGGGACAATAGGCCTCATTCTAGTTTGTAAAATTTTCTGATCCAATAAGAGCATTTTTGTAACATTTTGTGTTTTCTCTTGAGCGTGAATCAGTGGCTTGGAATGAATCTAGTTTTCAAAAAAAAATTTAGGGAGCTATAAGTCAATGAAAGCCAGATTTGATTTGATTCAGATAAAGCATGAATATATGAGGAGGAGTTATGACCTGATTTGGTGCTTATTAGTTTGGCGCCAGCTCATTTAACTGCTCCGAATATTCACATTGTAAATGGCTTGTGTCCCCCATTTAACCACATGTAGCCATGTTGTATCATTGAATGATGCAAATATAATAGGGTAGATAAGATTGCATCGAGTAGACTGAAGGTTATTATATTCTAACATAACTTCAACCTCCTCGTGGCTAATATCCAACTTGATTACTTGATCTTTTACTCAGCTTTTAGCTGGTTATTGAGAGGAGTCCTTTATACAGCAGAACAGTGGCCCTCAGCCAAAGGAAAAAGAATAAAGTGCTCCCACAGAATGAAAAGCCTAATTAGGAAGAGATGGCCCTTCACATATTGCTTTGTTTCTCAGGAGCACATTCATCCCTTCTCTAATGATGTTGGAGAAGCAGACCCAACTCCTGGTCCATGTAACTTTGTTTACCATTAAATGACCAGAACAGAGGTGAGGAGAAACAGCTTTAAAGGATCTAAGAAAGATTTTTCATCCAGTTAATGGTTGCAATCTATAATATACTGCATAAGAAGAAGGCAGGTACTCTCATATTTATGAAACATCTGGCTGAGCACTCATCTCACTGAGGTATAGTAGTTTACAGACCAAGTCCAGGTCATTGGGATGAGTATACCTGTAGTTAGCATGGTGGCCAAAAGGCCATTCTCTGGGCTGTATGACTCTTCCAACTCTATTAAACAAGCCATGTTAATAGAATGCTGTTAAGACACATCATCATGTAAGTACACTCATACCACTGTCATCCCCTAAAACTCAAGCATATTGACAGGCCCCAAGGCCCAGGAAATATGCCGCTTGTATGCACACTGTTTATACGTAATGTATCTTTTTTTTAATACTTTATTTTAATTTTGTGGTCAAATATGTATCAAGAAATAACCATTACCTAAATACATAAATTGAAATGAGCAAAATCAATTGTACAAGTTGTCCATATCTCCAAACAACCCCTTTCTCCCTCCTCCAAATAAACCCTGAAATATAGAAATAGAAAAGAAAGAAGGAGAAAATAGATAAGAGAGAAACAGAAAAACAGATAAAGTGGAAAAAAGAGATGGAAGTATCAGGATCTGGAATCCACTTCAGAGAATCTAATTCCTTTTCTTATCTAGATCTCAAATAGAGGAAAGAACAAGGTCGTAGAACTCAGGAACAGGGAAGTATCTCTAAATATTCAACCCTGCATTCTGCAAGTATGGCTGCCATACCTGCAAAAACTTCTTTATACTTCTTCCTTAGATTATAAGTAATTTTCTGCAATTATGGCTGCCATACCTGCAAAAACTTCTTTATGCTTCTTCCTTAGATTATAAGTAATTTTCTCCAGGGGAACACAACTTTGTATTTCCGCATTCCACTGGGCTATGTCCAGAAGGGAATCAGACTTCCAAGTAACCACAATACATTTCCTGGCCACCACCAAAGCAAATTTAAGAAATTCTAATTAGTACTTGGATCTTATATCCACAATATTTCCTAGGAGAAACAATTCTGGACTTTGTGGCAATTGTTTCCCATTAATCAGGTCTAATAAAATTCTTACATTTTCCCAAAAAGGTTTCACTTTAGAGCATGACCAAGTTGAATGTAAAAAGGTTCCCATTTCTTCGCCACATCTAAAACATATATTAGAATTTATTTATGTAATTTCTGTGGGGTAAGATATAGCTGATGCAATAAATTGTATTGCACCAATCTATCTTGCATTTATTATATTGGTCATGTAGTCCTTACATAAATCGGACAAGTTTTTATCATCAATACTAATATTTAGGTCTGATTTCCATCTTGTTTTGACTTATATAACTCCCGCTTGGGAGTTCCTGACTGAAGTAAGGAATACATTGCAGATGTAAACTTCCTTGTGATCCCCCTTCAAATCAGAGTCTCCATTTCACTGCCCTCTGGTAACATCATCGCCAGTCCTAATTCATCTCTGGAAAAAGCTCTTAATTTAAAGTAACAGAAGATTGTATTGTTAAGAATATTATATCTATTTTTTAACCTTACATGTAACAACCTCCTACATGCCTGATCCCTGGGACCAGGTATGTAGAATCTTATTATCATTGATAAAGGAATTAATCTATTTTGAGTCAAGAGCATCTTTGGAAATATTTTTCCTTTTGATCCAATTAAATTATTCAATTTGTACAAAATATTCAAAATATGCTTGCTTGGAGGTGCTTCATTTCCACCAGAAAGAGATTTAGCGTCCCATTTATATATAAGGTCTTCAACTCTCTCAAACTTTGTGCAGTTCAATTTCGACCACGAAGGCTTGTCTCTTCCATCAAAGAGGGAAGTGACAAATTTCATCTGGGCCACCCAATAGTAATATTTGAAATTTGGGAGTTGCAACCCCACCTCCCCACATCCCCACCCCACCCCACCATATCGTATTTCCAAGTTAATTTTTCCCTGGAGAGTCTGGCTAATTTACCTTTTCAAAGAAACTTCCTAACCAATTTATTCAAATTTTGTAAAAAAGTCTGTGGTAATGGATTTGGAAGAGTCTGGAAAAGGTACTGTACACATGGGAATATATTCATTTTAACACAATTAACTCTTACAATCAAAGTTATCAGAAGAGTTATCCATTTATTTAAATATTTTTCAACTTTCTTAAGCAGGGGGAGATAGTTCATTTGATATAAATTCTTCAAATCATTATTGTTTTAATCGCCAAATACTTAATCCCATTCTTCGGCCATCTAAATTGCATATTTCTTGACAATTTATATAATCCCCATTAATTAACAGCACAATTTCACTTTTGTCCAAATTTATTTTATTCTCAGAGACCTCCCATAATCTTCCAGTGCAAATGCAGCTTTTGCAAAGAAGTTTCCAGTTCTGTCAGATATATTAATGCAACATTTGCAAACAGACTGATCTTGTGTTCAATCTTTGTCAACCTTGAACTCCTTGATATCTCATCAAATAATTACTGCCAAAAGTTCTATAGCCACATTATGTATCTTTGAAATTCACCTCCCCTTCCCTATACAAAGTTGCTACTGCATCAAAACAGTTTACTACGTGAGAGTAATTGCATTTCATTTTAAGATTTAATCTGAGAAACGTTTAAGATCATGATCAATTAATTAAAATTCTCAAACAACAGAGTTGGTATCAGCAAACAAAGAGAAGCTGGGAGACTCAATTGGTCCATGATGAGAGATGGTCAGTCAATGTTTTGAGAAACGGTCTTGACATGAAACATTGACTATGCATGCTGCCCGTCCTGTTGATCCTCCCATCTTCTCTTTGTTAGCTCATAAGATTCAGTATCTGCACTCCTTGTCTTTCTCTATGTAAGCCATCAGTTCAGACCTGGTGTGTGACAGTCCACAAACATTATCACAACTACTACATCTCATCCACTCAACAGCTCACCAACCACTCGATTCCTTCTCTCAATGGCACCATCTTTGAGTAAAGACGGAAGGTGACCAATGAGTTGGCAAGGTTATGGGTAATTTGAGAAAAGTTGGCATCAGAGATCTCCACAAAACAAAGGCCAGTTTTCCTGGCTTTTCGCTACTTCATATTTTCTGCCCTGTTGTGGCCTCATATTCCAGTCTTATATGCGCATGACAAGGGTTTGCTATGTGAATTCTGCAACTGGTCTCTTCTGTGCAATTGGTTGTCAGGAGTTTCTTTCCCAGCTTGAATTATTAATTCTTTTTGCCCTTCCAGCTACGTTGGAGAAGGATCTGAACATGCCATCTGCACATCCTTAACCAAACCATCCAGGATGGTACAAATACACAAAGGAATGTCGGAGGAGGAGCTCCTCAAGCCTACTGTTCAACTCAATTAATGGCTGACCTGTACTGTTTCTCCATTTGCTCAGTATTACTCCATACAGGTGTACCCCACTTTACGAAAGTAGAGCATCCCTATAAAACTTTTCTAAAGCGAAGACCCAATCAATACTATTGAAGACTATTTACGTAAAAGTAAAAACCCATTTAGATTTCTTTCGGAGAGTCAACACAGGTTTCTTCTTAAAAGCAAACTTTCGTAAAGCGAGTATTCAAAAATCGGAGTATACCTGTACAAACTAATTCCTCAACAAAAATCACTCTAAGAGCTTCACATGATTCCTAGCTTTCTCAAACATTCCACCTTCACACCACTCTTTATGTGAAAACTTTATTCCTGATTATACCCTGGGCAGGCTGACTCGAATTTTAAGGTTATATTTTGTCCTTGCTTGTACAGGATTTCACACTGGAGGTAAAAGTTTCCCTGTATCCAGCCTGTCAAATCACTTTCTTGATTCCAGAACTTCAATAAGATCACTAATTAATCTTCTAAATTAAAGGGTTTACAATCTGAGTTGATGTAAATCATTCACATTTAACCCTTTAAGCATGTTTTTTTTAAACACACAAAATGTTTCAAGACAGCCACCATCATCCAGATAGCAAAGAGGGTGACAGTAACAGACCTCAATGACTACCGCTCAATGGCACTGACCTCCACCATTGTGAAATGCTTTGAGGGCCCGGTGATGGAATCTATCAAAGTGAACCTCCCAGAGACACTAGACCCATTTCAATTCACCTACAGACGGAACCGTTCCATTGATGATCCTATAGCCTTGTCCCTCCACTCCATCCTGACCCAACAGGAGAATGATGTCTTATATGCCAGGCTGCTGTTCATCGACTTCAGCTTGGCATTTAATACAATAATTCCCCAGCAGATGGTGTAGAAACTGTCCTCGCTGGGACTCAACATCCCCCTCTCTGTAACTGGATTCTGGATTTACTAACAGAGAGAACACAGACTCTAGGTCAGAAGCAGAACTTTGAGCTCCGTCACGCTGAGTACTGGCGCATTCAGGGTTATGTGCTCAACACGTTCTTGTTAACGCTACTGACCCATGACTGCAATGCCAGATCCAGCTTCAAGTCGGAGTATTTTGTAGATGACATGACAGGAGTTCGCCTTGTCAACGATAACAATAAGTCACACAGCAGAGAAGAGGAGAAAACGGTATGAGAATAACAACCTGAATCTCAACGTGGACAAGGCAAAATAGATAATTGTTGAATTCAGGAGGACCATTGATGACCACTCTCCACTATACATTAATAGCTCAGTCGTGGAGAGATTAGAGAGCACCAAGTTCCTACTTAAGTAGTGACCTATCCTGGACACACAACATTTTCTCATTTGTCAGCTAGGCACAACAGCGACTGCAATTCTTGATAAAATTGAGACAGGTAGGGCTACCAGACATCATCCTCTCAAATTTACACAAAAGCTCTATTGAGAGCATCCTGGCTGGCTGCATCACAATGTGTAGAGCATTGGATTGGAAGTCAAACAAAGGTCCATGAGAATGGCAAAGATCACTGGGGTTTCACACCCCTCCCAATCGATGTGAGCTACTGGGATCATTGTCTGAAGAGGGCTTGCAAAATCATTGAGGACCCCTATCACCCCACATGCAGCATCTTTCAGCTACTCCCGGGGAAAGAGATACAGGAGTATCAGAGCCAGAACCACCAGGCTGAGAAGCAGCTTCTTTCCACAGAGAGTGAGACTGCTGAACTGCTCATACAACAACCCCCCACCCCCCCCCCCGTAACTCTAGTATTTATATAACAATATTTATCTACCTGATATACATGTGTAATAGTCAATACCATGTAAAAGTTGACCCCCTATTTTTGGCCCAAAAATCTGGTATTCCCCCCATTATCTGCGGTTTTGATTACCCGTAGTCAACCACATTCTGAAAATATTAAATGGAAAATTCCAGAAATAAATAATTTATAAGTTTTGAATTGCATGTCATTTTGAGTAGCACTAGGAAATCCCACTCTGCGCCGCCCAGGATGTGAATATGCTGCCATCTCGGTTATCAGATCGACTTCCGCAGTATCACAGTGCTTGTGTTCAAGTAGCCATTTTTTAATATTGTCATAGTTGTTCTATTTTATTATTAGTTATTGTTAATGTCTTATTGTGCCTAATTTATAAATTAAACTTTATCACAGGTATGTATGCATAGGAAAAAAAAAAGTTTATTTAGGGTTTAGTGCTTATTTGCAGTTTCAGGCATCTGCTGGGGTCTTGGAACATATCCTCCATGAATGAGGGGACTACTGTATCATGTGCAAAAACCACTCCTTTAATTTTGGCCCCAGCCACCTGTTGATCCGCTCCTGACACCCCAACTGCTGACTCTCTTGCCCAGTCCTGGCTGCTCATCTGAGCTCCTGATGCCCCAAGCTCAGACTCACCACCCAGTGCCAGGCACCCATCCACACTCCTGATAGTCCAAATGCAGACTTACCGCACTCAAAAGTGATAGTCATGTATATGCAAGTAATGGTTGACCCTCTAAATTTTACCTGAAAAATTGGTCCATAAAATTTGACTATTACCATAAGCGTATACAGAGCCGTTGTCATACCCACACTCCTGTTCGGCTCCGAATCACGGGCCATCTACCGGCACCACCTACGGCTCCTAGAACGCTTCCACCAGCGTTGTCTCCGCTCCATCCTCAACATCCATTGGAGCGCTTACACCCCTAACGTCGAAGTACTCGAGATGGCAGAGGTCGACAGCATCGAGTCCACGCTGCTGAAGATCCAGCTGCGCTGGATGGGTCACGTCTCCAGAATGGAGGACCATCGCCTTCCCAAGATCCTGTTATATGGCGAGCTCTCCACTGGCCACCGTGACAGAGGTGCACCAAAGAAAAGGTACAAGGACTGCCTAAAAAAATCTCTTGGTGCCTGCCACATTGACCACCGCCAGTGGGCTGATAACGCCTCAAACCGTGCATCTTGGCGCCTCACAGTTTGGCGGGCAGCAACCTCCTTTGAAGAAGACCGCAGAGCCCACCTCACAAACAAAACTCAAAGGAGGAAAAACCCAACACCCAACCCCAACCAACCAATTTTCCCTTGCAACCGCTGCAATCGTGTCTGCCTGTCCCGCATCGGACTTGTCAGCCACAAACGAGCCTGCAGCTGACGTGGACTTTTTACCCCCTCCATAAATCTTCGTCCGCGAAGCCAAGCCAAAGATATGTACAGTACCCTTGCATAATGTTTGGATCAAAGATTTTTTTTTCCTTTATTTGCCCCTGTGCTCCAGAGTTTAACATTTGTAATCAAACAATTCACATGAAATTAAAGTGCACATTCAAAATTTTATTTAAGATTAAGAAGAAAGGTGGCTGGCGCCGGCTTGCCGCAGCCATTTTGTGGCGGGATCGGCAGCGAGGTGAGGAGCAGCATGGCGTACTGCAGGCAGGCACAGAAGGTGCAGAAAGTGATGGTGCAGCCCATCAATCTTATTTTCAGATACCTTCAGAATAGATCCAGAATCCAAGTATGGTTATATGAGCAAGTCAACATGAGGATAGAAGGCTGTATAATTGGGTTTGATGAATACATGAACCTTGTTTTGGATGATGCAGAAGAAATTCACATGAAATCAAAAGCAAGAAAGCCGTTGGGTCGTGTAATGCTGAATGGGGATAACATCACCTTACTACAGAGTGTCCACACCTAAGAATGCCCTCAGTGAAGTCATTTCTTTAGATTATAGTTTTGAGTGTTTCATTAAGTTGATTAATTTTTTTTTTACCTTTCTGAAGTAAAATCATGAAAATCAAAAAAAAAAATTAAGAAGAAAGACCATACTGGTCAACTCAGTAATCACAAGGAACTGGTCTTCCAAGGAAGATCTCCACTGCTGATGACAGAAAAAATCTCATCATAATGAAGAAAATTCCCCAAAACATATGAGCAACATTCTTCAGGAGGCAGGTGTGGATGTGTCAATGACCACTGTCTGCAGAAGACCTCATGAACAGAAATACAGAGGCTGCACTGCAAGATGCAAACCACTGGTTAGCCAAGACACAGGATGGCTAGTTTACAGTTTGCCAAGTAGTACCGCAGAATTCTGGAAAAAAAGTGTTAATTTCCAAAACACAATTTATGATAAATGACTGCTTCACTGCACAAACTTCTGACCTCATCTCTGTTTAAGTGGTTATAATTCTGGAAAGTCTAATGACCACAAGCAAAAACCTGTTTTTTTGTTTTAAACAGGTGGCCTCCTTCAGCAGTTCTTCTTGAGTACTTGAATGCTTGTTTTTAATAAAGCAAATACTTCTTTGTTCTTGAATCAATTAAAACCCACTTCAGTTCCATTAGCTCTTTCTGAGTTCAATGGCGTATCTGTAAATGTGCTGACCTGTGTGTGACCCTGTATCCAGCCCACAATTCCCTGATTCCAGAATGCATCATTTTTAATCCAAATGAGATCACTTGGAGTGCTGAGGGAGCTCTTCATCTTTCTGATCAGGAAAGCATTCTAAATCATACGATTTTCAAATTTGGCAATTGGTCTGGGCCATTTTTGGTTAAAAATATCCATCCAGTTCGGGTAGTTCCCCACTCTGATCCAAGTCTTTAACCACATATCACAAGTACAACAAAGCTGGTTCTATTATGGGGAGAGTCACTTGGCCATTTATACTGGGCACCTTTGTAGACCTTTCATGTAAATAGAAATATATAAATGTACAGCAGTTATCACACCAGGGATAAAAATGACAGTTTTTTCAACCAGGAAGGAAACCCAGGATTAAA
This sequence comes from Narcine bancroftii, assembly GCF_036971445.1. Lineage (NCBI taxonomy): Eukaryota > Metazoa > Chordata > Chondrichthyes > Torpediniformes > Narcinidae > Narcine > Narcine bancroftii. Next base: position 41,292,093 of record NC_091475.1, read on the forward strand.
TTCTGGAAGTGCTGAATCCTACATTGACGTGCAGAAGAACATGGTGGCTTTGAATAAAGTACAGGTCAGTTGCAAATTCCACCCTGAACTTCCAACAGGAATGCAGAAGATGGTGCCTTGAACAGTTCAGTGCTGCACAGAAATGGCAAGCCTGAATTTTACGACTCAAGTTTCTTAAAAACGACTTGAATCACCATCCTTTTGGCAACTATGTTGTCCACTGAGCCCTGGCTGTCCCCTCAAGCCTTATTGATTGATTTGGTGGGTCTTAACCCTGCATGAAATTTATACTTCAACCAGTGTCTACACATTTTCACGATTTACTTATGAAATTTAAACTGTCTGGTATTTGGCAGGCAGCTCAACTGTATAGAAATTGCAAGTCCTGTTCATCAACAGCTGACTTCCTTCTGTCAGACAAACAAACAGAATGAATGTGAGAAGTAAATAATTTCTGCTTCAATTAACTCACAGGTGTGATCAACGAACACCACTACAATATCAAGTGTACTTTCCTTCAGACCAGGGTTATTGAAAGATCTTTTACTCATTTTAGTTGGATTTCCTTTCTCATATGGGACCACACATGAATATCATAGCTTCTCTCAGTGCCACCAGTGTGGAACTCTTACCTCTGAGCCAAAAGGTGGAGGCTTTGAATCCCACGGTGGGTAGTTTTGGAGACCAGAAGCCTGGGACTGACCTTATCAGGATACTGGTGATCAGTGGAAGAGAGTAGTTTGGGAGGGGATCTATGAGAGGGACATAAATAGTGATGGGTACAGAAGGATCATAATGAGAGAACATGTTCCCATTGGCGGAGGGCTCAAAAAACAGGATAAGAATGAAGCAAAAGATCTAACAGTGACAAATGGAAAAACGTTTTACACAGCAAGTGGTTAGAAAATGCACAGCCAAGGCAAGTTCAAATGCAAATGTATCTGAAAGGAAGGAACTTGCAAATCCAATGGGAGAGAGAAGTTGGACCAGGTTTATTACTTTTATATAGTTTTGGTACAATCTTGATGGGACAAATGACCTTCTTCTAAGCAGTGAGAACACTGAATGACTGATGAACTGCTCACACTGTTCATACAAATCCCTTCAACACTCTCCTATTATTTAACAATATTTATTTTTATTTCTGTTCTGTTTATACTGTAAATCTCTTGTAAATATGTGTGCTATGTCTATATATGTGTTTGCATGGTTTTTTTTTTTACACACTGAAGAATGCCATTTTGTACAGTTGTACTTTACAATTGTATAATAATATGCTTGAACTTAAAAAGGGATGGTAAAGAAAGAGGATCTTGAGGAGCTGGGTATGGAGAGTGAAGAATCATTAAGTGAGGAAGATGAGGTACTGTTCTTCACCTTGAGCTTCACTGGAACAGTGCAAGAGGCTTAGGACAGAGAGGTTAGGATGAGGCTGGGACGGATAATTAAAGTGGCCCTGAACCTGGAATTTCAGTTATGGGTGTGGAATTATCTACCATCCAGATCAATTCAGTTCTTCCAAATAGATGATATTAAATTGGGAATTTTCTGATACTGGAATCTTCTCCATATTCATGGGCAGATCTGGAATAGAATTGCAGGTTGTAATGCGTGTCGAAAGAACCAAATACTTGTTGATCCAAACCAAGGCATTTATTAACTAAAAGTCTGGAGCATATCACAAATAGGTCGACCAGTCCAGAATGACCTGGTCTGGCTAGGAGCAATCCTTTAAAACCTGCCAGTAGGTGCGGCTACACTCTCAGCCAATCACAGTCATCCTACACTACCATCTGTACATATATACATTGGTGATAGAATCTGTACTATCACACAGGTTCACCTCATAGTCCACTGCATAAAACAACCAGACGCCCTCTATTCTTCATTCACATTTATCCCACAATGTCTGACTTGCTGCTGTTGGAAAAACAGTTTAAGAATGAGAGCCTTTTGGTGGAGTGATTCCCGCATAACAGTGCGAGGCCTGGTGGAGTAGTAGCTGAAACAGACCAAAGCTGGAATCTTTCACTTGAGCACCACCTTGAGGCCTGCCTCATGTCTTGGAACTCCACACTAAAATAGGTATTTCATTACCCACTTGTTTCACCTCTTTCTCTTGCTTCGATGGTTCTTAGGACTTGCGACACACCATTGGACTGATAATTAACTTATCATGTTCAACTGCCCTGAGGATGCAGGTAGACGTGACAAGGTGACCATCAGATAACTTACCTTTTGTCAGTTCCTCCCAGATCTACCCGAAAACAGGAACCCGGTTACAGCGAAGGGCTGAGATCTGATCAATGACCTTCATGTATTTGTTGAGTTAAAGGTAACTCTACTGAAGTACCTCCCTATTAACAATTCAGTGCCAGCCCACTGATACCTCCTTCACCTCTGGGTTCAAATCACACTCCAGGAAATTGAGCCCATTATCCAGTGCATTTGATTAAGTGACGCTGCTGTTGATTTATTATTTTTTTTGCTTCTATTCATATTTCATTTTAACCTGCCTAGTTAGCCCATCAATTTAACAAATTCCACAACTTGCTTGTCACAAAATCAGTGGAGTTATTTGGACTGAGTAGTAAAGCTCAGTCTCTATTATCAGAGATCCCGGTTTTATGATGGCTGTAAACGATGGTTCTGTCAATAGGTAAATGTGAAAGATCCCACAACACTATCGGAATGCTCGCCCTGGTGCTTTGCACTTTAAGTACCCACAATCCAAAGCCACTAAAACAGATTTTACAATTATTTATCTCATTTGTTACAAACCGGCTGACATGTTACAAAGATAAGGACACTGTGAAATAGTCATGGATGTCCATCAGGGCTATAGGAACACACATTTATTTTCTTCTTCCTTATCAAAGGATCAAATAATCCAAGGATATTAGTTCCCATTTACCCAATTAGATTTGCAATGAAAATAAAGATGGAGAAAGAGAAAGTCCAAACTCTGCTGGGTGTGTGAGAATTACAGTCTACATCCTATCAACATGTTGTTTTTACAACAAGCAAGTTTGACCTGGACACGCTTGCAGAAGAATTGTAATGGTTCTTTTTGAGCAGTCATCATACCACAGAAACCATTGATTCACCATTGTTGTGAGATTACACTTGTACTCAAAGTTTATAGAAATGGAGTACAATCAAAGAGAACCTAATGAACAGAGTTTGGACTGGGTGAAGAAAATGCTGCAATGCAGAAGTGGCACTAAGTGCTTACCGTGTTGTTTCAGTAATTATTTTCCATTGTACATGGTGTTGAGAGGCTGAACTTTGGGCCTCATTAATAACAACCCTGCACCAATCTGTCCAGATGTGAACTATTCTGTTCTGCAGCGCCATCAATCCTTAACATACCAAACAATGAACATGCTGACATCTACCTGGCAAGAAATGTTGCAACATTTGGATTGATGCCAATATAATATATATTATATTCAGAGTCTTGCATTTCTATTTTCAATGTTCTAGTTTCACATGCTTCTTGATTGTTTGGACTATTCAAATCAGGAGGTGTCACCAACATGATAAAGAAAAAAGGGTCCCTTGCTCCCCTGAAGCCAACAGGCCTATTTGGAGCTGCATGCTATCCACTCTCTGGTGTCCAGAGCCACCCCTTTATTTCTTTTCAAAAACCAGAGGATCAAGGCTTTAATGATTTAGTTTTTGTTGAAGTCAATTCATCTGTTGAGGTAATTTTGTCAACAGCAATGCCTGACCAACTTTGTTTAACAACTTCCTGTTCATACTTCTGTAGAAAAACCTGAAGTCCAGCACTTCAAGGATCAATAAAAGTTTCCAACAATTCTCAGACACTTAATCTGGATCATTTGATTCAAAACACTACTATAGGACCTACTAGAAAGACACATGAATAAGAAGTGGATGGAAGGATATCGATCAAGTGCAAGCAGCAGATTTTTAGTATGATTTGGATATCATACTGATCATTAGACACATGGGCCAAAGGGCCAGTCCTGCACTGACCTGTTCTATCTTCATCACCATTAAATTTTGTTTTTTGTTTATGCAGTATTCCACTTCGATATTCTTACACAGGACAGAATCAATGCGTATTGGCTAACAGTTAACTGTATTTATTATTTTATACAATAGCAGATGAATCATGTTGGCTGTAATTTTCCTCTTCTAAATCTTGGCCTCATTGTCAGCCCTGGGAGAGGGCTGAGATGATGGTTTATTTTGTCAGCTGTGGTTATACTCCTGTAATTTCACTTGGTGAAGGCAGAAGCCACGCAGCCATGAAGGAACTTTAACACAATCCATACCTACGTGCAATTTTCCTAAGTGTATTGGGGAAGCAGAGGGAATAGGGTGGTGTGGGAATTAGATTTTGCAGAGTATCCTAAATAGAGGCACTTCACTTGTTAAAAAGAGACCATAAAGTACTACTCCCAGGATAAAACTATAATTTATGCCACACAGATATTTTTTGGACTGAGGTGACCTTGATGACTTAATCCTATTGTAACACAAGAGAGGATGGATGGGGCTGATATTACACTTCTGCGATCTGGCATGGACTTTCTGTCCATCAAGTCCATGCCAGCTTCCAGTACAGCAATATCAGCACCATCCCTCCTCTCTTAATTTCCTTGCAACTCCTGGAACTGTCAAACATCCAGTTCCCCTTTCCTACACCAGTGGTCTGTTAACTTCTGAGTAAGGTTTTAGAATGTGGGAGGAAACCTACATGGTCACAGGGAGAATGTGCAAACTCCACATGGACAGCACTAGAGGTCAGGATCAAACTCAGGTCTGGAGCTGTGAGGTAGCAGCACTAATCGCTGATACATGTTCCCACAATGCTGGTGACATGTTTTGGTTCTCATTAACCGCATAATTGGTTTGGCAGAAGATTAAAATATTTGGAAGAGGATGGATGTTCAAACCCACTTTCCGGTTAAAAAAAAAGACTTTAAATGGAAGCTGCAGTCTTTTCTCAATGTATTTTCTCTTGTCAATCCAGTGCCTTGAAGCAGATAGCAAGCATAACCAGTATATTGTGAATACTAATATTGAGTACATTCGAGCAGAGAACAGTATTGCACAGGAAAGGGCCCTTCAGCTCTTGTGTCGCGCTGAACACGATGTTCAAATCAAACTAAGACTTTGCTGCCTGCTTGAGAGATACCCCTCTATATTCATGTTTCCAAATAGAAACCTCTCAAATGGATCTGCTCATTGTATTTGCTTACACCACTACTCCTGGCAGCCCATCCAGGCACCTGCCACACACCATGTAAAATATTTGCTCTGCACAGCTCCCTTGAACTTCCTCCTCCTCACCTCAAATGCACATACTCTTGTGGGTGACGCTTTTGCCCTGGGGAAAAGATTCTGCCACTTCACCCTCTCATGACCTTATCAGGTCTCACTTCAGCCTCCTATGCTGCAGAGAAGCAATCCAAGTCTATCCAATCTCTCCTGATAACTCATGCCTTCTAAAACGAGCACCATCCTGGAAAACCTATTCTATACCCTTTCCAAAACCTCCACGTCTTTCCTGTAATGGGGCGACCAGAACTGCAGGTGGAATTCCAAGTCTGGCCTCATTCAAGTTTTATATCGCTTACTTTTATGCTCAATGCTCCACCCAACAAAGTCGGACATGCCATATGCCTCCTTTACCATCCACTCTTGATATTTCCAGATGAAATCCTGCTCCAGAACCGAGAAAGCAGGGGGAAGACTTACTGTTAGAGGAAAGGCGTCAGTGGGTGATAGGTGGACATCCGCATGGATGTACATGGGTCCAAGTAGTGTGAAGGATGATGAAAAGATGGAGACAGGTGGGCTGGAGTTAGGATACAATATTAGTGTTAGTAAACACGGTAAATGGAAAGTTTGGATTTGGCTTGATACTAGTTGGAACTGTTGGACTAAATTAGTGGCTCTTCATCATGAAGTATTAACATCAGAACTTTAGTTGTATATTTCTGATTACATAACAAACTCATGCCACTACATCTTTAAATCATTTTTCTTTCTCCTGAGAAACATTAATATGAATTTATAGTTAAACTCTCTTAATCCAGGATAATTGGTATTTTGGTGATGCTGGGCTAGCAGATTTTTATATCTTATTTCAATTAATACTCCAGCTCACTTTTAGTTTGTTTTTTTCAACATCCTACATAGTGTATAAATTTTCCAGGTGACCAAGGGAGCATGGGACACAGAACCTTGGCCTCTAACAGGAGTGCAGGAAGCTGTGTCCTGGTGTGTTCGTAGAAGTGTGGGAACTAAGGGCTTGATGCTTTAAAAGGAGAATATGAATCAGGACTCAGTGTGTTGAGCATGGGAATCAGCACACTGAGCCAGATGCCAAACCATTGGAATTTCTGAATAATGTTAAGTTTATTTCTATAGTTATTCATTTAAATGTTTGGAATTGCACATTTGTTCTTAAAATATTTCTCTTCTGACAGAGCAGTGTATTTTTGCTGCCATTCTACAAATGAATAAAGGAGTGATTGCTTTGATATACTGTACTATAACAAATCGAAAAAGCAGTTTTGTGAGGCTATTGAGCAATGCATTAGCACCCTCTGCTGGTGAATGGGAGATTGGGGAGTTAGTTGTCACAAAATTGCTGTTCACAAGAGTAATAAATATATAGGTTTGACTCAAACTGATCCGTGTTATCTATATCGGACACATCTTGGAAGGGACAATTTTAGATTAGTCCCCATGCAAACAGTCCAAGCACTGAATATTGAGTTAATATTCACTGCATGTACATGTCTCCATACTACCATTCAGCCGACACCTTCTGATATAGGGAGTGAGGTGCATTCTTTTAACTTGGCAGCAGTGGTTCTTAGTCAAGGCTCTTCAACAATAAAAATCCTGCTCCAGGAGACATGTTGCACTATCAACTGGTGAACCTCAGATACTATGTACATCTTATTCAACTTTTGCATCAATATGTTCCAATTCTACCTCACAAAAAAAAAACTAGATCACAAGACCCGGTAACTGCAGGAAACACAATAATGAAATCACAAGAAGGCAGCCAACTTAAAGTTGACAGTGAGCACCTTTTTACCCATTCTATAAACAAGACTAACATTTCATTAATAATTCTACTACACAGCACAACATTTTTATAAAATTTAGACATACAACAGAGTGTAATATCTGTCAAGCCCACAAGCTTATGCTGCTCAATTACACACAAATGACCTACAACCCCTAGTAGGTTTTGAATGATGGGAGGAAACCAGAGCCTCCAGTGAAAACCCACTCAGTCATGGGGAAAACATACCATCTCCTCACAGACAGCAGAGGATTTGAACCCTGTTTCCGATAGCTGACACTGTAATAGCATTGCACTAACTGTCACACTAACCGTACCACACTGTAATACTCATTATGTGTAATGAGTACCAAATTTATTGTCATATACATTGTAAACAAGCAGATATACAAAAAAAGTATACATTAAAATAAAAAGATGATAAATATTCAATTACAATAGTACAAGGAAAAAAGTGCAGTACAATCGTGTAGACAGTTTCTTTGTGGCATCAGACTATATTATGGTTAGTGTAGTAAGGTGGCTGGTCCAGTTGAATTTCTAGTCAATTGCGACCTCTTGGGCATCAGTGGTGAGAGACTGAGTGATTCTAAGTCATTGAGTGCCCTGGGTAGGTGGTTAGATTCTCTCTTAATGATCAACCATCACAACTTTTGTGCAAAGTTTGACTCCATCCAACTTAATGCCACTGACTTCAGTTTTACCAGGGCACCTCCAATTGACACCTAGGTCAAATGATTCCTTCATGCCATGGGAAATCCTCCTGAGTTCAGGAATTCAGCCATTTGATCCACACATCAAGATGCTCTTTATCGACTACAGTTCGGCATTTAACCCCATCATCCCCTCAAAATTGATCAGCATAACTGCAAAACCTAGGACCCAACACCCAACTATGTAATTGGATTTCCCCACCTCCAGGCCACAATCAATGAGGATTGGTAAGAGCATCTCCTCCACAATACCCACCAGTACAAACAAACTCCTTAAAGACAGCGTGGGATTTGTACCCCAGTCCCGATTGCTGCACTGTAAAGGCATTGTGCTAATGCGTAGGGGTTTGTGCTCATGCAGGCAAATTTCCCAGATGAATTGATCACAAGCCAAAACTAAATCAGCATGTCTGCGATTTTCCTCCAGATTTCTCTGAACATAGTGTGCCAGTGCAACATTGGGTGAAATGTTCAGTGGCTGCAATGGAGCTAAGCAACTACGGATGACACATTCATTCGTTTTATTAATGAGTGTTGATCCAGGGGTTAACTCCTATAAAATTAGGCCTTTTCAAAGGAAGTTTGGTTTACTATAATGAGCTACAGCCTGTGAGGTCCATACCAGAAACTATCTGTTCATCTTCTGGGATAAAATGCAGTGGTCAATGTCAAGGTTTATCCCAATGGCGTAACACAGGCTACTGTGGATTGCTAACAAATGCCGACTGCTGCCAGAGGATCATTAACCTAATGAGAGTGGTCTTTTGGTCTGCCGAATCTTGCTGGTGCAAGGAGTCGTTCATGGCCATGTGCCACACACTGGTATACTCCAAAGGGCAAGACAAAGTGCTGAGAGGGTACAATGACTGCAGTAGCCCAATGGAGATATGTCCCAGTTCAAGGACTTCATGGCATTGCCCACTGAGAGGCTGGAACCCATGTGGAGACCCTTGGAGGAAGGAAAAATTGATCTTGATAAATTGTAAATCTTGTAAATAATCTGAGTTGGACATGAATGGCATCCTGTGAATGTACTGTGTTACGTCTTTGAAAATTGTTCAGATTTATATATATTTTTGAAAAACTAACCCATCATAGCAGGTTTACTTTTTGCCCTTTAAACCAGCCTCTTGAACTGAACACTATTGACAACCACAACAGCCAGTTTCAATCCAGCCATGACCATTGCATCCTGCCAATACTTCACTCCCCTAACCCACACCCCACCCTTTGCTCAGCTAACCTGTTACTTTGATCAGTAATCTGCTAGTTTTTTTCCGCCAGCCTTCCCATTGTAGAGCAAGTGGAAGAATGGCCATTGAATGTGCAACTTTGCGAAAATTACACAGGGATTAATGTGCAAAATAATGTTGCAACAGCAAACATTCGTTGGCCAACGGCACAGCACCCATTAATGCACCTTTCAGAATTCACCACACAGAAATCTAAGAGTGCTTGACAAACTAGTTACCTGTGGCTGGGTGTTCCAAGCAGGTCAGTCTCAGGATGGTGGGTCAGATATTTAGGACTAAGAGGATAACCTACTCTGTTGTTTCTCCATATTTCTATTCCAAAGAATTTCTGGGCTCCTATTTCCACTTCTACAGCCTTTCTCACCTGCACCCTAATCCTGCTCTTAACCTGTCATTTCCAGATATATCTATACTGAAGGCCAACATCCTACCTAACACCTAGAATATTTGGATTCATTCCACATTTTGTTTGAAGGTTCTTCTTCTCGTGAAATATTACCATTTTTAAAAATGCTATATAAATATACCTGATGGGAAGAGCGGGATGGCAATCCACAAACAGTTAAAGGACTAATGTGAAGCTCTCCCTATTTCTTTTGACCTATAAACAGTGAGTTAAAGCAATTTACCTTCTTCTAAGAGCAGTCTTCACTTCCCTTCAGTTGCCAGGTTTCTTAAGATCTGGAAAAAGCAGTTTAAATCAGAGGTATCCAGCCACATTAATATGTGTAAATATCTAATCTGTTTCCTGAGAATTTGTTAGATGCCCACCTCAACCTATTCTGGTTAAATCCTTTACTGGGCCAAGTCTCACCCTGTCGTCATTAAGCTATCTCCCTATGTACTCTGAGTCTTAATGAAGTATTTCTATCCAAAATATCAACAATTATTTTTTTAGACCTTTGCTAGACTGTCGAGTCTTAAATCACTCAAAATGCACTCAAAAATAAGGGATCGACTTATACACCATTACAAAAATTAGACCTTAAATTCAACCAAAAAAAAACACACTCGACTTAGATTTGCCATACAAGATGACCCTTGAAGAACCCAACCTACACAAATTTTCAAGATATCAGTACATTAGAAAGAATTTTTTATTGGAAAAAAAACACATCTAAAATCCTACAAAGTCATTATCATCGTCTGAGGCAAAGACCTCATCAGCAAGCGCATTCAGAGTCTCACTATTTACACAGGTCCCAGTCTGAATCTGGTGAGTTGGTTTCTGCTTCGTCATCAGTGTCCTACAATAAATCATCCTCCATACCATCTATTGCACTGGACAACACACTTTTTAAATGGTTTTATTATGGTCTCTACTTTCATTTTATCCCATGATTTGAGCACAAAGTTACACAGCACATCAAGTGATGCATCACGCATTGGCCCACCTTTTGTAAAGGATTTTTTTTGCACTCGTCATCCAAGTATTCCATTCTTCAAACACATGATCTTTAAATGGCTTGTTCAAGCAGACATCTAGGCAGTTGCAATATAAAAGTCAAGCCACTTGGGATATCAGCAGTGAAAGTAGATTTAGTGCTAAGTGGCTGCAAAACTTATCCCAGACCAACAAACTCCGTTTCTTGCATACACTGTCTGGCCCCTTGTTTCACACATTGTCATAGTTTTACACCACTTTTATCCATCCATCCTTTTGCATGAAAATGTTCAAAAATACCTGCTGGGAATGTTATTTTAGGTTTAAGTTTGTGCTTGAAGATTATTATGGGTCTTAACTTCGTCCCATTGGCCATACACGATAACACCACAGTAAACTCGGTCCTTTCATGGTTTGCAGTTTTCACACCTTTACATTCCATTGTTTTATAGCTCATCATGTCAAAATTCATGGGGGTTTCGTCCATGTTTCTGATATTTGACAATGCAAACTGGCGTTTCTGCTGGTGATGTATAATAAACTGGTGAAAACATACATTATGCTCAAGATCTTTTGTTAATTTTTGAGCAATTTTTGTTTTTTTGTTGTAATACTAAATTTTTCCTGTTCATGAAATGGTTGCACCAGCCCACTGCACCTTTAAAATCTTTACTGCATTCTGGGTGCGACTTTGCCTACTTCAGTGCAAATGTTCTGATTTTATTTCTCATGAATCTGTAGCAATCTTCCCTCTGTTCACATACCCATTCTGTGACGTGACTTTTCAACTCTGGCCAACAAAGGAGTCCTCTTCTCATCGAACATTATTTCTTTGGTATTTTTTCGCTCAGTTGCTGGAATTTTTGCTTCTTCTATTACTTTTAACTTAAAGTTCACTTCGTACTTTCATCATTTTGCTGGAGGTTCCATGATAACAACCACCTTCCGGCAAGACCCAACAGCTCAGTTAAGGCGATTTTTGGAAGGAGGGGGTTGGCTTGTACACCCGATATATAATAAAACCAAAAAAGTGAGTCTGGAAAATGGGGACCCCACTTATCTGAAGGTTGACTTATATACTGAAATATACAGTAAGCAAATTGGAGATGGTTTGGTCTTTTAAGAATTTTGAAGTTTAAATGTCCCAACTTGTTGTTTGTTCAGATATAACCCAGTATTGAATCTTCACATTAGTCTCTCAGTAACATTCTACCAATGATGTCTTACCCCTAAATTATTCTTATTTAACAAATCTACATTATCTCACAAAAATCTACCAGTCTATTTTTTAAATGTCTTCATTATTTTAAACCTGGAGATCATTCTTCAGACATCTAAATTTAATGGAATACAAATTATTTATGTAGCTTATCTTCAGTCCACATTTCACCCATCTCCAAGACCATGTCTTCTTCTGGTCCAAAACAATGTTCCAGAATGGGCAATGTAAAACTCCAGATAATTTAATAAATTTCTCCTTTTTGTATTCAATACCTCATCAAATAAATGCCAAGATTATGTTAGCCTTTTGATTAAAAATTTGGCCTGTTATGCCAGATTTAGGTAATCCTTACTAAATAAACTGTAGACATGGAGTCGTGTCTCAACGGAAATGCAGAGCAGGTTTTGACAGTCATGCCTCTGAAACTTAGTTCCTCGCATTATCTTTTCCAAATCACAATGCAACCTCTCCCCAAACTCCTACAAATACTTTCTCTTCAATCCCCACTTCTATTGATTACTAAGATGAATCCTTTTGTATTGCTGACACTTGCTGGGCTGACGACTCTAGAGAAATTCATCCTTGGTCAGGAATGCTAAACATATTATATAGTTGTGGCTGCACATTCTACAAAGTTTATGAAACTTAATTCCAACAACTTCAATGCAACTTAATTTCCAATGCAGAATTAAATGTTCTTCCTCTGCTGTGGAGCTCATTTGGGCAAGTTTAAGTCCACAGCCATGAGCAAGATTTTTGTTGCTGATAAAAAGGGCCTCCAACAGAGACTGGCATAAACAAGCAATGACATAGGCGTGCAAATAAATGTTGTCAGGAGGGATGGTATATGGGACTTGAAGTTTGTTTCAGTTTGATCTGAATGCCAGAGTTTGCAATTACAGCAGGAGAGGATTTTTTTTTAAACCAGTCTGAAAAATAAGAGGAAGGTGGCTTTTCATTCCAGTGAATGCAGAGGAAGTGTAGATGGAGAGTCTGTGAAAATGAACAAAGGTTAAAAATAGGAATTGAATTTCTTATATTTTTACTCCAAATATTAAGTTGTAGGAGGTTATTAATCCATTGGAAGACCAAGCAACCCAGATGTACTCATCAGACTGAAGGGGATGATGGATGGAACATGATATGCATGCACATATAAAATGATAGATGAGGAGAAAGGGAGCCCTCTTTGAGACTATTATAGAAGTGAAGGCTATACTTCTGTACACCGACATCCAGAACTGCTGGAAGACCATCAACTTGGTGAAAGATGCACTTTGCTCCACCTCAAACCTGTTAGACATCTCCATGTGCTGAGATACATGCTGACTGACACATTCCAGGTTGTAGGAGTACGTACTGAGGGTGAGGAGCTTGGCACAGCCAAAACAAGGGCACTGCAGAGAAGGACCACAGTCTAGAGTCCTTCAGTTACCAGACATTGAGGCGCTGAGACTAAGGCCCTCAAACAACAGAGCACGTGGTGGTGGTGGGGGGGGGGAGCTGGTGGCGTTGGAGAATGACAAGGTGCCACGGTAGTGGCAATGGTGTAAGTAGAAATGAATGATTCAATGTATAGTGATGGATATGTATGGATACAAAATTAAGATGGGAAGAGACTTTGAATGGCTTTACTTTTGTTAATAATTTATTGTGAATAAAGTGTATTTTTGGTTAAAAAAAAACTTGTTCAGGTAATGGTAGTTTCTCAGAGCTGGACAACAGAGGTAAAGCAATGAATGAAGGCCACATCTTCCACCTTGTTCAAATCTGAATGAGAATGTAGAGCCAAAACCAAATGATTAGTCAGCCATTTAACCTCAAACCATATTTACAAATGTTGTAACATACAACACGCCTCTTCTTATACATGAGGTACTTGATATATATTATTTCAGGCACAATGGAAGTAGTTTTGATAGTAAAAAGATGGACAGGGGTCTTAAAAGAACCACTGATATCCCATTACCTATTTGCATTCCAACCCTGACATATTTCACACCAATAATCTGCAGTGATGCTTAAAACCCAGTAACACCAAGGAATCAATCTGTCTTTTTTATATTCTTTTTAATTTAATCTTTATGGCACTGTAAAGCTTAGGAACAGTCATATTTACCTGAAAGACAATCTCAGTTGATAGATCACAACTGTTTCTGTATAATCTATGTATTCACCTCTGATTGGTAGAAGATCAATAGAAAGGTGCCCATGTGGTACCCAGTTTTTAAGTAGTTAAAATATCATATTATAAAATAAACAGTTTTTTTCTGAAAATAAAACATATGGAATTGCATGAACATGACTTACAGTCTTGTTTTAAAAGATACATTATATGCAAATCCTTCTTTTGAATACATGAAAAAATGCTTGTTATTTTCCCATTTAAAAAAATATATATAAACTTTCAATTGCTGCCTGGCAAGAATATTTGTGTTTCAATGGACTGGAGTCAGACTGTCTTACAATATAATCAGTCCTTCACTGAACATGTATTGAAAACAGGAGTCACTATGAGATGGGGAAACATTCTTTATAGAGAAGGGAAGTTGCTTGGAAAATCTGCTTTGAAACTAATGAAATAGCGACTACGTTATTTATTTAAGGGAGTAAACATTGGTGTTTGAGGTTTTCATATTTAGCCCCAAAAAAATGTGGTACAGGTTGTACCTCTCTTCTCTGGAACTGTGTGGTCCGGCAATTCCCATGGTCCAGCACGTTTAGGTATGCGCTGCTTAATGTCCGACTATGTATGCATCCATTGTCCTGTAATTATTCAGTTACCACAAACAAGTCCGCAGCATTTTAGAAAAAGCGATCGCTAGCTATAGGAAATTGTATACTGTATATCGACACTAATCTCACTGCCCCGCTCTTTTTCCACAGCCTTGTATCAGTCCCAACTAATTCCACTGCCCCGCTCTCTCCCCTCAACCGTGTCAGTCCCCGCACTGATCCCACTGCCCCATTCTCTCCCCATAGCCCTGTGTCAGTCCCCACACTGATCCCACTACCCCACTCTCTCCCCATAGCCCTGTGTCAGTCCCCGCACTGATCCCACTGCCCCACTCTCTCCCCATAGCCCTGTGTCAGTCCCCACACTGATCCCTACTTATAAATAAAAATTTTAAAGGTACACTACAGTATCCCATAAAGCTTTGCTAAGTATATAATATGGTGTTCACACAAAGTCCACATTGCAATTTCACAGAATGTATTGTGCAAGTTAAGCGGTGCATACCTGTACAAACTCCTTACAGACCGAGCTGGACTCGAACCCCAGTCCTGATCGCTGGTGCATTAAAGGCGTTGTGCTAACCGCTACACTAACCATGCCGCCCCACAGTATTATTTCCTGTTTCAAGCTTTCTTCTACCTTTGATATGTTTACATAGGGTGTTTCCTTTGGTGTCAATTTCTGTTTTCCTGCATTTTCTGTGGTCCGGCAATGGCCAGGTCCCAACGTCACCAGATTAAAGAGGTTCAACCTGTATTCTAAAGAGAAAATTGACAATAATTGTCAAAACATTGATATTGCAGTGGTCATTTCATTTATTCAAGTGACAAAAATTGCTTCTGATCACTTATTAATTGGAATAAACCAACAGAAATATCAGTTGGTACACAACCGGGACACTTTGCTGATAATCTAACCACCATTCCTCCCCACCCAAATGTGGCTCTGAACATAATTACCTACAGACATACAATGATCCAAGCATGTATGTATAAATACAAATCAATGGAAAATAAAACACAGAATAGATATTTATATATTTCATGTATAGTTTATGCATACAGCAACATTCAAATGTATTGTCCTATGCTTGTGTTTTAGGTGCTGACAGACACATTAGTTTTTATACGAATATTAAACATTGTGTAGTTTTACACCTGAAAAGTAAAAGTAAGTTAAAATATCACACAAATATAAAAAATATGTTTTGTGTATATGATAGGATGAATTTTGATCTTAAAAAATTAAATGTCATCTAAAAAGACTTTGCTTACAAACAGTTCCACACTATCATACAAGAGTTTCTGGTAGGGAATCTGCATTTTCCGTGGATAGGAGCTCCCAGATTTGCCACCGTTCCCTTTGCCATTCCACCCAGTCAGGCTCTGTTAAGCTGTTCTCCTTGTCTGACCGATTGGCCCATGTATCCTTCTCATTGTTGGTAGAAACCAAGTCCTGCCCTTTGGGTTTGGCTGCTGGCTGTTCAAACAACGTCGCCTCCATCTCTGCAGGCGGAGCTGAGCTTTGCTGAGTTTTGTGAAGTTTTGTCAAAGCTTGTTCTTGATGTACAACAGAGTTACTGGAATAACTTTGCCTCAGCGCACTGGGGTAGGGGGGAGGGGGGCGAGTCTCATTGCGATTGACGTCCCCATGCTTGAAACAAGTCAGCCATGGTTTCTTGTGTAAGAAAGAGGTTTCTGAGGTTTTCTGAATCTCCTCTGCACTTCCTGTGGAATGCTGGTCACGCCTGTGGCCCAGTGATTCGAGGCTGAGCTGAATATTCTTCTTACTTGCTGCCACTTGAGGACTACTGCAGACACGGCTCACAGGAGGATGAGCCCTGCATTCGGGTGCCCCTGCAGTTGTTTGGGTTCTTCGCACAGGCTGCTTCGAATTGTCTAGAGACAACGTGGAAGAGACCTGTGGCACAGGCCAGTCCACTGCAAGGTTCCCCTGTGACAAAGAACATTGTCTTTGTTGTAATGGACTGCTTTGGTAAATATCATCATATAAACCTAGGAAAGAAAGGATGAGACAGTCATTAGAACTTTAGTTCATATGACAACCTTTCAAAGCCATTGTACTTGAAGAAATTCCAAAAAGAGTTTTGAAGGGAAATTGCATTGAGCAAATTCTGCAATATTTGTGTCTTACATTTTTTGAAATGGATTTATATTTTATTGATTTGTTAATAAAATCAATAGGGCCAGAATTAATAACATCAGCATGTATTTTTGTTTCAACAGGACAAAGATGTAGCTCCAAAAGAAAAGGTGCCAGGCAAATCTATGTAAAATATTGCACTGCAGTCCAGTATGTAAGATTTAAAATGTCATCCAAGCTGTCTCAGCACTGTTTCAATTGTTTGCAATCTCTATGGGATGCTTAATCAGTGTGCCTTAAAATACTTGGACTGTTATTTCTCTCCACAGAGGTACACAATGGACGCTGCCAAGCTGGCTGTGCATGACTGCACAATTAACTCACGTATCTAACAAATATCTGTGGAACATAACAGATGCAAGTTATGACTTTTCTCTAATGGCACACAAAATGGTCATTACTTAAAAATTCAGTGCCAATAATCAAGAATGCCAATCAGCACTGCAAAATGAACAAGGCCCAGCTCACTAGTTGTAGAAGCCAATCTAATCTTTACACAGGCCAATCTCGGTAGCTCTCTGTGAAAGCAGTTCTCCACCAAAAGCCCCCAATACTCCAGGCAAAGGATGGAAGACCACAGAATAATAGCAAAAAACAAACTCCTGTGGGAGGTCAGAGGGTCAGGCAGCCTCTGTGAAAGCAGAGGGATGAATGACACTATAGGTCATGATGTAGGGCCTGGTGCAAAACAGGCCTTTTGCCTCCATAGTTGTTACTTGACTCACTGATTTCCTCAAGCAATTTGTTTTTGTTCCAGATAACAGCATCTGCATTTAATGTCTCCAATGCAGTAAAGGAGGTGATTTTCCCCATCGTGGCCCTATTAAGGAGCTATACAATTGATCTCATTTGCAATAGGTGAGAAGTGGCTTGACACTAAAAAGTTATCTTTTTTATCTCAGTTTGCCTGATTACTCCTTCTCCCCTCCCCCTCCCCCCCCCAGTATTTTATTTTAAAATCAGGTTGCCATTGATTCAGATTACAAAAGTGCTGGAGAAATTCACAGGTTACGCAGTATCATAGAAAGTAACTCATACCCCAAATGTCAACTGCCTGACCTACCCAGTTTCTCCAGCACATTTTTGCACTGCACTGGACCCCAGCATTGTAGTGATAGAGGACTACCACAAGGAGGAATCAGAGAAGAGTTTGTTGTATCTTGGGTAGATTAAAGATGGATGCCTCCACATGAGGTCTGGTTCTGTCTTAGTGCTATTTGTATAGTTAATAAATCTAGTTGCAATAAAAGAAATATCACATGGTACCAGGAGTGGAATAAACACCAGGAGTGTGCTGCTGTGCACAGGAGTGAAAGAAACATCACAGTGTGCATAGTGAGTAAGTCGATAATCAGCAGAGAAAAAGCTCCTGACACTGTAAAATGGACTGGAAATGTTGACCACGAGTGGAGGCTGTTTAAACAAAGATTTATGCTGTATCTGCAAGCCATTGGAATCGATAGCGAACCGGACACACGGAAGATTGCTCTGCTACTTACCATGGAGGGACCTCAAGCACTAGAGGTTTTCAACACATTTATTTTTGCCAAGGCAGAAGACCAGAGCAAATTCAACAAGGTTATTGAGATGTTTGATGAACACTATTCACCAAGAGAAATGAAACCTTCGAGAGGTATGTGTTTCGCTCATGCAGATAGCTGCAGGGAGAGAGCTTTGATACTTTTTAACAGACAAAAGTAAAAGCAAGAACATACAATTTCAGACCCGCTGCAAGATTCAATGATCCGTGATCAAATTGTGTTTGGGATTATGGATAAGAAAGCGCGAGAGATGTTGCTTTGAGAGACAGAGCTTACCTTAGCTGGAGCTATGAAGATATACCATGCCAGTGAATTAGCTCTGCAGCATGCGGAAAAGTTCAGAGAGAGTGCAAAAGCCAGTGAAAACTAAGGCATAGCCGCAGCCACTGTGTGTGTCCACACACATAAAAAAAAATGAGATATAGGAAACAACAAAAAGGTGGAGAGACATTCAAGTGGAAACAATGTGGCACTCTACATACACCAAAACAATGCTCAGCCTAAGGAAAAGTGCAAAGGACAGAATCACTATGCAAAGCAATCTTTTTCCAAAGGGGAACAAAACAGAAGTGAAAGTGTACTCACTATAGAAGAAATTGCCCTCAGTGATACATTTTCACTGGCATGCTAGTGCAGGAAGATTATAAACCAACAGACATTGAACAGCCAAGCATGAACAGAGTCGAGCATGCATATGGAACAAAAATTATTTTCAAGCTGGACACAGGGCAAAGGTCAACTTGATCTGTGAGCACAACATCAGGGCAATGAAGATAAAGTCATACATCCATGCAAATCCTGTACAGCTCCAAGTCCACAATGGACGAAAGGTACACATAAACATAAGGTGAAAGTTAAAGATAAAGAGCACCACCTCAGGTTCGCAGTAGTCCCAGATGGGCATAATTCACTGTTTGGTGACAAAGCATATGAAAACTTAAACCTAGTCAATAGGGTGTACCACATTAACAGTGATAATGAACAGAACAGCATAGAGAAAATAATGGATCAATTTCTCGAAATCTTCAAGGGGATTGGAGTTCTACCATTCACCTATAAGATACAGTTAAAGGAGGACACAGCCAGTAGTGCATGCCCCGAGGCAAGTTCCAGCGGCCCTAAAAGAAAAGCTCAAGCAGGAACTCGACTGAATGACATCACTAGGGGTCATAAAGAAAGTGGAGGAGCCCACAGAATGGGTGAATTCAATGGTGTGTGTCAAAAAGAAGAACGGTGACCCATGTGTGTGCATGGAGCCAGAAGACCTGAATCCTAATATAAAGAGGGAACATTATCCGATTCCAACCAGGGATGAACTTACATGTGAGATGGCCGGAGCAAAGTTTTTCACTAAGTTTTCCAGGGCTTCTGGCAAATAAAACTGCATGATGACAGCACAAAATACTGTACATTTAATACACCGTTTGGTCGATACTCCTGTCTGAGGATGTCTTTAAGAATTTCCTAAGCTCCGAAAGTGTTCCACAGGACAATGGAAAGCATCATAGAAGGCATAAATAGAGTACGTGTGTACATGGATGACATGATCCTATGGGGGATTCACACAAGAACAACACAACGAGAGGCTCATCAAAGGGCCTCAACACATATGAACGTTGGGGAAGGGAGGTGAAGGAGGGAGGGAAGGGAGGGAGGGAAAGAGGGAAATGAAAAAAAAAAAGTGCCTCAACACATCCAGAAGTATGGATTAAAGCTAAACAGAGAAAAATGTGAGTTTGGTGTGAAGGAATCACCTTTCTGGGAGATAAACTGTCAGAAGCAGGCGTAGAACCAGACAAGAGCAAGGTGAAAGTAATTTTAGAGATGCCCAGACCCAGTGACAAAAAGAGCATATTGAGAGTGCTGGGAATGATCAATTTCATTGGTAAATTCACACCAAGCCTGTCTTCCGAAACAATGTACCTAACATAGGTGTATCTAGGATATGGCAGTTAGGGCAGAGAGAAGGGGTGCCACTTGCAGGAAGGAACCAATGTCCTTGCCTAACCCCCTCAATATCCAAGTCCCTAGCCCAATAATTAATCTCCTTTCAGGGGTGCAGTGCTGTACTGCTGGGGCTAACTTGAGTGCCCCAGAGCGCCGCTCCTGGCCAGCATCTCATCAGGCCAGTTCGAGGCTGATCCAGCCAGCAAGCAGCACCTGGTGACAGTCCACTCTGGCTGCCAACTGACAGCCCACCCCGGCCACCTGCTGACAGCCCTGCCGATAGCCTGCCACAGCCACTCGCCGAATAAATAATCTGTGAATTGATGGGTGTTATTGTTATTAATTTATTTAAACATTGCATCACAAAAATAAGAAATACTCATTGATGGAACAAACTGAACAAAGTAGTTCAAAGTACAAAATAAAATCTTAGCTAAATATGTTACTTCATAGAGTCACAACCTGTATCCACAACCTTTGTGTGTTGGTGGTGGTGTGTGTGCATTTTTTATTAAATGGGGGAATCGCCGATGTCAGTGGCAGACCTAGGGAGCCATTTGACTAAGATACACCACTGGTACTTAAGCAAATTGTTTCAGGACAAATGTGAATTTAAGTGGACAGACAACAATGAGGAATATTGGGGATGACTGAAGACCATTTTAACTACAGAACCAGTCTTTTGACATTCTTTGACGCATCCAGAAGGATAAAATTATCTACGGACTCTTGAAATGATGGAATAGGTGCCATACTACTTCAGGCTGTGGGAGAAGATTGGAGGCCAGGACGATGATAACATCTGAATGTTGATGTGCACAGATCGAGAAAGAGCTTCTCAGTCTGGTCTTTGGACTCAAGAAATTCCAATGTTAAACACGAGATTACGCATGATACAATATAATTGGTTACACAGGCTATACACCACGCCCCAAAAGTTAAATAAATGGGACCCAACAGTATCAGACAGATGTTTTCGCTGTAAGAAGGAAACGGGAACAACAGTACATTCAATTTGGGCATGTGAGAAAGTGGAAAAGTTTTGGGAAGATCTAAACCAGGTATTAAATAAAATCACAAAAAGCAACATACCAAAAAATCCAGAGATCTTTCTTCTAAGTAATATAAGAAGTAAAGAACTTGGACTCGATTTGGATGGAGCACAAAAAAGATTTATTATGATAGCCTTAGCTGTAGCAAAAAAATGTATCATGTCAACCTGGAAATTAGAAGATAGCCTGAGAATACAGCAATGGTACATAGAAATGAATAAATGTATTCCATTGGAAAAAATAACATATAATTTAAGAAATAACATCACAGTATTCAAACAAATTTGGGAACCGTACATGGAATACAATAGAGAAGTCCTACCGCAGACCTCCACCGCCTAAAATGACAGAAGAAGACGAAATGAACTGACCCAGTATGTAAAATTAGTAGACACAAATTTCTTGTTTAATTTCATTGTGTGATGACATTGTTTAATGGGTTCAATGTATCATGTGTGTTGGGCGTTGGGTGGGTGGGGAGGGGGGGTGAGGGAGGGAGAGAAGGGAGGGGGAAAAGGGGAGAAAATGACACTGTGTATATTCAAGAGGGAAATGTTTGTGTGTATTTTGGTCAGTATGGTTCATAGTGCGAAAAATTTAAAAAAAAATTTAAAAAAAAGAAATTCCAATGTTATGTGGATGGTCTACCAACATTCGTGGAAGAGACAGATCACAAGCCATTAATAGCGATCATCAAGAAAAATCTCAGTGAAATATCACCGTTAATCCAAAGACTGAAACGACAACGTTATGACTTAAGGGAAACTTATTGTGTACGCTGATGCATTATCCCGGGCAACGATGTGGAGTGAAGCACACAATGAGAGTTCCACAGAGACAGATGTGAATCTCCATGTGAATCTGGTCACTGAATATCTTCCCGTATCTGACATGAAATCCAAGCAGATCACAGCTGAAACAGAAAAGGACACAGTTCTACTGAAGGTCATCAAGAATCTGAATGAAAAATGGCCTAGAGGTGAATGTTAGCCATACTGCAACATCAGAGCTGAGCTCAGTGTTGGCAATGGGCTTTTACTCAGACCAAGCAGAATTGTCATTCATCAATCACTGAAAACGCAAGAGTCACTGCAGGAACAGACAGATGCAGAATATCCAGCTTGCACAGCAACAGAGGAAACACCACCAGTGCTGGACAATAGTGGATCAGCAGAGCCGACACATGCATCTATGTTAAGATCCGGTTAGATACATTTTTACATGATAGAGGAATTGGGGGATATGAGGAGAAGGCAGGTAGGTGGAGTTAGGTCATAAATTAGATCAGCCATGATCGTATTGAATGGCGGAGAAGGCTCGATGGGCCAGTTTTGGCCTACTCCTGTTCCTACTTCCTATGTTCCTATCCACACTAGTTGTCAAAGCACTTGACAGACAATCTCTAAAAGAAAAAGAACTGCACACTTAAAAGTCTGTGCTGTTGATGTTCATGTCATGTTTGTGTTGAACTTTAAATTGAAAGAATGCGGCATTAATGTGTCATGTTAGATTAAACATCTCAAGGAAAGGGGGTGTAGTGATAGAGTGCTACCACTAGGAGGAGCCAGAGATGGGTTTGTTGCATCTTGGGTAGATTCAAGATGGATGCCTCCACATGAGGTCTGGTCTGTGAGTGTTCTGTATTAGTGCTGTTTGTGTAGTTAATAAATCTAGTTGTTTAAAAAAAACCCAAGTTTCTTCATTGTAACATCACAAGCATCTACAGATTTTCTTGTTTACCTGCCAGTGATTCAGATTTGATATTAACTGAAGCACATTGATCCTGTGGAAATAATTCCCATTCTACTAAATAATTGTATCAATAGAGTTAATATTACAGATAATAAATAAACGGAGCAGAATCGGCCCATTCTGATACAAACAAAAAAAATTACCTGGCAATGTTCAATTTAATGTTGAAACCCCAAAGTTGAAACAATTTTCAGATTGAGATGAATGCTGAATATTTAATTTTACACTCCACTGCCTCATTATCCTCCTGCCCATAATAATACAGCGGTGAAGCCCAGCAGCACAGATACTAAACTAACCAAAGGAAATAGGGACAATGAGTCTGCATTTGCTTTTCTCATTCAAATCCCCAGTCTTCTATTTTAATGAATGCAGTATCTCTTCACCAGACCTGCCTGATTCCTGATTAATGCAACATTCAAAGGAGGGTATTTTCTCACACTAACTGTAGAAAGCAGCACAACCCTGCTTACATTGACATGGGAGTGGTTATGGAGCACATGAGACAATTACATTATCTAACTTCATGGGATGCTTTGGCTTTCAAAATCCATTTACCAAGTTTTCCTTGATGATGCAAAGGAGCATATTGTAGTGATCTACACATACACATCTCACTGACAAAAGGCAAAGGAGGAAAAACCCAACACCCAACCCCAACCAACCAATTTTCCCCTGCAGCCGCTGCAACCGTGTCTGCCTGTCCCGCATCGGACTTGTCAGCCACAAACGAGCCTGCAGCTGACGTGGACTTTTACCCCCTCCATAAATCTTCGTCCGCGAAGCCAAGCCAAAGAAAGAAAGACACATAGGATGAACATGTCAGCCTGTATACTTAGGCAAATGGTCCCATCAATCAGTTTCCAGTACATTGACTTTAGGTTTATGTTACTGCTCTTTGTATAATGATACATTGTTCTAAGCTTCAAGTAATTTGATCCTTACTTGGCTCAAATTATTAACCACATTATTTTGTTGTAATAATGTGCTGTTATCACATATAACTGTAAATAATGTGTGTGTGTGACTACAAATTGCTTCATTGTCCTGTTCTGACAGATGCAGATTCCTCAAGATAATTAGTGCCACAGTTGCAAGGTGATACCATGACAAAAAGAGATAGCACCGTGCTAAACTCCAAGACAAACAAATGATTTTTCTGCAATCTCTAAAGTTACTATTATTGTACAAGAGTTTCAAAGTGTGGGAACTGTACGTGTGGCATAAACCTTACCTTTTTCAGGGCATGAAACAGGAGAGCTGTCCCTAGATTTAGATTTCAAGTGTCCAACTAAAGCATATTGTTCAGGAACTTTATAGAGTTTTTCAGAAGCAGGGCTGAGGTCATCTGACCTTTGTACTAACAGCCTGTCTGTGAGAACTGGAGAATTATTATCATAGGGTGAGACTTCTCCACTTGAGATCTTGTTGGAGTCAGTAGATGAATGTCTTCCTCCCAAAGTATAGGGGACCTCTGCCGTCGACAGATCTGGATTCCTGTTAAAGATGATCACAGCCAATTACTAATTGCACCAAACCACTTTGAACTCTCATGTTTTGAGCTCTTGTAGCAAACAAGAGCTCAAAGCACAAACCAGCACACTCAGTCCACAGAGCTGCTGAAGAAATAGCTGTTATTCCTATTATTAAGATAACACTTTTTTTAAAGTATTTAAAAAAAAAAGATGTTGCACAATTTTGTCATAATTTTTTTGAAACTCTTTAGTTCCAAGGCAACATGGAAACCAGGGAGCATGGAAAGCATTATAAAGCAAGTCACCTGCTGAAACATTGGAGTGTGCAAATAATTGTATCGTGGAGTATCAGATACAGAAACAAATATTACTTATTGTCATACAATAAAACAGAAATTTTGAGTAATATTACACAAAATTGCCTTTGGTCTGCCTTAAGGCAAAGATTAATCATTAGCACTGACCAGCACCCCTTGCAGTCAGAGTCATCGAGTGCCTGTGGATTCCCCTCCAGTGCTCCCACAGCCTCTGTTGCTGCATGAGACTCCAGTTCGGCAACCCGAGCCCAGATCCAAACCTCCAACATGATGAGGAAGCTGTCAGCACCCAGGCCCCTTCAGGAGCCCTCCTTACCATGAGCATCCTCTCGATACCTGGTCCTCATGAGTCTTTTGACCTCAATTTGCCAAAAGCCCACAACCCTGTGTGGGTTCCTCTCCCACAAGCCGCTAACAGCCTGTGTGTATCCTACAGTTGCAGAGCCTTTTGCTGGTTCCCCAGCGTGTTCACCGTCTGTCAGTTTTAATGTACGTAGTTACACAGCCAACCAAGTTATCAATCATCTGCATGGACTCTTCTGCCTCTTTGCCAGAAGTTTGCAAGTTCACTTCTTGTTTTAGCAGATAATTCAGGCTGGTATTTCCTCCATTACAAAAGGAGAGTAAAACCTTGACCCCTCTTGTCTTCTTTAGGACAATACAAAAGCTGTACAATCTTGTTCATGGCAACTACAGTGGAAATCTTCTCGTGTCTTATTCAACACCTAACCTAAAGACAGTTTTCCTCTTGATCAGTCCCCATTCTGTAGCTCTGTGGTTGGAATGTTGCCTTCCAAGCCTGCCCATATTCCACCAGTGGATATGTTCAAAACAATTGCTTTCAATAGCTATGGAGCATTTTGATAGGAAAAGAGCCATGCAAATGCGAAGTCTCTCTTTTACTGATACTTTCTGGAGTTCTTCTGGATGTGATAATGCAGCGTGAAGAACAGGAAACCTTTCACAGTTTTCACATTTGTGTCTGCACAGTAAGTTTCAGCTTCGCTGCTGCAGGATGAACAAGTTCAAGGAAAAAGCCTTTTGGCTTTGCATCAACTGTAAACTAACTGTAACTGCTTGCACACAATCTGAGGAAAATTATGGCCCCTTTCCTCCTGCATACTGAGAAAAGCCTGAATGGATTTTTATATATACAATCCTTGTGATCAGAAAACTTCAGTTCACCCTTCCTAGCCAAATCTCCACCCAGGTCCCGGAGGTGGAAGCCAGGCCTGTTAAACCACTGGTAGAAATTTATTATATACATTTTATCATCCAATAAAGTTAATCATAAAAGTGAACACTCAACAATAGGTGACATTTCTGCCCGCTAGCATTTTAAATATTCATACCAAGCAAGGAGACAACTTTTTTATAATTCAACAAATACTGTAATTGGAGTTCAAAGTCCATTTTTACACAGATCAAATGAGGGCTATGCTATCCAGAAACACTATATGAACATCCTTCATTAACTTCATAGCAACAGGTGTCAACTATTCATCCATCTTAGCTAGTTCCTTTTTTGCAATCTTGGAATTGCCAGCTAGGCCCATACTTAATGCTCTTCCAAGTAACACTGTGCTTTATGTAAATAATAAATACTGGAGCCACTACACACTAGTAATGGAGAGAACAAATGTTTTGGGGGTGGATTGGCCTGTTTGATTCATTTTTAATGCCTTTCTTTAACTGACTGGTAAACTTGTGTCATTCACTCCATTTATTTTGGTTCCTATCCAGAATTATTCAATAGGATGAGTCAGCTCCAATAAATAGTTGCACCTATTATGAATCTAGGTGCTGTCTGGTAATCAACAACAACAATAGGATTTCCCCAGTCCACTTCGGCTTCTCACTAATTTGTCAAATTTACTTTGTCAGACCACAGAACATAAAAAGGCAAATAAAATTTCAACTTTATGTTGGAGTGATTGTTGCCGGACAAAACTGCAAGATCGACTGAACATTGCATACCTGGTTGTAAGTAATAATTCCAAGAAAACTTGCTGCTCTCTTCTGAGTTGCCTTTGTCACAAGCCAAGTATCGCAGCCACTCTGAGGTGGCACAACAAAGCAACCAGTCAATGCCAGTAAATGTTAAACTGGCCAGAAGGGTCCATATCCTAAAAGCATTTTTGATCCACAAGTTTAATGCTGATATACTCTCCAGGAGGGGCTGTGACGGACATTATTATCTCACTGCTGCCTATTGTATTAGCCACAGCAATCACAATTCAAAAAGTGCTTCATTATTTTAAATAATTAAAAAAAAGAAACACACTTCACTTCCACATATGTGGCTGATTCAGTCTTCAGCTCAACAGCCAAAATTAAAATTGTTTTATATTTTTAAAATCAGACTATATATTGTAGACTTTATCCATATTATATGTATCAGAACAGAATGCTGATGTTTACATTTTTCACACTGAAATTTCTCCTGATATTTTCTTTAGAGGTCTGTTGGATATATGTAGGATGAGCTCCTATCTTGACTGTGCATGCTCATGTCTAACTTACTGATAGCACAGAAGGAAACAAACTCACAATGGGAAGAACTACTCACGATGATTGTGAAGCTTTTCTCCGCAGCAAATAGTCCACAACGTCGGGATCTGTCTCTAACAAGCTCATCAGCACCTCATTCTGTAGCTCTGGGGGCACCTGAAAAACAAGGCAGATCAGGCTATAGACTGAATGGTCCTAATTCACCAGGAGACACTGCACATTTCCACCACACAAGGAGTGAGTAATGACACCTCCTTTCTTTGTATTTGTATTCAGTTGAGAAAGAACTTTCAAAGCTTGTATCTTTGGCAGGAAATACCTTTTTCCAGCACCTGTTCATCTGATGTCAGACCCTTACAATGTCATTGTTGTCCCATCACAGGAAACGAACGATTCTAACCAAAATCACACCATGAAGCAAAAACCACAATTTTAATTAAATAAAATGTAAAATGTCAAATAAAAATAGGGAAATATACATATTCTTCAAATTGCTTTTCAATTTTATCTAAAATCAATTCCTTAGCGTTTATTTTAAAATACAAACACCCCCCGCCATCCCCGTAGATCCTGCAGTTTCTTGTCTGGGAGGAGCAGTTCGCATATTGCTTTCGGTGGTACATTGTCATTGTCATTAATAAAACAGAAAATGTGATATTCCACAAAATTTTATTTAGTCTACCGTAAAGCAGTCAGGAGGCCCTTTCATACCAGACCTCCACCTGCAGGCCGGCTATAAGTGCAGAGGGAAAACATGAACTTACCTTTCATGGAGCATCCCTAAAAGCTGCTCCTGCGTCACATTCATGTTGAGTGGCACCTCATAGCGCCCTCTGGAGCCAATGCAGGTGGGGCAATTGGTGCCGTAGCAACACCCTTCATAAACACATGACAGAGCAATGGCCGTCTTCCCTACCCATAATCCTCCATGCAGCTGGAACTGCTCTGTGTTTCCCAGTACAGTTCCAGCTGTGTGAGGGATTATGGGTAGGGAAAACAGCCATTGCTCTGCCACATTTTGAGCCACTGACCAGCAGCCCCCAAAGGCCAAAGTGGCCCATTGAGGTGTTGGAGCAGTCGGTGGGGCTATCACAGCCCACACCTGACGCCCCATGATGGCCCCTGCCCTGATGGACCTTGCTACAGCCGCTTCTGCCCTGATGCCTCCCCACTGGCTACCTGTGACCTGATGGCCCCTGCTGACCGCTCCTGCCCTGAGGGGGTCATGGAGGGAGAAGGGTGAGTGGGTGTGAGAGAGAGGGAAGATGGGTCGCTGGCTGACTGCGTCAACCACCCACCTCTATCCAGCTGCTGCAGCAGCTATACATTTATGTGAGGCAGGGGAGCGCAGCACTCTGCCGATTATCCTTCCCTGAGAAAGATTGCAGTCAGCGCCTTGGAGCCGACCACAGCACATTCATAGAGGTAAGTCTCCCGATGTAAGGGTGGAGAATCTCCACCTTTACGGTCAGGCTTTTGCACTGCATGAAAGAGCCTAGTGATTCACGATCAGCAGAAATTGCCAAGCACCCCTTACAATCAGAGAAAGAGAAGCAAAAGAGAGAGTCTCCAGTCAGTCAGTTTCCATGGATTCGCCTCCTGTGCTCCCACAGCCTCTGCAGCCACACAGACTCCAGTCCAAATGATCACTAACCTGAGGTCCAGATGCACACCTCTGACACGACCCTGAAGCCTACAGCACCCTTGGCACCCTTTCACAATTCATTTCTGATACCTTCTGCCAGCCTTGAGCCAGTCTCCAGCAGCCCACAGCTGCATGGGTTCCTCATCTCAAGTCACAAACAACCCGCCTAATGCCTTTGTGCTCTTCAGCCTCAGAGCTGCTCACTGGTCCACCACCGTGGTCACCATCTAGTGGGTCATCTCCTCTACTTCTCAAATGTGGAGTGGTCCCCCATTTTCTGGTGCCCTGTGCTAGTCCTCTACTTTCCTGAAGTCTGCAACTGTTCATGGCTGCTGCAGACTATAGGCGGTGTCATCCTGGGCCCAGACCCTGCGGCTGCAGGATTTTAAATAAACCACAGTCAGTTCCTTTAAAAGGTATTTAAAGCTTGTACAGAGCTGAAGGCAGTCGGACTGGGCAGTTGAACCCCATAAGGGATTGCTGTGTCTCCGCTGCCTGCAGGTCTACGCCAACGGCAGCACTGCAGTAAAAGCAGCTCTGTAGATGTTATTAAGGAATGCAAGTTTCATGCAAAATTTCCGAGGAAGTACAAGTGCTACTGCACTTTCTTGACCGTTGCAATTTCATTGAGGATATTCAGTAGGTACTCAGGTATTCTCAGTGAGATTGGCAACATTGTACTTCAAACAGATGAGAAGAACTGCTTGTAAATGGCACTTGTTCTACCTTGTGTGGACAGATTCTGGAATTTACTACATTGGGGCTCAGCACACAAATTCTATGTGAGGGGTTAAACTTTGAATCAAATTACTAATTTTGGAGAAACAGAAAATGCTGGAAATACTTGGTGGATCAGACAAATCAATGGAGAGAGAAAAACAAAGTTTGCATTTCAGATGATGGCCCTTCATTATCCACCAATTTATTTTTACTGCTTCTGTGATATTGCATCAGGAATGTGGTGAGTGCATGACACCATCTCCCCATCTCTTCACACACACATGGAGATGCCAGCGGTTGTTGTCAATTGCAAGGACAGCAAGCATTGATATTTTTCACATCAATACAATGTCATATTTTGGACCCTTCTGTTCTTGGCATGCGACATTGCAACTATGAGTTTTACAAATGTTATTGCATTAACCTTTTGTAGAGTAGGTCTTTTGTATTCAATTAATTTTGCTCCTGGTTGTGTGCCAGTTGCTGTTGTGTGTGAGGTTCTAAGAACCAGGAAGAGGCTCTCAGCTCCGGCTCTCTCAGTTTCCAACTCCTTTTAAAGTTCTTTTTTTCAGCCATTGATCCCTTTCCCAAGATCTGATAGTTTTCAGTCTAACTCTTCACTTCTCCTTCACCTCTTCTACTTCTTTGGCCTATACTTGTTATTGCACTGTCCTTACCTACAGCAGTATTCAGGGACGTGGACCCACAGCAACATCTTTGCTGCTTCTCTGTGAAACTTCCCACTTAAATAAAATTTGTACCATTGTCTCCTTTTGACTAGAGCTGCAGAGGTTTTTTTAAATTGTCCATTGCAGAACTGAGATAATTTGAGAGCACAGAAGGCAAATCCAAGAGCACTTGGTGACAGAAGGGTCTCTCTTTTGCTTCACTTTCTCAAATTGATGGGGGCACTGGGCAAGTGGCCACAAAAATTGGTGAGGGCACTGGCAAGTGGCCACAAAAAGTTGGTGGGGGCACTGGGCAAGTGGCCACAAAAAGTTGGTGGGGGCACTGGGCAAGTGGCCACAAAAAGTTGGTGGGGGCACTGGGCAAGTGGCCACAAAAGTTGACAGATTTTGTGTATTTATTATATGACAATAAAAGAATATTGATCTTCATGAGCTATGGTGATTCAGTTCAAAGTTTGAAGTTGAAATAATTATCTACAAATTTACTTTGTTAACCTTTAAAAACATTGTAACAGTTAACACAATCAGGAATATGCTGAACATTATACCAAACTAGCAAAATAATGGAAGAATATCTTGCTTATTCAAGTACTATTCCTTTCTTAGAGCCATTTCAGCTAATTAGTTTATTTAAACAATGGTATTGTTCACAGATTACCACTGTATCTATTGAAAACAATGCGAGGCCTATTCTAGCCAAAGCATTTCTACAAACACCCCTTTGTGATCCAAAGTGACAACTTGCATGAATGGTAACATTATTTCCAAAAGACATTACCAGGTGGAAATAGATTAGTATAACCATTTATTTGATAAAGGGCTAACATAATATGTTTTTTAGATAGATTTTGTATGATTTTTCTGGTCTGAAGAATGTCAAGAGGCTTCGGCATTGGTCGACCAAATGACATATGAATGACCAAAACTCGAAATCCCTGTTTACTTACATGAGTTTAGACAGCATACTAGAAGAGGTACAAGGACTGCTTAAAGAAATCTCTTGGTGCCTGCCACATTCACCACCGCCAGTGGGCTGATATCACTTCCAACCGTGCATCTTGGCGCCTCACAGTTCGGCGGGGAGCAACCTCCTTTGAAGAAGACCGCAGAGCCCACCTCACTGACAAAAGA
Source organism: Narcine bancroftii (assembly GCF_036971445.1). Classification (NCBI taxonomy): domain Eukaryota; kingdom Metazoa; phylum Chordata; class Chondrichthyes; order Torpediniformes; family Narcinidae; genus Narcine; species Narcine bancroftii. Next base: position 41,323,423 of record NC_091475.1, read on the forward strand.
CAAAGGAGGAAAAACCCAACACCCAACCCCAACCAACCAATTTTCCCTTGCAACCGCTGCAACTGTGCCTGCCTGTCCCGCATCAGACTTGTCAGTCACCAACGAGCCAGCAGCAGACATGGACATACCCCTCCATAAATCTTCGTCCGCGAAGCCAAGCCAAAGAAGGAAAAAGAAGTGAGGTAATTAAAGAGGTGGGACTTACTATTCATTAGCTCATTGTTCACGGAACACCTGCAATTAAATTTAGACTCCAAGCATTCCGGGAAATTTATAAGAGGTCGAGGAGATAAAACATCAGAACAAGAATGAGTCCTTATTCCTGTTCCGATCTTTTTTCACAGACTGCATTCTGGGAAATTGGGAATAATAGACAACCCCTAAAATCATCCAGTCACACCAGTAGGGATTAGAATCAAAATTGGAAGAGCTGCTCCTTGGCCTCTTTGAGCAACAACCAAAACCCTATCCTTCTACCCAAAGTTAATGGATCCCCCAACTCTCTCCCTCTATGTGTTCCCTGCTGCACTGGCAGAATACCCAACAACACGTGAACAGTCAGTGAAGTATGTCTGTACAAATCTTCAACATATGTCACCAGATGGTACGAAAGTTGGTGTTTCAAATAAAAAGCCAATGCCAATTACCACATCCATAAATAAATGCACAAACTCAATATTTCTCCATTCAATGAGGAAGCAAACATTTTGGCATAATCAGGCATGCATCTCCATGCTTATACGACTTCTAGAGTGGGACCCACCCACATTACCAATCAGACTTTAGAATGAATTGTGCTATTTGAAGATTTATTTTGGCACAACAGTTTTATATTGAACATTATGATTCTATAACTCAATCTCCAATGCTATCAAGGTAACATGGAATAAAATTAGTTGAGGCAGAATTGGCATTTATTTAGGGAATAATGAATTTAGGCAATTCATGCTCGAGATGATCATTGAGTCAGAAGGTCATGCTGCACAGTTGTTGGTGCCATTTTTCACAGTGGATGTTAGACAGAAGCTCTCACGTGGTTTAAACATTCTGAGCCAAGATTCATCCCTTAACCAATGTCACATATGGGGAAAAAGACAGATTTCCTTATCATACTCACTTGACCTTTAGTTGGAACTTCTCTGCATGCAAATTGGTTGCGGCAAGGACTGCAGAAAGTATTTTTTTTTTAAATTTTTATGAAAAGAATATCAGTACACACACACAAAGGATTCAATGAATATTTGCAAATATACAAAAAAAATTATATCCTTAAAATGCACATTAAGCCTAGAAATAACCCCTCCATACCTCAAGAGAAAGGTAAAGAAACAGTGGACAGAGGGGGAGAAAAAGAGCTGGCATCAACATTTAATACAATCAAAAAAGAAATAAAAATATTAAATTACTAACAAAGGATGAAAATTAAATATAAAGTATTTTAAAAATAGACTAAACTATCCAGGCATTTAAATAAGGTTGCCAAATATCTATGAACATGTTATATTCATTTATAAGATTATAAGTAATTTTCTCCAGGGATATACAACCTTGCATTTCCATATTCCAACGATCAATATTTAAGAGGGAATCGGATTTCCATGTTACCGCTATACATTTCCTGGCTATTGCTGAAGTGATTTTAATAAATTTGGATTTACATTTGGGGACAGCCAAATTCCCCAAAAGGAACAATTGTGGATCAAGAGGGAAGTCCACCCCCATAATTTTTGTTAATATTTCCCCATATTTTATCCAAAAAGGTCTTAATTTCATCTATAACTAGGTAGAATGTATAAAAGTACCAATATCTTCTTCTTTGGCTTGGCTTCGCGGACGAAGATTTATGGAGGGGGTAAAAAGTCCACGTCAGCTGCAGGCTCGTTTGTGGCTGACAAGTCCGATGCGGGACAGGCAGACACGATTGCAGCGGTTGCAGGGGAAAATTGGTTGGTTGGGGTTGGGTGTTGGGTTTTTCCTCCTTTGCCTTTTGTCAGTGAGGTGGGCTCTGCGGTCTTCTTCAAAGGAGGTTGCTGCCCGCCAAACTGTGAGGCGCCAAGATGCACGGTTTGAGGCGTTATCAGCCCACTGGCGGTGGTCAATGTGGCAGGCACCAAGAGATTTCTTTAAGCAGTCCTTGTACCTTTTCTTTGGTGCACCTCTGACACGGTGTCCAGTGGAGAGCTCGCCATATAACACGATCTTGGGAAGGCGATGGTCCTCCATTCTGGAGACGTGACCCATCCAGCGCAGCTGGATCTTCAGCAGCGTGGACTCGATGCTGTCGACCTCTGCCATCTCGAGTACTTCGACGTTAGGGATGTAAGCGCTCCAATGGATGTTGAGGATGGAGCGGAGACAACACTGGTGGAAGCGTTCTAGGAGCCGTAGGTGGTGCCGGTAGAGGACCCATGATTCGGAGCCGAACAGGAGTTTGTTGACCTCACCAAAGCCTTCGACACCGTGAGCAGGAAAGGGCTTTGGCAAATACTAGAGCGCATCGGATGTCCCCCAAAGTTCCTCAACATGATTATCCAACTGCACCAATATCTCTCTTCTTCTCTTTGGCTTGGCTTCGCGGACGAAGATTTATGGAGGGGGTAAAAAGTCCACGTCAGCTGCAGGCTCGTTTGTGGCTGACAAGTCCGATGCGGGACAGGCAGACACGACTGCAGCGGTTGCAAGGGAAAATTGGTTGGTTGGGGTTGGGTGTTGGGTTTTTCCTCCTTTGCCTTTTGTCAGTGAGGTGGGCTCTGCGGTCTTCTTCAAAGGAGGTTGCTGCCCGCCAAACTGTGAGGCGCCAAGATGCACGGTTTGAGGCGTTATCAGCCCACTGGCGGTGGTCAATGTGGCAGGCACCAAGAGATTTCTTTAGGCAGTCCTAAAACACCTAAAACATATATTTGAGATTTCTGATTTGCTATTATGTAACTTTTGAGATGTGACCTACAGTTGATGTAAAAAACTGAGATGTATTATTGTATATCTTGAATTAACAAGAGCTGTCATACTATCCAAACATAAATTTGACGAGTATTGTTGATCAATTTCACTGCCCAAATCCGATTCCCATCTCTCCTGAGATCTATGTAACCCAATTTTTGGGCTTTGGTAGAAAGTGTTTTATTGATCATAAATTGTTCTGGGAGTTCTAAAGTCATGAAATGCTCTATAGAAATGCCACTGCATTCTTTCTTAGCGATAGAAATCTGGAATTCCTTCTCCTTTGGAATGAAGCTTTAAAGAATATGATGAATGGTGCTGTGCACTATTGGTGAAGAACAATGGATTAAGACAGTTGAAAGAAATTGGGTTGATCAATCATGGAGTTCAAGTCGATAAGGTCAGCCCCTCAGCCTCCTATACTCCCCTTATAACTGAAGCCTTCCAGTCCTGACAAAATCCTTATGAATTCTTTTTGCACTCTTTCCAACTTGATAATATCACAGGTAAACCCTCCCCACCATCAAAATCATCTACAGGGAATGCTGCCGTCATCAAGAATCCTCAGCACCCAGCACACACTCTGTTCTCACTGCTGGCATCAGGAAAGAGGTATAGATGTCACAAGACTTGCACCGCCAGGTTCAGGAACAGCTGCTGCCCCTCAACCATCAGACTCCTCAACAAAAAACTCAACCAGGGACTCATTTAAGGAATCGTACTTGTCCACTTTAAAGTCTCTCTGTATTGCAGTTTGTTTACATTTCTTTATTTGTTGACATGTTTTTTTGCACTACCAATAAATGGTACTTCTGCCTCGCCCACAGAAAAATAGAATCTTAGGGTTATATGTGATGTCATGTATGTACTCTGACAATAAATCTGAAGTAATTGGGCAACAGACTGCAAATGTGGTCTCAACATCATTTTACACAGCTGTAATACTGTATGGTGTCCCAGTTTTTGTACTCAATGCCTTGACAGATGAAGGCAAGCAAATACCTTTCTCAGCACCTTGTTTACTAATAAAAAATCACTTTTAGGGAATCTGTACCTTTCAGTTCTACGACACTCTTCAGGACCTACCATTTACTGTGCAAATCCTGACCTGTGCAAATCTTGATGGAGTTTGACTGAACTAAATGCATCACCCGCACTAGTCCAAGTTAAATTCCATCTTGGCCCACTTCCCCAACTGATCTAGATCTTGTTATAACCTTTATTGTTCTCCAGACCACTAATTCTCATGTCATCTGCAAACATGCTAATTACATTGTTTCTTTGGCTTGGCTTTGCGGACGAAGATTTATGGAGGGGGTAAAAAGTCCACGTCAGCTGCAGGCTCGTTTGTGGCTGACAAGTCCGATGCGGGACAGGCAGACACGGTTGCAGCGGTTGCAGGGGAAAATTGGTTGGTTGGGGTTGGGTGTTGGGTTTTTCCTCCTTTGCCTTTTGTCAGTGAGGTGGGCTCTGCGGTCTTCTTCAAAGGAGGTTGCTGCCCGCCAAACTGTGAGGCGCCAAGATGCACGGTTTGAGGCGTTATCAGCCCACTGGCGGTGGTCAATGTGGCAGGCACCAAGAGATTTCTTTAAGCAGTCCTTGTACCTTTTCTTTGGTGCACCTCTGACACGGTGTCCAGTGGAGAGCTCGCCATATAACACGATCTTGGGAAGGCGATGGTCCTCCATTCTGGAGACGTGACCCATCCAGCGCAGCTGGATCTTCAGCAGCGTGGACTCGATGCTGTCGACCTCTGCCATCTCGAGTACTTCGACGTTAGGGATGTAAGCGCTCCAATGGATGTTGAGGATGGAGCGGAGACAACACTGGTGGAAGCGTTCTAGGAGCCGTAGGTGGTGCCGGTAGAGGACCCATGATTCGGAGCCGAACAGGAGTTTGTTGACCTCACCAAAGCCTTCGACACCGTGAGCAGGAAAGGGCTTTGGCAAATACTAGAGCGCATCGGATGTCCCCCAAAGTTCCTCAACATGATTATCCAACTGCACCAATATCTCTCTTCTTCTCTTTGGCTTGGCTTCGCGGACGAAGATTTATGGAGGGGGTAAAAAGTCCACGTCAGCTGCAGGCTCGTTTGTGGCTGACAAGTCCGATGCGGGACAGGCAGACACGACTGCAGCGGTTGCAAGGGAAAATTGGTTGGTTGGGGTTGGGTGTTGGGTTTTTCCTCCTTTGCCTTTTGTCAGTGAGGTGGGCTCTGCGGTCTTCTTCAAAGGAGGTTGCTGCCCGCCAAACTGTGAGGCGCCAAGATGCACGGTTTGAGGCGTTATCAGCCCACTGGCGGTGGTCAATGTGGCAGGCACCAAGAGATTTCTTTAGGCAGTCCTAAAACACCTAAAACATATATTTGAGATTTCTGATTTGCTATTATGTAACTTTTGAGATGTGACCTACAGTTGATGTAAAAAACTGAGATGTATTATTGTATATCTTGAATTAACAAGAGCTGTCATACTATCCAAACATAAATTTGACGAGTATTGTTGATCAATTTCACTGCCCAAATCCGATTCCCATCTCTCCTGAGATCTATGTAACCCAATTTTTGGGCTTTGGTAGAAAGTGTTTTATTGATCATAAATTGTTCTGGGAGTTCTAAAGTCATGAAATGCTCTATAGAAATGCCACTGCATTCTTTCTTAGCGATAGAAATCTGGAATTCCTTCTCCTTTGGAATGAAGCTTTAAAGAATATGATGAATGGTGCTGTGCACTATTGGTGAAGAACAATGGATTAAGACAGTTGAAAGAAATTGGGTTGATCAATCATGGAGTTCAAGTCGATAAGGTCAGCCCCTCAGCCTCCTATACTCCCCTTATAACTGAAGCCTTCCAGTCCTGACAAAATCCTTATGAATTCTTTTTGCACTCTTTCCAACTTGATAATATCACAGGTAAACCCTCCCCACCATCAAAATCATCTACAGGGAATGCTGCCGTCATCAAGAATCCTCAGCACCCAGCACACACTCTGTTCTCACTGCTGGCATCAGGAAAGAGGTATAGATGTCACAAGACTTGCACCGCCAGGTTCAGGAACAGCTGCTGCCCCTCAACCATCAGACTCCTCAACAAAAAACTCAACCAGGGACTCATTTAAGGAATCGTACTTGTCCACTTTAAAGTCTCTCTGTATTGCAGTTTGTTTACATTTCTTTATTTGTTGACATGTTTTTTTGCACTACCAATAAATGGTACTTCTGCCTCGCCCACAGAAAAATAGAATCTTAGGGTTATATGTGATGTCATGTATGTACTCTGACAATAAATCTGAAGTAATTGGGCAACAGACTGCAAATGTGGTCTCAACATCATTTTACACAGCTGTAATACTGTATGGTGTCCCAGTTTTTGTACTCAATGCCTTGACAGATGAAGGCAAGCAAATACCTTTCTCAGCACCTTGTTTACTAATAAAAAATCACTTTTAGGGAATCTGTACCTTTCAGTTCTACGACACTCTTCAGGACCTACCATTTACTGTGCAAATCCTGACCTGTGCAAATCTTGATGGAGTTTGACTGAACTAAATGCATCACCCGCACTAGTCCAAGTTAAATTCCATCTTGGCCCACTTCCCCAACTGATCTAGATCTTGTTATAACCTTTATTGTTCTCCAGACCACTAATTCTCATGTCATCTGCAAACATGCTAATTACATTGTTTCTTTGGCTTGGCTTTGCGGACGAAGATTTATGGAGGGGGTAAAAAGTCCACGTCAGCTGCAGGCTCGTTTGTGGCTGACAAGTCCGATGCGGGACAGGCAGACACGGTTGCAGCGGTTGCAGGGGAAAATTGGTTGGTTGGGGTTGGGTGTTGGGTTTTTCCTCCTTTGCCTTTTGTCAGTGAGGTGGGCTCTGCGGTCTTCTTCAAAGGAGGTTGCTGCCCGCCAAACTGTGAGGCGCCAAGATGCACGGTTTGAGGCGTTATCAGCCCACTGGCGGTGGTCAATGTGGCAGGCACCAAGAGATTTCTTTAGGCAGTCCTTGTACCTTTCCTTTGGTGCACCTCTGTCACGGTGGCCAGTGGAGAGCTCGCCATATAACACGATCTTGGGAAGGCCATCATAAATGACAAACAAAAGTGACTCAGCACAAATCCCTATGGCATTCCACAGACACAGGCCTCCAAGTTGGAAAAAGAACCCTTCACTACTGGCCTCTGACTCCATCTACCAGGTCAATTTGAATCCAACTGGCAAGATCCCACTGAATTGAACTGTCGATTATTTGTCATATGAATCAAAATACAGTAAAATGCTTTATTTTGTGTGCTTTCCAGGCAATCCAACTTACACACTACTTAATGCAATAACAACATATAAATAAGTGCAATCTAACTGAATGGTTGAATTACGATTCCCAGTCCTGTGTGATGAATAACTCCCATAACAAAATGGCAATTATAAGAAGCCTTGAAGTACTGCAAAAGATAAATAATTAAAAAAAAACACATTGTATTCTTAGCCATTTCATGAACTCTGTGCAGGTCACAAATAAAAGTGCCGCTCTTCTGCCGCCACCTCAGACCAGAAGACTGAATTTGCTTGCCCTTCTGTGCATCCTGACATCCTGAGGAAAGTTGTGCTTCAAGAATGTCGCCAAGGCTGGATTCCGTATTTCCGTTAGCCTACTGTATATGCCGGTGTATAAGACAGCCCTTGAACTTTAAAAATGTCATCCCAAACCCGGGTCATCTTATATGCCAACTATAAAATTGGAGCCTTAACCTTGAATTATCAGAGCCAAGCATAAAATCTGAACCTTAGTAGCGAAGTCTCAGCACTCACCCGTAGGGTCCATCCGTCCAGTCCTACTACCTTTGGCTGTACAGGCTTTAAAAGGCCTGTTAAAGAAGCTGACAGTGGTTTATTTAAATTATGCCAATAAAATTTAATCCTTTACTGGGTAATTTGCTTTTAAAATATGTGAGAGATAAGTAAAACTGATATAAAAATATGAAGATGAGGAAACTAGTATAGATATATGTGTAATAAATAAAGCCAGTATGAATAGGATAAGAATAGATATTAGAATGTAGGAAGTAAAGTTAGTTTGGATAAGATAAGGGTCTTCTAGCCTTAGACAGAATTAGCAAGTTCTGCATATAGGAAGGTTGTAGCCCTGAGAGTCGGGAAGGTGTGAATTAGAACAAAGGCAGGTTTGTGAATAAGGACAATGACATGATAGGACACAGACAGGATTACCCCCCCCCCCCCCCCCCCCCCCCCCCCCCGCCCATGGTCCTCCAAGTTCACAGAAACAGCACATAGGCAGACAGGATTGCCTAATGCCAAACTCATCCAGGAGGCAGAAGAATGTAAGGGGGAGGGTATTTCTATACGAAATCAACTGTATAAAAGTTGGGTGAGCCCCATTGTATGTGTGTATTCCCAGGGTAAGGGGAAGCACCCAACTTTGCATTGTTGTATAATAAATGTTCTTTGTTCTCAATTTTTGTTTCGAGCAATTTCTGTGAAGGTGCTTCTGTTTCTCACAACTGGGGGCTCATCCGGGATCCCACTCCCTCCACTGACAGAGTGCCCAACGACGAGGGTAGGTGCACCCCAGCTGATTCAGCTGGACTCACGGACAGCGGGTGACTGGTCAGTGGATGAAGCGAGTGATATCCGAGAAGAGGCAATGAGAACAAATGACCGGAGGATGTTAAGGAAGCGCGCTAGGAATAGCTACTGGATCACGGTAAGAGGAATTTTACTTACCTGTTAGTATGGGAGGTGTGAGTAGTAAGGGAAATAGCCCTAAGGAAGGACGGGACAATCAGATAACTAAGCAAAGTCCATCAGTATTAATGCTACCTGATTGGGGTGTGGGGAAAACCCGTGGGAAAGACAAACAGACCATGGTCAGGTATTGCTGTCTGGAATGGGTTAAAAATCCGATAAAAGGGAGTTCGGTATATTGGCCAAAGCTCGGATCCGAGGATGACTGGATGTGTCAGGCATTGAACATCTGGCTCTATCAAAACCAAAGAGATAATATTGAGAGCAGGGAATATGCAGCCTGCTAGCTCAGTGGATCGGTTGATCAACTGGTTTTGAATGAAAAGGAATGGAAGGTCAAGAAGGATGAGGAACCTTTTGTCCCTGAAACACAAGGATGGGATGTGTTACATTCCCTTCCTCCACCTTATGCTCCTCCTATGCCGGCTCCTATCTTTCCCCACTCTCCTATGCTCTACCCCACAGCTACAGAAAGGAGAAGAAAGTAGGGGTGGTATGATGACCTGTTCACAAAGTACTAGATTACCACCTCAATTGACAAGAGAGGGAGGAGACTTTGATTCAAAACAGTGTGAGACCCTCCAGGAGGGAAGGGCAGAACCCTTTGATTCATTTCCAGGAGAGCAGGAATCTAGACATTATAAAGGAGAGGATAAGCCAGAAATTAACTGGATGAGACCTTTACGGGAAGTTCCCATGGGAGGGGGTCTTGGTTTTGTAAATGTTTTGTAAATGTGCCCCTGACTAGTACGGAGGTGCGTAATTTTAAGAGAGAATGCCCAATAAACAGAAAGGAAAGGCTAAGATTTTGATGCAGGCAGTCAAGGAAGTCATGGAGGAACAGCAAGGAAAGGGTAGGGGCTGTGTGCCAGCTCCTGGACATTGGGAGGAGCTCCGGGAGTGGGAGAGTAGAGACCAGAGCAGGGGCAAGGGTAGAGGGGAATTCCGGGGACGACGACTGTTCCCGGGACCTCGTGGTAATCCCGGTAGGAATTGGGAAACAGGAACATTAGTTTGCTACCATTGTAAAAGGAGGGACATTTTAAGAGAGAATGCCCAATGCGAGCCAGGGAGACGCGACCTTACGTACTGATGTGTTGGAATATAGGGGTTAATTAATCATAGAAAATATGTAGAATATATGCTTATGTACTATTCAGTTTGTATACATGAATCCAGTACTATGTAACGATTTAATATTTACCTCATGGTGAAGGGAAAGAGTAATGTAAGGGGCAGCCACAGTATGTAGCAAAATTGGCTGATTACAGTAGGTTTAGAATTGCCTACTCCCAAAATACAAAAGAGAGGATATGTATGAAACAATTTAGTAGGAATGTTAAGGCAAAAGGAGGTGTTGATTAGCACAAACAAAAAGAATCTGACAGAGACTGTCAGAAACAAAGAGAATGGAATCAGTAAGAAGCTAAGACAGAAGGAGATGTTGAGTAGAACAGAAGAATATGGCCAGATGAGAACAAAGAAATAATTAGAAATATCTGGGGTATGAATTGATTTCTGATCAAAACAACAGGATATTCTGACCTTGAGGATTAAGATGGGAGCTCTACACCCCAGATAACTGCAGAGCAGGAAATTACTTGTGATAAATCTTATGCAAGAAATCTAGCAAAGGAAACCAACTTTTGTTCTGTATAAGTTTGAGCTATATAAACTGTAGAGACTGGACAGTAGAGATCAGTCTTGGTGAATAGCTCACTGTGCAGGTGACCTATGAACTAACGAATGAACCAGAGCTCTGTTAAGCTTTATTCTTATGCTGTGTAATAAAATGATTCTCCTATCACTTCATTTAATGAACACGCTGGACTCAGACGACACATAGACTAAATTAAGGGTAGGGTAAAGCCAGAGTCCGACAGATGGAAGCAGATTATGAATGGGGAGGGGGGGGGGGTCACGGTTCTCAGTCAATACACACCGTGGGGCTGCACGGAGAACCATTGGTAAATTTAAGCATAGGACCCCACAGTGACAAGATGACCTTTTTAGTAGATTCTGGGGAAGCACCGGTCTAGTATTTTACAACCACCCGAGGGTGTTAAGATAGAGGGGACAGTGATGATTTTGGGAGTAGGAGGAAGAGATTTTACGGTCCCTGTATTAAGGGATAAAAGAATACAAATGGGAGAAAAGATATTAGCTGGAGTTTGTTTGTTAGGATGAGATTTACAGGACCAATTGGCTATCGGCACCAGACCACAGGAATCGGGTATCGGGGTTCAATTGTATGTATTAAGCGAGGAAGATCAAGAACTATTAAATCCTGGAGTATGGGCAGAAAGAGGCAATAGAGGAGTGTTAGATATTCCTCCCCTGCAAGTTACAAAAGATCCTGAGCAAGTAATTAGACGAAAGCAGTATCCAATTCCGATGGCTGGCCGAAAGGGGCTGCAGCCAGTAATTGATCAGTTGGTGAAAGATGGTATACTCGAACCTTGTATGTCACCTTTTAATACTCCAATTTTACCTGTCCAAAAACCAGATGGTACCTATCGATTAGTGCAGGAATTGAGGGAGCTGAACAAAATTATTCTCACCCATCACCCGGTTGTACCTAATCCCTATACAATAATGGGTAAAATCGATCCCCATAGTAAATGGTTTAGTGTGATTGACCTCAAAGATGCTTTCTGGACCTGTCCGTTAGCAACAGAGAGCAGAGATATGTTTGCCTTTGAATGGGAAAATCCTTTTACTGGACACAAGAATCAATGCCGGTGGACGGTCCTTCCCCAGGGCTTTACAGAATCACCAAATTTATTCGGCCAGGTCTTAGAACAATTACTAGATGAGGCTCCTCGGAGAGAGAATTGCCAGTTGATACAATATGTTGATGATTTGTTAATTACGGAAAAAACATACGAAATAGTTAAACAGTATACTGTTGAACTTTTGAATTTTCTGGAGAATAAGGGTCTCAGGGTGAGCGAATCCAAATTACAATTTGTTCAATCAGAAGTTAAATACTTAGGTCATCTGGTAAGTCAGGGAACTAGGAAAATAAGTCCAGAGAGGATACGTGGTATTCTACAGATCCCACCTCCCAAGAATGCCCAAGAACTTAGGAAATTCCTTGGTTTAGTGGGATACTGTAGAATCTGGACTGAAAATTATTCTAGCCTGGTCAAATTTCTCTATGATAAACTCACGATTCTAGGGGACGAAGCTGTTGTCTGGACAGAGGAAGAGATTAAAGATTTTAACTTGGTGAAACAGCGCCTTATTAGTGCCCCAGTTTTGGCTTTACCCGACCTAAATAAGCCATTTGACCTATATACCAATGCGAAATGAGGTGTAGCCACCAGAGTACTAACACAAGAGAGGGCAGGCTGTAGACAGCCAGTTGCTTTTCTGTCAAAAGTTTTAGACCCTGTTTGTCGTGGTTGGCCAGAGTGTGTGCAAGCCATCACAGCCACTGCTATTTTAGTTGAGGAAGGACAAAAGATTACATTTGGTGCCCCGATGATAGTTCACACCCCTCACACAGTCCGCAATATTCTCTTACAACATGCTGGAAGGTGGCTCACATGCTCTAGAATTTTAAAATATGAAGCGATCCGAATGGATAGGGATGATTTGACCCTGATTATGAATAAAGAACACAATCCAGCAGCTTTCTTGGTTTCTCCAAATTCTGACAATACCATAAATGAGTTAGAGCATGTATGTTTAGAGGTAATAGATTTACAGTCCAAAATTAGAGAGGATTTAAGCGATGAGCCTTTACAGGAGGGTGAAAGGTGGTTTATTGATGGATCTTCCCGTTGCATTGATGGCACTCGCTATAGTGGGTATAGTGTAGTGGATGGGAAAGAAGGAGTGGTGATTGAAGCCGGTCGCCTTCCCAGTCATTGGTCAGCACAATCTTGTGAATTGTATGCCCTCTGTAGAGCTCTCCAGGGTCTAAAGAACAAGGTGGGCACGATCTACACAGACTCAAAGTATGCTTTTGGTGTAGTGCACACCTTTGGGAAGATCTGGAAAGAACGGGGAATGATAACTGGAAAAGGACAAAAGTTGATCCATGAAAACTTAATTGTCCAATCTCTAGATGCTCTTACATTATCTGAGGAAATAGCTGTAGTTCATGTACGAAGCCATCAAAGTGGTGACAGTCCTGAAGCACAGGGGAACAGACAGGCAGATGCAGCTGCCAAACAGGCTGCGCTCACGGAGAAAATAGACATGCAGCTGTTACTGCCCACCCCTGGAGTATCCTATTCATTCTATTAAACCTGGTGATTGGGTATATGTAAAGGCATGGCAAGATCACCAACTAAAATCTGTCTGGGATGGCCCCTATTGTGTACTTTTGATTACAGACACTGCCGTGTGAACGAAAGGGATGGAGCCACATCCAACAAATTAAACGAGCTGCTGAACCACAGACTAACGACATTGATAATCTACCCTCCACCTGGCGTGCAGTCCTTCATCCTTCTGATCTGAAAGTTACACTATGCCGGGAAAAAGTGCTGTAATGTTGTTTTTACCATTTGCTGTTTTGTTTACTTGTTGGTTCCCAATTTTTTGGAAATCACCAAATTGCTCACAATGTATTAAGTCCTCCTGGAATAGGGGCAGCAGAGGTGATAATTATTTACCTTAAGAATATAGACAGGGCAAGAAAACACCCCTCCCCATCTTGGTCTCCTGTAAATCATCCTTTGGGTCACACAGACATTCGGAATGTTAAGAACCACCACTGTAAGGGGAGTTCCAGTTGTAAACGATGTAAGCTGCTCCAGAACACCACAGCTGCTTGGCATTTAAATCGTTTAATCAGACTCCAGCCTTGGAGATCATCACTGAACAGACAGTGATGGCCCTGAATTTATGGGCTGAAGAAAGACGACAGATACGAGCCACAGTTCAACAAAACCGCCTGGCTCTCGATTACTCGTTGGCTGCTGAAGGCAGCGTTTGTGAAAGACTGGTTAATGACAATGCTCACAACGGTCAGGCGGTTAAAGACACTTCTTCAGGAGTTAGAAAATCTTCCCATGCCCAAGTTCAGACTTGGCAACCTTGGTCCGTGCCGGTGTGGGATGGACTAGACTTTTTATTGGTAACTGGAGTCTGATACCCACAGCCCTTATAGTAGCTGGACTCGCTATTCTGGCCATTATGGTGCTCCCCTGCCTAAAGACTTGTGTGCAGTATTTAATTCAATAGACCCCTCGTCAGAACACTATAACCCAAAGGATGTATGTTTCCCAAATTCTGTCTGATGATGCTGAGACTGCAGTTCGTTTACTGACCCGCTGGGAAAAAGACCAAGTTTACAAGTAATACATTCCAGTTGAGAAGTCATGAAGCATAGCTAAAAGAAAAGTGAGGATTGTGAGAGATAAGTAAAACTGATATAAAAATATGAAGATGAGGAAACTAGTATAGATATATGTGTAATGAATAAAGCCAGTATGAATAGGATAAGGATAGATAATAGAATGTAGGAAGTAAAGTTAGTTTGGATAAGATAAGGGTCTTCTAGCCTTAGACAGAATTAGCAAGTTCTGCATATAAGAAGGTTGTAGCCCTGAGAGTCGGGAAGGTGTGAATTAGAACAAAGGCAGGTTTGTGAATAAGGACAATGACATGATGGGACACAGACAGGATTACCCCCCCCCACGGTCCTCCAAGTTCACAGAAACAGCACATAGGCAGACAGGATTGCCTAATGCCAAACTCATCCAGGAGGCAGAAGAATGTAAGGGGGAGGGTATTTCTATACGAAATCAACTGTATAAAAGTTGGGTGAGCCCCATTGTATGTGTGTATTCCCAGGGTAAGAGGAAGCACCCAACTTTGAATTGTTGTATAATAAATGTTCTTTGTTCTCAATTTTTGTCTCGAGCAAATTCTGTGAAGGTCCTTCTGTTTCTCACAAAATATTACCATAGTTTTATGCATATAACATGCGTTATATGTGTATTTTCCAAACCAGGCACCCTCCCGTGCACATTATAGGTGTGTGCATACGAGAATATTTTTGCAGGTTGAAAACGCACATCATTTATAGCAGGTGTGGGAAAGTCGAATTGGCAATTTATAGCGGGCGCGGGAATATAATAGCAGAAATGAAAGAACATGTACAATTTAGAGTGGCTGTGGGAAAGATGCACCAGCAATTTAGAGCGAGCATCGAAATATTATAGCCAGTTTGAGAATGTACAAGTGGCAATGAAAGAATGTGCACAATTTAGAGTGGGAGTGGGAAAGATGCAATTTATAGCGAGTGTGGGATAGCCAGTTTGAGAATGTACTAGTGGCAATGAAAGAATGTGCACAATTTAGAGTGGGAGTGGGAAAGATGCAATTTATAGCGAGTGTGGGACTGCTATAGCCAGTTTGAGAATGTACAAGTGGCAATGAAAGAATATGCACAATTTAGAGTGGGAGTGGGAAAGATGCAATTTATAGCGAGTGTGGGACTGCTATAGCCAGTTTGAGAATGTACTAGTGGCAATGAAAGAATGTGCACAATTTAGAGTGGGAGTGGGAAAGATGCAATTTATAGCGAGTGTGGGATAGCCAGTTTGAGAATGTACTAGTGGCAATGAAAGAATGTGCACAATTTAGAGTGGGAGTGGGAAAGATGCAATTTATAGCGAATGTGGGATAGCCAGTTTGAGAATGTACTAGTGGCAATGAAAGAATGTGCACAATTTAGAGTGGGAGTGGGAAAGATGCAATTTATAGCGAATGTGGGATAGCCAGTTTGAGAATGTACTAGTGGCAATGAAAGAATGTGCACAATTTAGAGTGGGAGTGGGAAATTTTGATCTTGGGAATATTTCTTTGTACTGAATACCATGGTATTCCTATAAACAGGATGTTCCAGCTAGGGCACTGAACCTTATCAATGTTAATTGCCCAGACCCGTCCCTGAGGGAGGAGATCAACATATCAAGCACCTCTGATTTGAGGCAACATTACAATTAAAATCCTGCTTAACACCGAAGCCTGTCTTTGATCTATTTAATTGATTCCTCTCCCAAAGCTTGTTAATTTCTTCAGCAGGATATCATCCATATAATGGGCGATTGACAACTCTGGGGGAAGTTGATTGGGTGTTAATTATGGAAGATTAACTGTGGCAGATACTGGTATATGCTTTGTCTCATGCCCCATTTAATGCAAATTGTTTTTGTCAGTTGGAATTTAGAATACAATACCCGCACAGTATTTTTTCTCTTTCTTTGGCTTGGCTTCGCGGACGAAGATTAATGGAGGGGTAATGTCCATGTCAGCTGCAGGCTCGTTTGTGGCTGACAAGTCCGATGCGGGACAGGCAGACACGGTTGCAGCGGTTGCAAGGGAAAATTGGTTGGTTGGGGTTGGGTGTTGGGTTTTTCCTCCTTTGTCTTTTGACAGTGAGGTGGGCTCTGCGGTCTTCTTCAAAGGAGGTTGCTGCCCACCGAACTGTGAGGCGCCAAGATGCACAGTATATGCTTGTGTACATTATACAAAATTATTTTTTACACAATTTATGATTTTCTGTGTGTTATATGCATGTGCGCATCATATAAATGAAAATACGGTACATTTGTTGCGTTACTCCACTGGTCAGCAGTAAGTGTCAGGCTTAGGTTAGTCTTATAGAGCGAGTATACCTCAAAACCTATACTTTAGGTGGAATTTCAGGGATTGTTTTATACATGGGTATTGTGTGTGGAGGAGGCACGGCCTCCCTGCCTATTGCTGGTGGTAATGTGGCCTCCCTGCCTGAAACTCAGTCGGAAATCATATCACCTATCAGTACGTGGTGTACTTTTTGATCTACTCAAAGTTATGAAGTCATAGACAAAGTTATAAATTGCAAGTGGACTATTAATGGTCAGTGGTCAATGCACACCTGGTCATTGGCTGGTTCAAATCATTCAGCATCCTTATTGGCTAGAGCCCTGTATTTAGCACCAGCACAAAGGACACTTTCTCTCTCTGCTTTGTGACGCTATCCCCGCTCCATGCCGGGTCGCTAGTGAAGACGTTGCTTTGAAGAGTTGCAGATAAGGTGCATACACAGCAGTGAAGCTGAGCCGTGGCATTGCTATAGTTCAGATTGCTATAGATCAATTCTGGCAGTAGAGCCACCGCTCTCAACTGACCAGGGATCCAAGAGGGTGCAGTGGTATCAGATCTAGATCCTCTTATTCAGTGGTCCGGGAGGGTGTGTATAACCCCTGCTTATAGGGTGTGAATGTCTGCATCACCTGTGTGAATTAATAATTGTGGAATGTTTATTTCCCGTTACGATCTCTTTCCACTTTCCCATATAAATTGTGTGCCTATGTTCCCACGCTTATAAATTCTGTGCATATGTTCCCATGCTCCCTTATAAACTGTCTCCCACTAATTGTTGTTTTTATAAAATTATGTTTGATTGCAAACCCTGTTCCAGGCTCATCTCTCTTTGACCCCACTGAACCTGACACTTTCTCAACAAAACAATGGGTCATCTTGTACGCCGGCACGCACGGCATGCAGGCCGAGTGCTCCTTGGGGGTGCAAATGGTTGGTAATTGTTCACCTCTGCACTGTGCTATATTAAATGATCTCTCAAAAAAAGCCAGATGTTTCTTCGCTTGGGTTCAGCACCAGTGTCAAAACAATGATGTGAACTGTTGCCTTCCCCCTGCCCCCACCTTGGAGCTGAGGCCATTGAAAACTAAACAGTGTAGTGACTGGCTGCTCCAGAGTCAGCAGAGATTCATGACAAGAAAAATTCTTGGCCTGTCTTTCCACAAAACATTCACCACAAGTAAGACGGGATGAATGTGGTGTGTGAATGAGATTAAACAAATATTAACACGAAATAAGTCTGACTTTAATGTAGAAGAGCATCACCTGTCTTAAAATCATACTCCTTATCGTCACTCACTATATTTAGAAGCTTTCAGCATTTTAACATGATTTCACGACAAAAAGGAAAGCCACTTACCTCTTTGGGCCTCTTTTGGCCCTTGCTCTTTTTCCTGCTAGGGCTGCTTTGTTGGGAAGCCATACTGCTGTCCTGAGTAGGCTTCCAATTAAATTCGCAGACAAATTTGAGTGACTTCAACAAAGCCCAGCCCCAATATTTCAAGAAGATGCCAGCTGATGACCTATTGGCCTAGTCAGATGTTCTGGATAATAAAGTCATTTAATCCACTCAAAAATATCTAAACTATCTGCCCACCTGGGTTAAGATTCCACACAATTACTTCAGAATGAGTGTTGCAGGTTAGCTCCAAAGAGTGGGATGTGCAATTCTGGACATAACCTTTGAAGCAGGGGGCAACTATGTGCTGAGGGGCATACTTGTAGGTCAGTGCAGCTACTGCAAAATCTCTGTGCAGAAGGAACGCAATTCAAGGTCCTGTTGTCACTGGACCCGCTGGAGTTCGATTCAGTGCACTAGTCTCTCAAATACTTAATAGGTGTATTATTTAAAGAGGAAACATGAGTAGCACTGAAACATTGCAAAGAGAATGTATTTATTTCAAGGCACAATGAAAAGAAAGATTTCCTTCAAATATTTTTAAGAATAAAGTATATTTTTGAAATTTAAAAAAAAACCTTATTTCTCTTTTTATCTTTCTCATCATTTGAAATCTACAGATATTTATTCCCTCTCTGATCCTCTTGTCTGAATGGTTCCAGCTGTAGCCCAAGGAAACAAATAGTTGTTTTTTACTTTCTTGATATAATTGGCATTGAATAGACATGTAAAGCCTGCTTGAAAATAAAATCACTGTAATGTGCATGTGTAAATGTTAGAAAAAAAACACTGCTGCAAACATGCAAGCAATCCCTTCACTTGACACATAAACTGCAATGGTACAATAAATTAAAATCGTTTCATAAAAAAAATGTTCAGAAGACACAATCCAATGTTGCCGAGTCTTATCCCTCAAAATTTATTATTTGGATTTATCTTTTAACCTATACTTTAAAGTCCAGCAATTCTCAATGAGGACCCTCCAGTCCTGCTAGGGGCCATCGCACATTTAAGTAAAAATCTTGTTTTCTTTTCACCTCATGTAACATTAATTTTCTTTTAATGTTTTGATATCGTCAGTAGGCGAGAAGCACAGAAGAAATCAAAACTTTCAAAGGGAAGGGGTCCCATAAACTTTGAGCAGGTCCTGCGGAGGGGAGGAGGGACTTAACATTAAATGGTTGAGAATGGCTGCTGCTGTGTCCTTGGTGGCAATGCAATTAAAGCTAAGTCCTTATTTTGTTTCTTTGTTGCAGCTTTTTCTCCCTCTGGGTGGAAAGGATTGTCTGGTGTTTCCTGGCAACATCTTTTTGCAGAATAAACTTTAGAAAGTTAAGCAACTTCAAAAGTCAACCCAGTCATCCTCACTCCACATATTGTCGAACCGCTCAGCGGTTCTGCCTTTAAAAAAAATCAATCCATTTTTAACACCAGGAAACTGCACAGTCATGCTGGCCACTGAGGAAAACTTATGTTTTTGGAAATTTTCTACCACATTAGTTCTTCAAACACTTTGCACTTCAACCCAAAGAAATCCCTAATGACAGTGGCAAGTGGGCAAAGAAAATACTGAAAGATCTTCTGGACAGAAATTGGGAAACCAGCAATTTGTAAGCTGAAGTTTGAGCTGTAGGTCGTGGCAGTTTCAGCACGCCAATGAGAATGCCCAGATGAATTGCATACTTGATAAATAGAGATGTCCACTCACCATGAATAAGGTTTCGTAGTTTTCAATTATTTTCTGAACAACATTAATGATGGCAGTACTCTCCTCGGCTCGAGCTGAACTTTGGACGCTGAATTCCTTGTCTGAACTCTTCTGTTTATGGAGGAGGTTGGGGCCAAAGATTGTGGCAAGATTAAGTGAAGTCATTTTGTTCCCAGTGACCTAGAAAGTAACACAGCCAAATGGAAGATGGAAAGGCAATTGAGGTCTATTAATGGATAATCTAACAGGCCAAAATACAACCCTGCTGCAAGGCAGAGGTGACGGTAGGACCTGAACTACCATTGTCCAACAGGTATAAGGTTCTTGCTTCTTGTGTGGATGAGCAACAAAAGTGGGGACTACAGGGATGATGTGCAAACTGACAATAGTACTTTGACACCAGATGCCATTCATACGGGGGAGAAATCAGAAATGTAGTTATCAAAAGGAGTATTAAGATCTGGTGAACAGCTATTCCTCTCTGCACCAAAGACAAGAGTCCTAAAGTTAAAGGGATTTCTTCCAGGTTGGAGCAGAACTTGTCATGGTCCATGTAGAAACTAATGACATTGGCAGCACTGGAAAAATGGATCTGAGAAGGGATTATGAGGAATTTAGAGCAAAAATGAAAAGCAGAATGATAATCTCTGCACATCTTTTCAAATTGGCAAAGGGTAAGTAAGATTAGCATGGTAAATTTGTGGCTCAAAGCACAGTTCCTGTTCATGGAACACTGGCACCAATAATGAAAAAGGAGACAGTTGTTTCATTGGGATGGGCTTCACCCAAATCATGTTTGGAGCTGCGTCTTGTATTTATGCAGATTCAGTGTCGAAGATGGAGGAATTAAAAGCAACAAGCTATTAGCTTTCAGATTTTATTATGGAGATGTGGCTGCAGGATGACCAGGACTAGGTGTTCAATGTTCCATATTTCAGGTTATACAATGTTCCAAAGAGAAAAGAGGTGGGGTAGCCTTGTAAATGTAGGAAGGTATAAGAGCAGTTTTGAATAGCAATATATGGGGGAGAGGTTAATGATATTGAACCAGTTTGGTTGAAATCTGAAATAGCAGAGGAAAGAAGACATGTGTAGGAGTAGTTCATAGACCTGAAAAATGTTACATAGAGCTGAGAACATCACAACAGGGTACAAGCCCATTGGTCAACGATGTTGGATCAACTGATAGAAACCCACTCAACAAATTAAATCTTCTCTACCTCACACCCATATCCCTCTATTTTTCTTGTCTGAGTCTTTTAAAAGTCCCTACTGAGCTAGCAATGCATTCCATGCGCCCACTACTCTGTGTAAAAAAACTTACCCCTGACATCTCCCCTCACCTTGTACAAATGTCCTCTGTTATTTTCTCTTCTTGCCCTGGGGAAAAAAGGACCTTGCTGTCCACCTCTTAAGATGAACAGGTCCACTCTGCCATTTAATCATGAGCTGACCCTTATCACTCAGCCCCACTCCCCAGCCTTCTCGCCATAACTCTTGATGCCTTGACTAATCAAATACCTGTCCATTTCTGTCTTAAATACGACCTTGCTTCCACAGCCACTTGTGGCTGCAAGTTCCACAGACTCACGACCCTCTGGCTAAAATGGCTTAAAAAAAAAATCTCCACATTTCTGTTTTAAATTGACATGAAATTGTGGCCTTTCGTAGGCTGCTATTAAGTCACCTCTCATCCTTCTTCGGTCCAAAGAGAATAAGCCTAGCTTTGTTAATCTTGCCTCATAAGACATGTTCTTCAATCCAAGCAACATCCTGGTAAACCTCCTCTGCTCCCTCTCCATAGCTTTCACATCCTTCCTGTAATGAGGTGACCAGAACTGAACACACAATGGATTATCTCTCAAAATGCAGAATCATAAAGGGAGAACTATCTAGGTCATTTGCAGTTCTGGTATCCTTACTTGAGAAAGCTTACACTGCGTTAGGAGGCAGTGAAGAAGAAGTCACCAGGCTGATTCTGGAGATGAGAGGGAGAGCCTATGAAAAGTGATTGTGTTGCCTGGGACTACGCTCGCTGGAATGCAGAAGAATGAGAGGGGATATAAAACAAACATGTAAAATTATGAAAGGGATAGATATTTCCACTGGCAGGTGAGGCTAGAACTAGGAAGCGTAACCTCAAGATTTGAGGGAGCAGAATTAGGAATGGAGACGAGGAGGAACTGCTTTTTCCAGAAAGTAGTGAATCTGTAGAATTCTCTGCCCGAGAAATTGCTTACAACACACTCCAGGGAAGGTGGTAGAAGCAGTTGCAAGAGTAATATTTTGACAGATAAATGAACGGATAGTGTGCAGGAAGATGAGATCAGTTTCGATTGGCATAATCATTAGTACAAAAATGGTGGATGGAAGGGCCTATTCCTGCATTTTTCTATATTCTATGTTCTCCATGACTCTCCTTAGGTCAATGACAGAGGCTCTGATCTCCAATCAAAGGTACCACCACCACCTCATCACCACTGTTGCCTTAACCTCGGTCCTCTTTACTGACATCTTCTGACAGCCTGTCACTTGTCTGTCTGACCAACCAACCCTGGCCCTAAAATGTCTCTCTCTCCACCCTACCCTTATCTCCCTTCCCTTGTTACCCCCACCCAACTGGGTCCAGCCTCATATGCTGCATCTCTAAGCAGAACCAAAGATGTGACTGAAGAATTGGTAGTGACATCCCCAGAACAGTCACTGACACAGGCTGCTTAGACCATCACAATACAAACAGGGAATAGGATTCAGGAAGCAGAGGATGTGAACAAAATGAGTTTCAAAAAATGGACACGCCAGATAGAAACAAAATTATGAAAGGGGTATTTAAGATAAAAGGACCATTAGAAGCTTGTCCTGTGACCATGGGCGAAGGAGGAAAAGCAGCAGAGATGACTGACCAGATGCTCACTCTCTTTATGACAATGCCCATCAATTCCTTGCTCTTGTTTTGTAAGAGGTGGAGGAAACAATGGTTAGGGGATGCATGAGAGGGTTTGGAGTTGAGGAGTTATGCACTCCAGCATAATCTTGGAACAGTGAACTACTTTGGTGCTTTGTGGCCCAATCAGAAATTAAAACACTTGCCTCCATATCCACATGTTTCAAATAAATTAAAATGATTTATTAAATTGTTCTGATCACTGAGATAAGGTGGGGAAAACTTTCCTTTTTGTGCTATCCAGGAAAGTCAACTTGTACTTAAGTAAACAGGTAATTTATTTAATTTACACATACAACGTGGTATCAGGCCCTATGGGCCCACAAGCCCATGCCACCCAATTAACCTACAACCCTTGGTACGATTTAAAAGGTGGGAGGAAACCAGAGCCCCTGGGGAAAGCCCACGCAGGCACGAGGAGAATGTACAAATTCCTTACAGGTAGCACAATAATAGATCAAAAGTGTAGAGTTGTTTGGTGGCTCTTTCAATACCATTCCCATTTCATATCACTGGCAAAGGTCATTTTTCCGGAAATAAAATGAGAATTGAATGGAACGTATTTTGTGGTTATGCAAGGCCATGATAGAAATGCCAGTTCTTTCTTTCCTCGAGAATACAGTTTTACCCTCAGTTACACCTTCAATATTTCAGATTGGACTGAGCATTTGATTGTTAGCCAAGGTGCTGAAGGTAACACTGAATTAGAACGCTGACTTTCGCTGCTTTTCTGGATTCATCTCCAGGATTATCAATCATCGCCTTGTGCACTGCCTGCGAGGTGAAAGTTCATTCAAGCAGCAGGACTATTCCAAACCTGAGGCGCCAGAGGTCACCAATGTAGCCAGTATATCTAAACTCTGCATCACTTCCCAGCTACTGGGATGTTTTCTATAAACCAAAATGGCTTCAGTGAACCAGAACACTGGCTATAAATTCCTTTTGAGTCAAAATCAACCTGAAAGTGAGAGGCACAGGGCACCATTCGTGAAATCTTATACATTCCCATCGACCCCTCCTTATTACTTACCAACGAACTACCAACTAGCAAGCCTTTGGTATGTGGGAGCAAATCTGAAGACATGGAGCACCACACATGGTCACAGGGAGAGCGTGCAAACTGCACGCAGAGAGCAACTGAGGTCAGAACTGAACCTGGGTTGAAAGTTTCCCCTTTTTTTCCCTCTCACTGTTCCTTTAGCTCAGTACTGCTGCCACACTTTACAGGCTATTCTGATCTGTAGACCTGTAATATTCCATCTAGTCTAGTTGAGAAATGGACTCATGCCAGGTACTAAGGTTCAAATTATAGTCAGAGAAAAATGAAAGGCTTACATTCAAGTAACAGCCTTCACAACCACAGCATGTCCTAAAGCACTTTTACAACTAAAGAGGAACAAATATAATCAGTGCTACAATAGAAGGAACACAGTATCCAATTTTTACACAGCAATGCTGTGAAATCATCAATTTGATGATCATTAGATCTTCAGTGCTAGGGATGTACATTAGCCTGTGTAAACGGCAGAACTTCTCTGCTCCTTGTTAAAGTATGATGGGAACATTTATGCCCACCAGAGGGCTGGACAGACTTCATCTTTTGATGAAATGTTAAACCATTAAAAGTGCACAGAAGGATCAACTTAAACTTTGTGTTCAGATCCCCAGAGAGTGTATTGAATCTCAAACTTTGACTTCAAATGATCATGCCACAATGGACCATGACTGACACCTTAAAGTCAGTCAAAATTAGAACTAAAATTAGAACAACTGATTGGAAATAAATACTAAATAACCAAAACAGTCTCTCTTTAAACTAAGTGAAAACTTCAAACATATCAATCTGGTTGCACGTAATATTAATTTCTCCTCTTGGATGAGGAAGTTAAAATTATTTTGCATTTGGGATTTCTGCCAAGATTTGGTCAAGCACTTTACTACAGTAACAATCACACTAAGTCTGGATCATTTCTTGCTGCCAACCTAATGAAATTAATGGGTCTGCTGTCACAGTTAACTACAACTACACTCTTAGCTAAGAAAGTCTTATTTTGACTTTTTTAGAAGTTTGGATAAAACTTGATCTATGTTTTTTTTAAAATCAATCCAGTGATTCAGCTGGGTGACCCTGAAGGACATACACACCCATTTTAGTTCCAGGCACTGAAAGCACAAGAGAAGGGAAGAAAAAGAAGGAAGTAGGAGCAAAAGAAAAGGGGAAATTGAGCTTTTACATAATGTATTGACTGGGTCAGTTAAATGACAGCACTCGCATGGTGCAGCCATCTCAATGTGCCCACTGAAATACCAAAACCACTATATTCAATGTCTTCCTACCTCCTGTCCATCTTTATCCAGGGAGTCTTCAGCATGATTTGTTACCATGGCAAGAAACTCCACCAGTCTGTGGAGAGTATCGCAATTACATGGAGGAAGTAGGTAAATGAGAAGTTGCAAGGCACTGAGCTGTTCATCCTGGTCCAACACTAGGGGAATGAAAACAGAGAGAGTTCCAGCATTAAAGTCAACTTGTGTCTGTGGCGTGCTGAAGTGTGAACAAACAAGCACAAACAACGAAAGGCTGTACTACAGGCTCTAATTAGCTTAAAACTTGCACACAAAGTTCTGCATCCTTTCTGGCTCCGTGTGTTCTGCTCCTGCCCAAGAGCCAGCGTGAGCCTTTATGTGAGGCTGGTCATTGGCAGGAGGAAGGTGGAACCAGTCTCTGCAGGTACAATGGGTTTCCCCCTGCAGTTGGCGGTGCAGGAGTGCGGATAGGTGCAGGAGTGACACATACTCTAGGTATGTACTGAGACTTCTCTACTTTTATACATCATTGACCTGCAACAAAACCCTTCTTAATAATTTACATTGCCATCAGATAACTTCATGTTTCATGTCAACCCAGATCCTGCTGGAGAGCAGTATTTTGTACACCCTCTCCATTTAATCAATATTCTGACTTCTTGATCTTCCTCACAAAGTGGATAACTGAACATTTTCCCACATTTTACTCCATCTACTGAAATTTTGCCCAATTACAATCAATATCCCATTGTACTCCGTATTGTCTTCATACTTGGAATCTACTAAGATCAAGCACAAACTCAGAAAGGTGTCCAACCCAATTCCAGGAGGGTTGTGAACTCAACTGCTTTCACAAAGCCCAGTATAATTCAGAGCATATTGGGTGATACCAATTCTCATGGGCCATGAGGTGCTGGAGCACTTGTTCTTGTTCCCAAGCTCCGCACAAAAAAAAAGACTCTGTTGCTAAGGCACAAACCAGATCCAATATCAGCGACCCTCCACCCCATTGCTTTTACCAGCCAATTATATGAACTACTCTGGACACCCTCTGTCTGACCAGATATCTAGCCTGTGTCAACAAAAATGTCATCCAATGAGAAAAAATCTCACACTGTGAAATTAAAACTACCACTTGAAGAAAACCTGGACTTCATCAATATCATATCAGACTAGGACTGGTTGAGAAGATCTTCTCATCACAGACAATTCTTTGAGAATTTAACATGGTTGATGCCAAGGTGTGTCTAAAATTAGAGTTAACTGTCAGAGAATCATGGTTCAATCTCAGCTTTGGGAGCAGCCATTTTGGATTGGGGATGGGGCAAACTTTCTTCAATGAAAGGACTGTGGATCGATGACATTTCCTACTCTGATCAGCCATGGATTTTGAGTTATTGAACACATTCTTGGCAGAGATCTATAGATTTTTAGGCATAGGAGAGGCTGATTCATAGATCCATAGAACACAACGACAGAAAAAGATGTCCTTGGCCCATCTAGTCAGCGAAAACTATTTATTCCGACTTGTCCCATTGACCTACACATGGATCATTATTAAAGTTCAGCCAGATTCAATGAGATAAATGATCTAAGGTAACAAAGCAATATTATTTTTGTCCCCAGCAGTATGATGTTAAATATGTGTTTTATGAGTACATGTACAGCACTGAAAGGGTTAAGACCAATTAAAAAATAAATACTTCTTACAAAGTGTACTGATGAATGCTGTGTAAAGCTCTCTAGTAAGTAAAGGGTCTGGTATATCCCTCAAAAATTCTTTCAGCAAAGCCCCAACATCATGAACACTGTGCTCCTCATCAAGAACAACATCTGCTCCTCGATCAAACTCCTCTCGTAACTGTAAAAGAAGAGGACCATGGTACATTCAGTCACGTGTAAAAATCTAATTGGAATAAGAATTGTAAGAGTTATGGCATTACTTAAATAGGCTTCAATGAGCTATAACAAAATGATCTTTCTTAAATAACTTGCATTTATAACAAATAAGGCCCATTCATATTCATTTTACAGACACATCAAAGGTGAATTCTATCATCAACGCCCACTTGATAATTAAGCAGTAAAAACAACGTGACGGCCTATACCACAGCAGACATTCAGAGATTCCATACAGTTCAGGCATCAACCAGGGACTGCTACCTTCATTGCTCAACGAGCATGTCCAGTTTGTTTGTTGCTCGCTGTGCATGAAGTGATACTTCCTGAAGTTGGTCCGAGCTCTACTTTTTAATAACTTGATTTGGTTTTTCTTTCTCCATTTCTTCCAATTTATCTTGAAATAATTACCCAGAGTCAATTGAGATTTTTTTTAAAATCCATCATATCACAGTCAAATAAAATGAGGCTTATATTTTTGCAAAACAAAGATTGCACAAAAGTTGCTTGCTTGCCTGCTGGGAGCATGAGTTTCAGACTTGTTTTTGTAAAGAGCTTCTTCATGAACAAATCACTATTCCCCAATCCCAGTAATTTCGGTGAAGATATAACAATCAAGAAATTTTTCAACGTGTCTGATTTTTGGTGTGATTAGTCGGTGGACCCTCACCTAAAACTAATAGAAAGGCTAGATGGCAGAGATGAACAAAGAAACAAAGCAGCAATCTTTGTTGAACAGATTGAACTGTTGTAGAATTCAAATAGGATTAAAAAATAAATTACAACTAAAGCAGAGTGATTATTTATTTTCTTCGAATGTAGCTGTTCTATTGCAAGTGGGAATTGAAAGAGCTAATAAAATTATTTATTTTCTTGATATTTATTTTCAATAAACTTACTTGTGAAAAGGTAAGTTTTGTTGACCTATAGAAATCACAATGTTGCTGCAATGGCACTGAAGTAAATGTTGATTCCCAAGTCCCCCTTCTACCAACCTCTATCCCTAATACCACATTCCCCAACTTCCACCCTTGCAACTCCCACCTTCACCCCATCATCTACATCTCCTCTCTGAGCCACCATTCCCCAGTACCCTCTGCCCCTTTGAGTTGCAATTTTCTAATCTACAGCACTCTGAATACTTGGAATGTGCACATTGGAAGGGCCTTCAACATTGGGTCACTGAGTATATTCAAGGCTGAATGTGATAGATTTTTGGACTATAAAATCAAAATAATTTCCTACCACTGTATGCTGCCTCATCTCAAGAGATCACAAAGCAGAAGCTCCTGACTTGACTCTATTACGTCATCAGGAGAAATGCAAGTAACACATTCTACTCAACCAGGAACATTCTCTAACTGGAATCTTATGAAAGTGGAAGCATTTTTAATGTTGTGGAATATAAAAGAATAATAGAAATCAAGGAGAAACAAACTACAACAATGTTAGTTATAAGGAGAGCAACCCTTTTAAGTACCACTTTAAAAGACATCGACTGTGTTCAGCAGTTTTCAGGTATTTGAGAAACTAAAATCATTTGAGAGATCTTGAACTCAAACACTGACAAAATCAATATCCAAACCCCTAGAAAGAAACACTTCATAAACATTAATTTCTCTGATGAGTAAATGTTATCCTTAACTGATTATTTCTTACATTAATTTATATTACAAGGACTGAAGATTATGAAAATTCACGTTAATTTCTCTGATGAGTAAATGTTATCCTTAACTGATTATTTCTTACATTAATTTATGTTACAAGGACTGAAGATTATGAAAATTCAAACAAAATATTCAAGTATTAAGGAGTCTTTTCATGATACCACATGGAACAGATTCTTTAGCACACATGTCTGTACTGAACATGATTTCCAAATCAAACAAAAACTTGATAGATATCCCTCTATCCCCTTCATACTCATCTGACTATTTAGAAGCCTCTAAAATGCTACTATTGTACCTGTTTTCACCACTACCCCAGGCAGCCTGCTCCAGGCTCCTCCTACTCTTTGTAAAATGTTTTCCTGGTCCATCTCTCTTTAACTACCCCCTCCTCTAGTGCTTTTACTCTGGGGAAAAGATTCTAACTGTCCACGCTATCAATGGTTCTCATGATTTTATACAAACTTCTATCAGTTCTGCTCTCAGCCTCTCATGTTCCAGAGTAAACAAGCCAATTGTCCAATGTCTCCCCATAACTCATACTCTCTAAACCAGGCTACATCCTATTTTGTACCCTGTCCAAGGCCTGCACATCCTTCCTTTAATGAGGTGACAAGAATTGCCCTCTGTATGCCAAGTGTGGCCTAACCAAAGTTTTATTTAGTTGCAACATGACTTCCTTACTTTTACACTCAATGTCTCACCCAATGACGCTAAGAATATCATTCCTTATCACCCTATCTATTTCATGATCACATTCAAAGAGCTTTGGACCTGGACTTCCAGATCCCTCTGCCTTTAAGATCAGATATGGTGAAAAGAGAAGAGAAATCTTTGAATTCCTTCAGAGGATGTCCAAAGAAAAAAAGTTCAGTGGACAAAATACATACATAAGCAAAGGATTGGAATCTTGGACCTTGTTCATCAATAAGCAGCTCAAAGAATGAAAGAGTAAAATTACAAAATTTACAAGCTTAACACCATTTTTATTTGACTTGAGAGGGCAATGGTGTTGATAAAATATATAACACCATATCTGAAGAAACAAGAAATAAGGCATGGTATGGAAGATGGGATTAGCTGATGCATGACAGCTACAATGTAGACATCAGCGGCAAAGAATTTTGCTTTGCTTCACTCTTTCCATGGGTAAAGACAAGTGATATATTTCATCTGGAAAGGGAACATGAGAGTAAATACAAAACCCATTCACATTATTAATAGCATGGCTTTTTAATTAGCAGATACTGTGCATTAAAGTTTGAAGGTTATTGAGCAAACAAGAGAGAAAATTGCAGGAATTCCGCCATTAATCTTCCAGAAATCACTAAATACCAGAAAAGTCCATGAGTGATTATGGAACAAGCTACCAGAAGAAGTGGTAGAGGTGGGCTCAGTTACAATGCTTGAAAGTCAATTAGACAGGTGCATGCATGGGAATGGTTTCAAGGGATATGAGCCAAATGGGACTAGCTTGGTCATCATGAACAAATTCAGCTGTTCCCATGTTGTAGAACTTTCTAACTCTATCAGTGCCAGGAAAAATTTGGCAACCACAGACTTGTGAGCCTAACATCAGTTGAAGGGAATTTGCTGAAATAAATTCTGAGAGGTACCATTACTGGTCACTCGGAAAGGTCAGGATCAATCAGAGATAGTCAGCATGGCTTTGACAAGGGCAGATCTTGTCTGACCAGTATTACTAATATTTCTGAGGAGGTAATAAAGTGCATTGACGAGGCCAGTACGGTAAATGTGGTTTACATGGACTTCAGTCAACAATATCCCTCAGAGGAAATTAGTCAAAATGTTAAGGAGACAGAGGAAGCTGGTAGGAAATTGGTTTTGTGACTGGATATCTGTGTCTAGTGGTGTTCCACATGAATTGGTACATAAACCATTGCTGTTTGCAATATATACATGAATGTAGGTTGCATGATCAGTAAATTCATAGATGATATTAAGATTGATGAAGTTATAGACAGTGTGGAGTGTAGTGTCTTCAGCTGTAGCATGATGAAATGGGTTGAGAAATGGTAGATGGAGATATTAGTGATAAGCATGAGGTAATGTATTTGGGAATACTAATGAGGTTAGGACTTGAAGTGTAAGGTCCTAAGGAATATTGAGGAGCAGAGGAACCTTGTGCAGATCTGAAGATCATTGAAAGTCACAGCTGAAGTAGATAATGTGGCATGTGGGAAACTCACCTTTATTAGTCTGGGCTGGGCATTAAATTGAAGAGCAGGAAAATTATGTTCTAACTGCATTCAATTCTGAAGGATATGATAGTACTGGAGAGGGTGCAGAGGAGATTCAGTAGACATTGCTTAGGATGGAGCATTTTAGTCAGGAGGATGGAAAGCCTGAGTCTGTTTTCTCTGCAGTGAAGGAGGTTAAGATGAATGTGACTGGGATATACAAAATTCTGAGGAGTATACATGGGGTAGACTGAAGGAAAGTTATTCCTTCATCAGAAGTGAATAAAAGTAGAGGTCACAGAGGTAGGGCAAGGTTAAGAGATTTAGAGAGGATCTGAGAAGAATGTTTTTCACCCAGAGAGTGGTGAATATTTAGAACGCACTGGTGGAAGCAGAATTGCTGACAGCATTTAAGACGTTCTTGACAAGCACTCGAAAGACCTTGGGATTGAAGGCTCAGGGCCAAGTGCTAAAAGATGGGATAAATGGAGACAGAAGGTGGGCCAAATGGCCTGTTTCTATACTGTATGACTTTTTGACCTTTAGACGAGGGAAACTGGAAAAGTTGATTTGCACCTTTATACACCAACAAATATCTAGTCAGATGATACCTTTGAATTATATGGATTTGTATTTTGATACATTTTGCCTTCTTAATATTGAAATATCAGTGGACTGCCTAAAGAAAGCTCTTGGTGCCTGCCACATTGACCATCGCCAGTGGGCTGATATCGCCTCAAACCGTGCATCTTGGTGCCTCACAGTTCGGCGGGCAGCAACCTCCTTTGAAGAAGACCGCAGAGCCCACCACACTGTCAAAAGACAAAGGAGGAAAAACCCAACACCCAACCCCAACCAACCAATTATCCCTTGCAACCGCTGCAACCATGTCTGCCTGTCCCGCATCGGACTTGTCAGCCACAAACGAGCCTGCAGCTGACGTGGACATTACCCCTCCATAAATCTTCATCCGTGAAGCCAAGCCAAAGAAGAGAAAGATTCACCTATTTAAATTACTCGGAATATATCAGTCAGGAGGAGCTTCAAGGTTGAAAACTTAGAATTTCCAGTCTTTTGGTAAACAGAAATGTGATGCTGGGATGTGGCAGTTTGGAGGATAAGAGGAACACGAGAGACGTCGCTTTGGTGATGTCCTCCAATGGAAATGCCCAACAAAACCCAGGCCCAGGACAATGTGGTTTAATTTTTTTGGCAAGGCTCCTGAGTGGTACATCCATTATGCACATCCATCAAGGGAATTACATTAGACATGCAAGTGCAACCTGGCCAGGAGATGCCAGTGCAATTTCTGGATATGCAGAATGCAGAACCCAAAATGCAGAAGGTGCTTCTTTTGTTACACTCTTGGAATAAGTCCCTCTTCAGTTACAAAGCTGTGAAATAAATTGCACAATATAACCTGATTTGTAAGCCATCAATTTTTTGTTTCAGCTGACAATGTTCATGTATATGGAAAGTTGGAAATGTCTTGATTAACTTCTCAAATGTTTCTTAATGAGCTGCAAAGGAAAGTAGCTGTGTCTTACCTGTCTTACTCTTTTCTTTGAGCTACCGACTCTGAATATTCCTACTGTTTGAAGACCTGCAACAATATCAATAAATAATTAGTCTATACAGATTTTATAAGATGGTCATTCAGCCCATCTGGACCATCGTGGCCATCAGCAGAACAATCCCATCAGTCCCATTTCTTTGAGTTTTCCATTGTAGCTCTTAGCAACTTATTTTCTCTGATATCCCCATTGACTCCCTTTGATCTTATTGCACCTTATTTACACCAATGGGTAGCTCACCACAGGTTGTGGAAGGAAAGATCCTGGAGTTCAGTGTATTCATAGCTTTATCACAATACAAACATAAACAGATATATAGGTTTATTAAAAATGGTTCACCATTTATCAGACTGATAAATGATGAAGACACTCTCAGTGGCAGCTGAAATAGATCAAATTTGTTTGGACATTTACAAATAGAATGTTTTTAACCTTAAAGGCTCAAACTGCTTGGTTATTTGCAGCCACCATTCCAATTTATTTTAATGAGGATGGCATGGTTAGTGCAGCCGTTAGCACAATGGTATTACAGCACAGGCGCTGTCTGTATGGAATTTATTCGTTCTACTCATGTCTGTGTGGGTTTCCTCTAGGTGCACTGGTTTCCTCCCATCTTCCAAAAACATACAGGGTTGCTAGGTTAATTGGAGTATCTGGCCTTATGAACCAGAGGGCCTGTTCATGTTGTATACCTAGATTTAATTTGAAAGGTGGAAAATGCAGGCAGTGGATTTAATGCCAATTCCTGGTTGCTTGAACACAAATGATATTCTTAAGGCAATTTCAGAATCCTGTTAAAAATAGCCACAGAAATGAGTCAAGTGTGGAAACTGAAGGGGTATCCGCAAATTCTCGTGTTCACCAAGATTACTCCCTTGTCCTTCAGTTGATGGAAAGCAAAGAATGCAGATACTTTTGCAGCAAATTAATTGATAGATTATAGATTTTAGAGCTTCAATGGATGATATCAAGGACTTATTGGATTTTAGGCACCATGGAATCAATAAAGCAAATTGTTTTTGATGAAATCAAGTTTCCTCATTGTTCTTCATACAAATGAATGGAAACAATTCCATCGCACATCTCGCTCAAGCCTTAGAGATGGTAGAAAGACTTAGTTCATAGTATGAAAACCACATACTGTAGTTGCAGCTTGAACTGGATCAGTAATATCAATGTTGACATAACCATTACTGCTGAACTATTGATGGCTACAACCTCTTTAATAGCTGTGAAGACCATTGGCCTTTACTTTGTTTGTCTTCATTACTTAGCACACTTACTTCCAGAAATTATCAAGTTCAAACCCTCTGTAGACCAAACTTGTCTGCATAAAACCCACCTCCTTATAACAGAAGATAATTGCTCTGATCTCACAGGAAGATGCAAGAAATAGGCCTCAATTTTGTCAGCATGCTTCTCTCTAAGTTGGTTCAATAGTTCATTGGAGCCAGTGCTAGCTTCTATCAGTCTTTATTCAGCACTTACATCTATCAATAATTAGAAGTGATAAGGTTTGTAGAGCAGTTGTGGCAAAACCTGAGGAGGTTACTGTCAGGTAGGAATATCGACACCAGACTGTTAATAATTCTTTTCAATGTTTGTGAAATGGCTGCAAGTCAAATCAGATAAATATGGTGTTTTGTTGGAAGGATTTGTTTTCACGTTGCAAGATAGATATACGTTCAAATGTATGTATTGGAGAGGTTAACTAGGAAGCAGTTATTTCTGTGATAAAGGATTACAGAATTGAGTTTAGAGCCTCAAAGCCCTTTTCCTGTTCAGCAGGGTGTCTTTGCTAAATATAATGTGCAGTGAACAGAATTGACTGATCAAAGGCATCCAATACAGTGAGGACTTCAGAAATGGGTTGAACAGGATAATTTACTTGCCAAGTAGCTGAAGGTACTTTCAAATTCTTCATCATATACCAGAAAAATTGGAAAAATTGCTTTCATTCACCCTTTGAACATGTTCTGCCATTCAATTTGATCATAATTGATCAACATCTCACTTATTGACTTCATTTGATTAATTTCTGTTGACTTCACCCTCTAAAATTTATATTTGACTTTAAAATGTCAACAAGTCCACCACCCACAAGGAGAATTTTAGGTTGACTGGGCAATCGAGTTCAACAGTTGAAGACAGAAGAGCAGTTGATTGGGCAATCGAACTGAAATCCAAGACAAAAGAAGAGACTTAGCAGATAGCAGTTAATTGGGCAACCAAGTTCAACAGTTGAAGGGCAATTGAGGATAGGTGACCCAAACATCAGTATAAAAGTAAAAGTGAGGGACTGTGTAGTAGAGTGGTCATTGATGGAATGGGCTGAGTCAGAGTGGAAAGGCTTTGGCTCAAGGGGCTTCAGTGAATAGGCGCGAAAGTGGTGGAGCAGGAGTTGAAGTAAGAAATGGCCTCCCTATTTGAGGAATAAAATGGATTCAGCATGTAGGCACAGGTAAGGGCAGGTTTTAGATATTTTTTTTTCTCTAGTCATAAACAATAGGAATGACAGCCAAGACAAGGGAATGCTCCTCTTGCAGAATGTGGGTCTTCTAGGAAGACTTCATCTGAGAGAAGTGCATCCAGCTGCAGCTCCTGACAAAATGAGTTAAGGTATTGGAGCTGGTATTGTATGAACTTTGGATCATTCAGGAGACAGGGAAGGTGACAGACAGGAATTAGAGAGACACTATCACACCTAGGAGGCTGGAGGAAGATAGATGGGTGATAGGAGAGGGAAAGGGAACAGACAAGCAGTGCAAGGCACTCCTGTGGCTGTTTCCCTCAACAATAAGTATACCTTTTTGGGTACTGTTGTGGGGGGGGGGGGGGGGGGTGGAGGTGGTGGGTGGCAACGACCGACCAGGGACAAGCCATGGCAATTGGGTCTCTGGCACAGTCTGGTTCTGTGGCTAACAAGGAAAAGAGGGGAAAAGGTGAGCTGCAGTAATAGGGGATTCCATAGTTAGGGGGACAGATAAGAGATTCTGTGATCAAGAATCCTGGATGGTACATGGCCTCTCTGGTGCCAGGGTCTGTGATATCTCAGATCCAGTACATGGCATTCTCAGGTGGGAGGATGAGCAGCCAGATTTTGTGGTCCATATAGGGACCAATGACATGGGTAGAAAGGGTGAGGTGGTCCTGTAAGAAGAGTGCAGGGAGTTGGGCACTAGATTGAAGGACAGGACCTCCAGGGTAGTGATCTTAGGATTGCTATCTGTGCCACATGCTAATAGGAGGATAATGCAGCGAAAAACATGGCTGAAACAATGATACAGGAGGGAGGGCTTCAGGTTTCTGGATCATTGGGCTCTCTTCCAGGGAATGTAGGACCTGTTCTGACAAGATGGTTTGCATCTGAACTGAATGGGAACTAACATCCTTGTGGAAAGGTTTGCGAGTGCTGCTCTGGTGGGTTTAAACTAGATTTGTAGGAGAATGGGAACAAGAGAGCCAGAGAAGTGGAGGAAGGAAATGTTGATGTGAAAATTGCATGCACCATGAGAACGCAACAGGTTGTACCTGGTGGAAATGTTCCAGGTGCATCTATTTCAATGCAAGGAGTATTGTAGGAAAGGCAGATGAGGTTAAAGCGTAGATTAGCATGTGGAATTATGACTTTGTGATTATTAGTGAAACTTGGTTGCAACCAGTTTACCTATCTCAGCTGCACCATTTCATCAGATGCAAGGATCGACAATGAGATAGACAACAGACTCGCCAAGGCAAATAGCGCCTTTGGAAGACTACACAAAAGAGTCTGGAAAAACAACCAACTGAAAAACCTCACAAAGATAAGCGTATACAGAGCCGTTGTCATACCCACACTCCTGTTCGGCTCCGAATCATGGGTCCTCTACCGGCACCACCTACGGCTCCTAGAACGCTTCCACCAGCGTTGTCTCCGCTCCATCCTCAACATCCATTGGAGCGCTTACACCCCTAACGTCGAAGTACTCGAGATGGCAGAGGTCGACAGCATCGAGTCCACGCTGCTGAAGATCCAGCTGCGCTGGATGGGTCACGTCTCCAGAATGGAGGACCATCGCCTTCCCAAGATCGTATTATATGGCGAGCTCTCCACTGGCCACCGTGACAGAGGTGCACCAAAGAAAAGGTACAAGGACTGCCTAAAGAAATCTCTTGGTGCCTGCCACATTGACCACCGCCAGTGGGCTGATAACGCCTCAAACCGTGCATCTTGGCGCCTCACAGTTTGGCGGGCAGCAACCTCCTTTGAAGAAGACCGCAGAGCCCACTTCACTGACAAAAGGCAAAGGAGGAAAAACCCAACACCCAACCCCAACCAACCAATTTTCCCTTGCAACCGCTGCAATCGTGTCTGCCTGTCCCGCATTGGACTTGTCAGCCACAAACGAGCCTGCAGCTGACGTGGACTTTTTTACCCCCTCCATAAATCTTCGTCCGCGAAGCCAAGCCAAAGAAGGGAGAGATACATAGTTCCCTGAAAGTGGCATCATAGGTGGACAGGGTTTTGGCATATTGGCATTCATAAATCAAAATATTGAGTAGAGGAGCTGGGATGTTATGATAAAGTTGTAGAAGACATTGGTGAGACCAGGTTTGGAGTATTGTGTGCAGTTTTGGCCACCTAACGATAGGAAATAACATCAATAAGATAGAAAGAGGACAGAAATGATTTACTAGGATGATGTCTGGACTTCAGGAAATGAATTACAGGAAAAGGTTAAACAAATTAGGACTTTATTCCCTCAACCATAGAAGAATAAAGGGAGATTTGATATTTAAAACTATGAGGGGGATAGACATTGAAGGTAGGTGAGATACAAACCAAAGGACATGGGTTAAGAATTAAAGGGGAAAACTTTGGGGAGGAACTGGGAGAGAAGAAGGAATGTAGAGGTGGGGTGGGGGGAGAGAACGGGGGGAGGGGTGGAAGAGAACGGGGGAGGGGAGGAAGAGAACGGGTGAGGGGAGGAAGAGAACGGGTGAGGGGAGGAAGAGAACGGGTGAGGGGAGGAAGAGAACGGGTGAGGGGAGGAAGAGAACGGGTGAGGGGAGGAAGAGAACAGGTGAGGGGAGGAAGAGAACGGGTGAGGGGAGGAAGAGAACGGATGTGGGGAGGAAGAGAACGGGTGAGGGGAGGAAGAGAACGGGTGAGGGGAGGAAGAGAACGGGTGAGGGGAGGAAGAGAACGGGTGAGGGGAGGAAGAGAACGGGTGAGGGGAGGAAGAGAATGGGGAGGGAGGAAGAGAACGGGGCAGGGGGAAAGAACATGGGGAGGAGGAGAGGGAGAGAACATGGGGGAAGTGGAGGAGGAGGGAACATGGTGGGGGAACATCTTCACACAGAGAATGGTGGGAGTGTGGAACAAGCTGGCAGCCGAAGTGGGGAATGCAGGTTCAATTTTAACATTTAAGAAGAATTTGGACAGGTACATGGATGGGAGAGGTATAGATGGCTATGGACTGGGTGCAGATCAGTAGGACTAGGCAAAAAAAAATGATTTGGCACAGACTAGAAGGGCCGAAGGGGCCTGTTTCTGTGCTGTAGTATTCCTTGGTTCAATGGTTATTATCTTTCTTTAAAAAAAGAAATAAATCACAAAATTCTGTACATACCACAGTTGAAGTAAAAACAAAAAATGCTGGGGAAACTTAGCAGGTCAAACAGTGTCCTTTATGTAGCAAAGGTAAAGATACATAACTGATGTTTTGGGCTTGAGCCCTCCCCACCCTCCCTTTCCCCACCCCCACTCACCCTCCCCACCTTCCCCCTCCCCCACTGTCACCTTCACCTCCCCTCCTTATTTGAAACAAGTTTTCTGAATCACTCAATAGATTCTCTTCCTTTTCCAAATGTCGATCGCTCCAACTTTCATTCATTACATCCTAAACTTCAGCTTGAAAGATGTGAATCCTTGTTATCTTATTCCGATATACTGACACAATGATGGTGGCAATCCAAACTTGCCGTAGCTATACTGTTTAATTATTAACTCCTTCTCACCACTAACAAATTAATATTCAACCAAACAAAATTTAACCAGCTTTAATTTTGATGTGATGGAGTAGTGGCCAGTAGGAGAATACCAGCCCTCTCCAGAAAAGAAGAAATAAAGTGAAGAAAACACAAAGTTCAAGAAACAGAAAACACAACAAATAAAAGATAAAGTTGTGGAGAAAAGAAAGAAAAAGGCACCCAAAAAGGAAAAAGTAAAAACAACGGGAAAAACAGAAGAAAAGACTCCGTAAGAGAAAGGAGAAGACCTTACCTGCATGAAGAAACAGGGAGCCGTCGTGGAGAAAAGAGCCCGCTCCCTAAGGTTGGCGACGACCCCTGGACTGCAAAAATGGCTCTCTGAGCCAAACAGCAGTGCGTCACTAAGGAAAAAGAAAACACCAACGGGAGGGGGGCCCAGCTGAGGAGTGAACTAACACAGCGCGACCAGCTGAGACATGCCTGTCAGCAGGGCTCTCATCTGGAAGAAGAGGAAAGCGACAGGAAAAGGAGTGATAGGAAAGAAGAACAGCAACAGGAGGCCCAACAGATAACTAGCCCAGAAGAGGACCAACAGCAAGAAGCCATGCAAAAAAACACCCAGCAAGGTGAGGCAAGCAGCTCAACAAGAAAGTCAGAAGAGACACAGATACAAGGAAGAGAAGTAGAAGACACAAACACAGGTGCACACACAGAAGAAGAGGAAGAAGACCAAGCTCTGCACAGAGGAATAGAAGGTAAAATGGATGGACAGTATATAGATTTTTTAAAATTTCAAGAACAAATGAGAGCAGTAAAAGAATGGTTGACATTAGAATTTAGTGAAATGAAAAGAAAAATGAAAAGTACAGAAGAAAAAGTGAGTAGAATAGAGCTGGTTATGACAGAAATAGGGAAAAGATTAGAAAATGTGGAAGAACGTGAAATGGCTGTAGAAATGGAAGCTAAAACAACATAAAGATGGTGGGCCTAAAGGAAGATGAAGAAGGCACAAATATGAAAGAATTTATGAAAGAATGGACCCCAAAGGTCCTGGGAATGCCAGAAATACAGGAAGGAATGGAAATAGAAAGGACACACAGAACACTAGCCACGAAACCACAGCCACAAGAAAAACCAAGATCCGTTTTAGTAAAATTTCTGAGATACACGACAAGATAAAATTAGAGAAGACAAAAAACCATTGGAATACAAGGGTCAAAAAATATTTTTTTACCCAGAAATAAGTTTTGAACTCCTAAAGAAGAGGAAGGAGTTTAACACAGCAAAATCGATCCTATGAAAAAAAGGCTATAAATTTATATTAAGATATCCAGCTGTGCTTAAAATATTTATCTCGGAGGAGCAAAACAGACTGTTCTTGGATCCAGAGAAAACACGAAAATTTGTAGAATGCCTGCAGGACAGAAAGAGAGATGAAGAGATATAGCAAGAACGAAGAATAATGACAAACTACATATAAAGATGTAAAAATAATGTATAAGTAAGAACTAAAGAAGGGAAAGAAAGGGAAGTAAGTGGGGGGGAATAAAAATAGAAAAAGAGGGTGAGCTTTATTAAATGTGAAGATAAAAGTCTTTTCTGGAGGGGGTTGGGTGGGAGAGAATAACAGTCACTGCGAAATCAGTTGACGCTTGCGAGCGGGTTCGCAATCCAAATGGAGAGGAGAATTGTGGTCGCCCGGCAAGGGACAACTCGGGGTTGGGGGGGGAACACTTAGGGTTAAGGGAATTTTAGATGTGGGAGTTGTTGAAGTATTTTATGTTTTAGAAATGTTGTCATACATTGAGTTCAAAAAGGGAAAACTGAGAGATGAAAATGGGAAAAGAGGGAAGGTGGTGGTGAGGAAGCGGAAATGATGTGTAAACAGAAGAAACAGAAGATGGCCATGTTGAACTATATGACTATAAATATTAATGGAATACATAACCAAATTAAACAAAAAAGGCTATTAAATTTCCTGAAAAAAGAAAAAATAGATATAGCATTTGTGCAGGAAACGCATCTAACTGAAGTGGAACATAATAAATTAAGGAGAGAATGGGTAGGGCACGTAACGGCAGCATCATATAATTCAAAAGCCAGAGGTGTAGCTATAGTAATCAATATAAATGTACCAATCAAAATAGAGGAGGAAATAATAGATCCAGCAGGGAGATACGTAATGATAAAATGTCAGATATATTCAGAATTCTGGAATTTGGTCAATATATATGCACCTAATGAAAAGGATCAAAAGTTTATGCAAGATAGTTTTTTGAAGATTGTAGATACGCAGGGGAATATATTGATAGGAGGATACTTTAACCTTAATTTGGACCCAAAGATGGATAAAACTGGACAAAAGACTAGCAAAAACAATAAAGTAGCCAAATTTATGGTTAAATCAATGCAGGAAATGCAACTTTTGGATATATGGAGGAAGAAACACCCAAAGGAGAAGGAATATTCATATTGAGTATGCATAAAACATACTCAAGGATTGACCTGTTCCTGTTGTCAGCCCATATTCAAGAGAGAGTTAGGAAAACTGATATGAAGCTAGATTGCTATCTGATCACTCACCCCTATTATTAGTAATAGAACTGGAAGACAACCCACCAAGAACATATTAAACTCCATGCTACTTAAAAGACAGGAATTTAGAGAATTTATTGAACGCCAAATTAAAATGTACTTTGAAATAAATACGGAATCAGTGAAAGACAAATTTATATTATGGAATGCAATGAAAGCCTTCATTAGAGGAGAGATAATAAGTTATGTAACTAACATGAAAAAGGACTACAATCGGGAAATAAAACAGTTGGAAAGGGAGATAGTAAGTACAGAAAAAGAACTAGAAACAAGGAAAGATATAACAAAAAGAAGAGAATTGGCGGACAAAAAAAACCGAAACATTACAAACTTATATGGTGGAAAAGAACATAATGAAAATAAAGCAGAAGTATTATGAACTAGGAGAAAAAAGGCACAAAATACTAGCCTGGCAACTTAAAACAGAACAAGCTACAAGAACTGTATTGGCATCAAGTAAAAAGGACAACAAATTACAGATAGCCCAACAGAGATTAATGAAAACTTTAAGGAATTCTATGAAAAATTATACCGAACTGAGAACGAAGGGAAAGAAGACAAATAAGATTAGTTTTTAGATAAAATTGAACCACCAAAATTGCAAGAAGAGGAGCAAAACAAATTGATAAAACCATTTGAAATAAAAGAAATACAAGATATATTAAAAAAGCTACCAAACAATAAAACGCCTGGAGAGGATGGACTCCCAATAGAATTCTATAAAACATTTAAAGAGTTATTAATTCCTCCTCTCCTGGAAGTAATGAACCAGATAGAAGAAACACAAAACTTGCCAGATTCATGTAAAACAGCAATAATTACAGTAATACCAAAGACGCAGAAAGATCCACTAACACCAGCATCATATAGACCAATATCTCTACTTAATTCAGATTATAAAATAATAGCAAAATTATTAGCAAA
Source organism: Narcine bancroftii (assembly GCF_036971445.1). Lineage (NCBI taxonomy): Eukaryota > Metazoa > Chordata > Chondrichthyes > Torpediniformes > Narcinidae > Narcine > Narcine bancroftii. The sequence continues at coordinate 41,364,923 of NC_091475.1, forward strand.
CAGACTGGCCGACTGTGTACCAAAAATAGTAAAACAAGATCAAACTGGATTTTTTAAGAAAAGACGAACAACGGACAATGTCTGTAAGTTCATTAATTTAATCCATGCAGTACAAGGAAATAAGATACCAACAGTGGCTGTTGCTTTTGACGCAGATAAAGCCTTTGACAGGGTAGAATGGAATTATTTATTTAAAGTATTATAGAGGTTCAACCTACCAGAAACATATTAATTGGATTAAAGTATTATATAAGGGACCATTGGCAAAGGTGACAGTAAATGGATATGTATCGAACCAATTTAAATTAAGTAGATCAACTAGGCAAGGATGTCCATAATCTCCCTCACTGTTCGCTTTAGCAATAGAACCCTTGGCAGAACTGATAAAGAACAGAAAATAAAATAAAAGGGATAAAAATAAAGGAGAAGGAGTATAAAATCAGTTTATTTGCAGATGACATCATAGTATACTTAACAGAACCAGAAATATCAATAAAAGAATTACATAAGAAATTGAAGGAATATGGAGTAATATCGGGGTACAAGATCAACGCAAATAAAAGTGAAGCGATGCCAATGAATAATGTGATTATACAGAATTTAAAAAAGGATCACAATTTAAATGGCAAACACAAGCAATCTGATACCTAGGTATTAGATTAGATTAGATAATAATTTAAGACACCTATACAAATTAAATTATCAGCCATTAATGAAGAAATTACAGGATGACTTAGATCAATGGAAAGATTTACCACTAACACTGATAGGAAGGGTAAATTGCATTAAAATGAATATCTTCCCAAGGATTCAATACCTATTTCAATCGTTACCAATTCCCTTAACAGAGATGTTCTTCAATGAACTAAAGAGAATAATAAGGAAATTCTTATGGAAATGGTGGAAACCGAGGATAGCGCTAGATAAATTAACAGAATGGTAGAAACAAGGCGGTGTGCAGCTACCAAACTTTAAAAATTATTATGGAGCAGCACAATTAAGGTATCTATCAGATTTTTATTAAACAAAGGAAAAACCAGATTGAACCAAGATAGAGCTAGATAAAATAGGGGAGAAGGTACCAGAACATATACTTTATAAGTGGGATGAAAAACTGGTCCAATATAGAAGTTCACCAGTACCGCTCCATTTACTCAACATATGGAAGAAGATTCACTTAGAAAGGAAAAAAACAAATTACCTACTACCAAAATTATTATTGACACAAAATCAACTATTTCCTTTTACAATAGATAACCTTTCCTTTAAAGAATGCGAGAGAAAAGGAATTAAAAGAAAATTGTTTTTTGGAAAATAATTTATTAACATTTGAACAAATGAAGTACAAATATGGAATAACTCATGGTATAATGTTTGCATACCATCTTAAAGGATAAATTGGGAAACAGACTGATATTACCAGAAGGAAGCAGCTTTGAATATGTGATTACAGAAACAACGATAATAAAAAGATTTATAACAAACATGTACATCAAGCTGCAAGAGAAGGAAAATGATGAAATAAGCTATAAACCCAAACAGAAGTGGGAAAAAGATTTAAACATAAAGATAAAAAATGAAACATGGGAAAAGTTATGCTCTGGAACTATGAAGAATATAATAAGCACGAGGTTAGGCATGATACAATATAATTGGTTACAAAGGTTATATATCACGCCCCAAAAGCTAAAAAAATGCAATCCAACATTATCAGATAGATGTTTTCGCTGTAAGAAGGAAACGGGAACAACAGTATATGCAATTTGGGCATGTGAGAAAGTGAAAAAGTTTTGGGAAGATCTAAATCAGGTATTAAATGAAATCACAAAAATCAACATACCAAAAAATCCAGAGATCTTTCTTCTAAGTAATATAAGAAGTAAAGAATTAGGCCTCAAACTGGATGAAGCGCAAAAAGATTTATTATGATAGCCTTAGCTGTAGCAAAAAAATATATAATATCAACTTGGAAATCAGAAGAGAGCCTGAGAGTACAGCAATGGTACATGGAAATGAATAAATGTATTCCATTGGAAAAAATAGCATATAATTTAAAAAATAAAGTCACATTGTTTGAATAAATCTGGGAATCGTACATGGAACATAACAGAGAGGGCTTGCCTCAGACCTCCACCCCCTAAAATGATAGAATGAGAAGAAGACAAAATGACTTGATCCAGTGTGTAAATGACACAGTTTTCTTGTTTATTTTCATTGTGTGATGACATTGCTTAATGGTTTTATTGTATTGTATATGTTGAATGTTAAATGGATTTGGAGGGGGGTGGGAAGGGGGGAGGGAAGGTAGGGGGGAAAATAGGGGAGAAAATGCCACTGTGTACATTTAAGAGGGAAATGTTTGTATGTATTTTGATTGATATGATTCACAATGTGAAAAATAAAAAAGATATCCTGATATTAAATACCACAAATTTTTCATTCTACTTAATAGTCCAGGGTATTAGGAACAGTAATTGGAGCAATATTTACCATACTTTTCTAGATGTTGGCAGCAGCTGTCCACTAATCTAGGAACCTGGCGATAAATGGGATTTAGGCTTAGTTTCTTGTCTCTCTGCTTTTCTTTCTTGTTTGGCACCTCCGTGGGGAGTGAAAGTTGCAGTGCTTCCAATAGTCGAGAATGATCATCATCAAGGTCAGTGATGGAATCCACAGACATTCCACCCTGCAGAGAAACAGAATGACAAGCAACAAAATAATCAAGAAAATAACACTTCAAATCCTTGTAACCTTTCCGCTTCCACCTAAGTTATTTTATCAATGAGGTAAGTCTGTGATTCAGTTTTTTTTTTAAATTGTCAGGGATGTGGATGCTTCCTAGGTTGTAGACAAGTGATGGGTACAGGCACAATTCATAAATATTCAATTTATAACTTCTTATAATGCCACTGACACATCAACAAATTTACACATTCTTTGCATACATCAAGGAATGATAGGATCAGAAGTTGCCCACAAATTACTAATTAGAAATCAAACTACCAGACAACACCGTGTTCTAAACCATTTGTCCAGGGAATCTCAACATACAACAAGCAATGAAGGAATTCAGACCATGTGTTTTTTTCCAAATGTAAATTGGAGTCTCATTTCTAATTCCAAAACCCCTCTGTAGTCCATAAACTCAGCAAAGTAGCACCCATTTTTCTGGTACCTAAACTAACCAAATATGGCAAATGGATGGACATATTCATAACTGCATTAGGTATGTGTAAGGTAAAACATCATGAGATGGGAATGTGTAGGGAGTTTCCCGGTACAGGGCAGTAACAAGAAGGGGAGGTGTCCTTGTACTCTTGTAAGGTAAAACATCATGAGATGGGACCGGAGAAGGAGTCACCCAGTACTAAGGAGTAACAGAATGCATCCTTGTACTTACAAGATAAGAGAGACATTGATGGATTGAGAGGCAGGAAGCTAGCAGGGAAAGGATAGCAACAGTTTAAGAGAGACATTGATGGATTGAGAGGCAGGAAGCTAGCAGGGAAAGGATAGCAACAGTTTTAGTCATTGGACAAGTAATGATATGATGATGTTCTAAGCATGTATCCAAGGGTATAAAAAATCACCATTTTGCTGATAACGGCAGAATGCATTCTCCGACTAACTTGGTTGGTCGCAAGTGTTACAATCCGGTAATAAAGAACAAAGAACCCTGATTTCGACTCAGCCTGGTGTTTGTCTCACTCATTCATGAACAAAGCAGACCTAACAGTATGCCAGCTGCCATAAAGGTAAAGGCTAAATAATAAATAATGTACAATCCCACAAACTGTCATCAGGTCTCTTACATACAAAATTAAGTGGGCCAAAATCCATACAGAGTCCAACAGAAGATCTTGAGGCATCGAATAGAAATGATAGGTGACAGAGCTGACGGTGATGATTCAGAAAGTGATACACAGCACTAAAGCCAATTGATTGGTGAGTAGCAACATGTGGGTATATTCCTAATGCTCCTAACCAAGTAAATGTAAAGGTAGGACATTTAAATCACAGTGGTGCATTTATGAAGGAATAAGACTTCTGGCATTATCAGTACCAAATTAGAGTGAGTAACTTGTCCAAGGTAATTAACAGCCTGAGAGCTCAGCCTCTTGCAGTGCAGCTCCTGTTGCAATGTGGGCAATCAGAGAGATTCCCAGTGATCCCTGGAGACCATCAGTGCAGGATACGAGTCCAGCTGCAGCTCCAGGCAGATCACATTACACAACTGGAAGTGCAGATGGACTCATGATTGGGACATCCCATACAATGTTCCTTCTCAATTTTAGTTGTCAGTGTGTGCAAAAATCTTATGCTGTGTAAATTTTTTCTCTCCTGTGACCAACATATGTGCGCACTGAATGTTGATGGATATATAAATTTGAAACTGTTTCAAGATAAATTTTGGCGCAGCCCATCTCTCGTGGCTAATAAAACTGTACTGGAATGTTTTAATATAATACAAGTCTGATTGCATTCTACAAAGTAAAGTGTTTAGTTAAGATTTTATTCTATACTTTGAACTACTTGTCAGTTTGTTGTTCCATGAAACATCAATGAGTATTTTTTATGTCTAAATAAATTAACTAACTAGTTAACAGAAACAGCTAAGAGATTATTTTCAATAAGGATAATTATTAATTACTACATTGTTTTAGGTAACTAATCGTTTGTGCTCATATTAATTTGCAATGTGTGTGTGCACGTGCACAGCTTAGAGAGACCAGTGATCCTGTGACTCTGAGGTGCTTAGTGAGTTGGTCGTACTGTAAGCAATGGCTGCACAGCCAAGGAAGCGATGGGTGACCGCTAGGATGAGTGGTAGGTAGAAGCATAATTTGCAAGTTTACAGGTGGCATGGAAATTGATGATGTTGAACATGAGGAGGATAGTCATGGTCTACAAAATAATGAGGTGATATTTAACCTTTATGCAGAAGTATCAGCTCAGCAAATTGTGTTGAAACTTCTGAAAGATCACAAATCAGCTGTTTTGCACCAAGGCCAGAGTTAGTGGCGGCTCCCTCCACCTTTCATTGTCCTTGCCAAATTCCTGATGGAGTCTGGCCATTGAACGTGGGATCTTAGCAGTTCACTGTTGGTCTCATCATTGCACAACTGCCATGTTACCTGTCATCCACTCTATAGGCTTTGATGACAAATTCCCCAAAATATCATGGGCTGCACTAGTGTGGGAAAATAGCATTAATAAAATTGTTTTCAGCTCCCACAATCACAATTAATTTCCAATCCAGACAGGGAGTTTTATTTCTTTTTAAATTCCATTTCTTAACACTGAGATTTATCACTGAGATATGGTGGAAAAAGTACACCAGCTCCTGACCAGCATCTTTAATTTCAGAGTGGGGGGAGGGGGGGATGTAAAGTATTCAAACGTAGAAGTGCCAATTCTCTCTAATATAGAAATTGGGCAAAAGTAAAGAGGTTGTGGAAAGTGACCAGGAGATTCATTAGAGAGAGGGTGCAGTTGTGGTCAGGCACGGTGTGAATCACAGTTTTAAAGTGGATGTGAAGGAACAGCTATAGAGATATTTACTGTACTAACCATGACCAGTGCATCATGGAATCTGAGCCATAATGTGAAGGACTAGAAGGTGTTACATCCTAAATCAATCAACATTCAATAATTGTTGCACTCTCAATCCATAGCTCGTTTCTGCTGTTCCTTCATTTTAATGTGATCAGATATGTGCCTCATAGTGAGATGATTTGAAAACAAAAAAAATACAGCACATTTTACAAAATCATTGGAAAACAACCTGCTGGATAACACACAAGGTTGAGCAGCATCAGTGAGAGAAAAAGAATGGTCATCGTTTCGAGGCAGAACCCTCTATCAAGACTTGTGTCCTAATGGAGGGTTCTGACCCAAAATGTCAGCCATTCTTTTTTTCCCCACTGATGCTGCTATGCCAGCGGGTTGTTTTTTCGCCCCAGATTCCAGTGTCTGCAGTCTCTTGTGCCTCCAAACAACTTTCCAAAATTTCAGTCTTCTCCATTAAGCTTTGCCTTGCCAAGTGATAATTCCTAACTCCAACAGTCTGGATTGAGAATGCAACATTGTTTACAGTAGTGGGACAGTCTCAGTCGAGGGGTCATAATTTCAAGACAATGGGCCCTTTATTCAAAACCCAAGAACATGGAAATTTCTTCTCCACAATTCTCCTTCACCAAGAAGCAGCAATAGTGTTTTGTGAATAGTTCTGAAGTGTTAGAGTGGAGGGATAATAGAGTAGAATGGTGGTAGAGTGTGAAAGGCAAGATCTGCTCAGAACAGCTCACAAAATATCACCACATTTCAGCATCATTTTTCCCAAGAGAAGGACCTTGGAGAAAACCCCATAGATAACCATCTGGAGCAGGATAGATAGACAAGATTCCTATAAAGGCATAAGGGATGGTTTTATTCATTAAGCAAGACATACAATTTAAGACATAGGTGAGGGATTCCATAGTTAGGGGACAGATAAAAGGTTCTGTGGAAGGGGTCAAGAATTCCAGATGGTACGTTGCCTCCCTGGTGCCAGGGTCCGAGATATCTCAGATTGAGTTCATGGCATTCTTAGGAGGGAGGGTGAGCAGCCAGATTTTGTGGCCCATATAGCGACCAATAATGTGGGGAGGAAGGGTGAGGAAATTTTGCAAGGAGAGTTCAGGGAGCTAGGCACTAGGTTGAAGGACAGGACCTCTAGGGTGTGATCTCAGGATTGCTACCCATGCCACATGCCAGTGAAAGTTATTACCATACTCATGGAGTTGTAGAGAATTGGAAGAGCAACTCCGTAGAGGGATTACAGACAGCTACAGGAAACACAAGATGATGATAGTAGTAGATTTTAACTTTCCATATATTGACTGGGACTCCCAAACTGTAAAAGGGCTGGATGGCTTGGAGTTTATCAAATGTGTTGAGTATATAGATGTACCAACTGGAGAGAGTGCAATACTGGATCTCCTATTAGGGAACAAGACAGGACAGGGGGCAGATGTATGTGTATGGGGAACATTTTGGGTCAACTGATCATAATGCCATCAGTTTCAAGTTAATTATGGAGAAGGACAGGTCTGGGCCTTGAGTTGACATTCTAAATTGGAGAAAGGCCAACTTTAAGGAAATGAGAATGAATCTAGAATGCATGGATTGGGGTGTTATTTTTGGGCAAGGATGTGTGAGGTAATTATAAGACCTTCATAAGGTGAAATTTTGAGAGTACAGAGTTTATAAGTTCCTATCAGGATTAAAGGCAGGGTTAGCATGCACAAGGGACCTAGGTTTTCAAGGGATATTTGGGATCTGGTTCAGAAGAAGAGAGAGATGTATAGCAGGTATAGGCAACATATTGCAAATGAACTACTTGAGTATAAAAATGCAAGAAAAACCTCAAGAAAGAAATCAGGAGGCAAAAGCAAGACAGGAGGTTGCTTTGGCAGAAAGCGTGAAGGTAAATCCTAAGGATTTCTACAGGCATATTAAGAGCAAAAGGATAGTAAGGAACAAAATTGGTCCACTTGAAGACAGAGTGGCCAGCTTTGTATGGGGCCAAAAGAGAATTGGGTAGATCTTAAATTTTTTTTGCAGCAACATTCACTCAGGAAACTAGCACAGAATTGAGGAAAGTAAGGAAAACAAGCAGCAAAGTCATGGAACCTATACAGATTAGAGGAGGTGCTTGCTGTCTTAAAGCAAATAAGGGAGGATAAATCCCCAGAGCCCGACAAGATATTCCCTCAGACCTTGAGGGAGGCTAGTGTAAAAATTGCAGGGGCTCTGGCATAAATGTTTAAAATGTTCTTAGCCACAGGTGAGGTACTAGAGGATTAAAGGATTGTTCTGTTGTATTAAAAAGGCTCCACAAGTAACCTTGGAAATTATCAACCTGTGAGGCTGACGTAAATTATTGAAAGGTGTTCTCAGTGATTGGATGTACAATTATTTGGATACCCAAAAATTGATTAGGGATAGTCAACATGGCTCTGTGTGTTTAACTAATCTTAAGGGTTTTTCAAGGACATTACCAGGAAAGTTGATGAAGGATGTTGTCAATGTGAACTTTAGTAAGGGTTTGCCAAAGTTCCACATGGGAAGTTAGTCAGGCAGGTTCAGATGCTCAGTATTCATGTTGAAGTTGTAAACTGGATGGATGTGAGAAGCCAGAGGGTGGTGGTGGATGATTGCTTCTCAGAGATGAGGCCTGCGACTAAGGTGTGCCTCAGAGATGGGTGCTGGAACAATTGTTATTTCTCATCTATTTCAATGATCTGGATGATAATGCAATTAAATTGAATCAGGAAGTTTGCAGGTGACACTAAAACTGGAGGCACTGTGGACAGTGAAAGTTTTCAAAGCTTGGAGAGGGATCTGAACCAGCTGGAAAAATGGGATGAAAAATGGCAGATGGAATTTAATGCAAACAAGGATGAGGTGTTGCATTTTGGAAGGACAACCAAGAAAGGACATACATGGTAAATGATGGTGCACTGAAGAGTGCGGCAGAACAGAGAGGTCTGGGAATACAAATAAATAGTTCCCTGAAAATGGCATCACAGGTAGATAGGGATGTAAAGAGAGCTTTTGGCATATTGGCCTTCATAAATCAAAGTACTGAGCATAGGAGTTGGAATGTTATGGTAAAGTTGTTTCAGATGTTGACATTGGTGAAGCAAAATTTGGAATATTATGTGCAGTTTTGGTCACCTATCTACAGGAAAGATATCAATAAGGTCGAAAGAGTGCAGAGAAAATTTACTAGAATGTTGCCCAGACTTCAAAAACAGAGTTACATAGCAAGGTTAACAAGTTAGGACTTTATTTCTTGGAGAGTAGAAGAATGAGGGGAGATTTAATTGAGGTATTTAAAATTATGAGGATAGACAGAGTAAATATAGGAAGGTTTCCTTTCCACTAAGAGTACATGAGATACGAACCAGAGTATATGGGTTAAGGATGAAAGGGGAAACATTTTGGGGAGCATGAGGGGGAACCTCTTCATATAGAGAGTGGTGGGAGTATAGAATGAGCTGTCAGTTGAAGTGGTGAATGCAGGCTCAATTTTAATATTTAAGAAGAATTTGACAGGTACATGGATGAAAGTGGTATGGAGGTCTATGGACTGGGTGCAAATCAGTGGGAATAGGCAGAAAAATGGTTCAGCACAGAATAGAAGGGCTGAAGGGGCCTTTTTCTGTGCTGAAATGCTCTATGGTTTTAAGAGTATGGAGATTGTATACAACACCATTTAGACCCCAGCTTGACTGATGTGTAGAATTCTGGTCACCACATGTACTGGAGAGGCTGCAGAGATTTATCACGATATTGGCAAGAGAAGAAAACTGTGGCTATGAGCAAAGAATGGGTAAGCTGCATGTTTTTTTTATACTGAATAAGCTGCGGAAGAGATTTAATTCACATGTATAAAATTCTGAGTGGCCTCGATGGAGTAAACAGGAAAAATCAAGTTTCTTCAGCAGAGGGTTCAAATGTACAAAGGTTTAAAGTAACTGAGAGGGTCTGGAGGGGAGAAGAGGAAGAATATTTTCACCCAGTGGGTGGTGGGAGTCCAGAATTCACTGCCTGAAAGGCTGGGAGAATCAGAAAACCTTGTTACATTTAAATAGAACCTGGTTGTACACATAAAGAGCTGTAATCTGCAGGACTAAGCACCTGATGCTGGAAGCTGCGATCAATTTGGGAGCTCTTGCTCTGCCATCACAATTTACAATGGACCAAAGGTCAAGATACTGGATTGCAAAAGTCGTAAGATTCTAAGCTTAATTAATGTTAGAGAAGAATGAATACAAATTGCTCTGTGAAGGAAGAGCGGAAGCTTCTTTTGAATTATATACAAGATATGCCAAAAAGCTTACACGTCTCCGAACTCGTTGCGCAGCTTCAGGAGTATTGGGTGACGCCGGTTCATTTAAAGTTTCTGAGGTTGAGCTGAGAGATGAATTGCTGCTTGAGAGTTCTTTGTTGGGTCTTTTGGATCCAAATGGCAAGTTTGTTGTCACCAGGTCCAAACTGTCTTTCTGCTCCTCCCTCAGAGCATCCTGCTTTTGTTTCTGAGCCCGGTCATTGACAATCACTTGGGACAAGGGCATTGCAAAGGCATGGGGTGCAAATTCTGCTGATGTAAAATGGAATCGATCAGATGGCTTATTTTAAAAGTTACAACAATTTTACTTACCAAACTACTTAAAATAGAAAAATCATGCAGACCTTTTGTGTTGTGTGAGTCACAGCAAACTGCATGTTTTAATTATTAATAAAAATGGAATATATTGTAAGTAACAGGTCAGACAGCATCTGTGGAGAGAGAAGCTGCATTATCCGAGTTCACTCAACAATGCTTGCCTTCCCAGTGATACCCAGACACCCCCAAAAGTGAATAAAGCAAAAGTTGGCATAAAAGATGGTGTTTGCATGCATTTTAATGCAATGGAACAAAGCCAATTAGTTGGCTCAAGAATATTTTTGCTCAGGTTTTCATCTTTGTCAAACCTTTTTTTAAAAATTCATGAGATATCTGGAACTTACACTCAATTATAAAACAATAGTAATAACTCATTCGTACCATGAAGGAACAACACTGATAGTTCACCTGTCATATAAATTGCAATTTAAAAATAAAATGTCATGTAATGTCATAAATCATTGCCTGAAAACGACTTTGAAGTTGGTGAGACTGATGTGAATGTCATTACAATTACTCTTTGGAATTTTGTATTTTTTATGAGTATAAAATTTATAACAAGGATATAAAATTCTATTTCTGCTCCAGAAGGACAACCAAGAAACAATGCATGCATTTAAATGGTCCCTTGTTCCTCATAGCCAATGGTTTATAACCAAGAAAGCAGTTTTGAAATATAATACCATTACAAGGTAAATAAGGCAGAAAACCCTCCTCAGCAAGATATCACAAACACCAATGAGTTGACAGCCAAATAGTTTGTCTGAGGTAAGTTTCTGCTTTAAGGATATTTAGGAGAGATTCCAGTCACTGCTTTGTACCATGCCATGCAGATCAGTAGCAAGGGCAGATAAAGCCTGGTTATAGCATCTAATCTGGAAGAAGTCAAGTTAAAAAGGGCAGCCACTCTCTCCAGTCTGCAGTGGGGTTTCAATCTAAATTATATATCTGAGTCAACGAAACAGAACATAAACCCAAACCCAAGACCAATAACAGTTCTCTCTTATTGCAGAGAAAATATTTTCTTGATGAAAATAAGAACAATATAAACTAAGAGTTTACTTAATGCTTCAATTCAAATTATTTTCCAATTGCCCATACCATAATCAACAAAATTTCAGCAAATTAGGAGGTTCTGTTCTCTACATGACTTTTCTCGACATCCTGTACTTATTATTACAGAAAAAAACATCTTCAAATATGGTGCAAGTCTGAACTCAACCCTTTGTACTGGTTTTCTTATTCACTGGGTACCGTAAACAAGCCCAGCAGCCAAGTAATTGAAACCACAGCACCAATAAATACTGGCATGGATCACAAATAAAATGAGAAAAACAGTGAGAGTATGCATACTAGTAAAGGAATGATATCGGCTGCATTTCCCCATTTGGGGCATAAATGATCCCTTAAGATTTGTTGTTGGAGAAAGCGACTTAGCAGTCAAATAGATATTATAAATACAATTGCTTAAATATTTTTATTTAATGGCAAATTTGACCAAACTGCTGAGTTCCTCAAGCAGATTATTTTTGCTCCAGATTCCAGCATCTGCAATCTCTTGTGTCTAATAGGAAGTGTACCAGGAAAGAAGAGTGGCTATACAAGTGATGAAGGTCAGGATTGAAAAGGGTTGAGTGTTGCATGCAGTGGTGATCACTTTACAAGACTGATGTGGCTAAACTGGAGGGGATGCTGAGGTGATTTATGAGCATGCTGTTGAAAACGGAAATTTGTAGCTGTGGAAATCCAGGATAAACAATGATTATTTTCTTTGAAACAGAGGCACCTGAAGGGAGACCTAATTGTGTTGTACCAAGTAATAAGATGGCGAACCATAGAGTAAATTGGAAAGGCCCCATTTCACTTAATGGGGGCATTAAAAAAACAGGGGAGACAGATTTAAGGTAAAATTATAAAATACGTAGTCGAGTTTATTTTTCACCCAAAGGGTGAGGGGGGGGGGGGGGGAGGGTCAGGAACACTGCCTGGCACAAAAAGAAACATTTATCACATATAAAGAAAATCTGTAGACACCGTGGTTTAAGTAAAACCACAAAGCTGGAGAAACTCAGCAGGTCAAAGTGTCCTTTATATAGCAAAAGTAAAAATACTTAATCTGTTTCAGGCTTGAGCCCTTTATCAAGACATGGAAAAATGTAGGAATTCAGATGACATTTTCCCAATCCTTGATAAAACGCTCAAGCCTGAAATGGTTACGTATTTTTACCTTTGCTATATAAAGGACACTGCTTGACCAGCTGAGTTTTTTATACCAAATTTAAAGAATATTGTGTGGTGAAAAGGACAACTTTTGAAACAATGATAATTTAATCTCATCTCATTAATTGCCTGTTTTTTAATATTTTATTTAGATATTTAACAATCAACAATCATACCAAATGTAAAAGATCTAGAAAACGCCTTCCCTCTATATGTCCTATTAAACAGAGAAAGAACAAAGAAAAAGAAAAAAAATCATCCCATTGTCAGCGTGTACAGTAAAACATATGGAAACATGATAATATCACAGTGTTAAAATGTTTACATTGGTCTACTGGCTTGTCAGTAGTAATTGTAACCCTATATTGGTGCCAGTATGCTCTAAAAAAGGCTGACAGATTTTTAGAAAGGTGTTATATCCATTCCTGAGATTGTATGTGACCTTTTCAAGTGGGATGCAGCTATTCATCTCTATCCATGAGTAAATGGGAGTCAGACTTCCATGTTACTGCTATGCATTTCCAGAAGGGCCTCAATTGCCTTTGCCTGGTTTAATTTTAACAATGTGATATTTCAATAGGCAATGATTCTAAAAACATTTGGGCAAAGGGACCAGTGAAGATTCAGATTTTAACCTTGACAGATTTTAATAAGGATATTGCTTATGGTCTATTGGGAGTCCTTCCTCTCCAGGCATTTTATTGTTACAACTCTGGCACCTGGGCAGTATCCACCTTTCAGCCTTTCCAAGATTTGAGCCTCCTCCTCCTCCAATGACTTTGCACATCTCACATTCATTGAGCCCCTCTCCATTCCTATTCTAATTAATTCTCTCAGAGACTCCAAGAGCCTTTCAGCAATGTTTCACCCAACACTAGACACATACTCCCCGTTTCACTTTTTGTTGTGAAGGAGACATACTGTCTATCTTCACAGGTCCATGAAAATGTACTTTCCAGTTTCCAAGGATGAGAGATTTCTGCAACAAGGCCAGAACAGGGATTGCTGTCTTTAGCCCAGAAAATGTTAAGAGAAGATTTGAAGTGCAGAAGGTGTTGACTGGCTTAAGCAGGGCAGGTAGTAGGAAGTTGTTCTCAGTGGCTCAAGGACAAGGGACTGCAGATTTGAAATGTTAGTCTGAAGTAACAAATGGGGTGTCTGGAAAGCATTTTGTTAAAACTCAGTAGCTAGGAAATGGAATTCATTGCCAGTAAGAATATGGGAACAACCTTCAAAGGGAATCAGAGAGATGTTTGAAAGAAAATTATTTTTCAGGCCATGGGAAAAGAGCTGGTATGGACGATGGGGTGAATGGCTTACTGAGTGTTGTGATGAATATACTTGTCTGCCAAAAAAGAGATGCCATGAGCATTGCATGGTGCCCCTAACAAAAGGAGAAAGAGAACCAAAGGGGAGTCCCTTCAGAGATACTAGGTGGCCATTGCTTCATCTCTAGCCCTTCCACTGCCTCTGCACCTGCACAGATTCCAGTGAGATAGATCGACATTAATACACACACACATATGTGTGAGTGTGTGTGTTTGGGTGTATAATGTACATGGGTGAATATGTAATAGTGTCTTCTTCGAATCGAAGAACTACCAATAATAATGTGTATGTTTGTGTTATATGTATATAGGTATGGATATCCAACTGCACGAAAACCAACAAGGTCGGGTCAGATACAGCAATGAGCTCTCTGAACCCTTCTCCATTAACAATGGCGTGAAGCAAGGCTGTGTTCTCGCACCAACCCTCTTTTCAATCTTCTTCAGCATGATGCTGAACCAAGCCATGAAAGACCCCAACAATGAAGACGCTGTTTACATCCGGTACCGCACGGATGGCAGTCTCTTCAATCTGAGGCGCCTGCAAGCTCACACCAAGACACAAGAGAAACTTGTTCGTGAACTACTCTTTGCAGATGATGCCGCTTTAGTTGCCCATTCAGAGCCAGCTCTTCAGCGCTTGACGTCCTGCTTTGCGGAAACTGCCAAAATGTTTGGCCTGGAAGTCAGCCTGAAGAAAACTGAGGTCCTCCATCAGCCAGCTCCCCACCATGACTACCAGCCCCCCCACATCTCCATCGGGCACACAAAACTCAAAACGGTCAACCAGTTTACCTATCTCGGCTGCACCATTTCATCAGATGCAAGGATCGACAATGAGATAGACAACAGACTCGCCAAGGCAAATAGCGCCTTTGGAAGACTACACAAAAGAGTCTGGAAAAACAACCAACTGAAAAACCTCACAAAGATAAGCGTATACAGAGCCGTTGTCATACCCACACTCCTGTTCGGCTCCGAATCATGGGTCCTCTACCGGCACCACCTACGGCTCCTAGAACGCTTCCACCAGCGTTGTCTCCGCTCCATCCTCAACATCCATTGGAGCGCTCACACCCCTAACGTCGAGGTACTCGAGATGGCAGAGGTCGACAGCATCGAGTCCACGCTGCTGAAGATCCAGCTGCGCTGGATGGGTCACGTCTCCAGAATGGAGGACCATCGCCTTCCCAAGATCGTATTATATGGCGAGCTCTCCACTGGCCACCGTGACAGAGGTGCACCAAAGAAAAGGTACAAGGACTGCCTAAAGAAATCTCTTGGTGCCTGCCACATTGACCACCGCCAGTGGGCTGATAACGCCTCAAACCGTGCATCTTGGCGCCTCACAGTTTGGCGGGCAGCAGCCTCCTTTGAAGAAGACCGCAGAGCCCACCTTACTGACAAAAGGCAAAGGAGGAAAAACCCAACACCCAACCCCAACCAACCAATTTTCCCTTGCAACCGCTGCAATCGTGTCTGCCTGTCCCGCATCGGACTGGTCAGCCACAAACGAGCCTGCAGCTGACGTGGACTTTTTTACCCCCTCCATAAATCTTCGTCCGCGAAGCCAAGCCAAAGAAGAAGAAGATATAGGTATACTGTTCGGCTCCGAATCATGGGTCCTCTACCGGCACCACCTACGGCTCCTAGAACGCTTCCACCAGCGTCGTCTCCGCTCCATCCTCAACATCCATTGGAGCGCTTACATCCCTAACGTCGAAGTACTCGAGATGGCAGAGGTCGACAGCATCGAGTCCACGCTGCTGAAGATCCAGCTGCGCTGGATGGGTCACGTCTCCAGAATGGAGGACCATCGCCTTCCCAAGATCGTGTTATATGGCGAGCTCTCCACTGGCCACCATGACAGAGGTGCACCAAAGAAAAGGTACAAGGACTGCCTAAAGAAATCTCTTGGTGCCTGCCACATTGACCACCGCCAGTGGGCTGATAACGCCTCAAACCGTGCATCTTGGCGCCTCACAGTTTGGCGGGCAGCAACCTCCTTTGAAGAAGACCGCAGAGCCCACCTCACTGACAAAAGGCAAAGGAGGAAAAACCCAACACCCAACCCCAACCAACCAATTTTCCCCTGCAACCGCTGCAATCGTGTCTGCCTGTCCCGCATCGGACTTGTCAGCCACAAACGAGCCTGCAGCTGACGTGGACTTTTTACCCCCTCCATAAATCTTCGTCCGCGAAGCCAAGCCAAAGAAGAAGAAGATATAGGTATACTGTTCGGCTCCGAATCATGGGTCCTCTACCGGCACCACCTACGGCTCCTAGAACGCTTCCACCAGCGTCGTCTCCGCTCCATCCTCAACATCCATTGGAGCGCTTACATCCCTAACGTCGAAGTACTCGAGATGGCAGAGGTCGACAGCATCGAGTCCACGCTGCTGAAGATCCAGCTGCGCTGGATGGGTCACGTCTCCAGAATGGAGGACCATCGCCTTCCCAAGATCGTGTTATATGGCGAGCTCTCCACTGGCCACCATGACAGAGGTGCACCAAAGAAAAGGTACAAGGACTGCCTAAAGAAATCTCTTGGTGCCTGCCACATTGACCACCGCCAGTGGGCTGATAACGCCTCAAACCGTGCATCTTGGCGCCTCACAGTTTGGCGGGCAGCAACCTCCTTTGAAGAAGACCGCAGAGCCCACCTCACTGACAAAAGGCAAAGGAGGAAAAACCCAACACCCAACCCCAACCAACCAATTTTCCCTTGCAACCGCTGCAATCGTGTCTGCCTGTCCCGCATCGGACTTGTCAGCCACAAACGAGCCTGCAGCTGACGTGGACTTTTTACCCCCTCCATAAATCTTCGTCCGCGAAGCCAAGCCAAAGAAAAAGAAAGAAAGAAAAGATATAGGTATACGTTTGTGTGCATATCTCAATTACTGTTACACGCCCCTCAAAGGCCCACTAATTGTTGGATTGACTATATAAAATAAATGCTTTCCTGCAATGAATTGCCAGAAACAGACCCATTAGCCCACATGTTTGGGCTGAACATGATATCCAAATCAAACTAAAGCTCTGCTGCTTGCACCTGATAGGCATCCCTCCACATTTATATGTCTATCTAGAAGCCTCTTAAGTGCTACTATTGTATCACCTTCCAGCAGTACTCCTGGCAGTCTGTACCAGGCACCCAGCTCCACTCTCTGTTTAAAATATTTGCGCTGCAAATCTCCCTTAAATGTCTTCCTCCTCACCTTAATGTCTTGTAGTGTGCAACATTCCATCCTATCACTACCTCTCACATTCCAAAGAACACAACCAAAGTTTGTCAAATCTCCTCCACACCCGCACCACCACCCCCCCCCCACACCCCACTACTCTACCCTCTAAACCAGGTAACATACAGGTAAACCTCTTCTGCATCCTTTCCAGAGCCTCTACATGATTCCTCAAGGGGGTGACCAGATCTGGACACAGTAGTCCAAGTGTGGTTTAACCAAAGTTTTATATAGTACAACATGACCTCCTTACTTTTATACTCAGAATTCTCATTGCTGCATTACATGATTTGTTTCAAAGCAGGAAGAGGGATACAATCTATTATTGCAGATGAGTGACACAGGACCAGAAAAAGAAACAAAATTTAATTTGGAAGATGTTCATCTGAGGACATCCTCAAATCTCAATTTTTGGTTTTACTGTTGAGCTAAGTATTGCAAGTAAACTGTGGCTTAATTAAAATGTTAACTCTTCACAGTTGATAAGAACATAAATTTATAATTTAAACGTACTAGCATTTGTAAGTGGTACATCTGCAGCATCACCAGCATACTTGAAATTCATTTGTGGTTTGGACTATGAAGCTTCCATTGTTCAAAGTGGTTTTATCGGTCCCAAAGTCATGTACGTTTGATTGTTCTGTAAAGCTCTTCTGCTTGCTGCTACCTTTAGGCAGAAGGTACAAAAGCCTGAAGTCTAGCACCTCAAGATTTAAGAAATATTTTCATTCCAACAGCTGCCAGGCTCTTGGACCTCTATCCTTTTGTAGTTATAAAATATTTTGCTGTCTTATGGGAAAAAGAGATAAAGGAACAGTTAGGACTAAGGTTGAGAATTGTATGGTTAAACAGGCAGGCATCATTGAGCAAGGATGTATGTGCGTGTACCTGGCCTTCAATCATTTGAAAGACCACTTGCTACTGTATCTAGACCTCGATCTGTCAAATCTACCCACTATCCATCATTACCACCACCGACTTCTACTCCTCAAAACAAACTCAGTATTCGGAACATCAACCCTCAATGTTACCCTGAATGAAACAGTGTTGGGTCGAAGATGGCCAGCTCAACAACAAAATGGTGAATACACCTTCTTCTGCTTCCTCTGGAATGGCAAACTGGAGACGAACAACATATCTGAGGAATTAGCTTTGCTGTAAGTAATGGGCTTGTTTGGTGGTTCAGTGATTCTCCCTTGGGACCAGCAAAATTCTCATAACCTTTCAGCTCAATCTACTGCTGGACGAGCATCTAGTGTTACCACTACATCTGCCTCAACCCTGAGAGCTACAGATGAGGTCGAGGAAAAAATTTTACTTCAGCACTGGAAAAGCAAAGGCCTAATTCATATCCAGGAGGGTAACAGATTAATTCTCCTGGATGACTGCAATGCCAGGGTCTGAAAAGTGCCAGATCTCTTGAAGATTTTGAAAATCAAGGAGGGAGTGGTGAAAGCCAACTCCAGGAAAGACCTGCCCTTGGCAAAATGAGTGAAGCATGATCCTGTTTCATGATAAAGATAAGCACACATCATTGTGACACATACCGGACAGGTTCTGGGCACTTCAATCAGCTTTCAGGCAAGACTCCACATCACCCTCATAATGACAGGAACTCACGTTTATGTTTAATAAGAGTAAATTGATTGTAAAAGTGCAAATCGCACTGTCCTCGTGCAGAATCATTCAATTAAAAAAAATTCAGTTGTTATTATCACAAATGTTACAAGTGTTCAATAAGTACAGATGAGATTTTCAAACATTTGGTTAATCTCAATGGCCTGGTGTTATGGAATCTTTTTGTGAAACTTATCACACCAATTGTCTGGCAAATTGTTGTACTTTCCAGACTTATCAAGCCATTTCAGACACAAACATGTCAATGCTTAATAGATAATGCACAAGATCACTCTTTAAATAATTTTCTCATTCAATATTCATAACTAATGCATCCAATAATGATATTCCCTTTGTGCATTGGTCATTCCAAGGTGATCTTCTTGGTCAGAATAATCCATCTTTTGCTAAATCACTCTTTTCCATTATCCCAATCTTCATTGATTTATATGGCCTCACATTATCTGCTTTCAAAGTCCTTGCCCCCATTTTAAAATTCCTTGTGCTCACCTTGCCCAATGATCTTGTAGCAATGTAATCTATTATTGCAGATGAGTGACAGAGGACCAGACAAAGAAGCAAAATTTAATTTGGAAGATGTTCATCTGAGGACATCCTCAAATCTCAATTTCTGGTTTTACTGTTGAGCTAAGTATTGCAAGTAATCTGTGGCTTAATTAAAATGTTAACTCTTCACAGTTAATAAGAAGACCACTGATGACAATGGTAACTTTTTTTCTGTTGACATTTCAGAAACAATATCCCTGCCTCCTGGAACACATTTATCGGATTGATTATTTGCTTCTTCTATCAAACTGTATGCTCCCCGTCCACAGCACTAAAACTTTTTAACTTCTTTCTATTTCTTCCATTGTAACCACCAATCTTCCTCATTGATAATCTCTTGGTAAAATGAAATTTTAATTTAGTTTTAAAGTCTTTGTTTAACTTACAAAATAGAAGCTATTCACAGAATTTCTGGATGATTTGCTTTGACAGTTCCGCCAGAAGTTCAAGGAATGGAATTGAGGGAGGGGTGGGTTAGAGGAATGTGAGTTTTTTTCTGGTTCTAAAATGGTGATAGTTACAAGTAATTAATTATCCAAGCTTTGAACTATCCAGATTTCAAGATTTAAGTAAATCATTTATTTGTTTATTTTAAATATACTGGATTTTTCACCTTTATCTTTGTTCTTTTCTTTGCCAAGAGAGTCCAACTTCCGTCTCAGGGATTTCTTCCGTTTTTGTCCATCTGTAAATAAAGTAACAAAGGACATAAATTTATTTACTGAAGTTGAGAATGAACATGAAATTTACAGCCAAACTCCACAAAGTTTTTGTATATAAAGATGCAAAGCAAAACATTTAGGTCAGTGCTGTGGAATGTTTGAGTCTTCCTCACTAAGATGTATTGTCATAATCACCCTTATCGTGTGACCTATATTCACTGGCTTGAAAATCCAAAGGCATTAGAATAATCGTAGTTACAATATTAATTTTTCAATGCATCCGGGATACTGAACAGGGACGTCCTTCTGGCTACCACTAAAATATCCACTCCTTCTACCACTGGTGCACCACAGCTGCGATGCACCACAATGCAGAAGAGGAATCTTAGCAACCAACTCAGACTTTTCATTATCATCTCCCCTTAAGAAAGATATAGGAGTAGAATCAGCAGTAATCTCATTTCAATGACTCACAACATCCACTGTGGACCTTAATCGCTCCTGTTGCTGAGTTATTAAAGTGAAAATTAATGGCTCACTATAAAGCTTTCCATCAAGAATAAATGAATCTAGTGTTTTAGTGATTCTCCCTGCAGAACTGATCAATGGCAGATGATCCTTCATTTTATGAATATGGAACCAGCACTAGGCCCAATGGCAGTGTTGGATTAGGCCAAGGACATCAATTTTGACCTTGAAGAAAATACTGGTCCATATCCCAGAGGAAGACAAAGTACCTGTACTCCTTCTGGGTAAACTCAGCAAGGGTGGGAAAAGGTGCAACCTTCTAACAAAACCTAACATGTCTAGAAGGAGTGGGAGAAGTGAGCTCTGGAAGGGTCCTTCTTGATAAAATGCCTGGAACAGTCTGCTACATCACAGGGACAAGCACAAGGAGAGATGAGATGAGAGTTTATTGTTTAAATATATATGTGTGTAAGATATACCAACTACAAAAGTACAAATTAAATGACTACAATATGACAAGACAGAAAAATAAATGTAAAAGGTAGATAAATTTAAAAATATTCACATATACCCATGGCAACCCCCTCAAGAAAATCACTAGCAGCTGTTAGATTAGGCAAATTATCCTGAAAGCAACTTTCTGCATCTACTACAGGTTGACCACACAGTTTTTATTTTATCAGAATCTTGAATTTCTCTTGACCATCCTAACCCCAAAATACTGCAACTCTGAAACTACCAAAGGTTCTTATCTGCACTGTTAAAACGTTAGTTTTGCCCCATGAACTAACTGCAACTGTTTTATCTATCCTTTCAAATTTACAATCTCTTTTCCTGTCTTGGACACTGTGGTAATTAAATTTCCATTTTTGTTCTTGGTGTGTCCTTCGTACCAGTTCGACTGTAGCAAGTAAGAATTTTGATGCATCTGTACACTGTATATAATGATGAATTCTCATCAACTCAATTTAAAAAGCTGTGACCTCTTTTTTTTCCCTGTTTGACTGTTATGATATTGAGTTTATATTCTTTTTCATATATTACCTTTGATTGATGGCTTCTATTTATGTACTATTTCTGTAAAATCCAATAAAAATATTGAAAAAAGAAAAGGCTGTGATTTAAAACTAGTTACTACCCTGAAGATGATGCCAACTACTGCAACTATACATTCTGCCCTCTGAGTGGTGCTGCAACACTCTAACACCCCCGCCATCTTTCTTTCCACTCAAGACACTTGGCACCAAGATTTCAGGAGCTTAACTAAATCTGACTTAATTAATCAGACATAACCATTTTAACGTCTCCCTTTCTTAGTTGTGCTCTATATTCCTCAACAAACAAGCCACTCATCATTGCGGCCATTTGTCTCCTGACTCTATTCATCTTTAGAGTCAGTCCAGGTTACTCTCTACTTTGGTCAGTTTCTCTTAAATCCAGGAATTCACCTGGCTTCTGAGTTCACAAAAAAAAATCTGCTTACTGCAGGGCAATAGCATTTCTTTGCAATGTATAAATGTAACCAACTACGGATAACGGCAAGAGATAACAAAACTGGAAAATAGATCAACCACCATCTCCAAAAGATTCCAGCCTGGGAGACAGTACCAAGGCTATTTGTTTGAGTAGTACTATATACAAGAAAATTAATAATGTAGATAGTCCACAGAGCATAGAACCAAACCTGAGGTGGGTACATCATGATTTCTTTGAGATCCTCAAAATTTAAGGGGCTTGATGAAGAAAACAATTCCACTTGAATGAGGATGGAAAATTGGAGAACATTCAAGGTGCTTAAGAAAGGTCAGCGACAGGAGTCACGTGATGGAGTAGTGGCCAGTAGGAGAATACCTGCCCTCTCCAGAAAAGAAGAAATAAAGTGAAGAAAACACAAAGCTCAAGAAACACAAAACACAACAAATAAAAGATAAAGTTGTGGAGGAAAGAAAGAAAATGGCACCTAAGAAGGAAAAACCAAAAACAATGGGAAAAAAAGGAAAGACGCTGGACGAGAAAGGAGAAGGCCTTACTTGCATGAAGAGGCAGGGACCCGCCATGGACAGAGGAGTCCACTCCCCGAGGTTAGTGGAGACCCCACAGGTCATGACTTCCTGACTGCTGGACTGCAAATGTAGGTCACTGAGCCAAACAGAAGTGCGCAATTGTGCACAATAGAGATGCCTGACAGCAAGGCTCTCAGCTGGAAGAAGAGGAAAGCAAAGAGAAAGGGAGTGATAAGAAAGAAAAACAGCAACAGGAAGCCCAACAGATATCTAGCCCAGAAGAAGAGGACCAACAACAAGAAACCATGAAAAAAAACACCCAACAAACTGAGGCAAGAGCTCAACAAGAAAGTCAGAAGAGACACAGATACAAGGAAGTGAAGTAGAAGACAAACCCAAGAGCAAACACAGAAGAAGAAGAACATCAAGCTCTGCACAGAGGAATAGAAGGTAAAATAGATGGACAGTATATAGATTAAAAAAAATTCAAGAACAAATGAGATCATTAAAAGAATGGTTGACATTAGAATTTAGTGAAATGAAAAGTAGAGAAGAAAAAGTGAGTAGAATAGAGCTGGTCATAACAGAAATAGGGAAAAGATTAGAGAATGTGGAAGAACAAGAATGGCTGTAGAAATTGAAGTGAATGACTTAAAAAGAAAATTGGAAGAAAGTGACAAAAAAGTTAATGTTTCACAAGAGTTGTTAGCTCAGAAGATTGATATAATGGAAAACTATAGTAGGCAAAACAATATAAAGATGGTGGGCCTAAAGGAAGATGAAGAAGGCAAAAATATGAAATAATTTATAAAAGAATGGATCCCAAAAGTCCTGGGAATGCCAGAAATACAGGAAGGAATGGAAATAGAAAGGGTAGACGGAACACTAGCCACGAAACCACAGTCAAAACAAAAACCAAGATCCATTTTAGTAGAATTTCTGAGATACACGACAAGAGAAAATATATTAGAAAAGTCAAGGAATAAAATTAGAGAAGACAAAAAAACCATTGGAGTACAAGGGTCAAAAGATTTTTTTTTTACCCAGACATAAGTTTTGAACTCCTAAAGAAGAGGAAGGAGTTTAACACAGCAAAATCAATCCTATGGAACAAAAGCTATAAATTTATGGTAAGATATCCAGCTGTGCTTAAAATAGTTATCCCGGGGGAGCAAAACAGATTGTTTTTGGATCTGGAGAAAGCATGAGAATTTGCACAATGCCTGCAGGACAGAAAGAGAGATGAAGAGATGTAACAAGAATGAAGAATGACGACAAACTACCTATAAAGATGTAAAAATAATGTATAAGTAAGAACTAAAGAAGGGAAAGAAAAGGGAAGTAAAGGAGAATGGGGGAAAAAAGAGAAGAAAAAAGGGTGAGCTTTGTTTTAATGTGAAGATAAAAGTCTTTTCTGGAGGGGGTTGGGTGGGAGAGAGTAACAGACACTGCGAAATCATTTGACACTTGCAAACGAGTTTGCAATCCGAATGGAGAGGGGAGTTGTGGTTGCCCATCAAGAGAAAAGGGGCGACTCAGAGAGAGGGCGGACTCTTGGGGTTAAGGATATTTTAGATGTGGGAGTGGTTGAAGTATTTTATGTTTTAGAAGTGTTGTTATTCATTGAGTTCAAAAAGGGAAAACTGAGAGATGAAAATGGGGAAAAGAGGGAAGGTGGTGGTGAAGAAGCAGAAATGGTGTAAACAGAGTATGAGATGGCCATGTTGAACTGTATGACTATAACTATTAATGGAATACATAACCAAATCAAAAGGAAGAGGCTATTAAATTTCCTGAAAAAAGAAAAAATAGATATAGCATTCGTGCAGGAAGTGCATCTAACTGAAGTAGAACATAATAAATTAAGGAGAGACTGGGTAGGGCACGTAACGGCAGCATCATATAATTCAAAAGCCAGAGGTGTAGCTATATTAATCAATAAAAATGTACCAATCAAAATAGAGGAGAAAATAATAGATCCAGCAGGGAGGTATGTAATGATAGTGTCAGATATATTCAGAATTCTGGAATTTGGTCAATATATATGCACCTAATGAAGAGGATCAAAAGTTTATGCAAGATATTTTTTTGAAGAAAGATACGCAGGGGAATATATTGATAGGAGGAGACTTTAACTTTAATTTGGACCCAAAGGTGGATAAAACTGGACAAAAGACTAGCAAAAACAATAAAGTAGCCAAATTTATGGTTAAATCAATGCAGGAAATGCAACTTTTGGATATATGGAGGAGAAAACACCCAAAGGAGAAGGAATACTCATATTATTCAAGTAGACATAAAACATACTCAAGGATTGACCTGTTCCTGTTGTCAGGCCATATCCAAGGGAGAGTTAGGAAAACTGATATGAAGCTAGATTGCTATCTGATCACTCACCCCTGTTATTAGCAATAGAACTGGAGGACATCCCACCAAGAACACATAGATGGAGATTAAACTCCATGCTACTTAAAAGACAGGAATTTAGAGAATTTATTGAGTGCCAAATTAAAATATACTTTGAAATAAATACAGAATCAGTGAAAGACAAATTTATATTATGGGATGCAATGAAAGCCTTCATTAGAGGGGAGATAATAAGTTATGTAACAAAGATGAAAAAGGACCACAATCAGGAAATAGAACAGTTGGAAAGGGAGATAGTAAGTACAGAAAAAGAACTAGAAACAAGGAAAGATAAAACAAAAAGATGAGAATTGGCGGACAAAAAAAAAACGAAACATTACAAACCTATATGGTGGAAAAGAAAATAATGGAAATAAAGCAGAAGTATTATGAGCTAGGAGAAAAAAGGCACAAAATACTAGCCTGGCAACTTAAAACAGAACAAGCTAAAAGAACTGTGTTTGCCATTTAAAAGGACAAACAAATTACATATAACCCAACAGAGATCAATTAAAACTTTAAGGAATTCTATGAACAATTATACCGAACTGAGAACGAAGGGAAAGAAGACAAAATAGATGAGTTTTTAGCTAAAATTGAACCACCAATATTGCAAGAAGAGGAGCAAAACAAATTGATAAAACCATTCGAAATAGAGGAAATACAGGATATATTAAAAAAGCTACCGAACAATAAAATGCCTGGAGAGGAAGGACTCCCAATAGAGTTCTATAAAACATTTAAAGAGTTATTAATTCCTCCTCTCCTGGAAGTAATGAACCAGATAGAAGAAACACAAAACTTGCCAGATTCATGTAGAACAGCAATAATTACAGTCATACCAAAGATGCAGAAAGATCCACCAACACCAGCATCATATAGACCAATATCTCTACTTAATTCAGATTATAAAATAATAGCAAAATTATTAGCAAACAGATTGGCCAACTGTGTACCAAAAATAGTAAAACAAAATCAAACTGGATTTTTTAAGAAAAGACGAACAATGGACAATGTCTGTACGTTCATTAACTTAATCCATGCAGTATAAGGAAATAAGATACCAACAGCGGCTGTTGCTTTAGACGCAGAGAAAGCCTTTGACAGGGTTGAATGGAATTATTTATTCAAAATATTACAGAGGTTCAACCTACCAGAAAAATATATTAATTGGATTAAAGCAGTATATAAGGAACCATTGGAAAAGGTGACAGTAAATAGATATATATCAAACCAATTTAAATTAAGCAGGTCAACTAGGCAGGGATGTCCACCATCTCCCTCACTGTTCGTTTTAGCAATAAAACCATTGGAAGAACTGATAAGAACAGAAAATAAAATAAAAGGGATAAAAATAAAGGAGAAGGAATATAAAATCAGTTTATTTGCAGATGACATCATAGAATACTTAACAGAACCAGAAATATCAAGAACTATATAAGAAATTGAAGGAATATGGAGAAATATTGGGGTACAAGATCAACGCAAATAAAAGGGAAGCGATACCAATGAATAATGCAGATTACACAGAGTTTAAAAAAGAATCACCATTTAAATGGCAAACACAAGCAATCTGATACCTAGGTATTAGATTAGATAATAATTTAAGACACCTATACAAATTAAATTATCACCCATTAATGAAGAAATTGCAGGATGACTTAGAACATTGGAAAGGATTACCACTAACACTGATACGAAGGGTAAATTGCATTAAAATGAATATCTTCCCAAGGATTAAATACCTATTTCAATCATTACCAATTCCTTTAACAGAGAAATTCTTCAATGAACTAAAGAGAATATTAAGGAAATTCTTATGGAAATGGTGGAAACCGAGAAAACGCGAGATAAATTAACAGAATGGTACAAACAAGGCAGTTTGCAGCTACCAAACTTTAAAAATTATTATAGAGCAGCACAATTAATGTATCTTTCAGATTTTTATCAAACAAGGGAAAAACCAGATTGGACTAACATAGAGCTAGATAAAATAGGGGAGAAGGTACCAGAACATATACTTTATAAGTGGGATGAAAAACTGGTGCAATATAGAAGTTCACCAGTACTGCCCCATTTACTCAACATATGGAAGAAGATTCACGTAGAAAGGAAAAAAAAACCAAATTACCAACTACCAAAATTATTATTGACGCAAAATCAGCTAATCCCTTTCACAATAGATAACCTTTTCTTTAGAGAATGGGAGAGAAAAGGAATTAAAAGAATAGACAATTGTTTTTTGGGAAATAATTTATTATCATTTGAACAAATGAAGTACAAATATGGAATAACTCATGGTACAATGTTTGCGTACCACCAGCTGAAAACCTACTTGAAGGACAAATTGGGAAGCAGACTGAGATTACCAGAAGGAAGCAGCTTTGAATATGTGATTACAGAAACAACAATAATAAAAAGATTTATAACAAACATGTACATCAAACTGCAAGAGAAAGAAAATGATGAAATAAGCTATAAACCCAAACAAAAGAGGGAAAAAGATTTAAACATAAAGATAAAAAATGAAACATGGGAAAAGTTATGCTCTGGAACTATGAAAAATATAATAAATACGAGGTTACGGATGATACAATATAATTGGTTACACAGGCTATATATCACACCCCAAAAGTTAAAAAAAATGGGATCCAACATTATCAGATAGATGTTTTCGCTATAAGAAGGAAATGGGAACAACAGTACATGGAATTTGGCCATGTGAGAAAGTGAAAAAGTTTTGGGAAGATCTAAATCAGATATTAAATAAAATCACAAAAAGCAACATACCAAAAAATCCAGAGATCTTTCTTCTAAGTAATATAAGAAGTAAAGAATTAGGCCTCAAACTGGATGAACCGCAAAAAGATTTATTATGATAGCCTTAGCTGTAGCAAAAAAATGTATAGTGTCAACTTGGAAATCAGAAGAGAGTCTGAGAATACAGCAATGGTACATAGAAATGAATAAATGTTTTCCATTGGAAAAAAATAACATATAATTTAAAAAATAAAGTCACATTATTTGAACAAATTTGGGAACCATACATGGAACACAGCAGAGAGGACCTACTGCGGACCTCCACCCTCTAAAATGATAGAATGAGAAGAAGATGAAATGAACTGACCTAGTGTGTAAAAATAGATGACACAATTTTCTTGTTTATTTTCATTGTGTGATGACATTGTTTAATGGTTTTATTGTGGTGGGAAGGAGGGAGGGAAGGGAGGGGGAAAAGAAGGGGAGAAAATGCCTCTGTGTATATTCAAGAGGGAAATATTTGTGTTTATTTTGGTTAATGTGGTTCACAGTGTGAAAAATAAAATATTTTTTAAAAAAAGACAGGTCAGCGATGAATGAGGTTGTAATGGAAGATTTAGACCAGCTGATGCAGTTGCATCAGAAAATCTAAATTCCACCATGGGGCCCCGAGACCAGCTTATGCAAGAAGGGATGCAATTCCATCAGAAGACATAATCGCAATTCCACTATGAGGCCTAGGATGCATATTTAGTAGACACATCTAAATTCCACTATGGGGCCCAGGATGCAGTTGAAAGGAAGACATTATCTTAAATTTACACTATGGGGCCCAGGGATGCATATGAATCAGTAGACATTATCCAACTTCCACCATGAGGCCAAGAGATGCAGTTGTCTTTTGTTGGTCGCAGACTGTCAGGAGACCTTGAAGATAATTAAATCATTTGTTCAAAGAGATAAGATCTGAAGTAAACAACTTTTGGGTAATATAAGCCATGGTCCCACTGCTGAAGTTTGAGACTCTCCAAGAGGTGGCAACATCTCTCAGCAAGAAGAAGAACTTCAAGATTCCAAACCGACGTCCCGGTCCAGGAAGGTGGAGAAGCTGCTACCGGCGCCCAGACAACCTACTACAAGTGTGCAGTCATCGCCTCGCTTTGGCAGTTGGGACCAGTCCAGGCATTGATAAGTATAATTGGGAAGGGCTTGCATATTGTAGTGTGAATTCAGCTTTAGATTTAGTAATAAAGACTTGTATAAACTGAACTGCTCTCGGTGTGTGTGTCTATTTTCTTTCGGTAGCTTGAACACTGTGACCAATCTAAAACAAACAAAATGAGAGGTATAAGTTTACCCAAGACAGAGGTGAAACATTTACACAGCAGATTGTGTTATTTTGACATGTCATCTTAATGGCTACAAATAGATTGAATGGTAATTTCCACAGGAAATGGATACATTTGCAGAAGGGGAACAAGACAAACTGAATAACTCTGCCAAAGAACAATGATGGGCTAACCAACCACCTGCTGTACTGTTTATTTCTTAGATTCTTTAATCTACTTTTACACACTGGATCAGGTCATTTTCTCTTCTCATTCTATCATTTTAGGGGGTGGAGGTCTGTGGTAGGCCTTCTCTGTTGTATTCCATGTACGGTTCCCAAATTTGTTAAAATAATGTGACTTTATTTTTTTAAATTATATGTTAACCAGGAAGCCCAAACTGTACCCGACATGAATATTCATTTGAAACCTCAGGGTGAATAAGCATGTCACTTTCACCACACATAAAACTTCCCACTTCCCGATATTAGCTGGACTAAATATAAGGGAGAGGAAAATTCGAAGAAATACAACCAGTGACAACATTTTTTTGCCATTGTTATTGATTGCTTTTATCCACTCGTGACAGAACAACATAATATGCTCTCTGATTTGATACAACATTTATCATGTACATTACATTACTGACTGTACATCACTAATTTCCATGAATGGGCCACTTCAGATATCACTGAAGAGCCAACAAAAATGGCAAAGTGGCAATAAATGGTTGGCTTCCACGCCCCCAATTACAGTTATGTCATCTCAATTTTCTTAAAATAATCACTTTTTCTCTGGTTAAGGATTAGCACAGTAGAATAACTCCCTCAAAAGATTAGCTTGAGATCTTTCATTCAACTTGTCTGTCCTGTAACAAAGGAGGCCATTAGGCCATTGTGTCTCTGGAGGCTCCATAGCAATCCTTATCAATCCAATTGCCGTTAATTCCTTTGTACCCATTCTCTCCCAGGTGTCCGTTAACTCCCCTTGGATTCTCCTACCAGCCACCTACTATAATGGCCAATTAATCTACCAGTATATCCTTGGGATGTGAGAGGAAACCAGGGCACCGTGGAAATACATGCAGTCACAGGGAGAAGGTGCAAACTCCACATAGCCAACAGCACTCCAGGCTAGGAATGATCTAGTCTCCTTTCACAACCCAAAGATGTGCTGGTTGATTCCTTGACTGTTACAAATTATCCTTTAATTCAGGCAAATGAATTGATAGGTAAGGGCTGAAGGAAATGTAAGAAGATATGAATGGGTTTGAAGTCATGAACAAGTCATGAAATTCAGTGTTTTGCAGGAACATCATAGTGCGAACATTAATATTATGAACCATCTAACAACAAACATATATTAAAAAAATTAAAATACTGCATAAAAAGTAAGGCAGTATCTTTGGTGTATTGATCATTCAGGAATCTGATGGCAGTAGGGAAGAAGCAGTCCTTGTGCCGCTTAGTCCTCATCCTTTGGCTCCTGTACCTCCTTCCCGATCGTAGCAGAGTGAAGAGGGCATGGCCTGGGTGGTGGGATCTTCAAGGATGGAGGCTGCTTTTTTAAGACACCACCTCATGTAGATATCCTCGATGGAGTGAAGTCTGAAGCCTGTGATGTTGCAGGCCAAGTTAATAACCCTCTGGAGTTTTATTCTTCTCTTGAGATTCGGCACCTCCCTACCAGACAGTGATGCAATGAGCCTTTGAGAGTCTTCGGTGACATACCGAATCTCCTCAAGCACCTCACAAAGTAAAACTGCTGGCAGGCTTCGTTCGTGATTCACGATAAACCAAGCATACTCTTCCTAGTATAATACTTGGTTTAAAGCTTACTTATCAAAAAATTATACAGACGACATATGTATAACCGATTACAATGGCCAGATCAAGGGAAGTTCTTTCAGTATTTGCTGAAGCAGGAATCAAAGTTAGAATTCAACCAGAAGCAGTTTGCAGATAAGATGCAGGACACGATTACATGTGCATTATGCATTAATGTCTACACCTAAAGAATTTGCACATGCTTGAGACAGTGATAAATATTTCTTTCCACATTCCCACAGGGTGGCATGGTTGTTCGCACAACACTATTACAGCATCAGCAATCGAAACCGGGATTCGAATCCCACCCTGTCTGTAAAGAGTTTGTACATTCTCTCTGTATCTATATGGGTTTTCCTTGGGTGCTCCAGTTTCCTCCCACAGTGCAAATTTTACCAGGGATTGTAGGTCAAATGGATATAATTGGGCATTATAGGCTTGTGGGCTAAAAGGGTCTGTTACCGTGCTATTATAAGTTCACATTTCATTTAAGGTCTAGTACAGGCTGCAACCATTCACAGGTGTGGCGATACTGGGTGGCAACATTTAGGACAGACTAAGTTGATACTCTGGAGGAAGAAAAAAAACTTTTGTTGCTGAGTGGAACACTGAAAGAAACATTCATTATGGATCAGCAGCCATCTCATGAACACTGAGGTGGAGTGACTGTGAAATCGACAATTCGGCTGATCCTCCCTGTCTGGGGAATTACTCAACCACAATGTGGCCAAAGGAAAGGTCACTTTGATTGACCAGTACCTGGATTTTGGAAACATCATGGAAGTCACTCATTTCATTTCCCCTACGCAAGGAAAAGGGAGTTGTGACAACTGTTTGTACGAAAGGATCTTTTCTATGGAAGCAACTCAACAAGGATTCATGAATTTTTGGCATTCCGGTCACTCAGTCTCTCCCACGTCCTTTGTGATTACTTCTGGGCATCAGTTTAAAAGCCTGCGTTTCAACACAGGATTTCTAAGATTGAACCTTGGAATGACTTTCCAGAATTGTGCCTAAGCTGTAATGGTCAGGATATCTTTCTCACACACACACACACACACACACACACACACACACACACACACACACACACACACACACACACACACACACACACACACACACACACACACACACACACACACAGAAAAGGTGCCTCCAGCACCTTTTAAGCTGAGGGGGGATAGCCCCAGTAAATCTCTAACCCAGTGATTTAAGGGGGATCCTGCCCCCACGATGATGCTAAGTGATGCGTCATGCAAACTACTCTCCCCCGACCCCTCACCAGCTGTCAGTCTCCATCCCACCGTCAATCACGCTCCCCCCCCAACCCGTGGCAGCCGACCCCTCTCCTCTCTCCCCCACAGCAGTTGACCCCTCTCCTCTCCCCTCCCCTCTGGCAGCCGACCGCTCTCTCTCCACCATGGCAGCAACCCATCTCCTCTCTCCCCCGTGGCAGTGACCCCCCCCTCCTCTCTCCCCCGTGGCAGCGACCCCTCCTCTCTCCCCTACAGAAGCAGATCCCTCTCCTCTCTCCCTCGCGGCAGTGACCCCTCTCCTATCTCCCCTGTGGCAGCCAACCCCTCTCCTCTCTCCCCTGTGGCAGCTGACCCCTCTCCTCTCTCACCATGGCAGCCGACCCCTCTCCTCTCCTACCATGGCAGCCGACCCCTCTCCTCTCTCGCCCATGGCAGTGACCCCTCTTCTCTCACCTTCGTGGTAGTGACCTCTCACCCCCCCTACCTTTTCCACTCCAAGCCCTGACAGCGAACCCCTTTTTCCCCCAATCACTGCAGACACTTCGGCTAGAATTTCCCTGAAGTTGACATCATAGGAGTAACCAGGTCAGCAATTTTGCTGTTCAAGCCGCCAGTGGACATGTCCTGGGTAAGTTTAACTGGGTTCCCTGACTACCTCCGAGTTAGGGCAGGAACCTGGTTGACTTAGGACGATGCTGAACAGGTCAGATCCTTTCAAGCTGCCTTGTAAGTGGGGCGCTAACCAGGCAAATTGCCCGGTTAACCCCATTTTACAAGGCAGTTTGAAAGCACCTGCAGACACACATGCAGACACACATGCAGACACACATGCACCCACACATGCACCCACACATGCACCCACACATGCACCCACACATGCACCCACACATGCACCCACACATGCACCCACACATGCACCCACACATGCACCCACACATGCACCTACACATGCACCCACACATGCACCCACACATGCATATCGTTGGGGTTCATTTGACTAATGTGTTATATTATTAGTATTTAATAATAAATATATTGTTTTAAAAAAAGCAATAAGACTGTCGATGAATTTCTATTGCTGTTGGTCTGCAAGGTAACAGTACTGTATGTCTAAATTTAAATTTAAAGCAACAGAACTCAGTCCTGGCAAAGTAGCCAAGGTGTTTCTAACGTACAATTATCTACAATCCCACACATTTTGCTGTGAAGAGCTATAGACCACATATATAGATTACAAGAATTTTGAAATATTCAACATTGTTTGACAACTGGAGATAATTGCTCCTACCGATTGTTATAATAGATTTTAGGACTATCTGAAAAGCAGGAAGCAAGTTATCCCAGCTATCTGGGTTACTACTTATTATTCAATCTCCATCACACAACAAAAAAAAAACTACCTGGGCATTATCACTTTGCTGCTTTTGGAACCTTGTTATGCAGAGCTGGTTGCCTTGTTGCAGATAACTATGTCAAATATTCATGGGATGCAAAGTGGTTCTGGCCACCCCAACATTACAAAAGACATCAAGTGAAAACAAGCCTTCCTTTTGGAATGGAGGATTCTTATTATGGCAAAAATACAATATGATACCAATTAAAGATTGGCATCCCTGCCATAAAATACTTTTATCATTCTTTCTCAAATGTCCAGCTGGAAGATGAATCATTCCTAACAAGAAATTAAAAGTTGCTATATTTGGGCTTTGTCCCATTACGATACACAATGATTCATGTCAGTTCAAGGTCTGTATGCCAGATTGATATGAAGAGTTTCCAATATCTTCAACAATGTTTTCTTACTCCATATATCATCATAAATTCAAAGCTGACAATTTTGAATCAATAATTATTCTAACTGCAAGCCACATAAGTCAGGAATTACTTCATGGACGTTTGTAAATTAAATTGGTTTCTTTTTAAAATGAATTGTATTTTATTGTGCCCTGCACTTTCTTTCAGGATATCCCAGGATGCTTCACAACAGAGTGCTTCTGAAGTGTGGTCACTGTTCTAATGTGAGGAATATAGGTTTCAATTTGTGCACAGCAAAATTTCAGAAGCAGAGCGTGCTGGCGCAGCAGAACCAATGAGTGGCACAGCGGTGCCCCTAAAATACCTTCTGTCTCAAAGCAAAGTTCAATCCTGACCTCCAGTGCCTTCTGTGTGGAAATCATGGAGAGGAAATTGACTGATGAAAGAGAGAGCATTAGGGGAACCCATCCAACAGGTTGTTTTATCTCCACAAGAAATGTATCCTCTTGGACTGTTCTCAGTGCCAGACAATAGATAACTCCCCTTCATTATCATGCAAAATCATTTGACATATCACTCAAGGCTTTGGTTTAGGATGTGGCCTGAATCTTGGTACCCAAGTGGTACTTGAATCTCCAAGGACACAAACAGTGGAGCTTAGATTGGTAAATTACTTGCAGTCATAGCTCTTTCATTCAGAGAATAAATAGATAGTATCTTTTCTGTCATCAAGAGGTTTTCACATACTCAATAAATCAAATGACCAGAATGATAACAAATTCCATTCCTTGACTGTGATGTTATCAGGTCTCAATCTAGCCAATTATACACAGCACAATTATTAACATCAGATAGCTTATCAGATAAAGCACAAAAATAGCCCTTTCGTCCATCTAGACTATACCAAACTATTATTCTGCCTAGTCCCATGACCTGCACCTAGAAAAGTTTTTCTTAAAAGTTAAAATTGAGCACACATTCACCACTTTAGCTTGCCACCCATTTCAAACTTCTTACCATTTTTTGCGTGAAGCAGTATCCCCGTTCACCCTTTCCCAAATCCTCTAGTTTTTGTCTCATTTATCCTCAGTGGGAATAGCCTGCTTGCTTGTATTTACACTAATTTTAAGTACCTTTATTAAATCTCCTCTCATTTTTGTCCATTCCAGGGAAATAAGTCTCAACCTGTTTAACTTTTCCTGATAACTCAGTTCCTCAAGTCTCAGCTATATCCTTGTAAATCATCAAAAGACAAAGTATCAGACTCATCGACGGTATCCATCCACACTTTTCAAATTGTATACCAACGTTGAAGTCAACAGTCAACGGACAGGCACCTGCGATGTGTTATTAGGAGACTGCTTTGGCCCACAGAACAGGCTACAACAGGAGGAGTAACAGGTTCCATTCACTAACATGAATCTTCTGGACTGGAAAACTATTTGCTGATGAGTCACTTTTTGGTAAAGCTTAAGAATGCAAATCTCCACACTTATGAAAAATTTACAATTCCCTGCTGAAGCACTGGAAAAAAGCAGAGCATGTTGACAGAAACATCAGGATTACATTTAGATGGTATTGAATTACTAGCATTTTAACAGAGGGCTGGGTTCCCTTTTAAATCGCAGCAGGATGTAGCACTAGAATGAGCTTGTGCTCTGAGTCACGTTAACAAATTAACTCTTTCGGTGAACTAGATCAGCCAGTGTAGTACAATAGCAAGCCCTTGGATACTGGAAACAGAACACGCCTGCCAATTGATGGCAGTCAAGACAGCAATTGTGTAAGTTGTAAGGATCCACTGTGAGACAGAGCAAACAGCTTTCTGCAAATGTGTTTTTAAGAAAGCTTTTCCTTTACAGTGTAGCCTCGGTATTTCTGTTCATGGTGTCTTCTGCTGGCAGTAGTCATTGACATACCCACCCACACCTGCCTCCTGAAGAGTGTTTCTGATCTGTCAGACACACATGTGGGGATTTTTCTTCATTCTGATGAGAATTCTTCTGTCAACAGCAGTGAAAGTCTTCCTTGGCTACCAGTCCCTTTGCGATTACTGACCTCACCAGTATGCTCTTTCTTCTTAATGCTGTTCCAAACTGTTAATTTTCACAATCCTAAGGTTTGGGCGATGTTTCTTACTGTTTTATTCTTGTTTTTCCACCTCATAATGGTTTATTTGACTTTCAATGGCACAACTGTGGTTCTCATGTTGTAAAATGGCAACTACAGACTCCAAATGTGATCAAAAGCTTAGAAGCAAACCTTGTTCTCTTATACCTGCACCAAAGAAGCAATTAAACATACGTGAGTATTCACAAACACCTGTGAAGCCAAATATCCCAAACTTTATGGTGCCCTGAAATGAGGAGCCAATGTATGGAAAGTGCTGTAATTTCTCCATGGTCAAACCAAAATGTATACAAATAACCTTGAATAAAAATCTGGAATATGCACTTTAATCCATATGAATTGTCTGATTACAAATTTAAAACTGAAGCACAAGGGCAAATAAAGGAGAAAAAAATATCATGTAGACACTGTATGTATTTAAAAATCCATCTTGAGAACAAGAAGACAGAACAAAATTTGGTCCATTAGCTGCGCCGCTTTCTTTTTAGCTGACAATTCCATTATTTACTCAACAGTTCTCTTTATTTTCTTTTAATACCACAAAATCAATAAACTTAAAGCTGAATGGTCCCATAAATGAAGACCATATCTCAATCGTCATTAGAGGAGTAATAAGATTCAGTAGATTTTAAAATAAAACGGGTCCAGGGCCAACTGTATCAGCGTAAACTTTAAAGAAAATGATAGGCAAAAAAAAAATTAGGAATTGACAAAGCCAAATATTGAATTTTGAAATTAACTTGGATGAAAATAAAAGGACTGCAAGTTTGAATTCAACATCAATTTCATCAGTATATAAACGAAATACATTCCTGCTCTTGTTGCAGCTGAGACCCAATGAGCCATATAATTATAGTGAAGTCTCTGCAAAGATACACAGCAAGCAAATGTCTCGCAAAAGTTACCACGTGAGAATGTAAGAACCACGCCACTGAGCATGCAAGAATTTTATATTCTTCTCTCCCCATTTCACTCTCTATGATAGAATTACTAGACTTGTGTACAAGGCTGCAGATGGGTCCCTTTTTGCAGCAGGGATATCCTAAGGTGATGAGATTAACACACTGAGGAAGGAAACAGAGAATTGTGGGTGCAAGACTAATTTATGCCCACAATTACAGAATCTGTTAGTCTGTATTATTATCTTACACCCAACTTTGTCCAAAAATACCCAGCAAATGTACAGCCAACTAACATTCCGGAAGACATAACTTGAAAACACACAGGTTAGGTGGCATTATGGCCACTTGCTACCAGCAGTGAAGTCATTGGTGTTTCAGGAGCTGTCAGCTATTCCTTTGCTTTCAACAAGTCATTTGAAGCAATGAAACACCAGATGGATTGGGATGAAACCACTGGCACAGAGTAGGAGCCTTCAATCTAACTGAACACCAATGTAAAGTTTATGTTCCTGTGTAAAGTTAGATCTTTTGTTGGGAAAGGACAGCACCTTTGACTTTTCACAGATTCAGACTTTATGATGTTGCATATCAGGAGCCCATGGGGCTTGGAAGGGAACCTGCATGTGGTGGTGTGCCCAAACATCTTTTGTTCCTGCTCATCTTGGAGGTTGAAAATTTGGCAGTTGATGTCAATTAGCTCAGGTAAGTAACTTTACTGCATTTCATGAGTATTCCAGACTATGTGCTGATGGAGGTGTATTTCTGGCAAGTAGCAAACAAGAAGATTGCACCATCCTGAATGCTATCAAACTTGTTGGGTGTTGTTAGAGGTACACCCCTCCAGGGAAGTGGGACAGTATTTGTAACAGCCCTGACTTGTGCCTTATGTAGAAAGATGTGCCAGAAGATGAGCTGCTTGCTGCAGGATATTCAGCTTCTGACCTGCTCTTGTAACCACAATACCGATATTTTTGTCAGTGGTCACTGTAGGACTTGGCAATGAACATCAAGAGAAAGTCGTTAGGATCAGAAATGATCATGTTCTCTGGAACTATAACGTTGCAAAGGTTAAATAAAAATCTAATATTCTGTCATATGTTTCAACGAATTAGTGCACTAAATTAATTTCACAGTGACTCAAACGTTAAATCTAAATTACGTGGCACTGTGCTTGAACTGCAGATTGTGGGAGTTTGTAAGGATTAAGACTGTCCTGAGTAAAAACATCTGTAACTGACATGTCTCTGGCTCAGAATTACTGAGCTGGAGCACAATTTGGAAACATTCTGGCACGTAAGGAAGTGAGAGGAGCATACCACTCTCCAACTCTGTCCACCAGTCTACAGGGCTGAAGTCAGGAGTATGATGAAACACCCTCCACTTGCTTGGATGAACAGTTTCAACAAGAGATCATAGAGGACATAGCAGTCCATTTGACAGGCACCCCATCCACAACCATTCACTCACTTCACCACCAATGCACATTGTAGCAGTTGATACTATCAACAGGATGCTCTGCAGCATCAAACCAGAACTCCTTAGACACCCCTTTGAAAATGCACATCTATCAGCTTAACAGACAAGGGCAGCAAAAGCACAAGAACACCACCTCCTGACAGCTGCCCTCCAAGCCACACACCACCCTGACTTGATAATACTGTATAGTACCGTTCCTTCTCTATCACTGGGTCTAAATCCGGGAATTCCTTCCCCAACAGTATTGTTGTTATACCTACACCTCAAGGACTTCAGCAGTTCAAGAAGGCGGCTCTTCATTACCTGTTGAAGGGCAATTAGGGATGGGCAATTAAATGCTGGCTCAGCCTGAAAAGCCCACATCCCATGAAACTATATATATATATATAAATATATATATATTTCATACATGATGAAAAGAAGCAGTTAATTTGTACTTGGTGAATTGTGTGCAGTTGTGGCTGCCACACTATAGCAGAGATGAGGTTGCAAGTGGAGAGAATGCGGAGGAGATTCACCAGGGTGTTGCCTGAGTTGGATGACCCCTAGTTACAGAGAGAGAATGACAGTTTGTTCTTTTTTTCCCTTAGAGCTACATGGAATTATTGGATGATCATTTTTCCCAGGGGAATCCAACATAAGACAGCATAGGCTTAAGATTTGATGAAGGAGTTTTAAAGCAGTTTTGAGGGGAAAAGGGAAAAAAATTTTTAATGCAGAGAATGCATGATACTGCTGCCAATGGAGGTTATGTTCAGATACAATCACTTAGGTTTAGGCAGGCACTGAAATAGACAAGGCATGAAAGAATATTGATCTAATGTAAACGGTTAGCATAGCGGTTCGCACAGTACTATTACAACACCAATGACCCGGGTTGGAAACTAGCGCTATCTGTACGGAGTTTGTACATTCTATCCATGCATGAATGGGTTTCTTCTGGGTGCTCCAGTTCCCTCCCACCTTTCAAAGCATATGAAAGTCGTAGGTCAGTTAGGTGTCATTGAGCAGCACAGGCTCATGGGCTGAAAGGGCCTATTACCGTGTTGTGTGTCCAAATTTTAAAAAAAATAGGATTGTTATGAATGTGCAAAAAAGATCAGCATGGAAGTAGTTGGCTGAATGCCCATTTCTAT
Organism: Narcine bancroftii; assembly: GCF_036971445.1. Lineage (NCBI taxonomy): Eukaryota > Metazoa > Chordata > Chondrichthyes > Torpediniformes > Narcinidae > Narcine > Narcine bancroftii. The sequence goes on from NC_091475.1 coordinate 41,404,224, forward strand.
GCTGTACTCTCTGTGACTAGCTATCGTTAGAACCAGAGTCCTTCAGCACAGAAACAGTTCCTGTGGCACAACTTGTCTTTGCCAACCATGCTGGTCCCATTTGCCTGCATTTGGCCCATATCCCTCTAAATCTTATCTAAATGCCTTCTACATGATATAATTGTTATGATGCAATAACCTACCACTTCCTCCAGCAGCCCAAATGTGGATTACATTCTGAGTTAAAAAGTTATCTCTCAAGCCCCACTTAAATTTCTCCCCTCTCACTGATGCTGTCATCTACCCTGCAAGAAAAGACTGAGAGTGTATTCTTCATCCATGCCCCTCATGATTTTATAAATCTCCATAAGGTCAACTCTCAGCCTCCAACATTCAAGGAAATACAGTCCCAGCCTATCTAACCTCTCCCTGTCACTTGCAGTCCGCTCCTGGCATCATCCTGATGTATTTCCTCCACATCCCTTCCAACTTATTGATATTCTTCCTACAGCTGGGTGACCAGATCTGCACCCGGTCCACCAGGTCTGGTCTCATCAATGTCTTTAGCAGTTGTATCTTGATGTCCTGACTCTTGAACTCAAAACCTTTCTCATTGAAGACAAGCATGCCAAGTGCCTTCTTCACAACTCTGTCCACCTAAGTTACCACTTTCAAGGAACTATGCACCTGTACCCATCGGCCCATCTACCCTACAACGCTATATACAATACTATAGGGTTGTGCTGTTTATTATGCAAGTTGTCAGAGATAAATTCCATTTGTCACTCCTTGGCGCACATTCCCAACTGACCTAGATCCTGTTGTAAACTTAGATATACTTCCTCATTGTTCATTATACCAACAATCTTGCGGACACCTGCAAACGTATTGATCATGCTAATTACATCACCACCCAAGTTGTTAATATAGATCTAAAAACCAGTGGCAGCCCCTCCAGTATACTACTGGTCACAGGCCTCCAATGAGAAAAACATCAATCCACTACTCCTTCCACCAAGCTAGTTTTGAATCCAATTGGCCAGCTCACCTAAAATCGCACATGACCCAACCTTCCAAATTAACCCTTCCATGCCAGACTTTAACAAAAGCCTTGCTGAAGTCCATATATACAACATCCACCATCCTGCCCTCATGAATTCTCTTCAAAAAACCATCCAATTTGTGAGACACACTCAGTCTGTCATTCAAACCCACTCATCCATGTCTAACCCCAGATCTACCAAACTAATTGACTCTTCACAGCATTCTTGTCTCTGGGGCAATTAAGAACAGAAAATTAATGCCAGCATTGCCAGCAATGTGTTTATGCAACTAATAAGAAAACACAAACAGCTCTGGATACCGCACCTCAGGATGTGTATGGTAGCCTTTTAATGAGCGTCAGAATGATACCACAGATGAGACCTGTGCAAACAAAAGTTAGATTCCCTGAAATAGAGGAAACTAAATGGTGTATATTGCTGATGACTAAGGCCACCTCACTGACAAAAGGCAAAGGAGGAAAAACCCAACACCCAACCCCAACCAACCAATTTTCCCCTGCAACCGCTGCAACCGTGTCTGCCTGTCCCACATCGGACTTGTCAGCCACAAACGAGCCTGCAGCTGACATGGACATTTACCCCCTCCATAAATCTTCGTCCGCGAAGCCAAAGCAAAGAAGGCGGCTTGTATTAATTGTTCAGAAAAATAATTTCAAATTCCTGGGAAATTTAAATTAATTAAATAAATCAGATTTTTAAAATTCTACAACAATTTGAAGGAGCATGGAAAAAGGCAGTTATATAATTTTATTTGCAAGTTAGATATGATCTCACATGAAGAGAACGAGCTCAAGAGACTACACAGCTTATTCCTGTTATTATGTTATGTCACAATTACTTAAAATAGTTAGCTTTATTGTTAGGATATTTCACTGCCACATTCTATTGACAGGAACCCAGTGTGGACAAAAGACTCTCCTCCCACGAGAACGGAGCAAACAACAAACTACTAGAGGAACTCAGCAGGTTGGGTTACAACTATGGAGGAAAATAGAAAGTCCATATTTCAGGTCAAAATCCTTCATCAGGGCTGAAAGAGTAGAAGGGAGCTATCAAGTGACAAAGAAGTCAGAGCGTAGATCAGGCCAAGAGCTAGCAAACAATAGGTGGATCCAGATGAGATGGGGTTAAATGGCAGAGAGAGTCCTGTTGGGCATGGAAGGGTGGAAATAGCATTTATGACTGGGAGGTGATGAAGGCAACTAGGGCTGAAGAATGGGACCAAATAACAGGATGGTGGGCAGATGGTAACAATGGGGTGAGCATAGGGAACCTGATGGGTGGAGCATGTGGGTCATGGACACATGGAGTAGGTGGAGCAAAGGAAAGAAAATGAGTAACAAGAAACTAAGGGGAAGGGGTTTGGAAAGAAAGGGATATTCCAGATTCCAGTATCTGCAGTCTCTTGTGTAATTATAATCCCATGAGAATGGATTTGATTTATATTGACATGAATTACTTCATCTCATACAAATTTGATCTCTAAGTGGCTGCAACTGATCTGTGTTCTATGTTTCTCACATACTGAAACTTTCATGATAACCGTAAAAGGAACAGAAATCCACACACATTTCAGAACAATGAAGTGAAATATTTGTTGAGATCTTTCACATTGGACAGCAGATAAATGATCTATTGTTCAAACGTGTTTTCATTAAAAACTAAAATATTACACATTTTTACTGATCTCTGAACATCCCTCGATGGCCCCCCCTGCCTTGACGGCCTCCTGCCCTGACAGCACTTGGTGGCCGCCCCCACTTGACGTCCCCCGCTCTGATGGTCTCCACTGGCCGCCCCTGCCCTGACTGTTCTCACTGGCCACCCCTGACCTGACGGCCCTCAATGGCTGCCCCTGACCTGAGGGGTTCATGGAGGGAGAGGGGTGAGTGGATGGGAGAAAGTGGAGAGATGCGTCGTTGGCTGACGGCGTCATCGTGACTCATCAGTCTGTCCCTAGCCAGCCGCTTGCAGCAGCATTACATTCATGCGAAGCGGCAGAGCGCTGCGCTCCGCCGATGATCCTTTCCAGAGAGAGATTGTCATCGGTGCCTTGGAGCCAGCCTCGGCACATTCATAGAGGTAAGTCTCCCGATGTAAGGGCAGAGAATCTCTGCCTTTTCAGTCAGGCTTTTCTACTGCATGAAAGGGCCTAAAGGCTCTTGTGCTAGATCCCATAATCATCAATGGGTTTTTTTAAAAATGGAATTAACCTGTCTACTAATGATGATTGATGGTTTATGACAACAGGGAAGAACTTTCTCCAATTTCTCACAATTGTGCTGTGGGATATTTTACGTTAACCTGAGATGTCCGATTGTTTTTGTTTTGGGTTTAGGCCTTGTCTTGTGTTTATCGGGCACCGTCCAGGAAAACAGTTTCATTTTTACGCTTTGGAGTATGAAAATGACAATGAAGTAACTCTGACTCTGAGACAATTGTTGACATCTGGCTTTTAACATTGTTACTGACATTGCAATACCCTGTCCATAATGCACTGGACAGTCAGCCTAGATTATGTGCCAACGTCTCTGAATTGGAATCTCCTCTTCAGGCACAGAGGTGAGAATGGAGCCAAAGCTGACGTCCATTATATTGTCTGTGGTTCTAAGGAGTAATTAATTCTGAAATTAACAAATCAACCTCAATAAAATGGAAGTAATTAATCACAAGAAAAAATGCAGTTTCTCCAAAGTAAATCTAAAACCACAAGCTGCATCAGATTTCAGATTTATTGCCAGAGTATGTATATACATGATATCACATACAATCCTGAGATTCTTTTTCCTGCAGGCACAGCAGAATTATCACTAATTGGTAGTGCAGTACACAGTCTATACAAATAAACAAATAAAGAACTGTAAACAGGTAACGAATGTAAAAGAATAAAAAAAACAATAAAGTGCACAGTAAGATCCTTAAATGACCCTCTGATTGAGTTTGTCGTTGAGGAGACATTAAAACCGAGAATCTGAAATTCCATCTGTATAATTAGAATCCAATTTCAAATGATTAATGCTAAATTCAGTTCCTTGTTATCCAATAACCAATCAAACAACTGGGAACGTATAGTGCATATGCAAGTTACTGAACCCAGAAAATTTATGCTCCATTATAATTTGGCCATCCAGAACACAAACTAATCAAATCATGTCAAATTGAAAATTGTCTGAATTCCAATGAAGGGTCAGGGTTGGAATTCACAAACATGTTGACAATTTTATATTCATAACTTTTAAAAGGCTACCGTATCTGGCGGTTAGAAAACATCCAGGTCACAAAACCAGGAACCATTATATAGACCTGGAGGTTCAAAATGAATGACCTGGCATGGCAGCCAAGAAACTAATCAGTAGATCAGATGCAACACCGGCACTGAGGACTGAAGGCAAGGTAAATGTTTCAAATATTAGTCTCTCTCAAACCAGGGTATGCTCATTGGAAATTCCATTGATGAACAGCCTACAGTCAGTAATGGGACTTGCAAATGCATCCAAAATACAAAACAGTCATATTTTGCTTATATAGCAGCAATCAAACTCAAAATATCTTACATTATAAAAAAATAATTTTAACTAGATGTTCATCCATAACTTTGGGACATCCCTTCTCTTTTCTCTTTGGCTTGGCTTCGCGGACGAAGATTTATGGAGGGGTAATGTCCACGTCAGCTGCAGGCTCGTTTGTGGCTGACAAGTCCGATGTAGGACAGGTAGACACGGCTGCAGCGGTTGCAAGCAAAAATTGGTTGGTTGGGGTTGGGTGTTGGGTTTTTCCTCCTTTGTCTTTTGAAAGTGAGGTGGGCTCTGCGGTCTTCTTCAAAGGAGGTTGCTGCCCGCCAAACTGTGAGGCGCCAAGATGCACGGTTTGAGGCATTATCACCCACTGGCGATGGTCAATGTGGCAGGCACCAAGAGCTTTCTTTAGGCAGTCCTTGTACCTCTTCTTTGGTGCACCTCTGTCTCGATGGCCAGTGGAGAGCTCGCCATATAACACGACCTTGGGAAGGCGATGGTCCTCCATTCTGGAGATGTTGAGGATGGAGCGGAGACAACGCTGGTGGAAGCGTTCTAGGAGCCGTAGGTGATGCCGGTAAAGGACCCATGATTCGGAGCCGAACAGGAGTGTGGGTATGACAACGGCTCTGTATACGCTTATCTTTGTGAGGTTTTTCAGTTGGTCGTTTTTCCAGACTCTTTTGTGTAGTCTTCCAAAGGCGCAATTTGCCTTGGCGAGTCTGTTGTCTATCTCGTTGTCGATCCTTGCATCTGATGAAATGGTGCAGCCGAGATAGGTAAACTGGTTGACCGTTTTGAGTTTTGTGTGCCCGATGGAGATATGGGGGGGGGGGGGGGGGCTGGTAGTCATGGTGGGGAGCTGGCTGATGGAGGACCTCAGTTTTCTTCAGGCTGACTTCCAGGCCAAACATTTTGGCAGTTTCCGCAAAACAGGACATCAAGCACTGAAGAGCTGGCTCTGAATGGGCAACTAAAGTGGCATCGTCTGCAAAGAGTAGTTCACGGACAAGTTGCTCTTGTGTCTTGGTGTGAGCTTGCAGGCGCCTCAGATTGAAGAGACTGCCATCCGTGCAGTACCGGATGTAAACAGAGTCTTCATTGTTGAGGACTTTCATGGCTTGTTTCAGCATCATGCTGAAGAAGATTGAAAAGAGGGTTGGTGCGAGAACGCAGCCTTGCTTCACGCCATTGTTAATGGACATTCACTTACAGACATAAACATGTCTTTAATTCCAAACTAACACAATAATCACCAGACAATTTGTACTGGTGATTTTGATTTAAGAATTAATATTTGCCAAACACAAAGGGAGAATCTAAATTGTGCCATAGAATTATGATAAGGTATGACAAGATCCAATTATGCCATCCACTTGATAGGACAGAAAATCCTTTCATCCAATCTTGAGATGGATAATTAATTTAAATGCTGCAAAAATTTTGTCTGAATGTGCTTGAACCTCCAATCCTTTCCCATTAATACGGGGAAAAGAATATCAAACCACAATGTTAGCAATTTGGAGCAGAAGGCAAGGTAAATGTTGAAACCTCTTGGAGCATCCTAAATGACAGTCCTAAATGAATTTGTCACGTTCCATAAATATTAAGCACAAAAAGTAATTTCAGGAAGAAGTTAATGGATTTTTGGATAGACCACAACTGGAATTACATGTGCAGTGTTGGTCACCTTTCGATGGGATGGATGCTATGGCACTGGAGAGCGAACAGAGGAGATTCACCTGGATAATGCTTGGGACAAAGCAATTTACAGGACAGACTGGGTTAATTTTCCCTTGAAGCTGAAGTGGACTGAGGAAGAAAATTAGCAATGAAATGAGTGAATGGAGAACCACGCAAGAGTGCCCAAATGATCTTCTCCTGCTTCTATGTTATATTCTTTTATAAAACACAGTTGGATCTTGGTAGCCAGCAGGTATTACTAGAACTTATGACATCAGTACACAACAGTGTTATTTTCATATCATAATATCAGAGGAAATAGCCAATTATTTTCAGCTATACTGATGTCCAACTTTATTTATGGATTTTCAGTTTTGGATAAAAGAGCCAACACATCTTGTGTAAATTATGAAACAACATGGTCCAAGAAGATCAATTCCATATTGGAATAATTTTGTATAATTTTGGTCTTACTTTCTTATTTAAAAACAATCATTTCAAAGTTAAAGGAGTGAATTTGGGGATTCACTAACAGGCACAGAATATAGGTGGAGTAAATTGTGGGAGGGGAGCAAGAATGAGGGAATTGGGCTGTACAGGGATTTTAAAGACAAGAGGAATTATGATTATTGCTGGCAATATTAATGTGATTTATCATTTCTTTACAGGAAGATGGCACATGGCCATATCATAAGCCATAACATAGAGGCACACATTTGGTTTCGATTGATCTGAGTGAATAAGCTACAAAATAGAACATATATTTAACCTACATACAGTCAGTGCATTGGCAACAGTGCACATACTCTTCAATCATTTCAAAAGGAAAATATATGCAACATGCAATATTTTTTTTAAACTGCATGCTTTTATACTTCCATTTAAGGAAAAAACATAATCCATGCGCATAATACGAAAATTACTTCAAAGAAATAAATGTACAGAGAGATAGACCAGGTAAAGGAAACTAAAGTGAAGGTCAACGAATGGGTGGAAAACAGGAGAGAAAACACAAAAGGGATAGATACTCCAAAATAAGAGGAAAGACTGGGCAAGGGAACAAAAGAAAATGTTGTAGATATTCAAAAGTTCAGATTTATTGTCAGAGTACATACGTCACATCACATACAATCCTGAGATTCTTTTTCCCGTGAGCCAAGCAGAATTTCTACTGATTGGTAGTGCAAAAAAATCTATACTCAAAAAAACGATACGTATGCAAGAGAGAAATGTAAACAGGGAAATGCAAACAAATCACAACACAGAAAATAAATACACAATAATAGAGTCCTTTAAATGAGTCACTGATTGAGTCTGTTGTTTATGAGTCTGATGGTGGAGCAACTGTTCGAGTCTTGTGGCACCCATACCTCTTTTCTGATGGAAGCAGTGAGAACGGGAGCATATCCTGAGTAGTCTGGATCCTTGATGATTGCTGCTACTCTCTAACAGCAGCGTTGCATAAAATTTTCTCAATGGTGAGGATAGTTTTGCCTGTGATGCACTGGGCTGTGTCCCTTTTGCATGAGCATTCGGCTTAGAGGTATTGGTGCCCCCCCCCCCCCACCCCCATACTTGGCCATGATCCAGCCGGTCAGCACACTTTCCATTACACATCTGTGGAAGTTTGCCAAGGTTTTTGCTGTCATATCAAACCTCCAAAAACTTGTGAGAACATAGAGGTGCTGACATGCTTTATTCACAATGATATTTGTGTGTGGGATCTAGGAAATATCCTCTGGATGGTGATCCCAGGAATTAAAATTTTCCTCACTCTCTCTACCTCTGATCCCCCAATAATCACTGCATTGAACACCTCCCGCTTTCCCTTCCTGAAGCCCACAATTAGCTCCTTGGTTTTGATGACATTGAGTGTAAGGTTGTTGTTGGTGCATTATTCAGCCAAATTTTCAACCCACAATCAAGGTATCGGCAGCAAATTTGTAGATGGTGTTATTGTTGTACTGAGGCACACAGTCTTGGGTGAACAGCAGTTAGAGCAGGGGGCTAAGAATGCAGTCCTGTGGTGCTCTGCCACTGATGGAGACTGTGGAAAAGATATTCTTACCCATTACCTCCCTATCATTTCTCATCCACCCTTCCACCTGCATCCAGTCATGATCTCTTGCCTGTTAGCCCATGGTCTTCCCCCTGCCTCTTTCTCCCTCCTCTCCTGTTCTCCTCCACCACCCCCCACCCACCTTTCTATTCAGACACTTGCCTATTTTTTGCTTATCCCAAAAACATTGGTGATATCCTTTTACTTCCTATGGACACTTCATGGCTGCTGAGTTTCTTAAGCACTTTTGCATATTGTACAGATAGACTGGATTAATTTTCCTGAGAACAGAAGTGGACTGGAGAGAAGAATAGGAAACTAAAATGGACAAAGTTCAGGTAGAATAGTGGGAAACTTCCCCCCCCAGAGCAGAAACATTTAAAACAAGAGAAAATTCATTTTAGGTGGGGGGGGGGGAAAGGTTTAGAGGGGATCTGAGGAAGAAATTTTTCATCCAGAAGATGGTTGATGTTTGGAACTCCATCTCGCACTCAGAAAGTATCAAGACAAGGCAGAGTAGGCTGTTGACCAAGAACTAGGAAGTGGGATTCATTTAGATGGGTACACGATGGTCACCATGGACATGATGGGCTGAAGGGCCTATTTCTCAACCGCTATGACAATGGAAAGTGAAATAAGCGAGGAATTAGAGACACATGAGACTGCAGATGTTGGAATTGGGAGCAAGACATACTCTGCTGGAGGAACTCAACAGGGCAAGCAGCATCAGTGGGAGAAAAGAACGATAGACATTTTAGGTTGGAACACGATGAAGAGTTCCAACCCGAAACATCGACCATGCTTTTACACCCACCGAGCAGGAGTTAGTTTGGTTACAAGATCCAGAGCTGAGAGTGGAGAAGTGGGATTAGTTCCAGGTTGATACAGGGCCACAGAAAGAGAGAAGGGTGGCAAGATTTATTTTTTCATCGATCTTGAGAAGAGATCCATTTCTGCTACAGAAATTACCAACAATTTAGTAAAGCTGTTTGTGCTTCTAATTGTTCTCGTTCAACAAATGGCTCAAATTCCAAGCATTCAACACGTTTTCTTAATTGTAGAAGTTTCACATCTCAAATAACAACATGCAAATTAACCAGACTGGTTCCTCTAGTCTAGCACAACTGTGAAGAATCAGTTGACATAACCTCTAAACGTGAATATGATACAGCATTGATGAAAATGAGGTCACGGCATAGAAATGTTTGCTATTATAAAACTATTAAAATTGTCCAAGAATGATGATGCTTTTTCCATGAGATTTTAACCTAGGGTGGTGGAAGCAGATACTATAGTGAACTTCAAGAAGCAATTAGTCAGGCACATGAACGCACTGGAAATGAAGGGATATCGATCACATGCAAACAGATGAGCTAAGTGTGGCAAACCACTGTTTGTATATTTATTTGTCTGGGCACACCCATTGGCTGACTGTACCTGTGGCCCCTCCCACAGACTCCTGATAAAGGGGACTGTTCCACAGCCCCCTCCCCAGTTCAGCACAGTCGACCATCATGGCAGTGACTCCATCCTATTGTGAATAAAAGCCTATCAGTTTTACAAAACTTCAAGTCTTTTGGAGTTATTGATGGTGCATCAATTTTATTCACAATAAATTTTGACAAAAGAGAAGATCCTGTAGCTGGAGAAGTTGGAAATTGACCCTCAATCACTTGAAGCCTCCACCAACTTCGAACCCTAGCTGCGTTGCTTTGAAAGGTTCCTGTAGGCATTATCTGCCATCGTCTGATCAGAGCGTGACAAACTGCAGGTACTACAATCCCGAGTCGGGCCCCTGGTATATTCAATGATCAGGGATGCCGCGTCATACCCAGAAGCAATGGAGATTCTGAAGGGCCAGTATCTGAAGAAGGTAAACGAAGTCTATGCAAGACACCTCCTGGCCACTTGAAAACAGCGACTTGGGGAATCAAGTGCTGAATACCTTTGGGGCCTACAAACTCTCAGACTAGCCTCTGTCAACAACTAACTCTGCTAACGCCATGCCTCGCAGTGACCCAACCACAGCTATTGTTCTCCATGAGCACCCGAAGTGCTACTTCTGTAGCGTGGGCAAGTTCCCGAGGAAACACTGCCCGGTGAAAAATGCAATCTGTTCAAACTGGAGGAAGAAAGGGCATTACATGAAAGTGTGCAAGTTCAAGTCTCTCCAATCCAGCAGTGCCGTGTGCGAACCATGAGGGCTGCCATCTTGGAACACAACAGCGCTGCATGCTGGGGACGCCATCTTGGATGTCACCATCAAGCAACCAAATACACGACCTCTCCACCACAGCTACAGACAGCGACTTGACACTAGCCTCCATCACGCTGGATCAAGGTAGTCCTCACCAACTCGCCAGATCAATTATGGACACCCAGATAAAATGTCACGTGATAAGCTGCTATTTGAAAGTGGGAGCATGGAGAGCTTCATCCACCCGGACACGGTGCAGTGCTACTCCCTTGTGCCAGTGAGTCATAAAGTCTTCTTGGCCTTGAATACCCATATGGCTGATGTCAGCAGCTACTGCGTAGCAATCCTGACCGTGAGGGCAACAGACGGCCGTGTTACTGAGTCTGGACTTCCAATGCCACCTTAAAAGCATGACAATAGAGTACAATGGGTCCCACCCTCCTCCATCACTGTCTATAACCAGCAGTTCTTAAATTGCCCAATGTGCTCCACCAGCAAGAACTCCCCGCCCCTGCTTCTTTAAGGAGGGAAATAAATTGGGAAAAGATTAATTCAACAAGTTGACAACAAATCATCAAGGAGGATTTTTACAGTCCAATCTTTGCTTGTGCACACCCACCGGCTTAAACTTGATGGGCTACAGTGGATGGAAGGCAAACAATGGCACTATATTAAAAAATAGGTAATTACCGTTGCAGAGCAATTTCAAAGCAGGTAAATTCTGAAATTTCGATGCCATCAGTTTTAAAACAGTGAATAATTTCTTCCTTGCACCCACAGCATCCTGTTTTTTTTAAAAATAGGTTTAAGCCTTGTCTCTATAATCCCAATCCAATGCATCTGTGAAAGAGCCACCAGAATTAAGTTACCCACATTGATTTAAATAATCCTCAGTCAATGCCAGGCTCATCATCTTCAGTTTTTTTAAAAAAATCACAACAGTAGGAGGCTTTCAGTGAAGTTTCCAAGTTAATAAAGAAACATTAAAGGGAAGAACATGTAAAGGACAAATCTGCTGTCATGAACCAAGGTCAAGGAACAAATTCTGCAAAGGAGTGAACCCACTCCAAAATGGACTTGATGTGTATTCAGTCAACATGTTTACTGCAAACTAGATATAAATTTCAGACCATTATCAGACCAAATACCACCAGGTAGATTGGGACAGTGGAGGGTGATTGGTATTAGCAACCAATTGATCATTCTACTCCTCCCCAACCCCCCATAAAACCTGATCTTTCTGCATCAAATAGAAGGATGACATAATGCACGAGAAACAATGAACTGTGTCATGATGCACTTCGAAGACTTATATTCTATCTCACACTGAGGTTCCATTAGTTAACATGAGTTCTGATTACATAGGAACAACAGATCTCTTGGTCTTGCTCAAGATTCATCCCCCATCTAATTACAGAAACAGACAGGTGTTTCTCATTTAATTCATTCGTAAATAGAGGAACTTGCTGTGTCAAAAAAGCTGCCACTTCTTCTGACCACACACTGGAACTAATGATAAGGACTTGGAGAAATGCGCTGGCATCACAGGGAAACCCCTGGCTGAAATGTCTGCCACGATTTTGGGGGGGGGGGGGGTGAAGGGAGGGGTTGCTGCCACGGGGCAGGAGCTACGAACTGACACTGCTGCGAATGCCACTCCGGTTCGCAGTGACAGTTCAACGTTCACGGCAGCGGGACGTTGCTGGGGAGGGGGGGGGGGGGAGTGTGCAGGATTGATGGGATGGGTGTCGATTGATGGTGGGTGTGGTGACTGATGGTGGGTGGTGACTAATGGGCAGGGGGGCGAATGACAGGGTGGTGACTGATGGTCAGTGGGGGAGGGTCGGGGGACACTGAGGTGGGTAAATGAGAGAGGAAAGCGGGGAGAGAGAAGATGCACAAGCCCAGGAGAAACTATAAGGAGACAGTAAGAGAGGGAGGAAGAAAAAAAGAGGGCGAGTGAGGGGGGGAGGAGGGTTTGAGAGGTGGGAGCAAGTGCGAGAGCTGGGGAAGGGCAATGAGCACAAGGGGAGAATGAGAGAGCACAAAGGATGAGCTGTGAAAAAGAGAGTGTAACAGAGACCAAAACAGAGCAAGTTCAAGTAAGATCGTGCAAGGTGGAATTCAAGAAAGAGCATATAAAAGGGAGAGGCCAAGAAAGAGGGAGTACGAGAAAGATCAAGGAACTGTTTAGCAAGGGCCCTCCTCAATGTTCCAGTAACCTGGGTACAGTTACTTATGATGAGACAGAGAGATAAGTAAAGTTCTCTTTGTTCCACCACATTCTTTGAAAACAGCATGAAAGATTTTCAGGGAGACTAACAGGCCATGACCCATTCCTTTTCATTTCCATTTCAACTGGAAAGTGAACAGACTTTCCCACCCAATTCAATGAACCTGGCCTCATATCAAAATGTCTTCATTTCTATGCCTTCAATTTTTTTTTTACAACAAAAGAAATTTGAAACAGATTTTTTTTAAAAACGTAAACATCTTTTCCTTTTCTTAAAATAAATTACTTTTCCCTCTTGATAACAACTTTTAACCCCTTAAGATTTTAGGACTAGAACGAATGACATCCCAAATCACAAAGTTTAACTATTTTCTGGTCAGTGACAATAAATGTCACCCCTTCATACATGAACTGGAAATTGAACAGATGTATTTCTGAGATGACAGGTTGGGAAAAGTTAAAATACAAACAAAATAAAAAGAAAGCAGGTGCAATGATGAGCTCTTACCTTTTGGAATTGTAACCTGGCAACCCAGCTCGTAATCCTGCTGCAGTCGATAAAAAGCCACTTCCTGAAGCCGCACTCTCTCCAGCTCTGAGAGACTTTGAATCAGGACTGGCTTCAGATGAACGCTGCGGCCAGACATGCTGTTCCAGGTGAAGTCACCCTGCCATTAGGAAGAAAAATAAAAAGAACTTATAAAAGGAACCTAGCACAGCATGGAATATCCTTCTTCACTTCTTTTTTAAGTTCTGTTCATTTTGAGTCTATTTGTTAACAATGCTTCATCTGTGTACTGTATGTGACAATACTGTAGTTCACGGAGTTAGCAAGTCTTCTGGTCTAAATACAACTTTGAAAATCACAGGACACTTTCTTTTGAATGCCACAATTGTGCAGACACAATTTAAATTTCCAGCATTTGAAGGATGCATCCCCTTTCTAGTGTCTCTGCCAACCCATACACACCCACATGTCCCCAACCCTCACAGAGAAAGGGCACAGAATATTTGTACTTAAGCATCATCTTCTCATGACTCAGGATCACTTCACCTCCCTGAAGCAGCACTTCTGAAAATATTGCCACTGTGGTAATTAATGTTGGAAATGCTTCAGAAATTGTGCATTCATCAAATGCCAATGAATAACAGGACAGTTGTTTCTTCTGGCTTGTTTGGAACAATAACCACTGCCCAGCATGAGCTGAAGTACTCCAATGTTCTTCACAACAGTCTCTCAGCTTAATACCTGGTTTAAAAGACATACTGCCCTGTACGGTATTGTTCTGAAAGTTTCAGATCATGCTGTCAGATCTCTGGAGTGAGATTTTAACCACAACCTTCAGAATCAGATGCCAATTATCCACACAATCTTGCCGATCTCCTGCTCACTTTTGAAAAGGACTTAAATATTCATAAAATTCCTGCTGTTCAGGTAATGAGCAACTATTGCTTCAGAGAAACAGTTAAAGAGAGGATTCAAGTATATTATTTAAGGGATCAGTTTTTAAAAAATATATTTTAACATGATTACAATTTTCAAACAATAGATGCAAGTGAAAGTTTAAATTTGATTTAAACAGTTCTATAACAAACAAGGCAATACCTGTATGTTCTGAAATAGAGTCTAAATATTTCAAGTATTCATGAAGATAAATGTGATTTAAAGCGAGCTGGCTAACTGGATCCAAAACTGATGGTGTTATGAGGCAGAGGAAGGTGGTGAAGCGTTGTTTTTCTGATGCATGTCTGTGACCAGTGGTGTACAGCAGATATCTGTGTTCGTCCCTGGTTGCTTGTCAATAATGTTAACCAATGGGATGTGAATGTAGGAGGTATAATTAGTAAGTTAGTGGATGCCACTATAGTTAGTGATAGCCATGGCTACAGCAGAAAATAGATCACACAAAAAATTTTGAAGAGCATTAGCAAATGTAATTTAATCTCTCCAAATGGTGAGATTCCTTAGTGCCCTACCACTTGCATGTCCTACCTCTATTTGGAATGTTGATGGACAAGAGAGACCTACACAGGTTGATTGGGTGGTGAAGGTGGTATATGGCATGCTTGCCTTTATGTCAGGACACCAGAAAATAAAAGTTGCAATGTTATGTTGTAATTTTTTTAAACACAGAGTATTGTGTGCAGTTCTAGTAACCATGTTACAAGGTTGTGCTGGAGAGGGGACAGAGAAGATTCATCAGGATGTTGCATGGACTGGAAAACATTAGTTATGGAGACAGACCGGGTGGGTTATGTTTTCCCTGATCAAAGTATATAAAATTGTAAGAGCTATCAATAGAGACCAAAATATTTTTCCCATGATAGGATTATCAACAAGACGCTGTTAGTTTAAAGGTGAGAAAAAGGAATTTTAAAGTGGATTTGAGGACTTTTTGTTTTACATACTGAGTGATTGATGTCTATAATGTGCTGCCAGAAGAGTGGTGAAATCAGACACTATCATTATATTTAACAGACACTTAAATGACAAGGAATAGAAGTATACAGTATAATAAAAGCTAAAAGTAATAAAATGAAAGTCTGAAAAGGTTATTATATCATCAAGTCCTCATTCTCATGTACAAAATCAGAAAATGGTGAGGCAAAGAGAGAATTTCCATTAGGTATAACACTAATGGAAGAAAAATCAAACATTTCTTGCACATAAATCCGATCACACTACATTAACAAAGTTGGAAGGATGCAAACCAGTCCAACCTCAAATTTCCAAATCTTCCTACTGTTTCTTCCCTTCCTTTATTTAAAGTTTGGTTTGAATATGTTTTTAATGCTCTGTGAAATAATTTCCTTTTGAATTTTGTTAAGCTTGGACCAATTATAATTTGGCAAAAACCCAAAAGCTTGCTCAAATATCACGAGCAATATAAACCAAAGCAGCTGTACTATTATTACTAAACAATTACATACTACCATCAGAAAGGTAGAAGGGATAACTCGCATATTTTCAAGACTGGAACTGAGCATGAGAAAATAAAATCCTGCCTATGTTGGAAATATGAAATAAAAACAGAAAATGCTGGGTTTTAGACAGCATCTGTGCAGAGACATTTGAGGTTGATCATTTTTAAGCAGATGGTAACTAACCTATGAGTGTCATCAAAACTTTCTGATTTTGTACATGAGAATGAGGTCTTGATGATATAATAACCTTTTCAGACTTTCATTTTATTAATTTTAGTTTTACCCAGTCATCTCGTCCATGCTAGAAATGAATTTTGTTTGGTATCTCTGCCAGATGTTTAAGCTAGAACTTATTTAATTCCCAGAACTGAAATGGAATATTGCATACTCCCTGCAAGTATTTACACCATATCTTGACAATTTTTAAGGATGCTGTTTTGACAATTGTTTTAAATGATAGAATATTTGAAGTATATTTTTATCCATTTTAGGATCTGCAACAAGTGACCACTTGGTTCAGTGGCAGTTTTCCCATCTCTGAGCTGAAGGATGCAGGGTTAAAACCCAATTACAGACAATAATAGAGCTGAAAATTAAAATTGTGGATCAAGATCAAATGAGGTATTGACAGCAGGTGGGTGTGCAGGCAGTATCCCAATTCACCAACTGAGCAGGTACTGAGGTCTCACAAAACATTCCCATAAAAATCAACCCAAGAACAGGTATGACCTTGGAAGTTGTAATCCTGCAGACCTTTCACCAGCTTGCAAATATTCTCACTGCATGGTAATGGAGGTGCAGGAAGATACAAAGAATAAACAAACACCTTATGAATTGTTTACTTGGCAGCTCAAGTCATAATGGCAGCTTGATGTCATGGAGCAAGGAAGAGTCTTCAGTCACTTGCCAGACAGAGTGCAATTGGATTCCCAGTTACATTGTTCTAAGTAACTCGGAATCACTTTAGTGTGAGCCATATATCACTGCACATAATATCCTGCTTCACGTTTAGTGTATGACAGTTATTGTCATACAAATCCTGATCAATTTGTTTTCTGCTTCCATACATGTGAAAAGGGCTTTGAAGAAAATTAATGATTGTACCCAAAATTTTACGACCCAGGCCCAATAGAAAATGGTGAATCGGAAGAAAAAAGAAAAAAAAATTCTCCCTACTAATCTACCCCCTCCCTCTAAACAAAGTTTTTTCTGTGTATATTGTAAAATATAATTATTAGTAAGATAAATAAGTAAAGTGTGGGGGGTTAGACTGCATATTGCAGATCATATCACAGAACAATATAATAACATCAGGGAAATAAAAAATATCTTGTATAAGGGAATTTTACATGTATCATTTGTATAATTTTTATATTCAGTATTATTTTTGCACATAGTATGAGTTACGATTTAATTGTTTAATTATTATAATTATAGAACTTGATGTCCTGAACAAAATGTTATGTAATAATTGTTATGCTTCCAATTTACAATTGATATGTGATATGTATATGATATGATTTGATTTGATTCGATTCATGTTATCATTAATATATCTTGTGTAAAGGGTTTTTGTTAAACTCAATAAACAATATTTTAAAAAGAAAATGGTGAATCAATTATGTGACAGATTATGTTGTGTTTGTATTGTATATAGATATGTTTTGGGGAGATAAATTGGGGTAGGTTGTTTAGTGTAGGTCAAATACAAACACTTTAAAACAGATCTTATTTAAAATACTGGAGCTCTGCTCATGCTAGACAGTCTGGTGCCAAAAGCCTTTGCAAAAGTTTTGGAGAGTGCCCAAGAGACTTCACTAATGGATTGTTGTTTACAAAAAGGCAACAGATGAAAGAATTCAACAGAGCCACAGACTGTTTGGAGTGGAATTTGCTGTTCTAAGAGAGTCATGTGGTTTTGTAGGCAGAGAGAGTAATACAGGCTTCTTTCTGAGAGAGAAAGAGAGAGAGAGAGAGAGAGAGAGAGAGAGAGAGAGAGAGAGAGAGAGAGATCAGTTCTGTAGTTTTACAGTCCGCAGAAGCAGCTGGGACTGGAACAGGACAAGCTGGTAAGCTTGTGGAAAATCCCATTTTGAAGATGAGTTGTGACTGCTTAGTTCAGCCTGGTTAAAGCCCTTGTGGTTCATGCAAGAGGAGAGGGCTAGCTGCCTAATGTTTCACTTGAAATAAGAACTTTGTAGTGACCTGAAAGAAAGAGGTTATCATCTGGAAAATCCTGATGGGGCAAGTTTCTTCAGCAAGACACTGACGTGGTTGGTTACAAGGAATCAGTTGTGGGTGTCAAGGAACAACAAATCTCTCTCTGAAAACCAACAAGAACCTTCCTGAACCATTTACCTTTCAAGCACCAAAGCCTGGTGAACTTTATAAATGTTGAATTCTGTGCACAGTATAAGAATTGCCTGCAACCAGTGAACTTGGAGGAATGAGAAGTGAGATTGGACTGTGAATCAAAGAAGTTTTCTGAACTTACATACAGATGCGCTTAGAATTAGAAGGGAGTTAGGTTAGTTAATAGTAATGTTAAAGTTTGATCCTGTTTTCATGTTTAAAGATAATTAAAAGTAATTTTTGTTCAAGTAACCATTTGCCTTGGTGATTATCTATTGTTGCTAGGTTCTGGGGTCCTCTGGGCTCGTAACAATTACACATAATGTTTAAAAAATTGAGCAGTAAATTTGAATATGATACAGTTATATGGTACAGTATAGTTATACTCATAGAACTATGAAGTAGAATACTGGAGAAATATTGTTCCAAGTATTGAGACAATGCTACCAAAGATTTGTTAATGTGATTCACAGGGATAAGGATCTAAAGGTTCTTGCACGGACTGCCCATGACAACTGTCACGGAATTATTCCAAAATCAAGGAGGCTCACAAAGTCATTCCAGCATGACCCCACGGATACAGTGAGAAAGATGTGGACAGCAACCTGGTGTCAAAGCAACATATTTTGGATGCAAGGTTTGGTGGACAACCATTCAAAAAAGATAGAAGCATGTCAGACAATGTACCACTATTGAACACACTGTAAAAGAACTCATTTCAGTGATATTTGATCTTTGGCGACATGGATAATAGTTATCAACTTTGATAGCATAAATTTAAACAGCTGATGAAATGAAATGGGATCAAACATCTCTTCATAGCCCCTTATCATTCAGCTAGGAGAAACAGATCAGTCCATACTGATAACTAGGCAATAAGAAGCAAGTCATACTAGGTAAATCAGGTCCTATTATGAAGCATCAACGCACAGATTTTCCTCAAAGCAATAGATCAACATCACATCCATAATCTTGCTCCACTGGTATAGGGCCCTGGTGGAACTTACCTGAATAACTGTGTTCTGGTCTGGTCACCCTACCTAAGTGGAGACATAACTATAATGGAGCAGTGCAGCAAGATTTCACCACATTGATTCAGAGTTTGTCATGGGAGACGTTAAGCCTACACTTTGGTTCACTGAAATATAGAAAATTGTAACAGGACTTTTCATTCAATATTATTTCATTGTCATGTAATAAAACCAAAATAAGTGATATTACACCAAATTTCCTTTAGTCTACCATAAGGCAGAAAAATATTCATTCTCAGCAGAAATTGCCCAGTGCCCCTGACAGTCAGAGAAAGTGAAGCAAAAGAGCCCCCAAAGAGTATGTGGATTTGCCTCCAGCGCTCCTGCAGCCACACAGACTAGTCCAAACCATTGGAAGCCCAAGCTCCAGATCCAAACCTCAGCACCCTTGGCACCCTCTCACATCATGGTTCCGATACTTGGTATCCCTTCAGCCAGTCACCAGCAGCCCACAGCCTGCATGGGTTCCTTACCTCAGGTCACCAACAGCTTACCACCTATGTGTTCTTCAGCCTCAGAGCCCCTCGGCAGTCTGCCACCATGGTCACTGACCCATGGGTCTTCTCCTCTGCTTTTCAATCTCAAACGGGGGTGGTCTCCCCATTTTCTGGTGTCCTGTGCCAGTTCTCTGCTCCCCTAGAATCTGCAACCCCTCGTGACAGCTGCCAATCATAGGCACTGTAATCTTGGTCCCCGACCCTATGGTCGCAGGATTTTAAAATAAACCACCATCGGCTCCTTTAACAAGCCATTTAAAGCCTTTATGGAGTCAATGACAGTCAGTCTGGGCAGTTGGAACCGACAGTAGAATACTATGTTTTCACTCCCATCTCTCCACGGTCTGTACCAGCAGCAATGCTGCCATTACAGCATTTTTTTTTGACACTTGATATGGTGAATGCAGACCATCTGAACCCAAAAATCATAGCCTCAAAATAAAGAGTCGCTCATTCAGGGCCAGGGTGAAATTTCTTCGTCCATGTGCAGTGAATCTTTAAATTCTCTACTCAAGAAGGCCACGTAAGCTCAGTTGCTGAATACCATTAGTACACGATCCTTTATTGGGACACATAAAATCCGGAAAGATCCAAAATCCGGAAGGTGGGGACCAGCGGTTTGGGGAGGCGGCCGAGGGATCACGGTCGGGGGAGGCGGCCGAGGGCCGGGCGGCCGGGGGAGGCGGCCGAGGGCCGGGCGGCCGGGGGAGGCGGCCGAGGGCCGGGCGGCCGGGGGAGGCGGCCGAGGGCCGGGCGGCCGGGGGAGGCGGCCGAGGGCCGGGCGGCCGGGGGAGGCGGCCGAGGGCCGGGCGGCCGGGGGAGGCGGCCGAGGGCCGGGCGGCCGGGGGAGGCGGCCGAGGGCCGGGCGGCCGGGGGAGGCGGCCGAGGGCCGGGCGGCCGGGGGAGGCGGCCGAGGGCCGGGCGGCCGGGGGAGGCGGCCGAGGGCCGGGCGGCCGGGGGAGGCGGCCGAGGGCCGGGCGGCCGGGGGAGGCGGCCGAGGGCCGGGCGGCCGGGGGAGGCGGCCGAGGGCCGGGCGGCCGGGGGAGGCGGCCGAGGGCCGGGCGGCCGGGGGAGGCGGCCGAGGGCCGGGCGGCCGGGGGAGGCGGCCGAGGGCCGGGCGGCCGGGGGAGGCGGCCGAGGGCCGGGCGGCCGGGGGAGGCGGCCGAGGGCCGGGCGGCCGGGGGAGGCGGCCGAGGGCCGGGCGGCCGGGGGAGGCGGCCGAGGGCCGGGCGGCCGGGGGAGGCGGCCGAGGGCCGGGCGGCCGGGGGAGGCGGCCGAGGGCCGGGCGGCCGGGGGAGGCGGCCGAGGGCCGGGCGGCCGGGGGAGGCGGCCGAGGGCCGGGCGGCCGGGGGAGGCGGCCGAGGGCCGGGCGGCCGGGGGAGGCGGCCGAGGGCCGGGCGGCCGGGGGAGGCGGCCGAGGGCCGGGCGGCCGGGGGAGGCGGCCGAGGGCCGGGCGGCCGGGGGAGGCGGCCGAGGGCCGGGCGGCCGGGGGAGGCGGCCGAGGGCCGGGCGGCCGGGGGAGGCGGCCGAGGGCCGGGCGGCCGGGGGAGGCGGCCGAGGGCCGGGCGGCCGGGGGAGGCGGCCGAGGGCCGGGCGGCCGGGGGAGGCGGCCGAGGGCCGGGCGGCCGGGGGAGGCGGCCGAGGGCCGGGCGGCCGGGGGAGGCGGCCGAGGGCCGGGCGGCCGGGGGAGGCGGCCGAGGGCCGGGCGGCCGGGGGAGGCGGCCGAGGGCCGGGCGGCCGGGGGAGGTGGCCGAGGGCCGGGCGGCCGGGGGAGGCGGCCGAGGGCCGGGGGAGGCGGCCGAGGGCCGGGCGGCCGGGGGAGGCGGCCGAGGGCCGGGGGGCCGGGGGAGGCGGCCGAGGGCCGGGGGGCCGGGGGAGGCGGCCGAGGGCCGGGGGGCCGGGGGAGGCGGCCGAGGGCCGGGGGGCCGGGGGAGGCGGCCGAGGGCCGGGGGGCCGGGGGAGGCGGCCGAGGGCCGGGGGGCCAGGGGAGGCGGCCGAGGGCCGGGGGGTCGGGGGAGGCGGCCGAGGGCCGGGGGGTCGGGGGAGGTGGCTGGGGCAGGAGGCCGAGGGCCGGGCGGCCGGGGGAGGCGGCCGAGGGCCGGGCGGCCGGGGGAGGCGGCCGAGGGCCGGGCGGCCGGGGGAGGCGGCTGAGGGCCGGGCGGCCGGGGGAGGCGGCCGAGGGCCGGGCGGCCGGGGGAGGCGGCCGAGGGCCGGGCGGCCGGGGGTGGCGGCCGAGGTCCGGGCGGCCGGGGGAGGCGGCCGAGGGCCGGGCGGCCGGGGGAGGCGGCCGAGGGCCGGGCGGCCGGGGGAGGCGGCCGAGGGCCGGGCGGCCGGGGGAGGCGGCCGAGGGCCGGGCGGCCGGGGGAGGCGGCCGAGGGCCGGGGGAGGCGGCCGAGGGCCGGGGGAGGCGGCCGAGGGCCGGGGAGGCGGCCGAGGGCCGGGCGGCCGAGGGAGGCGGCCGAGGGAGGCGGCCGAGGGCCAGGGGGCCGGGGGAGGCGGCCGAGGGCCAGGGGGCCGGGGGAGGCGGCCGAGGGCCAGGGGGCCGGGGGAGGCGGCCGAGGGCCAGGGGGCCGGGGGAGGCGGCCGAGGGCCAGGGGGCCGGGGGAGGCGGCCGAGGGCCAGGGGGCCGGGGGAGGCGGCCGAGGGCCAGGGGGCCGGGGGAGGCGGCCGAGGGCCGGGGGGTCGGGGGAGGTGGCTGGGGCAGGAGGCCGAGGGACCGGCGGCCGGGGCAGGCGGCCATGGCCGGGGGAGACGGCCTAAGGACCGCGGCCAGAGGAGACAGCCGTTGGGGGGAGACTGCTGAGCGACTGAAAGGGGGTCGGGTGGATAGGCAGCACAATTCGTGTGGTCCTTCCGAAATCCGGAAAAACGCAAAATTCAAAACATACTGTCCCCCAAGGGTTGCGGATAAAAGATCGTGTACCTGTATCAAGATAACTGAGGGGAAAAGGCCTGTTCAGAAAAATGGCATTGAGCTGTAACAATTTCCAAGATCCTTTTAAAAGGAACAGCAGGTAATGGGATTGAATGACCCACTTCCAGTTCAATTTTTCGTATCCAAAGATGGAATACATTCCTGCGGAAGACCCTAGCTTTGCTGAACTTGAAAGTGAAAGTGGAAGAAGAGTTATTGAAACAAAACGAACTTCATAAACTTGGTAAGAGTTTCAGATTACAGAATAACATTTGTGTCCTGGAACAACCAAACAGATTGAAAATGGAGGGAAAAAAAAATAAGGGTGAAATTGTGGCAATACTGCAAATTGGTGTCAAAAGTTATCTCACAAGTTTGGCAAGAGATTCATCAGAAGCTATTAAAGAGAGGAGTTGGGAAGAATCCATGTGTGAACACTCCTGAAGTAAATTCGGCAAATGTGAAGGAATTATTGAAAGAAGTGACACCTTCAAATAACCCTGAGGTGGATAGTACATAAATGATATAAGTTGCGTCGCATACAACATCACAATAGTTATGCTGACAGAAGAGAATATGAAGCCTAATTTCTTAGTGAAATTAAGATACTTATAAATCTTACTTAATTAGTTTCAAAGATGAAAGTCGCGTAACATTAATAAGTGTGACATCACTTATCAGGAATAGTCAGAGAATAACTTTGCTTAAACCAAGCATCTTCCAACATTTTTTACATATTATTAAACTGGAGACCAGGATCCCACAAAAGGCACACATACTACATACTGGGAAATAACCATTGTAAAAGGACTGGTTAAGAATGCTCCTCTAGTTAATTCCCTGAACTTTACTTTTGCCTTGTTTGCAGGATTCCTTCTGGGTACCAGTGCAGTAAGTACCCATTTTCTTTATGAGCATTATTGTTTTGCACTTGTATTTAATCTTGCAACACTACTGGTGTTCAATTTTGATTACCTCTCAGCACCCAACACCACCAAGCCACAAGAGAGGTGTCATCCCCTCAAATGAATACATTCTGTTTGAAAAGAGGAGTCAGACGGCTCAGAGACTACCAGCTGATTACTGAGGTGTTGCTGGCTACTGATCAGATAACACTTCAAAATCTCAGGGATTCAGAATTCTGTGCCTAGCATTACATTTGTGTAACTTCCAAAAAAGTAAATGGTCAATATTATCCACAACCCTCAGCTCAGTTTTTGGCAAATGTTTAGTGAAGCAACAAAAATGACATTTTCTCTGTCAATAATTCCATGACATCATTATGTCCAGCAGTGGTCCCAAAGTAAATGGTCATTGTGTGGGTGTGAGTGAATAAATGAATTATGAACCAATTCAAGAGATATTCTGAGATCAAATTACAAAACTATAGATAAGAGAAATTATGAGAAATAAGATCTTGATTGGAGCCTCCACTGCAACTTCTCAAATTGATTTTAACGTATTCTCCCTCTGACAACCTCGATAAAAGAGGGGAGATATCCATTAAATTTCATTGAGTTCATAACTTTGAAATTATGGTATTAATGTTGATTTTGGATCTTAAATGATTTAAATATTTAAGACAGATAAGGAGGGAAAATTATAACTTTAATAATAAATTCTTTACGATGTAATTAATACCTAAATTCATTGGGAAATTAAATGAAAAGACATATATAGATTCCCAATGAAGCAATGCTAAATTTTAAAAATTCTTTTGCTTGTTTTTAAATTACCGTTCCATAGCTCTTTATCCCATCAAATCTTATAGCATCTCAAAAGTGCTTAGTCAAATTCTCTCCTCCTATGGAGCTCAGATTTATTAGATCTAACTTTGGGGCCTGTGCCTCCCAGTGGGAAAACTTTAAACTCTGGAATACTTTCACCAAACCTTTCTATCTTCAAGATGCCTGAAAACACCCACAAGATTGATTAAAAATCTGAAAGTGGAGCATTGGAAACTTTCATGGTAAAAAAAAAAGCAGATGTTGATGTGGGCAATTAGAGTCTGCAACATGAATAAGAATTATTGGGGAATAGGAAAACGGCAGAGAATGTAAACAAATATTTTGTGTCACAAAACTGTCCAGAAAAAATGGGGAAAATCAGAAAATTGCATTAGTTCTTGAAATAAACTATGAGAAATATAATTTGGACTGAAAAGCAATAAACCCCAGCATCCAATGAGCTGCATCCCAAGCTTTTGAAAGAAGTGGCTTTGGAAATAATGAATGCTTTGATTGTTGGCACAGAAAATTCCATAGATTCAAGGAGAGATTTCACATAATAGGAATACATTTGCCATCTTCCAATATTTAGGAAAGGAGGGAGAACATGTACTTCTGATCTGACATTAATTGGAGAGGCAATGCTGGAATTCTAGGATGATGGGGTAGGAGAAGAGGAGGAATTGTCTTCCAAGGAGATATTAAATAGACTGGCCCTATGTTGAAAAATGAGAGATGGCACAATTAAAACATTAAAAATTCTTGCAACACTTCAGATGCAATAATGATGCTTGCTTGACTGAGAGCTCTTTAACACCAGAGGCACAAGTGCCAAAATAAGGAATCAGGATGTATAGAAGTGCTTTATTCAGAAGAAATTGTACGTTTGCAGTTATTTACCAAAATGAGCAGTGTTCAGTATTTTTCCCCCACATGCCTAGTATTGTTCAGGCGGAAATCAAAAATACAAGAGAATCCAAGGGTATGGGGGTTAGTGAAGTACTGCTAACTGAAATCGTATTCGTGAGCAGACCACCTTGGATTATTTATTTATGCAATAGTGGAAATAGCAGCAGCTGTTGTTCAATAAACCTATACAGAGAATAGGCGACAGGGCAGAAAGGGAAAGGAAGGATAGAAATTATATACTGTATCTTTGCGCGATTATTCCTTTGGCATTCTCCCATTTGGCATCGTTATATACTCAAATGCAAAAGAATGCTGAAAATCTGTTGGAAAAGGTACATGTATTTGTAGAACTAATTTCAGCTTTATTGAACTTGGTTCAAAAACACATACTTCGAAGATAGCAAAACAAGTCTGTGATTGACTGTGTATGATTGGAAACTCATTGGAAGTAACATTGGACAGTCTCAGTAAATCACGTATGTATAGTTGAACTGTAGCCCAAGTGGATTAACATCAAGTAAGAGATCACATTTATTTTACATTGCTAACCAAATTTAATAAGATTGGATGCTTAATTCTGAAACTATTGCATCACTTGACTACTTGAATGGAAGAAGTGAACCAGATCATTCTCAATGGTTCTTATTATAAATTCCAGATCATCACCAAGTCTGTAGAATTATAAAACTATTGTAGGCTGCTTATAAGTACCCTTTGGTGAAGATTCATTTTAGGCTTGATTCTGAACAGCTACTCTTGTGCAGTTTATGCGATTGATGTGTTATCAGGTAGAGAGCAGCATAAGGATATTGGAAATGGATTGTGTTTATTTTGAACCCATGGATAGTATTACTACTGAACATATTTAAATAATGCCTGTCCTATCTGAATTTCTCCCCATCAAGGTCTGCCAAGTCAAAAAAAAAGTTCTATTTATAAATTTTCTGGCATCCTATTCCATTTCCTGCTGTGACATCATCCTTTATGCTAAGTGAATTGCAAGGTAACCATACATCTTCTATCTGGTCTAGACAGTGCCTGTTCAGAATCAAACTCTAAACAAATCTTCACCAATGTTTATTTCATCCAGTCTATTATCGCGCTGGAGGATCTCAGCAGTCTACCAAAATCAATGAATGAGAAAAGTATGGGTTATCATTTCACATCGAAACTCTTCGACAAGGGGACTCGATCCAAAACGTCAACAATTCCCTCCCACCCCCCCACCCGCTTGAGCTGCGGAGTTTCTCCAGCAGGTTGATTTTTGCTCCAGATTCCTGCATTTGCAGTCTCTCCTATGATGACAATAGTCTGTAAAGATAAGGCAACTTAGTTGAAGTATCCAGTGATGTCTTGCACTCACAGTAGTTGGGTGGAAAGAAAGAATAGGGGCCTCCAAAGTGATTGATATCAACCTCCAGGGATCAATGGGATGATCCAGGGGGTCGATAAATGCCAGGGGGTCAATAACATCAGGGGGGAGGGTTGATAACACGGGTGGCAGGGAAGGTGTGATTTAAAGTAGCGTCTCTATCACCCTCCCTCCCATCCCATCCATCACAGGGGAGGGAAAGCCTTACCTGCAATGAACCTTTTTGCACCACTGTCACGCTTCCCCTTCATCGTCCATGCGCCTGCTGGCTCTTCATGCGTCACCGTCACCTTTCTCCCTCACTGCGCGTGCACCAACCAGCAACCTGTGGACCCTGGGACGCTGCATTTAACAAGTAAGTGCCCTATCTGTCCCTTAATTTGTTCTCCTAAACGGCAGACAATTTAATGTCTGGCTTGAGGTGGGGGCGGACAGAGGGCTCAAAAGCCAGACTATCTGGCCTAAACCCAGATGCCTGGCCACCCTACCCAACACCAGCTCCTTCCTCCCCCCTCCCCCGTCTAGCGCCAGGATTCCATGTTTAGGGGTCAATGAGGGACCACGTAGTCCCTGAAGGGGTCGACAGTCTAAAATGTTTGGGGACCCATGTATCAGCAGAATTGAGCTGGAATGGAGTTGGGAAAGTTGTTACATCCTACTCTCCTGTCTCTCTCCTACAGCAGCTAGTTTTGCTCTATTTGATCTTATACCCACCCTCATGTATTCCTGCAGCCCATGCATAGTTGTGCCAAGAAACTAATGGGCAAGCATATTTATTTTGTCCTGGTAATCCCTGAAATGCGCAAACAAGATTTTTTTCCAGAAAGAGTGAAACCTATCAATGTAATTGAAATGTTAAAATTTTAAAAAGTGATGCAGGAAAAATGAGAAAAAAGGATTTACATAAACACAAATTGACATAGTGCAAGAGTAATGCAGTTTCTAAAGAAAATCTTTTGGGTTTCTGAGTTTTTTTTAAACATCAGCTCATATTCATTTAAATTTGGAAGGAGGAGGGGCAAGTTCATTGAGGTATGAGGGCTGTGTCCTTAGCCCCCTGCTCTACTCACTTTACTCCTACCGCTGTGTGGCTCGGTATGACAATAACCCCATCTACAAGTTTGCCGATGATACCATGTCAGTGGGTTGTCTAAAGAAAGGTGATGAGTCAGCATACAGGAGGGCGTTTGAAAACTTGACTGAATGGTGTACCAACAACCACCTTGCACTCAATCTCTCCTAAACCAATGAGATGATTGTTGACTTCAGGACGGGCAAGCCGGAGGTGTACGATCCAGTGATCATTGATGGATTAGAGGTGGAGCAAATTGGGGGTCACAATCTCGGAACATCTTTCCTGGACTCTAAAAGCATTGTGAAGAAAGCATGGCAACACCTCTACTTCCTCAGGAGTTTGCGGAGGTTTGATATGACACCAGAAACCCTGGTAAATTTCTACAGAGGAGTGGTGGAAAGTGAGCGGCTGCATCACGGTCTAGTATAGGGACACCGATACACTTGAACTCAAAATTCTCCAAAACAGCCCAGGACATCACAGGCAAATCCCAGGCAAACCCCATCCCCTCTATTGAGAACATCTATAGGGAATACTGCAATCAAAGAGCAGCAGCAAGGATCCACACCTCCCAGAACATGCTCTGTACTGCTGCTGCCATCAGGAAAGAGGTATAGGTGCCACAAGACTCATACCACCAGGTTCAGGAACAGCTGCTACCCCTTCACCATCAGACTCATAAACAACAAACTCAATCAGGGACTTATTTAAAGACTTTTACTTGTTCACTTTATTGATTTTTGTTTGATTATTGATCTTTATTTGTTTATATGTAATATGCTGTGTAAGGGTTAAAATGAATTGTAAGTTGCAAGCCAGCAGATGTTGATATATTTCACATTGTCTTTTAATAACAGACAGCTTCAAGGATATAGCTGGCTCTCTGCATGTTTGAGGTTATGGCTAGTTTTGATTTTTCTTTCTTCTGGGAGGATGGAGAGACAGGGAAAAGACCAAAACTTTCATTGACCATTTAAAGTATTATTTTAAGTATCATTGAAATGTATAACAAAGTTATAATAATATAGTAACCATATAAGCTTTAATAAACCTTGAAAAACTCAATTCAACTTTAGTATGGACTTTTTCTTGAACAAGTCATAAATAAGGGCATTCTAGTCTCTCCAGATGACCATAAAGGAAGATAGTCTCAATACGCTGCTGTATGCAGTTTATTTTTTGCACTACCAATAAGTGGTAATTCTACTTCAACTGCATGAAAAAGAACCTCAGGGTTATATGTAAAGTAATCTGACAATATTGAAATCTGGAAGATTTTGAGGGTTGATGGGATACCTGCCAAGATTGTATTTCTTCTAAATTGGAGAGTCTACGTGCACTGCCTCAGGATAAGTGAGCAACTACTTTAAGATTAAGAGAAGAAATGCCTCTCTGAAAGCATCTATGATTCTATGACATTTTACATTTCTCTACTTCAGATGTTGGTGCTCAGTTACAAATAAATTCAAGATAAAAATCATGAGACTTTGAGACACAAGGACTCTGTGATCAGACAATACAGCAAATTCAAGGAGACCCTCTGACCTGCACCTTCAAGTCTTTATAATGTCCTTAAGTAACCCAAATGCAGTCTGTTCAATGTCCGATTTCTGGCATTAACAAATAACACTTAACCTGTATACTAACAAGGATAACTGTTGTTGAAAACCAGAGAACAAAAATTGCATCAAGAAAGATTCATATTTTCATATACTTCGTTGAACAGGCATCCACAAGGAGAAATGGTTGTTTCCTGGGCAACCAAAATTCCATTGGCATCCCTGGAACTTTAGAAAATGGGAAGACTGTTGATATTGTTTTAACATAGTTTTATTTATGGTTGCATGTAGTTAACCCTCCCTTTATGCAGAATTAAACATTAATTACTTCAATGTTCAATTATGACACATAAATGATCGGATAGTCCTTGATTTTTGTAACAAGCTAGCTATAAACCAAACAACATCTCATAAGAGTTTGATAAGATAGATAAAAACCACCACCCTCTGAAAGGATCTCAAATGAGGTTCTACTGCATAAGGAGTTACAGATGAAAACTATCAATGATCATTTTTGACTCTCAAAGACACAAACATGATTGATAAAGGAATGAAAAAAATGGAATGACTTCTAGATCGTGTCAAAGTGTACTACTTGGAAACGAAATGTGTGGGAGCACACAACATAGATATTGTGCAAGTGTGCAACCTTGTTCCATTCCCCAACAAGACCTTTTAAGTACCAGTAATGTGATGACCTAGTTTATTTTTTAAACGTGCTTTACATATCATGCACAAGTACTGACAAATCTTGCCTACAAATTAGAACATAGTGAGAAGAAATTACTTCAGCAAGAAGGTGGTGAATCTGCAGAATTGGTTACCACATATGACTGTGGAAGCCAAGTTATTGGGTAGATATAAAGCAGAGATTGATAGGTTATTAATTAATTGGGCAAGGATTATGGGGAGAAGGCAAAATAGGGTTGAGAGGAAAAATACATCAACCGTGATTCAAATAGTGGGCCAGACTCGATGGCTGAATGGCCTAATTCTGCTCCTACAACTTATGCTCTTAAATATGCCATATAAATTATATGGTAATATTCATCTATGTTCTATTAATTAATATCACACCAAATAAATACAAAGTGCATGACCAGTGCTCAAAGTCCCAAAGTCATGATACCTATGACTACCAAGACATCAGTGGTCAAACTACTTACAGTGGTTTCAGACCCAAGCACCAGTCCAGCTACATCTGAAAACATTCACAGAGTTACCACCCAATACCACAGTCAAAATTGACAGATACACCACCACTCAAATAGAAGAACTTGCTCATTACTTTAAAACATTCAAAGTGGGCAATATTCCAAAGTATCTCAATACATTTGCTCCACAATATACACAGGCAAGACCCAAGTTCAATCCATACACAACCAGATTCATAAGCAAGGCTATAAATCTGGTCTCAGCACCTCAGATTACTCCCCAGTGACTGACATAAACAGCAGGAAAGAACAGAATTAGGTTTCCCCTCTGGCTTCCCAGATGTTGAAGAGAGAACCAGCTCTCATTATCTTGACTTACTAGATCCCAGCAGGAAGAAGTTGCCTAGATGAAGATGGCAGTTCAATAATGTGGAGAGAAGACTTTTAGAGAAAGAAGAATATAGTGGGAGCCCCACGTGTACAACAGAATCGCGCACAGCCACAACAGTTAAGCAAGCGCATTACCAGAGCGCATGGCCTCCAACGACGTCCCAGTCCTCCAGCTGCAGGTCAGGCACCAGTAATTAGGAAAAGCGCACAAATAAGAGCCTGCACTTTTTATGGCACCCGATACCTGAGGCTGGAAAGTGACGTCACTGTGAATATACAGATTCTATCACCAATGTGTATATGTACATATGTACAGATGGTAGTGTAGGATGACTGTGATTGGCTGAGAGTGTAGCCACACCTACTGGCAGGTCTTAAAGGATTGCTCCTAGCCAGACCAGGTCATTCTGGACTGGTCGACCTACTTGTGATATGCTCCAGTCTTTTAGTTAATAAAAGCCTTGGTTTGGATCAACAAGTCTTTGGTTCTTTCGATGCGCATTACAGTGGCTACCTCATCCCAGAAGGCTCAGCGTGAAAAGTGCAGCAGGAACTATAAAAGCTGTAGCTAAGCACAATAAAGGGACTGATTCCTGACTCTACGGACTCCAGTATCATTTATTGCCACTTGCGTAAGGTAGGCCACTATACTGTCAAAAATATATAATCTGCAGTGGTTGCATGAAATAGTTTCTCAATTCTTAGAAAAGGGAACTTTGTAACTGGAAAAGACAACCAGTACATGGATTATTCCACATAACTGTGCAGCAGTCAGCGAGTTCAAATACAATAAAACTCCATTAATCCAGCACAGGCAGGTTTTCCAGACAATTGGATATTGTACTTACTAATATCCTTGCATATTAAACAGCATCATTATTTAAAAATCACCATGGAGCAGCTAAGGAAATCTTGTTGATATTAAGTTGTCCAATACTTTGCAAAGCAAATAGAACAGAAGCTCAGAATAAAGCACAGGAAACTGTATTAAGTCCATTCTTTCCTTCACCATCTCCTCCCTTTTAAGTATATATTCAACATTTTTTTTGAAAGCTCATTCCACCCATGTTTTATGGTGATAACGTGACTTGTGGTTGCAGGAGTGATTAGCAACAATGGTATGGTCAGGTCATCGTCAAGTCATTCCCAACTACTCTGCAGAGAATCACAATGAAACATCTGCAAAGACACTGCCGTGGCTTTGTCGAGCTTGGAACTCCCACCAACCAACCACTGATAAAACAAACATTTTTCATTTAAATTTTAAACTTACATTAGCAATGTTGCAGCTAAAAAAAAGGAATGTGGCAGTTTGACCGCATGTCAGGGGATTTAAAGTTGATCATTTTTGGAGGGGCATGTTATGCACATGCACACTATACCATAACATCCTTAATAATCGAGAGGAGAGTACCTGAAAGTTATACAGTTGTGTAAATACAGATAGAGAAAATAAGAGCATAAGGAAATGCCAATAAGAAAACTAGGCAACATATGGGTTAATTAGCCACGAGTTAACAGCAACTCCCTGTACCTACCTGATCAGCATTACTGCCAATAAATTTCAGCCAAACCAGATCATTAATGTCAACACCTAATGATGCTGCAGCATGGTCACACCACTCTCACCTGTGTGAAAAGAGCTTTCCAGCCTACACTGATTTGTCAGTCACCTTCATGTACATCACAATACTAAACACCAGACATGGTCTTACAGGAGATGAAGTGAGAAACACAACAAAAGTAACATAGTCAGTAAAAAGTCTGCAGGCGATGGAGTCTAGTGCAGTACACAAAAGTACAGGAGAAACCAGGCGGGTCACCATAAAACGTAAAGAGCAATCTATGTTTCAGCCCTTAGCCCATCTTCAGGAGTGCCGAAAATTAGACAGAAACCCAAATAAGAAGTTTGGGGGTGGGATGAAAGTGGTAAGTGAATCAGGTGGGTGAGGCAAGAAGAGACAGGAGCTAGAAGGTGATGGGGTGGGGGGAGGTTACTCTTATCAGATAGGAATAGCTTGTCTCCGTTCCCCAAGTTATCCAGTTCCTTCCCACCTACCTTGGGGACACATCACATGCTCCACATCACTTTGACAACTTTCAGTTCCTTGGGCTGGACCGCCTCATTTTCACCATGGATGTCTAGTCTCTACACACTCCCATCCCACATAAAGGACTCAAGGTTCTCGGCTTCTTCCAGACCCCCTCCATCTCCAGCCTCCTCAATTGGTATTCACTCTCAATAACCTCTCCTTGGCTCAACCCACTTTCTCCACTCAAAGGTGCAGTTATGCGTACTCATAGGGGTTCCAGCTATGAAAAAGTCCTGCAAAAGGTAGTGGATACAGCCCAATACATCATAGAGAAATTGCCCCAATGTTGACAACATCTCGAGGGAATGCTGCCATTGGAGAGCAGCAGCAATCATCATGAATCCAAACCACTAGCAGATGCTCTGTTTTCACTGCTGCCATCAGGAGAGAGGTATGGGTGTCACAAGACTCACACCACCAGGTTCAGGAACACCTGCTTCCTCCCACCATCAGACTCCTCAACAACAAACTGGGATTCTCATTTAAGGACTCTTATTTTGCACATTATTTGTTAGTCATTATTTTCTCTATTGCAGTGTGTTCACATTTCTCTCTTTATATATGTATCTTCATTTGTACAGTTTTAGTACAACTGTTAAGTAGAAATTCTGTCTAGCCCACAGGAAAAAGAATCTCATGTATGCACTCTGACAATAAATCTGAACTTTGAACTGAGGTCTGCCTGACTTTTTGGTGATGTGTAGAACAATCACTGCTACAAGCCTGCACGACCTCAACTCTTCCTCTGTTACATCAATGACTACATTTGTGCTGTCTCCTGCGCCCATAATGAGCTCATCAACTTTATCCACTTTGCTGCCAACTTCCACCCTGACCTCAAATTCACTTTATCCATCTCCCCTTTCTCGATCTCTCTGTCTCCATTTTGGGAGACAAGCTAGCTACTGAGATTTTCTATAAACCCACTGACTCCCACATTCACATTGTCTTCATCTCTTCCCACCATCTCCTGTGTGGATTCTATTCCTTTTCTCTCAATTCTTCTGTCTTCCATTCCAGGATATCTGAGATGTCTGCCTTCTTCAGAAAGCATGGCTTCTCCTCTACTACCATTAACTCAGCCCTCATCCACATCTTCTCTATTTCCCACACACCTGTCCTGGCCCTTTATTCAACAAGAACTGAGATCCCCTCACCCTCACCAACCACTCCACATCCAATATATTCTCTGCAATTTCTGCCACTTTTGGGGTCCCCTTCCTTCTCTGCTTTTTGCAGGGATCATTCCATCCACAACTCCCTTGATCATTTATCCCTTTCCACCAGTAACCCCATGGTATGTATCCCTGTGGCTGCAAGAGGTGCTACGCTTGCATCAACTCCTCCTTCATCACCATCCAGAGCCCAAAACACTCCTTCCAATACTTCACCTGTGAAGCTGTAAGGGTCAATCACTGCAAATAACCAGGTGTTGTGTTTTGAGGTGGCCGACATGAAGAGAGAGCTAGACAAGGTAAACCCATGGAAAATTGGTGGACCGAATAACATTCCCAGCAGAGTGCTCAGGGGATGTGCGGCTCAGAAAGCAGATGTTCTCTCCGACATCTTTAACATCTCCCTGAGAACCACCATGATCCTAACGTGCTTCAAAGCCGCCACCATTATCCCCACGCCGAAGAAGTCTTGTCTCAATGACTGTCTCACTCATGTCCATCGTGATGAAATGCTTCAAGAGGTTCGACATGGTGCACATCAAGCTCCTGCTGCCCCCATCACTCTTCTTTGGCTTGGCTTCGCAGACGAAGATTTATGGAGGGGGTAAAAAGTCCACGTCAGCTGCAGGCTCGTTTGTGGCTGACAAGTCCGATGCGGGACAGGCAGACACGATTGCAGCGGTTGCAAGGGAAAATTGGTTGGTTGGGGTTGGGTGTTGGATTTTTCCTCCTTTGCCTTTTGTCAGTGAGGTGGGCTCTGCGGTCTTCTTCAAAGGAGGTTGCTGCCCGCCAAACTGTGAGGCGCCAAGATGCACGGTTTGAGGCGTTATCAGCCCACTGGCGGTGGTCAATGTGGCAGGCACCAAGAGATTTCTTTAGGCAGTCCTTGAACCTTTTCTTTGGTGCACCTCTGTCACGGTGGCCAGTGGAGAGCTCGCCCTATAATACGATCTTGGGAAGGCGATGGTCCTCCATTCTGGAGACGTGACCCATCCAGCGCAGCTGGATCTTCATAAGCGTGGACTCGATGCTGTCGACCTCTGCCATCTCGAGTACTTCGACGTTAGGGGTGTAAGCGCTCCAATGGATGTTGAGGATGGAGCGGAGACAACGCTGGTGGAAGCGTTCTAGGAGCCGTAGGTGGTGCCGGTAGAGGACCCATGATTCAGAGCCGAACAGGAGTGTGGGTATGACAACGGCTCTGTATACGCTTATCTTTGTGAGGTTTTTCAGTTGGTTGTTTTTCCAGACTCTTTTGTGTAGTCTTCCAAAGGCGCTATTTGCCTTGGCGAGTCTGTTGTCTATCTCATTGTCGATCCTTGCATCTGATGAAATGGTGCAGCCGAGATAGGTAAACTGGTTGACCGTTTTGAGTTTTGTGTGCCCGATGGAGATGTGGGGGTGCTGGTAGTCATGGTGGGGAGCTGGCTGATGGAGGACCTCAGTTTTCTTCAGGCTGACTTCCAGGCCAAACATTTTGGCAGTTTCCGCAAAGCAGGACGTCAAGCGCTGAAGAGCTGGCTCTGAATGGGCAACTAAAGCGGCATCATCTGCAAAGAGTAGTTCACGGACAAGTTTCTCTTGTGTCTTGGTGTGAGCTTACAGGCGCCTATCTTCGCTAGGATTCTACTAAATAGAATAATACCTAGTGTCGCCGAGAATATTCTCCCAGAATCACAGTGCGGCTTTCACGCAAACAGAGGAACCACTGACATGGTCTTTGCCCTCAGACAGCTCCAAGAAAAGTGCAGAGAACAAAACAAAGGACTCTACATCACCTTTGTTGACCTCACCAAAGCCTTCGACACCGTGAGCAGGAAAGGGCTTTGGCAAATACTAGAGCGCATCGGATGTCCCCCAAAGTTCCTCAACATGATTATCCAACTGCACGAAAACCAACAAGGTCGGGTCAGATACAGCAATGAGCTCTCTGAACCCTTCTCCATTAACAATGGCGTGAAGCAAGGCTGTGTTCTGGCACCAACCCTCTTTTCAATCTTCTTCAGCATGATGCTGAACCAAGCCATGAAAGACCCCAACAATGAAGACGCTGTTTACATCCGGTACCGCACGGATGGCAGTCCCTTCAATCTGAGGCGCCCCATCACTAGACCCCCTGCAGTTTTGCATACAGACCCAACCGCTCTACAGATGATACCATCACCACCGCCCTCTATCTAGCCCTCACCCACCTGGTAAACAAAGATGCTGTTTATTGAACAGCTCAGCATTCAATGAAATCATACCACAATACCTGATAAGGAAGTTGAGCCTGCTGGGTCTTAACATCACCTTCTGCAATTGGATTCTCGACATCCTGCTGGAAAAGCCTCAGGCAGTCTGGATCAGTAATAGCACCTCCAAGACCATCACAGAGCACTGCCTCCCCCACCCCCCCCCACCCCCACCCCACCCCCACCCCACCCCAGGCTGCAGGCTTAATCCACTCCTGTTTACTCTGCTGATTCACAACTGTGCAGCTAAATACAGCTTGAACCACATCATCAAGTTCACTGATGACATGACCGTAGTGGGCCCTATTAGTAAGAATGACGAGTCAGTGTACAGAGATGAGGTGCAGTCACTAACAAACTGGTGCACAGCCAACAACCTGTATCTAAACGTTTAAAAAAATGTGAAAATGTCGACTTCAGAGGGTCTGGGAGTTGGGGGGGTGGAGGGGGGGAGAACGACACACCACGCTCTGCTTACCATTGACGGTTCGACCACTGAGGTCATCAAGACTATCAAGTTCCTTGGTGTGCACTTGGTGGAGAATCTCACCTGGTCCCTTAACACCAGCTCCATCCTGTAAGCTTCTGGGGGTTCACAGCATCCACTACACTGACAGCCAGTCCCTCTAAGAGATTACTGGCGGCTCCACTGGGAGAGGTTTGTCATCAGGTTCTGTCCATGATTCGTTCACAGTGTTTCACTGGGCAAGCAGGGGAATGAGGGGAGGGGGGATTGAGGGGAGGGGGATTGAGGGGAGGGGGGATTGAGGGGAGGGGGGATTGAGGGGAGGGGGGATTGAGGGGAGGGGGGATTGAGGGGAGGGGGATTGAGGGGAGGGGGGATGAGGGGAGGGGGAATGAGGGGAGGGGGAATGAAGGGAGGGGGAATGAGGGGAAGGGGAATGAGGGGAGGGGGGATTGAGGGGAGGGGGATTGAGGGGAGGGGGGATGAGGGGAGGGGGAATGAGGGGAGGGGGAATGAGGGGAGGGGGAATGAGGGGAGGGGGGATTGAGGGGAGGGGGATTGAGGGGAGGGGGATTGAGGGGAGGGGGGATTGAGGGGAGGGGGATTGAGGGGAGGGGGATTGAGGGGAGGGGGATTGAGGGGAGGGGGATTGAGGGGAGGGGGATTGAGGGGAGGGGGGATGAGGGGAGGGGGAATGAGGGGAGGGGGAATGAGGGGAGGGGGAATGAGGGGAGGGGGAATGAGGGGAGGGGGAATGAAGGGAGGGGGAATGAGGGGAAGGGGAATGAGGGGAGGGGGATTGAGGGGGAGATTGAGGGGAGGGGGGATTGAGGGGAGGGGGAAATGAGGGGAGGGGGAAATGAGATCCTGATTCCTTTCTCTCACTCCCTGCAAACCCTTGGCAGACTGGCCGAGCGGCAACTCACCCATCCGCGTGCGGCTCTCAGCGCCGGGGGTGGAGGCGACCGACGCACCGCAGCTGCCAATCAAGCCCCTCTCGCGCTGGACGAAGTTTCTGCGCCCAGTTCAGTTCGGTCCGGTCGATGCCTTCAGCTGCGGGTCAGCTTCGCGTGTGTTGGCAACTGATTGTGGCCTCCCGCCGAGGATAACTTGGCCGTCTCAACCTTTCGCGAAGTTTGCAAAGTCCAGTGAACACTGAGGCTTAATTCCCCTCTTGCTTCCAACTCTTTTCTCAGCTGGACCGTTACTCGCAGCAAGTTTCCTTATTAGGAATCTGCTCCATAGGGCCGCCCGACAAAGCTGCGAGTAACCGAGAAGGTTGGTAGTATCTTCCCTTTAAAGGATCGCAGGGATGGCAGATTAAAAAATCGCGCTTTCTCCAACCAACCTGTTCCATGTGTTTCAGAGCAGCAATGAGGGAGGCGAGGCAGCTGTGGGACGGTTTTGGGTGGAAAGACTGACAACAGGAAGAGAGCTTATTTTGTGCTGAACAGAGAGAGAAAAAAAAACATGCAAATTTGAGGAACGTTGCCATTTTCCTTCTGACAGTAGAAGTCTTCAGAATTTAAACGTGGCAATGCAACGAATGCCTCATGGGGACGTTTTGGACTTAGTATTCCAGGGAAGTGGCAAACCCCACTTGACCAAGTGCTTATTCTTCTTAAGACATTTTACTGTTTCCCTCATTCCCCCCCCCCCCATAAATAGTTCTATATTAATTTAAATTTGGATTACTCCTTCACCTACTGCTATTGCAATGGTACTGTTTCCCCCAAGTCAATTTCCCAGCAGCCAAATTGCAACTTATCCATATTCCTTATTGCAAACCAAAATTATTCAGTCAATCGTGAACACAGTTTAGTTACAATGCAAGCCTCTTCAAATAAGTCTTGTTATGTATAGCAAGATCCGGTTTCCTTCTATGGTGCACACTGCATTGAACCCTTGGGCAGTCTTGTGTTTGTTTTTCAACTGCAAAACAATATTACCACTCAGTTTTGGCACTTAATATTGGCAAAGCACATTATTACAAAATAAGTTCCATGTACTTGATGCATTTCCCTCCAGAACTGATAAATTTTCAGGTCTTTGCTTTTAAATATTGATTACTTCATTGAGGTACTCTTAAAATCCTGTTTTTTACTCAATAAACTGCAACCATCAGAACATTTAAGAACATAACAAATAGGAGCAGAAGTAGGCCATTCGGCCTGACGAACCTGTTCCACCATTCAGTGATCATGGCTGATATAAACATCTCCACTTAACTGTGTTTTCCCCATATCCCTTAATTCCATATGTAAAAAATTTATGTAAAAATCTATTCAACCTTGTCTTAAATATATTTACTGAGGTCACCTCCACTGCTTCAATGGGCAGAAAATTCCATAGATTCACCACCCTCTGAGAAAAGCAGTTCCTCCTCATCTCTGTCCTAAATCTACTACCCTGAATCTTAAGGCTATGACCCCTAGTTGTGGTCTCCCCTGCCAATGGAAATAATTCTATCTTAACTATGCTTTTCATAATGTTAAACATTTCTATTAGGATCCACTCTCATTCTTCTAAATTCCAGTGAATATAGTCCCAGATGATTCAATCTCTCTTCAAAGGCTAACCTCCTCATCTCTGGAATCAACCAAGTGAACTTCTTCTTCACTGCCTTCAAAGCTAGTGCATCCTTCCACAAATAAAGAGACCAGAACTACATGCAGTACTCCAGATACAGTCTCACCAGAACCTTGAACAATTACAGCATAACTTCCCTGTTCATAAATTCAATCCCTCTAGCAACGAAGGACTTCTTGATAGTCTGCTGCATCTGCAAACCAACCTTTTGCGATTCATGCTGCAATCGCTTGGCATTTAAATAATAACCTGATCTTCCTTTTTTCCCAAAATGGATAACCTCACATTTACATATTTACACACAAATGTGTGTGTGTGTAAATATATATGTATATGTGTGTGTGTATATATATATATAAATATATATATTAAATATGAGTGTATATGTATATAATTATGTGTGTGTGTGTATATGTATATAAATATATGTGTGTGTCTGCGTGCGCACGCATTTATCCATTTATCTCTGGAGACTCCCGGTATCCTCTGCCACAATTTCCTTTTCCACTCAATTTAGTGTCATCAGCAAATTTAGATATACTACACACTGTCCCCTCTTCCAGATTGTTAATGTATCGTGAACAGTTGTGAGCCCAGCATCAGCCCCTGCAGCTCACCACTCACCACTGATTGCCAAACCAGAAAAACACCCCTGAATTCCAACTCCACTTTGTATTGGTTAACCAATCCTTTATCCATGCTAATACATCACCTCCAACTTTATGCATCCCTATCTTCTGCACAAGTCTTTCATGTGGCACCTTATCGAACACCTTCTGGAAATCCAGGTAAACAATGTCCATCTGCTCCCCTCTATCTACCATGCTCATTATATTCTCAAAGAACTTTGTCAAGCAGGACCTGCCTTTGCTGAACCCATGCTGCACCTGCCTGTTGGATCCATTTCACTCCAGATGCCTTGTTATTTCTTCTTTAATGGTGGCTTCAAGCATTTTCCAACTACAGAGGTTAAATAACTGGCCTATAGTTCTCTGCCTTTTGCCTCTATCCTTTTTGGAATAGTGGCATAATGTGCCAGAAAGGGATCAGGTGTATCGAGGACTGTTACAAGAAGGGGAAGCTCATGCTCTTCAAGCAATTAAAAAACAAATTAGATTTATCAAATAAGGCCTTCTTCTGCTATCTTCAACTAAGATTTTTTTGAGGGATAATTTAGGCCCATCTATGGTCCTGCCGGTGCTTAATGGCATGGAGGCTCTAATTTGAAAGGGAATCACATGTAAATTCATCTCTGCTACATTTCTCCTGTTCTAAAATGAGGGCCTGAAACCGGGCCTCCATAAATCGATGCAAAGATGGGAGTCAAATTTAGGAACAACAATTCATGAGCAGGGCTGGTCCGACTTATGTTGGGACAGCATGACAAGAGTCATTAATGCCAGATATAGGCTGGCGCAGTATAATTTCCTGAACCAGCTGTAACTTATGCCGCAAAAATTACACAAGGTAAAATCAGAAATCTCAGTGTTTTAGATGCATTGTAGAGACAGGAACCTTTGTACATTGCACCTGGCTTTGCACCAAAGTGAGACCCTTTTGGGTAGATCTAGGGGATATTTTGGGACTTTCCACAGGGCCTAGAGCTGTTCCTGCTGGGGAATATCATGGACATAAGTTTGAGATTATCGAAATATCAAATTCAGTTTGAAAAGGTCTCCTTGGGTGTGGCCAGGAAATGTATAGCGGTTACCTGGAAGTCTGACTTCCAGCTGAGCACCACACATTAGAGCATGGAGATGCAGAGATGTGTTCCACTTGTGAAAATCATCTACAATCTGAGGAGGAGGTATGTCACGTACATTGAAGTGTGGCAACTGTACTTGTCGTACATTGCAACACAGGTATGATTACACCCCCCCACCCCCAACTACCTTTCTTTAAAGGAGCAGTGGCTGGTAAGTTCATGCCTGTCCTAGAATGTCAGGATTGAAGAAATGACTCTGAGACCAGTATTGTCTCTTTTTGTTTTGTTACAAGCCAAGGGGACCCCAAAACCCAGCAGCAATAGATATTCACCAAGACAAATGATTACTTAAACAAATGTTGCTTTTAATTATCTTTAAACATGAAAATAGAATCAAACTTTAACTTATCACTAATGACTTACTTAACCTAACTTAACCCCCCTTCTAATTCTAAGTGCACGTGTGTGTAAGTTCAGAAAAGTTCTTTGGTTCACAGTCCAATCTCACTTCTCATTCCTCCAAGTTCACTGGTTACAGGCAATTCTTATACTGTGCACAGAATTTAACATTTATAAAGTTCATCAGGCTTTGATGATTGAAAGGTAAATGGTTACCGCTCAGGATGGTTCTCGTCATTTTTTAGAGAGAGATTT
This sequence comes from Narcine bancroftii, assembly GCF_036971445.1. Classification (NCBI taxonomy): domain Eukaryota; kingdom Metazoa; phylum Chordata; class Chondrichthyes; order Torpediniformes; family Narcinidae; genus Narcine; species Narcine bancroftii. Next base: position 41,445,775 of record NC_091475.1, read on the forward strand.
GTTGTTCCAGGACATCCACAACTGATGTACTTCCATCAGCCACTCCAGTGTCTTGCTGACCCTGTCAAGGTTCTCCAGATGATAACTTCTTTCTTTCAGGTCATCACAGAGTTCCTTTTTGTTTCTCTTATTGAAACATTAGACAGATAGTCCTCTCCTCTTGCATGAACCACAAGGGCTTTGACTAGGCCATCTTCCAGATGGGCTTCCCACAAGCTTTCCAGCTTGTCCTGTTCTAGTCCCAGCTGCTTCTGCTGGCTGTAACACTGTACAAGTAATTTGTGTGTGTGTGTTTTTATCTCTCTCTCTCTCTGAGAGAAAACCTGTTTGACTCTCTCTGCTTGCAAAACCACATGATCCTCTTAGAACAGCAAGCACTCTTCCAGACAGAAGCGGCTCCAACATGCTCTTTCATCTGTTGCCTTTTGTAAACAACAATCTATTAGTGAAGTCTCTTGAGCACTCTTCAAAGCTCTTGCAAAAGCTGTGAGGCCCTAATATGTCTAGCATTGGGCAGATATCCAGTATTTCAAATAAGAGCTGTTTAAAGTGCTTGTATGTAACCGATTCTAACAAAACTTTCCCAATTTATCTCCCAAAAAGATATCTATATACTCTGTAACAGTTTTGTTTTTTCGGTATACTCTAGGTTGCTCAGGTATCTTCTTGGCTTATGTTACCTTTGGATTATTTCTGTGATCCATTTGTAACCATTGTTATTTTGTTGTGGTTTATTCTTTTTTGTAATTAGTATGTGTTTGTTGATTTATCGTTTTGGGGTGGGAAAAGGGGTGAGGGGAGAAGGACGGGGGTAGGGGAGGGGAAAAAAGACTCGCTATATTATACTCTGAAAAAGAGGATGAATATTCTGTGTTATTTGAGATGTACGAGTCTGTAAAATCACAAATAAAATATTCAAAAAATAGTGTTGTAACTATTGCCATCTTCCAATCCACTGGGACCTGCCCCAATTCCAGAGAATTTGGGTAAATTATCAGCAAAACCTCCACTATGCTTCCTGCCTTTTCTTTCAGTACCATGGGATTCATTCCATCAGGACCAGGGGACTCATCAGTACTACCTCTCTAGTCATAGCTATTGTATCCAGGTCCTCAACTCCCATCACATCCATAACATCTGTCTTTGGCTTGTTTAACATGTCCTCCATCGTGAAGACTGACACAAAATAATCATTCAAAGCCTCAGCCATTTCCTCATTACCCAATATCAATTCCCCCTCTCATCCTCCAAGGGACCAACATTCACTTGAGCCACCCTTTTCTACTTTATATAATTATAAAAACTTTTACTGTCCATTTTTATATTTTGTGCTAATCTTTTTTTTCATAGTCTACCTTCCCTCTCTTTCCTGCTCACTTTGTTGCTTTTTAAAGTTTTCTGAATCTTCTCGTTTCCCATTGCTCTTTGTACGCACAAGCTTTTAGTTTGATGCCTTCCTTTATTTCCTCAGTTATCCAAGGCTGGCTGCCTCCACCCTTAGTGTCCTTGCTTTTAACTGGAATATACTTTTGTTGAGCACTGTGAAAAATACACCATAATACACTGGTTTTAGATCAAACTATTGTACCCTCCATTTGTATGAGAAACTCAATCATTCTGTGATCACTCTTTCCTAGAGAATCCCCAACTACAGAATCACTCGTGTTACCCGTCTCATTGGACAGGACCAGATCCAAGATAGCACATTCACTTGTAGGCTGAGTAACATGCTGTCCAAAAACCTATCACGATCACATTCTATGAAGTCCTCCTCAAGGCTGCCTCAACCAACTTGATTCACCCGGTCTATGTGCATGTTAAAGTCCCCTATGATAACGACATAAATACTTGAAAAGATTTTGGCCCTTCCAGCTGTATTAATTGCTTTTATAGCTCAGTGATAAATCATTCATTTCAGAAGACATTTAGACAATAAAATACATTATACCTGTTGCCACTGGTCATGCTTGGTGGCACAGTGGCCTGAGGATAATCTCTATGTTGTGTGACCACAAGAGAGGCATGTCGAGCCATGTATTAATATCCCATTCAAAAGGTGGCACCCTTTGACAGCATAGCAGCTTCTCAGTACAAACTGGTGTGCTGGTTCAGATCACATGCTCAAGCCTCTGGAGAAATTTCAGCGCACAATGTTTTGCGTTAGTGGGCCATTGTATATCTGCCAGTGCAACATCACTTCCCTCATTTGCAGAAGGATCCTCAAACAACCAGTGCTTCCATTTGAAGATGACAAGGATATGATAAAACTTATCTGTAGTGATCTTTAAACAGAAAGCAATATAATCAAGTCATTAAAAAAAAATAATTATTCTCTTATCATGTATCATTAGTAAGCCATGTAATTATTTTCTTCATGTGTCCGAAATATTGAAAGAATCAATTTGTTTTACCCATGCTTGCCAATAAAATTTCTATAGTTAGTTAATAAACTGCTGGTCTAATATAGCACAGTTCCTTATGTTATAAGTAACTCTTGCAACTCGGTTCATGCCACTGGGATAATATCAACACACTTTGTTTGCAAATCCTCCTCAAATAATCATATGATTTTTTAAAATGAGATATATGTTTCCGGCTCCTTAATCCTCAGGACAAGATCTGTGTTTATTGCAGCATTTTGGGTCTGAGAATGTTAGCCAATGAGAACAATGAGCACCTTCCTTTCTGTGAGGATTGACTCAATCCAATGATTTCCCTCCGATTGCTATTTTCATTTTTACTGGATCAACTTGATATTGCAATTTGTTGGAAGTTGCCTTGATATCGAAGGCAGGCACTCACTCCTCTGGATATCACCAGTTTGGTTCACATTTGTATGAGAGTATGGGTAGATTAAATGGCTACTGCAAATTATCCCTAATGTAGGCAATATTAAAATCAAAGGAAAGCTGAAGACATAGCATAAGTTGGAATGGGATGAGGAAAGGAGGAATGTACCTAATGGGATTGATCCCCAGGGAGATGACATTTATAGGAAGGTGGGTTTGATTTGCTATTAATGCAAAAAGTGGCCACATTGCCAATGGTCCATTTAAAACCTGATGCTGATGAAGCCCAAGGATCCTCCCCGCTGAGTTTTGAATGAGCTTGTTTTGGATGGCCTTTACTTTATTCCATTCATTGACAAGATTGATGAAGGTTAGTGGGACAGAGAGAGAAAGTTTATTCAAACTATGTATTGAATTGTGGTGGGGAAGGTCCAGGGGATTGATGGATGCTGATAGATGACATGTCACACAAACTCTCTGTGTCTCATAGAATGCACTCAGGTGCAAGGAGGAGGTAAGAGAGCAGAATTTTCTTGCAGCCCACTCTATTAACTGGTAGAACACGATGAATGTCCAAATGTCAAGAAAAGACCCACTTGATTCAGTTGAGCGACCTCAGAGCAGAGGTGGGTGACCTTGTAATTTATTTCATTTTCTTCTTTTCAGTCTTTGCAGTTCACAACTTGTATGTTTAGATTCATATTATAAATAACTACCCATTAAAATCAAATTGACTCAAGTATGTTGAGAAATTTTTAGGTCTGAGCAGTAATAACTAAATTCCTTCCTTTTGTGCTGGATTGACCATAGTAAGTGTTTCAATCTACACCCATGAGAGGGTGTTGGATAAAGCAAGGATTCTAATATCAATTATAATATAGTTTCTAATATGCAAAATGTGAATACATTTATCTTTAAAATATTTTCAAGCTAGTAGTGGTCGACAGCATCGAGTCCACGCTGCTGAAGATCCAGCTGCGCTGGATGGGTCACGTCTCCAGAATGGAGGACCATCGCCTTCCCAAGATCGTATTATATGGCGAGCTCTCCACTGGCCACCGTGACAGAGGTGCACCAAAGAAAAGGTACAAGGACTGCCTAAAGAAATCTCTTGGTGCCTGCCACATTGACCACCGCCAGTGGGCTGATAACGCCTCAAACCGTGCATCTTGGCGCCTCACAGTTTGGCGGGCAGCAACCTCCTTTGAAGAAGACCGCAGAGCCCACCTCACTGACAAAAGGCAAAGGAGGAAAAACCCAACACCCAACCCCAACCAACCAATTTTCCCTTGCAACCGCTGCAATCGTGTCTGCCTGTCCCGCATCGGACTGGTCAGCCACGAACGAGCCTGCAGCTGACGTGGACTTTTTGCCCCCTCCATAGATCTTCGTCCGCGAAGCCAAGCCAAAGAAAAGTGGTAAGAATAAAATGGTTCATGATATTCATTAAAGATTGGATAGAGTATATTATTCCATTGGTTTAATTATGGGCAGTGTTAAGATCATTATTCAATGAAAGAATTATAGCAAGTGTATGCTGAGTGATACAATATGGGTGCCTATAGGTTCAAGGAGAAATCATCTGATGGATGGATGGTGCATACAGAGGCAATGGCCATACCTGTCACTAGATGGTGCTAAAGTAAAATGAAAGCTTGTTGAGCTGCTGTCTAATAAAGGGAGATATTTATTTGTATGGTGCAAACAACAATGAGGTTGATAGAGCTTACAGCTATTAAAAAGTAATTTGGACAGATTCTGGAGACCATGTATACAAATAAATGCCAAAATCAGCAAGATCGATTTCTCGAGCTCTTTCTGAAGCTGCACCAAAAAGACCACATTAAAACGGATGACAAGTTTGGTTTAATTGACACGTGCCACTAAATTCTCCGAAATACACCAGAGTTTGTCTTTTAAACTGCAAGTAAATATTTTAAAAATAGTATCCAAATGGTGGTGCTATTTTCAATTAGTGTGGTTAATTTTAAACTTAAACTTAAATATTGTTTTAACTTTTTCTTCAAGTAACAAGTGCATGCCAATGAGTGCAGAGGTGACGTTTGGAGAGTGAAGTTTTAAATTAGCTGAAGTTACAGCAACACAGAAGGTGGAAAGTATCATAATAGTTAACTTTGTGGGATGTGATGACGAGGTAAGTAGAGGAAGCAAGGTTTGTGTGCTTCACAGTGCCTCTCGAGTGTGAAATCCAAACTATCACCCAAAATCTGTGCAATACTAGGACATGTAGACACGCAGCTCCAAGCAAATTAAAAGGCATAAATGAAATTCTGAAAGAAAATAGTAACCATAAATTTAGTGGAAAACTCCTTGCACAATCTCGTGAGTGTGTACCAAGTATATACCAATCATTTATCTACCATGGTCGATGGCCATGGAAGTGAAGCACACAAGACCATCAAAATATTCACAAACAAAAATTTTAACAAAGCCATATACAGAATTTGAGTATACATCATCAAATCCAGGACTCCAACATGATATTGTCTTTCTCATTTGTTAATCAGAAACAAAATTATCCAAGCTAGATTCCAAATTTGCTTCAGGACTAGTAACTGACAAACAAGAACACAGTATAGACCTCAAGTAAAGGGGAAGCTCCATCTGACCTGCTTCGAAGAGTGAGGACACCTTTATGGCTAGTCTTGATTTGGGCACTCATCACAATAGTTAGTCATGACACACCACTGATAGTGGTTACCAAAGCATCTACAATATCATCATACATGGTAAATAGAGGCAGGAGTAGGCCATTCATCCCTTTGAACCTGCTCCACCATCCACTGTGACAATGCTTGATCATTCTCTAAAGTACCCTGTTCATGGCTTCTCCCTATATCCCTTGGTATCAAGCAATATATCAAACCCCTTCTTGAGTACATTTAATGACTGGGTCTCCACTGTCTTCTATGGTGGAGAATTCTACAGGTCCCCTGCCTTTCTGGGAGAACATATTTCTCCTGATTTCAATGGCACATCCTGAGTCTGTGACTCCGGCTACCAGAAATGCCACTGTACGGATAGATTTTTAGAGGTTTCCATGAGTTCCCTGCTCATTCTTCTATGCTCCAATGAATATAGGACTGGCCACCTAACATCAATTTTGCCATCCAGGAATCAATTTAGTACATCTCTGTTACACCCCTCCAGAGCAAGTACATTTTTTCCTCACATAAGATCTTAGCTCCCCACAGCAGCGCCTGCCGCTGGTGCGGACCCACGGAGAGTGAGGAGCAGAGATACAGTGCTCCTGCGGGATCCAATTGCCATCAGCACTGCACAAGCTTTGAACTGCCTCTTAAAGGAGCCAACGGTAGATTTATTTAAAATCCTATGATTGGCAGGAGCCAAGAGGGATTACAGACTCCAGGGAATCGGTGGACTGACGCAGGGCACCAGAAAATGGTGAGACGACCACCCCCTCCCCCCAGGTCTGAGAAGGAGAAGCAGACCCACGGGATGGCAACCATGACCAGTGAGGGGGGGCTCTGCGGCTGAAAGATCCAAGCATGCAGTGGACTCGAGGCAAGGAACCCACAGAGGTTGAGGGCTGCTGGCGACTGGCTCAAAACTGGTTGAAGGGGTAGCAGGTATCAGAACCGGGATGCAAGTGGGTGCCAAAGGGTTCCTGATCTTGTCAGAGGTTCAGATCTGGAGCTCGGGTTGCCAATGGTTTGGACTGAATGACTGCGGAGGCTGTGGAATCTGCACAGACTTAGGATTCTGGGGGGTGGGGGTGGGGGACTATCTTCTGGTTCTCTTTCTCTGACTGTAATTTCAGGCAATTTTTGCTCATGGCGAATCTCTGCCTTACAGCAGGCAAAAGCAATTTTGCGTAATTTGACACTATTTTATTACATGACAATAAATTGAATCTTGAAAACAACAGATTTGTTCTCACCAAGTCCCTCTGCAGCTGTATCATTGACCCTGTACTTGCAGTGAAGACCAACGTCCCATTTGCTTTCTCAAGGCCCTTTTATAGTTAAAATTAGTGATTTGTAAAGATAGGTTTCCTCTGCCCTTAAATCACTCCACTTAGCTCCATAAAATGTCCAATGGAGGATCAGCTGATCCAACTTGCTCCATGTTCCCTCCACCTGGGGGGTTGTGTTAGATGTGGAGCAAAGTCACTCCACCTCCTCTATAAAAGGATGCCGCTGAATGCGGCTCCAAAAGGGAGGGCTGATTATGTCGCGATGGTGCCATCAGCCCGCAACCAAAGACCACAAAATTTAAATAACCTGTATAGTCAAAAAAGGCAATTATGTGGTGCAGAAGATCTGCCTGACTACTTGCACAGATCTTGTTCGCACAGATCTCCACTAGCACTTGTACCTGCACTTCAATCGCCATTTCGAGTATAGGTCACTTTCCCTTCCTGCTGCGTATGTTTCACGTTATGGTGGTGGGCGACACAACTGCACGACTTGCCCTGCCTCCTTCAGCTTCGGAAGCCGGCTCATGAATCACCCCTGCATAAAAGCACAATGCGATCTGTATTTTCGGTCGTCAGCTTTTATGTAAAAACTTGAGCAGGCGATAATGTGGGTTTTGAGCATAAAAACCCCTATAAAGTGATAGTTACAGCACAGAAACCTTAACCCTAACCCTTTCAGCCCTCTAATCCATGTCAACCATCAAGGATCCATTTTTTTACACCAATCCTATCTGAAATCCATTTTATTCTCACATAAACTCCAAATCCTTCACAGCTCCTGCTGCCAGCTCCACAAATCTTCAGAATGCAGAAGAAAATGGCAGCACCTAATCATCTGAAAGAAACCTAAACATCACAGCAAGAATGTGCAAACTCCGCACAGACACTGCACAAGGTCAAGATCAAACCCAGGTTACAGAAGTCGTGAGGAACCAGTGCAACCTGTTGCGCCCCCGTGCTTTTTATTTTAAAAAAATTATTGGTAGAAGTCATTTCACTTGAAACATGTCATCCAATTACACACAATTAACCTACAACAAAAGGTGTGGTCCCATCTGCCTTCTGCACCTTAACACTTGATCTCGACAACTCATGGACAACACTATCCAGAACTCATCGTGAATCAGAATCAGAATTTATCGTCATGAACATGTCACAAAATTTGTTGTTTTGTGGCAGCATTGTGGGTGTAAAATTGCTATAAATAACATTTTAAAAAAATAAATAAATTAGTGCAAAAGATGAGAAAGTGATATAATGTCGGTGGTTCACTGTCCATTCAGAAATCTGATGGCAGAAGGGGAAAAGCTTTTTCTATACCACTGGGTGTTCATCTTCAGGCTCTTGTACCTCCTTCCTGAAGGTAGCAGTGAGAAGAGGGCATGGCCTGGGTGGTGAAGATCCTTGAGGATAGAGGCTGCTTTTTGAGACACGGTCTCTTGTAGATATCCTCAATGGAGTGAAGACTGGTGTCCATGATGGTGCTGGTTGAGTTCACAATTCTCTGTAGTCTTTTCCAGTCCTGTGCATTGGCACCTCCATATCTGACAGTGATGCAACCAGTGAGAATGCTCTTCACATTACACCTATAGGAATTTGCAAGAATCTTTGGTGACGTACCAAATGTCCTCAATCCCCTAACAAAGTATAGCCATTGGCAAGTTTTCTTCAAGATTGAATCAACATGGAAGCCCCAGGAGAGATTTTCAGAGTTGTTGACACTCAGGAATTTGAAGTTCTTAACCTTTTCCACTGACCGCTCAATGAGGATTGGTTTGTGTTCTTCTGATTGCCCCCTCCTGAAGTCCACAATCAGTTCCTTAGTTTTACTCATGGTTGTTGTTGTAACACCACTCAACCTGCTGATCTATCTCACTCCTGTACACTTCCTCATTGCCATCTTTAAATCTGCTGATGACTATGGTATCGTCAGCAAATTTTTAGATGGCATTTGAATTGTGTCCAGCTACACAAGTCATGGATGTAGAGCGAGTAGAACAGTGGGCTAAGTACATATCCTTAAAGTGCGCCTGTGTTGAATGTCAGTAAGAAGGAGATATGATTTCCAATTCATACTTACTGTGGTTTTCCAAAGAAGAAGTCCAAGTTCCAGTTGCAGAGGGAGGTGCAGAGGCCCAGGTTTTGAAGCTTGCTGACTGGTACTGAGGGGATAATGGATTTGAAAGCTGAGTTGTAATCGATGAAAAGTAGCCTGATGTACGCATTGCTGTTATTTAGGTGATCCAGGGCTGAGTGGAGAGCCAGTGAGATTGCATCTGCTGTGGAGCGATTGTGGTGGTAGGTGAATTGTAGTGGGTGCAGATCTTTACTTAGGTACAAGTTAATTCTGGCCATGACCAATCTCTCAAAGCATTTCATCACAGCAGATGTGAGGGCTACTGGGAGATAGTCATTGAGTCACCTCACTCTGCTCTTTTTGGGCCAGTATGATTGATGCCCTTTTGAAGCAGGAGATGACCTCCAACTACAGCAATGAGTGACTAAAAATGTCCATGAACACTCCAGCGAGTTGGTTGGCACAGATTTTCAGTACCCTGCCAAGTACGCCATCAGGGCTTAACACCTTGCGAGTGTTCACCCTCTTGAAAAATGTTTTTACTTTGGCCTCAGAGTTATCAGCTTCTGCAAGGATTCTCATTGATATTGTTGAAGTCTCCTTTTCAAAGGAGCATAAAAGATGTTCAGGACATCAGATAGTGAAGCATCACAGCCATTGGTGATGTTCGACCACCTTATTGGATGTAATAGCCTGTAATCCCTACCAAAGCTGGCAAGTATCTGACTCTGTCTCTAGCTTCCCTTGGAATTGCCTCTTTGCTGTTGAAATAGCCTTCTGTAGGTCATACCTGAATTTCCTGTAGAGATCTGGAACAACAGTCTTGAATGCCATTGACCTCCCATTCAGCAGATTGCAAATATTTTAATTCATCCAGAGCTTTTAGTTGAGGTACTCACAATATGCACGGGCACACACTCATCCACGCACGTCTTAATGAAGTCCGTGACAGCCATAGCATATTCATTCAAATTAGAAGATGAGACCTTGAATATGGTGCAATATTCTTGTACCTTCCTTTCTGTATCTTACTTTTTCCCAATCTATTATCATTGAGATAATAAACATGGTTTTTAATGACCAAAGTAGATAGAGTCACACATATCGACATTAAACATTCTTTAGCCCAACCCAAACTGTCAAAATCACAATGTATCCTCTGCATCCTCCTCACAGCTCACAGTTCCCCATCCAACCATTCCGTTTTACAACATCCCCAAACTTAAGAAATTTTACATTTATTTCTTTCATCCAAGTCACTCATACATTCTGTGAGCATCTAGGGTCAAGGTACTTGTAATGGAGGATTTAGACCAGCTTATGCAAGAAGGGATGCAGTTGAATCAGAAGACATAATCTAAATTCCACCATGAGGCCCAGGATGCTAAGAATAATCTAATTTACACTATGGGGCCCAGGGATGCATATGAATTAGCAGACACATCTAAATTCCACCATGAGGCCCAGGATGCTAAGAATAATCTAATTTACACTATGAGGCCCAGGGATGCATATGAATCAGTAGACACATCTAAATTCCACCATGAGGCCCAGAGATGCAGTTGTCTTTTGTTGGTCGCAGACTGTCAGGAGACCTTGAAGATAATTAAATCATTTATTCAAAGAGATAAGCTATGAGTAAACAATCTTTTGGATAATATAAGCCATGGTCCCACTGCTGAAGTGAAAACTATCTCAGGGGTGGAAACGTCTCTCAGCAAGAAGAACTTCTAGAGTCTAGCTAACGTCCCGGTCGGGGGAGGTGGAGAAGCTGCTACCGGTGCCCCGACAACCTACTATAAGTGTGCGGTCGTTGCCTCGCTTCGGCAGTTGGGACCAGTCCAGGCATTGATGAGTATAATTGGGAAGGGCTTGCATATTGTAGTTTGAATTCAGCTTTAGATTTAGTAATAAAGACTTGTATAAACTGAAGTGTTCTCAGTGTGTGTCTGTTTTCTTTCAGTAACTCAAAACACTGACCAATCTAAAACTAACAAAGTGAGAGGTACAAGTTTACCCAGGACAGTACTGACCGCCATGATATTTCACTGCCTACCACTTGGAAAAAGATTTTGTTTACTATTGTAGTTAAACACATTCTAGCATCTACAATTTCCTGTGAGTCTCCTGTTTAATTCTGCACTCTGTATCTAGCTGATTGCCACAGACTTCCAGCTGGAGGAGTTTATATTGTTACTTGGTAAGTTCAAATTCAAGACCACCAAAACTACCTTCCTGTAAATATGACAGACTTTACAAGCAAGAGGTATCATGAGTTAAAGCTGTCTTGTGCTTCATAGTAAATAATAAGTGCTAAAATGGAATTTAATGCAACAGAAAATGTCCTATGGCAGTGTTTCTCAACCTAGTGGCCTGTGTTTATTATAAGTGGTCCACAGAAATACAACAAGGGCAAATGTATCTGATGTAATATAGAAGCAATATGTTAAACAAGGTTCTAATCTTGAGGACAAAGAAAATTAAAAATATTCAAAGTATTTTTCCCACCAAAACAACAAAAATATCTCCATAGTCGAGGAAAGGGCTCAACCTTACCTGTCAATCCCCATCCCAACAATGGTCTTTGGGCTGGTTATAGATGGGCCCAGTTAGTAAAGGGATAATTAAAAATTGTTGTGAACCATTGTCCGAAGGTATTGTATAATTGCTCTATCCCTTGCAGAATAAAAGGCAAAATTTTCTTGGTCTGATTTGAAATTTATATGTTCAGGACTTTGAGAACACATGATTGCTGCTGTTATGATGTCCAGAGGACCCCAAAAACCAGCATCAATAGATATGCACCACAACACAGGGTTACTTAAACAAAAGTAGTTTTTAATTGTATTTGAACAAGAAAACAGAATTGAACTTTACCTTATTACTTAACCTACCTAACTACTTAATCCCCCCCTCTAACACTAAGCGCAGGTGTGTGTAATGTTCATTTAAGATTAGAAAAGTTCTTTGGATCACAGTCCAATCTCACTGGTTGCAGGCAATTCTTGTACTGTACACAGAAGTTAGCATTAACAAAGCTCACCAGTCTTTGGTGCTTAACAGGCAAATGGTTACCACTCAGAAGGGTCCTTGCTGGTTTTCAGAGATTTCTTTTCCAGGACATCCGCACCTGATTCCTTCTCAACCAGTCTTGCTGACGAAACTTGCCTCCTTCAGGGTTCTCCAGATGATCCTCTTTCTTTCAGGTCACCTTTCAGACTGCCAGTCTTCTCCATTGACCAGGCACCTTTACAAAGTTTGCCAGCTTGTCCCTCTGGAACGGATTTCTGTCTCTCTGTTTCACGCCCTCCCTCTCTGAGAGCAAAACTCTTCCCCACTGCCGGCAAAGATCACATGCTCTCCCAGGCAAGCTGCTATCAATACTTTGTTGCCTCCTGCAAATATTCTGTGTTTTAAAACGTGTGTGTGCAAGCTGCTCTAACAATTCCTCCCCAAACCACCTTTAAATACTCTGTCACACTGTCTTGTTTATATGCAGTATCGTTAGCCACTGCTGTGAGTGACGTTTTGACTTAAAGCAGCCAGAAATGTAATAATCAGACCAACCTCTCCAAACAGAGCTTAGAAATGGAAGAAGGATAGATTGCCATACACAAGCTGCTGTTCCAGACAATGGCAACTAAAGCAAAAGTAAACTTTACTGGAAAATAATGCTTCATTCCAGAATCAATGAGAAGTACCCCAAATATTATTTTGACCTTAACCAGTTCTATTTTATGGATCACACTTCCATTATCTTAAAATTACTCACACTACTTATAAGTATTTAATCTTTTAAGCCAAGACTTATTGCCACGATCCTACTCTTAAAAAATTCCTTTATATAACAGCCAGAACATAGCAAGAAGAATGAAGTACTTTACAGAACCATTGTCAGAGACAAACTTTAGCACACGGCTGCAGAAAGAAATTGGCAGGCGGCCAAAATCTTAGTCAAACAACTAATACTTCTTTTTCTATAGCACCTTTAAATATGGAATTGTCCCACAAAGTTTCACAAGAGCATTCTCAAACAAAACATGACACAAAAGTAAATTCACATAAATTTTCAGAAGCAAACATAAACTAAGTCATGGGGGGAGGGGTAAAGGAGCCAGTCTATAGTTTGGAATTCATGGTGATAGCACAGTGAGCAGTGGAGGGATAAAGAAAAATGGGAGAGTTGGAGGAACAGGTTTCAGGGTAGGAGGGGATAAACAGAATCAAGACTGCAAAGAGGTTTGAAAGCTAAGGATGAGAATTTTAAATGCAAGTTTTTCCTCTACTTGGAACTAATGAAAAAACGTCAATAAAGGTAGGTTTAACTCTTGTTTCCCAAAAATATGTTTCATCATTCTACTATTCCATGGGAAAGGATAGCTCATTAATCTTCAGTCTTAAACTCATGACTATTCTGACTAGCAGGTTGAATCGTCCATTTATAGCTACATTATTTCCAGTTACCTTATTTCATACACAAATTATGCATTTATTTGTAACATCCCGCGAACCGAGTTGCGACCCGGCTCACAAAATGGCCAGCGAACATGGCGATCACGAGGGACCAATGGCCATCGTCCTGCGTTACCTCCCACACGGCAGGAAACAATGGGCAATGGCAGAAACACCAGCCAGTTGGAGGCCAGCGCTGTGATGACATCACTCCTGTCATCAGAGGCAGGAAATGAATATAAACAGCTGGCAGAGTAATAAATCAGTCTTTGACCTCGACTCAACTGTGAGTGTGGCATTCTTACTCCACACTTCATTTAGCATGCATGCTACACATTTATGCACCCTCCATTCACTTTCAACAATGGAAATGGATTCAGTCCTTTGACAAAAATCAAAAACAAAACCAGAGATGCAGAAATAGAAAATGTTGGAAACACTTGTCAATTGAAGTAGCCTTTGTGGAATGAGAATATTCTTAATGTTTCAGATCTATAACCATTTGACACTGTTCAGTGGTGTTAAGTGTTTCATCTGATCCATGCACTTTTCACAAATTTCCATCTATAATTTATCTTTAGGCATCTTGTGAAGCACTTGGTAGGATATCCAGATTTTCTTGGACTTGATACAGTATTGATTCCAAAATAATCTGGCAAATGGAGGAGTTGTCAATGGTCATTTTTGAATGCTCATTTAAAGTTAAACACTGCTTCCACCTTCTAATCTGTCATAATATTTTAACTTAATTTATCCCTTTAAATGATAATATTTTTAATACTCAATATATTTGGACCCTTCTCGCTTTTTTGTTGATCCACAATTTCTTATCCTCCACCTTTTCAATCATAAGTTCATTTTAAATCTTTCTTTTCAAAGGGTAACCAAACTGTATGTCCCATTTAACCACAATAATCTTGAGGACTTTTACTTTTCTGTTTGTCTTGGAGGTAACTACCCATCATATGGCAACTGTTACACAATCCGTTTCTTCTTTTTATTTAATATCCAAGATCGACGTCCAAATTAAATCTCTCACTTAAATTAAAATTTCTCTGAGACTCAACTGCTTCATACTTGGACCACATTTCCATTCCTAATTCAACTGCACCATCAAAGTACTTAATTACTTGGCCCAGATTACTGGTCAACACTTGGGGTCTTCTTCCATTCCAATACTCACGTACATTTTCTTGTACTCATAATAATTCATTTATTAACAATCATATGGTCAACATTTTTTTTTCAAATTGTCCATTTTCTAGCTATTTTATCTTTGCTGGTCCAAAATGCTCCAAATATTTAATGATATTCTGCCTTTCTGCTTGCAACTAGCAAATGTTAGACCCATCTATCTTTCTTCATTTGCAGGTTACTAGCAAGTGCAAAATATTATCCTTATTGTTCATTTTCATCCATATTATTTGTCAATTTTCATTCCATTTGAGTTTCTCCACTGAAACCTATTATATATCTAAAATTCCATCGCATACTGTTGACCAGGAGTACAGAACAGTAGTTTCTGTATAAAGCAAATGATTAGGAACCATGATTTTTAAAAAAATCCAAATATTCACCAATCAGGTAAGAATGCAATAAAGCTTGATAGATACATAGAATGGAACATTTTATTGCACCAGTTTCATGTCATTTTCAGAAATAAAGACTCACATTTTTGGTAATTCCACAACATCTCAACTATTCTTGTCAATGAAAGCATGGAATCATCTCACATCAGCACAGTCTCACAGACATCCTTCACAATAAGTGTTTTCGGTGGTGGTTGAGGGTTAAGTATTGATTAGGATACCAGGGTGAACTCCCTTCTTCCAATCCCAATAGCATTTAAAGATCTCGCAACAACAGCTGACAAGGAGTTATTGGAGGAGCCTAGCAGATGGTGCTCAGGAGTGTTGATGAATGTTCCATTTTATCATTGTAGATAAACAGTGTCATCACAAAGCAATTCTGTCAGATATAATCTGAGTTATAGCATATTAAAGATCGTGTGTAATCTCTCAGCAAATGGAATTCTCCATTAAAATGCTGTGAGGTATTTCTATTTTTCCATTCAGGTCATCCATGACCCTTTTCTTTGATTTAGATATGTCAAACCAAGGAAAATTTATTATTATGCACCTGGTTCCAAATGCTTTGGGAATAGTTCAAGTTAAGGTCCCTACACCCAGAAAGAAAAACAAAGAAAGCTTTTAATTTACTTGGAGCTGATCTTTAGGCACGCAGATGATAGTTCACTTTTGCTGTGCTTTGGACATGATTTCAGAGGTTCAAGAAAATGTTTTCATTATTTTTCTTGGTATGTTCCATTCAAGATACATGGAACCAACTTATACTCATATTTTCTGACAGGATTCAAATTATTTTTTGTTGCCATTTTTTAACAAAGCGGTATGCTTTCATCTCTGTAACTCTGACCCTGCCCTCGCCCATCCGTTGCTCAAACTCATTTCAACTATTCCATTCGTCTTCTCACCTGTAAACCTTGATTCATCCAAAACTCTTGTCTATTTCCAAAAAGCATCAAATTCTGTTCACCAACTCACCATGCTTCCAGCTAACTGCTTCACAGGTTCAAATCCCACCCCCCCACCCCCCCTCACCCCATGATCTTGCTTTCCATACAGAAGAGCAAAGGCATAGGACTTTGTACTCTGACTTGGAGCCAGGCTTCTAGTTTTCTTCAGCTCTGTGTGCTCTGTATTCCTTCAATTCATTAGAACAGAAGAGCATGCACTCTCATCTGCACTCTCGTTCCTTTGCCCAGTGGTGTGCTTTTCAAACTTCAAGCTCTGCATTTTCCCTAATAAGTTTCCCAACCTCTGTCCTTTTAACATTTACTAGTACTTCAGCCAAAATGTTAATCACTTGTCGCAATATTTCTTTATGTGAAACTTTCTCTGTATACATTTATGTAAAATTCTTCAGACTGATACTAAAGGCATCATAAATATATTCAAAAAAAAACAAATGCTGGTTAAATAGTGAGCAGATAAAGAATTTCTGAAGGGACTGTATAGGTCAGACAGCATCCGTGGGTAGAAATGGTCAACATTTTGGGTCTGAACCCTTAATCAAGACTAAGATAAAGTAGGTAACATAAAGAAGGAAAGAAGTTGGGGGAGGGGTCCAAAGGTGATAAATTATAGCAAAGGTTCTCAACCTTTTTCTTTCCCTATGCCATCGGTGCTCTGTGATTAGTAAAGGATTGCTTAAGGTGGTATGTGGGTGGAAAGAAAAAGTTTGAAAACCACTGTTTTAATTGTACCTAATTGACTTGTTATGTGCGCGGTTTCATAACTCCAAAGGAAATGGGCCGATGACCATTTTTCTCAAGTAAAATATTTCAGTAACCATTGGGTCTAGAGCAGTGATTCTCAACCTTCCCTTCCCACTCACATACTACCTTAAGTAATCACTTACTAATCACAGAGTAGTGATGGCATAGGGATTATTTAATGTGGTATGTGATTGGAAAGAAAAAGGTTGAGAACCACTGGATTATAGGATAGAAGGTGTGGGTGGTGGAGAGACAGGTAGAAGAAGAAACCATTGAGGGGGGGGAAGGGGAGAGAGAGAAATAAAGTACAGGAGTAGGTAGAGATGGAAAAAGTGGAATAACATAGGGGAAGAACCTACACAGAGAAAAAAAAATAATGCCCATGGTGTTAGGTTTAAGGCTGCCTGGAAAGAATATTGTGTTGTTCCTCAAGTTTCTGTTTGGCCTCACCCTGACAATGGATGAGGCCAAGGACAGGCATGTTGTGGTAGGAATGGTTGGGGGTGAGGAGTGGGGGTTGAAATTGTTGGTTACAGGGAGCTCAAGTTTAGACACACAAACAAGATCACATGGTTTAGCAAAGTTGAAAGGAGTGGGAAGAAGGGTGGATTTTAAAAAAACATTGCTGCACAAAACTTTGATCTCTTATCAGAATAGATAGCTTCCAAATTAGTATCATTAGGGATCTCTCAAAATTCACTCATGTATGCAAATTGCATTAGCATCAGGCAAGAAGACTATGATAGATTCAAGTTGCTTAAAGTCTAGATGTATAAACAATGATTCCAGGCAGGGCAGTGCAGAGTTTCTACAAATGGCCCCAGAAACCTAGAACAAGGCAAGATCATAGCAAATTTTTGATCACTATCTGCTTCTGATGAATCCATTTTTTGTAGAATGTGATGTTTAAGTTTGTAGGACATTGCAACTTCAATGTGATGATTATCTCCCAAGGACATGATAAACCAGCGCTCATCTTTCCATCCCTGAGATATAGGATGCATTCCAACACTGATAAAGACAGTAATAATAGGCTCCTCTTACTGAAGGCTGAGTTCAGACAGAGCTAACAACAAATTCCATCTCTGTGAGCATGGGGCGGAATTTGCAGGTTCCAAGATTTAGTTGAACTTTAATAAATCCATGCTTATTGTGGGTTCTAATTTTTAATTTGCTCTTCTGTTCTAATGAACTACTTTCTTCCACTCATTGCACCCAATAGATTGTTGAGGTGATCAGGTCCTTGGCCTAAGTGGGGTGAGTTGGGGGCTGTGATGTATTTTGGGGTAGTCACAAGAAGGATCATAATTTTTGAGTCAGCTGCTGGATGTCAGTGCCACATTCAGAGAAATTGTGAAACCCTGTCTCATCCTGGTGCAGTTGTCTGATCAAAGGTGACCTCATTTTGAATCAAATGAACCTTAGCAAAAGTGCTAAGATTTTAATCAATCATCGCATCAACCTGCTTGTTAAAATACCTGAACCCAGGAATTATTGCATCTAACAATTACTAATTGCATAAAAGGGTAATTAAAAAAAAATGTTTCATTGCAGAAAGTCAAAACAAAATGTAATTTGACCCATCATTACTTCACCAGCTGCAATTATTGATAGGGATGTGCAATTTACACTCTTGCTTACTTTTCCCTCCAGTACTGAAAGTATTTCCTTTTCAAGTAACCTTCAGTTTGTATTTCTTTAATAAACACTCCAGAACCAAAACTTTGCCCATCTATTTCACTTAACAAAAGAAATTAGTGTAACTTCAAATATAGTGCCCAGAAAACAACTAATCAGTGCAAAATATTTAATTTGAAGATGAAATAATTATATTTAAAGATTTGGCTGGGTAGCAGAGACATATTTTCTGTATTAAAAATAAGCTGACTGCTTAAATGAGATCTTTGAGATCTGTTCCCAAAAGACAAAAGTAATGAGCAATGGATCAGTGCCCATCTCCCAACAATTTAATGATTCCCTGATTACAACAATAACCAATACAGAGGTGGAATTAAACAAACATGACCTTTCTGAAGGCAGCTATGTTGAACCTGTAATTTCTGGTTCGCAGAGGGTAGGAAGAAAAATACTATTCCTTTCACCCCTGTGCTTTCAAGTTTTTTGAACGTCTCAAGACATTTTAAAACTGTTTGGGCATCTTTAAAACAACGACCCTGTTGTTACACAAGAAATATTGCAGTTGGTTTCAGCAAGATTCCACAAATATAGATTAAAACTCTTTAAGAGATCTTCACTCAGGGTTGAATATTGACTAATGCATGGAGTAGGCATGGATGGCCAGAACAATTCAATGGCAATATGTAAAGAGGAGAATAGGGAGAGGAGCCTCTGGTGGGGAGGAAGTTAGGTGGGTGGACAGGGGTAGATAGAAACTGGTGATTCAAATGGGCAAATGATCAGATTGGCATGAAGCAGCAGCATTTGGAGCAAGGATGATTGTGAACACTGAAAAGATATGGAAGGAACCCAGCTGGAGCAAGAGTTCCTGTCAGGATCGCGGTTTTGGACCAACACGAAAGCAGGATTCAATCCCCCAGTTTATTACTGCTTGCAGTATTTGTGGCGAGGATCACCGACAGGGTTTAATGGTGTTCTGGAAGTTCATGTTCCTCTTGACATATAGCAGAGTAATTGACCCTTCTGGTCCAAAATACCTCAATTAACCTGCAGGCCCCATACATTTTGAAAGGTGGGAGGAAATTGAATCACCTAGAGGAAACTCACGCAGGCATGGGGAAAGCGTATAAATTCTTTTCAGACGGTGCCAGATTCGAACTCAGATTCTGGTATTGTCATGGTGTTGCACTAACTGCTAATGCTAACCGTGTAACTTTATCCCATCTATCAAGGGGAGAAGAGCATTGAACAACATCATATGTGCCAAGCAGGCCTTAATGCAGAAACCAGAGTATGCAGATGGCTGAATCTGGAGAAAAAATATATAAATTGCTAGAGGAGCTCAGTAGGTCGTGCAGCATCCTGTGGAGGGAAAGGAATTATTGATGTTTCAGGTTCGAGATCATGCATTAATATTTTATCCCGTACAACCCCAGAAGTTCCTTGAGCAACTTGTTTTTAACCTCCATGTAGATGTGTTTCATATTTATGGAGTCCAAAGGGTGCAAAAAGAAATATGGTACAACTCTGATTATCCAAATTGGTCGGGACCGGGCCTATTTCAGATCATTTGTTTTTTTTCGACTAACTGGTCTTGTTTAAAAAAAAGCCCAGCAGCAACAGGAAATCACTTGTAACAATGTTTAAACAACAAACAAACAACAAGGGAAGGCTTTTTAAGCATTAAAACAACGTTTAATTCTCACAAAAAAAATGCTGGCTGTCGTGATAATGAATATGCATGATATGTGTTAACCTGACCGGAAGTCAGATGGTATGCACTGGAGGTGGAAGGTGCAGGATGATGAAATAAGGGAAGCAGGAAAATAAAGACACTGAGATGTTCAACTGGTAAAGCATGTGGTGACCCTGACATTTCGGGCCACAAATGTGACACTGGCCACCGCCGATCACCAACATTTCCCCACCGAGGGCCCGCTCCGGCCTGGGAGCCTGAGGTTCGCTGCCGCGGAGCCCGAGGTCCCCGGTCAGTTTGCTCTGAAAAAAATTTGAATAAATGTGGATTTCTGATTTGTTTCGGATATCCTAATTTATCCAAAACTTAAATTTTTTTTTGGATAACTGAGGATTTTGGATAATTGGAATTGTACTGTAAATCCCATTCAGTAAACTGGCTTGTTATAAAATATCTCACAAAGGGCACATAAACATGGTGCTATGCAATAGAATTCCTGGGCCTTCACTTGGAACCAGAAGTAAATGAAATGACCAAGGCTCAACAATACTAACATTTATGATTGGTTCACTCTCTCTTTCTCTCTCTCATTCCTCCTTCAACACATTATCTTGATAGCACATAGACTGTACTCCTTGGAGTTCAGAAGAATGAGGGGCAACCTCATAGAAGCATTTTGAATTATGAAAGGCCTGATTGATGTGGCAAAGTTGTTTCCCATGGTAGGGGAGTCGATGACAAGAGGGTGCAATTTCAGGATTGAAGGGTGCCCAGTTAAAGCAGAGATGAGGAAGAATTTCTATAGCCAGAGAATGGTGAACACCTGGAACTTGCTACTTACAGGCGGTTGTCGAGGCTAGGTCATTGGTGAATTAAGTCAGAGATTGATAGGTATCTGAATAGTCAGGGTACAAAGATTATGGGGACGAGGCAGGAGAGTGGGGCTGAGTGGGAGAATGAATCTTTTTGACAGGCTGAATGGCCTATTGCTCCTAGATTATATGGTCTTATAAGATTCAAGGACAATCACTAACCTAAAACAATAACCATATCTGGAGTCCTTTGGTGCATTCTCATCATAGACATTTAAATTTTCAAAACACTATAACCTGCGATTAAAAAAAATATTTCAACCTAAAGCATTCCATAGCACATCTGTAATTGAGTACCATCTGTTTCATTGTTTTCATGACCCATCCATTTAAAAATAGAGAACACAAAAACAATCCACATCAAAATGAACAACATCCATATTAAAACCCGACGTTGTTAAGAGTTTCAATATTTGCAGTACTCACCTTAAATGCAACAGAACAGCTCCCTCATAGTTATTTGTTCTACTTTCAAATAGGAAGTGTCAGAAGAGACAAAACTGGACATAATCAATATCAAGGGAGAATATTCATTTTTTTCTTATTTAAAACTTATTGGTATATTTGGACACATGCAGTACTTTGAACAAGAACATCTTACAGTAAACAGAGAAAGGAGAAGATAGTTTTGTGTTCAGCACTCAGATGAAAATGAACTGGCTTCCACGTCCTGTATTCACTGGGTAGATTGCTAATTAGATATTGATAAGAATTGCCTTTTAAGACCAAATTATTTCAAATGTTGTAATTTCAGGCAAAACGCAACCTTTGAAGTTTCTGATCCAATCTCTCAGTGCATTAGTCCTTTTGTGAAAATTATAATGAATTATTAAAGTGCACCCTGACTTGACAATGACAATGGCCTTCTGCTAAAAACTTCAATTTGTGTTTATACACTTAAACATAAATTGTTTCAAAAGAGAAAAGGAGTGGAGAGTACATGCAGATTGCCTAATTTCAGGGAATTACTCATTTCATGCCTTATATCCAAATGCAAGGGAGAAAGAATTATTTAATCCATGACTCCTTATATACGACATAAACAAATGGGTGTGTGAACTACACAGTTCATAAAAGTGTTCTTTTTAAAATAATTTTATTGATGTTTATATTATGCAAAATTGAACAATTCAAAAGATAAGTAAAAAAATGTAAAAAAAACAAAACCTTATAATTCAAAACCCCTCTCTCTAAGATTCAAGTGAAAACCGCTCGTCAAACGCTCCAGACCCATTCTGAAGCAGGTTAAAACCTGGCCAGAGGGGGCCATTAAGCTCTTCAAGACTGCTTTGAGTGCACTGACTAGCACATGTACAAGGAAGTAGCAAACAATGGCAACTGCATCAATCTGGAAGAGTATACGACATCAGTGACCAGCTACATTAGTAAATGTAGTGATGATGTCACTGTGCCCAAGACCATCATTATTCATTCTAACCAGAAGCCAGGGATGGCTGCAGAGATGTGTGTTGCTGCTCAGGAACCATGAAGCTGCCTTCACAGCGGATGACAAGGTAGCCTTAGCTATTGCAAGAGCCAAGCTGTCCAAGGCCATTAGGGAAACAAAGCATGTGCATGTCCAGCGCATTCATAGTCACATCCTGGACAGCAAGGACACGCAACGCATGTGGAAGGGCATCCAAGATATCACCAACCACAAGATGACACTATCTACCTGTGCTGGTGATGCCTCCTCCAGATGCACTGAACAACTTCAACGTGCATTTTGAGACGAAAAACAACGTGGCGGCGAAGGAGACCACCACTCCCCCAAATGATCAGGTGCTGTATCTTGCAGTGGCCGACGTGAAGAGAGAGTTATGCAAGGTCAACCCAGGGAAAGCTGCTAGGTCAGATAACATTCCTGGCAGAGTGCTCAGGGGATGTGCGGCTCAGCTAGCAGATGTTCTTACTGAGAAGTGCCGTGGTCCCAATGTGCTTCAAACCAACACCATTGTCCCCGTGCCAAAGAAGTCATCTGTGTCTTACCTCAATGACTATCACCCTGTTGCACACACGTCCATCGTCATGAGGTGCTTTGACAGGCTCGTCATGGGGCACATCAAACTCCTGCTCCCCCCGTCACTAGTCCCCCTGCAGCTTGCATACAGACATAACTGCTCTATGGACAATGCCATCTCCACTGCCTTCCATCTAGTCCTCACCCACCTGGAAAAAAAGGCCTCATGTGTTCGAATACTGTTTATTGACTTGAGTTCGGCAGTCACCACAATCATACCTCAGTACCTGATAAGGAAGTTGAGCCTGCTGGGCCTAAACACTTCCCTCTTCAATTAGATTCTTTATTTCCTTTTGGGGCAATCTCAAGCAGTGCAGATCGGTAACAGCACTTCAAAGACCATCACACTGAGCACGGGCCCTCCCCCCACCCCCTTGCCCCGGGCTGCATGCTAAGCCCACTGCTGTTCAGAGCCAGTGGAGTGCCTTAGGATTTGGTACGAGGACCCTTGCTATTTGTAATATATTTGGACAGGGATGTTTGTGGCAAGTGAGCAACTTCGGTGATGGTGCAAACTCTGTGCTACAGTGGATGGTGAAGAAGATTATCCACGATCTAGATCAGATGGGGAATTCAGCAAAGGGATGGCAGATGCAACTCAACTCAGACAAGGGCAAGGTGATGCATTTGTGTAAATCAAACCAGGGCAGGACTTACTCTGTTAACAGCAGGGCTCAAAAGAATGTCATGGAGCTGGGGGACTTCTCATGGTTACAGGCTGATTTCATTAGGTTGCTGATGTGGTCAGTGCTTTTTATTGATAATTTGAGTTGTAAATACTGACAGAGAGGTGTTACCGATGATAAGGTTTCAGTAGAAACTAACTACTCTCAGACCTTCCTTGACAAACACAAGTTGAACTGTCATAATTATTTCTTCAGGATTATCTTTATTTACTATTTTCCCTCAGGATCACATCAGTTCCCATTGGATAACCCATATTTACTCGGTTACCATGGTTATTCATGGACCCTACCAATGGCCGAATGTATATTACAGAACTTGTACTGTCATATAAATTACTGTCAGAGTTGAGCTGACACAATGGAAGTGTGGTGAAACAAACTCGATTGGATAGAAGGCCTTATGTCTTTCTATACTGGGGTAATTTAATGTCTTATACACCTGTTTGGATGCAGCAAGCATAAACTTTTGTGCGTATGTGCGCTGTACTTATGTACATGACAATAATGTACAGCAAATACTTCATCTCCCCAAACTGTTCTTAGACCTTGATGAAACAGCTCGGCAGTCATGCCCTCCATTGGCTACCAATATTATTCTCCTGATCGAGTAAAGATCTGCAACTTCCAGATGGCATCGTTGGATAGTTGATTCCAATGGGCAGAAGAGCACCTTACCAAAAAAGTTATAACTGTATGAACATAATCGCCTGAGCTTATTTGGTTTGTGGTGCATGGTTTTGTATACTGAAGAAACTATGAGTAAATTTGAAGTTTTAGTAGTTTAACATATACAGTCAAAAGAGCAGAGACAAAGCACCCATGTCTTGATAGAGTGAGATGTAAAACTCAAGTGGTTTATTCACATAGCACATCGACCAAGTGGTGGTCAAGTCACATTCAAAGGCGGTTCCATCATAGCTGTATAGAGCTTAGATTTTGCCATATATGGTTATGATGGACATTCCTTGGGTGCTAATTATGTAACAGATCATTGACATAAAACAATGAGGATAATGACAGCATAATTACATAGTCCTGAGGTACATGGATACTGACTTATAGGATACTACTCATGGCTCCTTTCAAGAAATAGTTTTGGATCACCATTGATCCACTCCAACCCCACAGGCTGTGTTAGAACTGAAGAATCAGGCCAAATCAACAATACAATTCTATTCCCAAATAACAATTTGTTGGGCACACATTTCCCTTCCCTTCTTCACTACCAATTTTATTTGCCTTCTTTCCTCACCTTTCCATTCTATTTACTCTAAATATGTGGCCCTAATCATATTTCATTCTAAATATGAACCTTTCACAGCTATTTCAAAATTATTTCTTTTTAAATTCACATTACTGAGGATTTATTCAGATTTAACTTGCCATATTTCTCAGCCTGGATTTGCTTGCACGGACCAATTTTGCGATGCTCTGACTGTAGAATCGATGGATTCAACACCTTGGTCACCAAGTTTATTATAAAGTTACACTTCTGAATCTTAACTTCCCTGTCTCAAAACCTACCTCTTTCTACAGTCCTCCTATCTGTTTGCTCACCGCAGCTCCATTCCACCATCCCTTCACTGATTGCCACTTAATTCTCCCCTTGTAAAGTCAGGTCAAACATTTCCAAGCCCAAATGAATTAAAACTGACAATGATCATGTCTTCTCTTGAAGGTTTAAAAAATAAAACTCAAATTTAAATATCAGAAAAACTATTCCAGAACTACCAAAAAAAATCTGT
Organism: Narcine bancroftii; assembly: GCF_036971445.1. NCBI lineage: Eukaryota > Metazoa > Chordata > Chondrichthyes > Torpediniformes > Narcinidae > Narcine > Narcine bancroftii. The sequence continues at coordinate 41,471,009 of NC_091475.1, forward strand.
CTGCACAATTGAAACACCACTTTTTTCCTTGCAAAAATTGCAACTGTAAGCATTTATTTACCTATTTATACTTGATATTTATTATCTCTTTCTATACTGGGGTAATTTAATGTCTTATACACCTGTTTGGATGCAGCAAGCACAAACATTTGTGCGTATGTGCGCTGTACTTATGTACATGACAATAAACTCATCATCATCATTTCTAAAAGACTCTCAGTCAAGCTGACACTGCTGGATTGTCAAAAAATCCTTATTTCCCTTTAGTGAAGGAAAGCTGTTATTCATCTGTATCTTAGACAGATCAATAACGATTGGGGATTTATTGTCCGAAGTGCAATGTACAGATGTAGCTTCAATTTCCCAGGTACATTCTTGATTCTACTGCAATTCTGTGAAACCTGAAGTTAATAGTGAATCCCAATATACAAATAGTTGGACTGGAGACACACAGGAGATTCCAGATGCTGGAACCTAAGTCAACTATAAGGGTGATAGCGGTCACTGCAAAATCAGTTGACGCTTGCGAGTGGATTCGCAAATCCAAATGGAGAGGGGAGATGTGGTTGTCCGACAAGGGATAAAGGACAACTCAGGAGGGGAAGGGGAGATTGGGGATAAATAAGATAGAAATAGGAGAATAAGGAAAATGTTGGATGTTGTAGGAATGTTGTCTTATAAAGAGTTGAAAATAAGAAAACAGAAATGGAAAAGGAGGAAAGGTAATGATGGAAAAACGGAAAGAGAAGATAAACAAAATATAAAAGGGCCATGCTGAACTATATGACTTTAAATATTAATGGAATACATAACCAAATTTAAATGTATTCCATTAGAAAAAATAACGTATAGGTTAAGAAATAATATTGAAATATTCGAACAAGTATAGGAGCCTTACATTAAATACAATAGCGAAAACCTACCGGGGACAAACATTACCTAAGTTGATGGAAGGAGAAGGAAAGAAAAGAATGGACTCAGTAGAATTTCTGGTGTATTTTTGTTGAATGACAACATTGTCTGACTGGCTTAATGCAACCTAGATTGTATACCTAAAATGGATGAGGGGGGGGGGGGTGGGGGGGTGGCTTGGGAGGAGGGGGGGGAGAAAAAAATCACTGTATATGTGTGAAAAAGAAATAGTATATATCATGGCTAATGTGATTTATGGTGTGAAAAATAAAAAAATTAAAAAAAATAAAAAAAAACTATAAGGGTGAGAGAGAGTTGCCGCTTTGTCCAGCGCCCCTCATAGAAACCTGCAGCACCTGGTGCTCCCTCCAAGTACTGACTAGGCCTGAGCTTGAGCCTGCTTAACTTTTGAGAGCAGATAATCTCAGGCGTATTCAGGCTATTAGGTTTCTGCCGAATAAAATTTAAACAAATAGTTTAAATTTGTTGCCATGCTAATAAAACTGCTACAGTGAAACTCCGCTAATCTGCTGTCTGATTGTTCAGATATCCCTATGGTTCAAGATCAGGCTCGCTGTGTTCTGTTTTCCATGCTCACTCTGAACTCACTGGGGCCCTATATCCCACGCTCTCTTTAAATTCATTCCAGGCCACAGCTGCCAAATCTCACAGTTTGCTTCTCCTCATCAGTGCCTTAACAAACCATTTGCACTTTCCACTCCAGTAGCTGTATCATTTACATTTCCATCTCTTTCAATCCAGGGGAGAGGGCAGATATAGGCACATTGATTTGCAGGAAATGCAGCTTCCCCAAAGTGCTGTCATTCATGGACCACACTAGATTGGTCATCACATAAAAACTAGGAGCAGGAGTCAATCATCTGCTTGTCAAGCCTGCTCTGCCATTCATAAAGATCATGGCTGATCTGGCTGCAGACTCAGTACTTAACCACCTTAACCCTTAATTCATTAAAAATCTATTTATCTGTGTCTTAAATATATTCAATGAGGCAGTTTCTGCTGCTTCCCTGGGCAGAGAATTTCACAGATTCACAACTCTCTGGGACAAGCAGTTCTTCCTTACGTCTATCTTAAATCTATTCCCTTGAATCTTGAGGTTTATGTCCCCGAGTTCTAGACTCATCTGCCAGTGAAAACAACTGTCCTGTTCCTATCGTATCAATTCCTTTGGTCATTTTATGTCTCCCAAAGCACCCCCTCATCCTTGTATACTCCAATTAATGTAATTCAGGCTACTCAAACTGTCCTTGCAAATTAACCCCTTAATTTCTGAACTCAAACTGGTGAACCTCCTCCACGACTAAGGAGATCAAAACTACAGGTTCGGCCTCACCTACACAGTTACAGCAGAAACTCACTGTTCTTAAATTCAATCTCTCCAGCAATGAAGGCCAGCATTTCATTTGCTTTCTTGATTACCTACTGCACCTGCAAACTAATCTTTTGGGATTTATGCACAAGTGCTCCCAGGTCACTCTGCACAACAGCCTGCTGCAATTTTTCAGAATTTAAACAATAGTTAGATCTACTAGCAAACAAAGAATTGCTGAGGAACTCAACAGCATCCATAGATAGAAAAGGTCAGTCCACATTTTGGGTGCCTACCATTTATTATAAAGTCCAATCAACCATCTCTCATTCCAATAGTAAATCATAAAAATCTGTAGGCAGCGTGACTGAAGTAAAATCACAAAATGCTGGAGAAGCTCAGTTGGTCAAACAGTGTAGCAAAGGTAAAGATACAGAACCGATGTTCCGGACTTGAGGCCTTCATCAAAGTATGAGAAAATGCCAGAAGGTGTCTCAGCAAAAGAATGGGGGGCGGGGAAGGGGGATGGCAAAAGCAGGAGATGATAGGTACAGAAGGGAGGGAGGGGACAGCAGCAATGAGGGGAAGGAGGGATGGCTGGATGGGTAGAAGAACTGGAAAAACAGGAAAGGGGAGGAGGTTTAGTGGAAGGCAGTAAAGTCGATGCTGATGCCATCTGGGTGGAGAGTGCCCAGGCAGAAAATAAGGTGTTTTCTCCAATTTGCAGGTGGCCTGGATGGGAAGGTGTATAAGGCCACGGAAAGACATGTGAGTGTGACTCAGAATTGAAATGGTTGGCTACTGGGAGGCCTGCTGTTGTTGCAAATGGAGTTGAGATAGGTATCTCTCATTCCAAAGTGGATGACCTCACATACTGATGTTATACTCCAGCTGCCAGATCCATGTCCATTCCTTGCCTTAACCTCTTCATATTGCACTGCAGACTTTCTGTGTCCTCCACACAATTTTCTTTTCCATTCAATTTAGTGTCACCAGCAAACTTTTCTCCTCCAAATCAATAGAGCTCCAATCGCAACACACAAACATTCTCTCTGTATACATTCTCAATATGCATGGTGGCAAGCCATAAGATCATTTTTATAATAGTCATGTCCAGGCAGTCAAAGCTGTACCTCATATTTTAAATTTAGACATATATACAGCATGATAATAGGCTATTTCAGCCCACGAGTCCATCCCACCCATTCACACCTCATTCACCTACACCCCAGTAGGTTTTGAATGGTGGGAGGAAACCGGAGCCCCTGGAGAAAACCCACACAGGCACGAGAAGAACATAAAAACTCCTTACAGACAGTGTGGGACTCGAACCCGGCCCAGTCCCGATCACTGGCACTGAGAGAGACTAGTGGACATCATCATATGCAAGATGGTTGCCCTGTGTGTACGAATGGCAGGAGTGTGGGGAGGGGGGAGTATGCAGGAAAGCATACAGACTCTAACAGAGAACCCCACCCCTCCACTTCTCCTTATCATCTTAGTGCCATTGTCTCCAGCAGGAAAACCTGGAGGGTCTATAGACCTGCTCCCCTGCAATTGGAGGACACTAAACAACTCTCTTGTCGATGATGTCCAGCAGCTTCTCTCGGTTACTTTAACTAGATCCAGGAGCATGCTTCCTGCTCTCTGGAAGAACTAGTGCAACAAGCTGAAGTAATCAGCATACTTCAATAGCTGGAAGAGTGCTGCTAGTTTTCTGTATGTGTGTGTTTAAAACCTGTGTGACTAAGAGCTGAAAGCAACAAAAATCTATTTTTCATCGATGCCTGTTGAAATTAAAACACGCGGAAGCCGGACAAAGCTGATTTTTACAACATGCAATGGAATATCCCATATTTAAATCAGAACATCAACAAACATTATCTCCTGAAACATGAGAAAGAATGACTAAACTAGTCTGTACTGTAAATTATTATATGTTATATGGTTATAGTTAATACTTCTTCACTTTGTGCACGACATTCTTTAATACAGTTTAAAATAGTTCATAGAGCTTATATGTCTAAAGATAAACTAGCTCGTATCTTTCCTAACACAAGCTCTACTTGTGATAGATGCAATACTGATGCTTAGGTCATGTCCCATGTTAGAAAAATTTTGGAAAGATATTTTTAAAAGTAGGTTGTTTACCTACTTCTGTGTATTGTGTTTCAGCTTTTTCTACACTATCAGCTAGAAGAACTATTTTACTTAAATGGAAAGACTCAGATTCTCCTACATTATTTCAATGGCTTTCTCATGTTAGGTCCTTCTTCAATTTAGAAAACAAAAATCAGAAGTCATACTTTAAACTACTAAATTTGAAGAAACATGGAAACCATTTATTAATGACTTTCATGGATATGACAGGCGTTACTCTATGAATTAACTCTTCCTTTCCAGACATAATACAATTCTTGCCATTTTTGTTATCCGTAGGTGTGGATCGGAGCTATATTTTAAACTATTTGACAGATCCTCAGGATAGGACACTCAGTTTTTTTTTGTAGATTAGTTTTTTAAATAAATACTATTATTAATTATTTCTTTAATTATTTCTTTATCTCTGTTTTCTTTGTTAGGAGAATTATTTCTAATATGTCACATTTTCACTCTGGAATTTATATATGATACTTATACTATGTAGACTTGAATATATCATTTTAATTGGGTTATTTCTATTCTCCTTTTGCTGTGTATATTATGAAATGTTAATAAAAAAATTGGAAAAAGAAAGGAATATCCAATATTTAAAAAAAGGACAAGAAGACATGCAACACTATATTATTAATACAGTAATAGTGTTGAGAAACTTCTCATCCAGGAGAAGGAGGGAAGAAAATAAAAGCAAAGATCTGTGCAAGGCAAAAGTGTTTGGTCATGGGGCATTAAAAAAACCTGCTGGAATTGATGGGGGGAGCAGGGTGGGGGGGGGGGGGGTGAGAGTTCAGTTGCTGGGACTGATTAGTGAGCCAAGGAGTCATCGGGGGGCAGGGGACGATATGCAAGGGACACATGCAGCAGGGGTGGATGTAGTGTGTGGAGGGTTGGTATTTGGAACCAAGGGTCAAGTAAGAAACTTAAAGGTCACGTTAATTTTGTATTGGCCACCACATGAAATCAGATCAGAATGGCTGCTTTTTTCATGGCACAGAAGCTGACTTATTCTGCCATTTTGTGGAAGTGTGCAAGTACAGTATTGGCACCTGCAATTTGTGGGCCACATGTGTAAAAATTAATTTTCTGCCAATAAAATGCCTTAAGTGCATTAAGAGTTCCAGCCCACACAGTGATTGACATGTCACTCTCCTGTTTCTTCTCACTGGACCAGTCAAAGTGACAGAGAGTTAAGCAGAACAGAGTTTTCTTTAGGTTCTATAAATGAACCATAATCTTCTGTAATTGAAGATTACCAATCTGTACAAAGGCTCACACACTTTGATGTGCCCTTTACAGAGCATTTAAGTTTGTATTGAACATACCACTGCTTAATTCTAAAGGTCAACACTGGCAGTTCAGCCAAGTTATTTAATTAAAGGAACATTGTTTGGCTCTTAAAGGTGAAGAGTTGACAGATTAGCATATGCTCTGGGAATGCTGAAGTATTACTGGTGGTAGGTGACTGTAACTGATGTGCCAACTATTTATTTTTACTATTGATATTTTTAAAAGTGTCTTGAGAAGTTAACATTGTTTCAGTGTTTGAGGAACTACACCGTCTGCCACGTAGTACAAAATGGGTGGTTTGTTTCAATGCACAGATTCCTGTTTAAGAATGAAATCTCTCTCCATAAAGCTGCATGTCCTTTTCATACATACACGCACTATAAATCTATCCAAACTAATGTCAGTGACTTGTGACAAAGGAGTCAAATTGCCCAATTGCGAGTATGCCTTCTTATGCTTAATGATTCAATTTCTGCAAAGTAAAACATGAAAGTCTGCAGATGCTGCCATTCTAGTAAGAACATAAAAATGCTGGAGGAATTCAGCAGGTCTTGCACCATCCATAAGATGTAAAGAAGCATAACTGATGTTACAGGCTTGAGCGTTCCTTAAGGTATGATACCCAGAAGGGGACCTCAGGCCTGAAACATCAATTATAAATCTTTACCTCCTATAGACGCTATGAGACCTTCCGAGTTCCTCTAACATTTCTGTGTTTTTAATTGATTCACTTTCTACTTCTGGACACCAGCAACTACCATAGATTAATCATTGTGGTTCTCCTCAGGTCGAGTGATAAAATTATTGCACACTCCAGAATCACATAAAACAAAAAACAAAACACATTTTAGGAGCCCATTTTGTAATGAAAGGAGCCAATCTGTATTCAGTGAATTCTCACAAGAAAATGAAGTTATAATAAGCAATGTTAGACTATAAATGCTAATTTCCAATTGCCAATATGTTGGGAGCACTTAAGAGTGATATTTATAATATATATCCCATTGTTTGAGGGAAAAAAAATTACCTGAGGTCACAAGCATTAGTTCGAGACCAATGAAAGTTGACGGTTTAGAGGTGGAAATCAAAGGCACACATTTGGCACAAGTGGCCAAAGATAATTTTCTTCCCAAGTGAGATATTTTATTCATAGGGAATAATAAAATACTTCTCCGGGTTTGGACTTTAAAACAGCTTCCCAAAAATCCTATTCTCTGCCTCAAGGAATTCCTTCTCTTTGAAGAGTCAACGGAAATTCGTTCTCAAGATTAGTGTGCATCGATGTTTAGACTGAGACAAGTCAGACTGAATCAACTGGACTCCCACTAAAAACTGAACCACTGGTGGCAAAGTAGAGGGAGGAATAGAAAAGGGAACAGTTGGATCCAGAGGCAACGCTGATGAATGAGTAAGGAGAGAGCATAATTGTTGAAAATGCTAACAGTTGAATCAATGCTGACAAGGCAATCTGATGCCTGTCAGTATAACATAGCTTGTGTTGAGCTAAAGTTTTTCACAATAAAAGTTAAGATGGACATTCTCATTCTATCACACTTTATGGCAAGTAAATGAGAATAGCGGGTTGGATATGTTCATACTTCACTGCTCTGATATTAACAAACTAAGTCTTTTTTGAACGTGCTGACTTCCATGCACAGCCCAGCAGACACAACAGTGAAAATACTGAGCATTACACACTCTTCCTTGACTTCCTCTTTTATGGATCTCTGTGGGCAAAATGATGCATTTCAGCTATCTCCATTCTTGACCTTTAGGCCTAAACCACTGGCTTTCCTTGATCTTCTGTACATTCACTATTTCTTGTTCAAAACATGCCCTCGTCACGTCATTCTTGATTCTTTTGTGTTTCTCTCCACAGGTTAACATTTTTCAGTCATCATATCTTGCCAATTATTACCACAGTTTCACAAGACTTATCCAATGTTCAGATTAATGCACAGCTGATGACACATTTGTCTAATTCTATACCTGTAAAGTTTTGGTCATGCAAACAAAGTGGTTGCACGAGTGAAGTCTGAACAAATGCACTAACGAAAAGGCAACGATCAGCATTTCAAGGGGTTTTAGTTATTTGGCTGCAAAGAATCCGTGACTAGCAAGTCAAAGTTATCCAATCAACTGTTGACATACCAATCAGGAAGGAAGCTTCAATCCTCTCATTATATTGAAAATATGGATACAATATGATTGAAACATATTAACTTTGGAATTACTCAGAGGTATATAGTTAGATGCAGAGGAGAGTCCATAAACTTGGCAGGGTGTTGCAGGGTGATCAAAGATAGTTTAATACATCAAACAAATTCAGCAGGGTGAATCAAGAGAAATTACATCTGCCAGTAGAAGAAGCTTGAACAGGGGATATCAATATATATGTTAATAATTATATTGCTTGGGAAGAACTTGAAGAAACAGTTTGTCATACATTTGAATTATTTCTGCACAAGTTTGTAGACACCAAGCCAAGTCAGAAATTCAGTTGTGAATTAAATATTTTGGGACAAGGGATCCAACGCAAAGGCAGGCAAATGGAATTAATGTGCAAGTCATCATGATTTATTGAATGGACAAAACACATCTGAGAAGCTGAATAGTCTTTCCTTGGTCCGATAACAGGCAGTTGTTTTCATCACACTGATTGCCGACATGGTATTGGTTTATTTCCATCTGAAAATATTGTTCTTCCAAGAGACTCCATTCCCTTTTTAATACACAGCCAGTGAAGATAGACAATGAGATAGACAACAGACTCGCCAAGGCAAATAGCGCCTTTGGAAGACTACACAAAAGAGTCTGGAAAAACAACCAACTGAAAAACCTCACAAAGATAAGCGTATACAGAGCCGTTGTGATACCCACACTCCTGTTCGGCTCCGAATCATGGGTCCTCTACCGGCACCACCTACGGCTCCTAGAACGCTTCCACCAGCGTTGTCTCCGCTCCATCCTCAACATCCATTGGAGCGCTTACATCCCTAACGTCGAAGTACTCGAGATGGCAGAGGTCGACAGCATCGAGTCCACGCTGCTGAAGATCCAGCTGCGCTGGATGGGTCACGTCTCCAGAATGGAGGACCATCGCCTTCCCAAGATCGTGTTATATGGCGAGCTCTCCACTGGCCACCGTGACAGAGGTGCACCAAAGAAAAGGTACAAGGACTGCCTAAAGAAATCTCTTGGTGCCTGCCACATTGACCACCGCCAGTGGGCTGATAACGCCTCAAACCGTGCATCTTGGCGCCTCACAGTTTGGCGGGCAGCAACCTCCTTTGAAGAAGACCGCAGAGCCTACCTCACTGACAAAAGGCAAAGGAGGAAAAACCCAACACCCAACCCCAACCAACCAATTTTCCCCTGCAACCGCTGCAATCGTGTCTGCCTGTCCCGCATCGGACTTGTCAGCCACAAACGAGCCTGCAGCTGACGTGGACTTTTTACCCCCTCCATAAATCTTCGTCCGCGAAGCCACGCCAAAGAGAAAAAGAGAGTGAAGATAGAGGTTACAATCTTCCTGATCAGTGCAATTCAACTATTATTTCAGTAACTCCTGACAAAGTGCCAAATAAAATACAATATTTTCCATCAGATGTTTGAAGATCCTCAGATTGGACCTTCCAAACCCATGACCTCTATCAGCTGGAAGGACCAACACATGGAATCTCTTCCTGGATGTTGCCCTCCAACTCACACACCATCCTTACCTGGAAGTAAAGCACAACTCTGATTATTCAAAATGGTTGGGACTGGGTCTCTGTCAGATAAATGTATTTTTGGAGTATTAAAATAATGTTTAATTCTCACCAAGAAAATGCTGGCTGCCGCCAATCTCTGACATTTCCCCAGCACGAGATCCACGCTGCCACTGGGAGCCCGAGGTCCCTGGTCAGTCGGCTTCGAAAATGTTTCAGATTAATGAGGATTTATGATTTGTTTCAGATATCCTCATTTATCCAAAATTAATTTTTTTTGGATAAATGAGGATTTTGGAGAATCCGATTTCAGATAATCGGAATTGTACTGTATAATCACCATCACTGGGTCCAAATCCTGAAACTTTTGGCCCATCAGCATTGTTGGTGTTCCTGTACCTCAAGGACTGCAGAGGCTCAAGACCACTACCTGCTCATAGGCAATTAGGAATGAGGAATTAAATATTGGCTCAGCCTGAAGCCCACATCCCTAGAATTAATTAAAAAATAATCTTATCCAAAAAAATATGGGAGATTAAAAATACATCTTGTCTCATGATATGTGATCTCCACTTAGCTGTTATTGACAGATAACCGTTTATGTTTTTATGCTACTTTCTTTCAAATCCTCTTTCATGGTGTATTAAGACTATGGTTTGGACCAAAATTAAACCAATATGTGGGATGATTTCCTCTGTGTACTATATGTAGCCAAGTCACAGCATTCTTTGCCACAGGTTTCAACCATGCAGAACACACAGGAAATCTTTTATACTGAATGTAAAAACTTTCAGAGGATTGGTCCAAAGAATGCACTGGTTGATCACTGGCAAAGTAGCCCTGTCATTTTAGGCCCAGGTCCTCAATTAAATTAAAAATTTCAGTGACAAGGCTTCAAAGAGCTTATTTTGTCTCAAGATCAGGTGAAATAAATTAGGAGAATTTCTGATCTTGGAAAGGTCCTTTCATGATGGGGTTGGTTTAATTTGATGTGCTCTTCACAAAAATAATTGAAGTCTTCAATTGATGAGAATTTCCAACCTGAAACGTTCTCTTTCTCCCTCTGATGCCACGCAACCTGCTGGGTTCCTCCAGCAGATTGATTTTTGCTTCAGATTTCAGCATCTGCATTCTCAAGCATCTCCACAAAAATATTTTATCTTTACTTTTGGAAAAGTCAGATAATCCATGCTGGGGAAAATAAAAAGCTCGTGGTGTGGGAGGTAACAGTGGCATGGATAGAAGATTGCCTGGTTGACAGAAAACACAAAGTGAGCATGTGGGTTGTTTCCTGGTCACGACAAGATCCAATGAGAGATGAGCCACAAATATTGGAGCTGGGGCCTCTACTATATTTTTAGCAGGCACTGAAAGAGTGGTTGCAAAAACTTACCGGAAGTACAAAAATAGGTAGTTGTTAGAAGATCATAAAGAGACTGAAGAGGGATTGAGGCAGGTCAAGTGAATGGGCAAAGACTTGGCAAATGAAGCATAATGTGAAAGATTGTGAAACTGTTGATTTTGCCAGGAAAAATTAAAAAGGCATTTTATCTAAATGGTGAAAGATTTCAGAGCTCCAAGACACGGAGCAATTTATATATCACTCCTAAAATGGGCAGTTTGTCTTATGAGGAAACATTAGGCAAGCTACATGTGTATCCACTGGAATTTTGAAGAGAGAGAGATGAGTTGATCAAAGCGCACAAGATACTGGGGTGTCATTTTTCAAAAATAAGGGATTTCCCCACTTAAAGCAAAGATTATTTTTTTCCCCCTCAGTGGGGTGTGCATCATTGGAAGTAGTTATTTTTTAGGGGGGGGAGATCAATTTTTGATAACCAAGAGGGTAACAGGTTAATTGGAATAGATAGGCGTGTAGAATTACTTTTTCAGTTAGATCAGCCATTAGCTTATTGAAAGGTGGAGCTTTCTTGAGGAACTGAGGAGTCCAGTTCTACTCCCAATTCCCAAGAGATTTGGTTAATCATAGCTTTCATGACCTTGTCAGTTTTATTTCGTGACATAATGTTCACCAATATTTACTAATAATTCTTTACAAAATGTTGCTTTAGTGCTTCTTTTCCAATGTTGTACAGTTTCTATCCCATTCTTTCCAATCTTAAACCCTCTCACTCATGTTACAGAAGTATTGTGCACAAGTAATATCAAGTTTCCATTCCATTTACCAATTCTATGGTCAACTGTTCATGGCATTTTATTGAGAGAGATGTACCACTTACAGCAATTTCTTGAAATACCTGCTTTAGGCAGATAACAAGGATGGAGTTACTGATGAAGCTTTAATGATGACAACCAACATTCAGCCAATAGCAGTGGCTGATACAAGGATCCATCAAAAGCTGTACAGCATGGTACACAGATATAATAATATATATTGCTTTCCCTTTAAAAATAAAAAAATCCATTCAAATCATCAACTATATGCATGTGTAAATAGTTAACCTGATATAATTTATCATAGCTATAATCGTAGAGCTTATTATTCACAGATGTGTGCGCATACAACAGTTCATACATTTAACCAAATGTAAATTTACTCATCTCTTTAATTGGCTGGACTACAAACTCTTCAATATACAGTAAACTTTACATCTCCATGAAACCTATTATAAATCAAATATATCACATCAATAAATAAGCTTCATACACAACTTATCTTGCATTCCTTCCAACAAACTTAATCTAAACTATCAACTTACATAATCATATATACATTGTAAAATATATTTTGCAAAGAACAATTGTAACACTAACCTTAACAAAGGATAATAATAATTGTAATTGTCATGATTAAATGTCTTCAGTTTAATACAAAATACCTCAAAGCCAACGTATTATTTTCTTACATCAGTTTGTCTTTGTGCATCTGCTCCCACAGTGTCTTGGAATTTGACATCAAATCTTATATTTATCCTGCTGCCTCTGTAAAGTTAGAAAGTCATCATGTTGGTCTTTCCCACTCCGAATTGTTTCCTATACTGACAATTCAGCTTCTCTTGCCAAACTTTGGCTACATATATCATGGAACTGAGAAAGACTCCAGGGAGGATATAGACAAGCTCACTGAATGAGCAAGTACTCACTCGGCATGTGGAAAATATGAAATCATCAACTTTGATCGTCAAAAAATGAAAAACGGTCTATATTTGAATGGTAAGAGATTGAGACACGTTGATGTTTTGAAGGGATCTTATAAATTAATCACTGGAAATTAGCACAGAAATAACATGACATTATATAATAAATAACCATGACACTAGGAAGACCAACAGAATTTTCCTTGTTTAATTGCTTGCACATCACAATACATTCCTCCTCCAAGCCACCCAGTTCAATATGAGGTTAATTCAATCCATTCCATAACTCCAAGAACAAAAGAAATTCTGTGCACATCCAAGACTTGGGCACTTTCATCCCACCACTAAATTGAAAGGGGCTTGCTACAGCACCCTGTGCTGAATATCTGTTCTTCTACCTTATTGTACTATCCCTGCAATGCCACAGGCATTATCCTGGCACTCTGACATACTGCTTATCTCTTAGTGTCCAAACGAATTATTCCCTGAAATTTGCTCTGAAAGTGTTAAATTGCTACTCTAAATTTAAATTGCTCAAAACATTGGGACGTTCCACTTCTCTGGATCATATCATGTTCTATTCCACACTTTGTCTTTCCACTTGTTACTGCTTCCACAGGTGTTTCAGTAATAGATTTCTTCTGCACAAATATCATTTTGCCATTGCACGGCAGTATTTGCTTTACTTATTGCCAACAGCAAAGTTAACATGTCCCATATACCTGACTGGCAATCCACCTCTCTTATAACTTGAAGAGTCCCTCTTGCTCAACACCATTTACATCACCCGAACCAAAAGCGTTTGAGCTATTTCCAAAATACATTTTTAGCCCCATAATAGACTAATATAGAGCATCTAACATTCAATTAACAGCATTGTTAAAGGGATTAAAAGAATAGAAAATTGTTTTTCAGGAAGTAGATTCTTATCCTTTGAACAAATGAGAGATAAGTACAATATAACTGGAGATACAGCGCTGGCATATTACCAACTGAGATCCTACTTGAAAGATAAATTAGGAAACAACTTGAGTTTACCAGAGGGAAGTAACCTTGAATATGTGATTACAGATACAATGTTAATCAAAAGATTTATAAAAAATATGTATATTAAACTGCAAGAAAAGGAGAATGAGGAAACAAATGGTAAAACTAAACAAAAATGGGAACAAGATTTAAATATAAAGATAAAAAAGGAAACATGGGAGAAGTTATGCTCTGGAACGATGAGAAATACAATAAATACGAGGCTGCGTATGATACAATATAATTGGTTACACAGACTAAACATTACACCGCAAAAGTTAAATAAATGGGACCCAACAGTATCTGATAGATGTTTTCGATGTAAAAAAGAAAGGGGAACAACAATTCATGCAATCTGGACATGTGAGAGAGTAGAAAAATTTTGGGATGATCTCAATCAGATATTAAATAAAATAACAGAAAACAATATACCAAAGAATCCAGAGATCTTTCTCCTAAGTAACATAAAAAATAAAGAATTTGGAATTGACTTGGAAGATGCACAAAAAAGATTTGTCAAGATAGCCCTAGCCGTAGCAAAAAAATGTATTATGTCAACCTGGAAATTGGAAGATAATTTGAAAATACAACAATGGTATATAGAAATGAATAAATGTATTCCATTAGAAAAAATAACATATAGTTTAAGAAATAATATTGAAATATTCGAACAAGTATGGGAGCCTTACATTAAATACAATAGCGAAAACCTACCGGGAACAAACATTACCTAAGTTGATGGAAGGAGAAGAAAAGAAAAGAATGGACTCAGTAGAATTTCTGGTGTATTTCTGTTGAATGACAACATTGTCTAACTGAATTAATGCAACCTAGATTGTATACCTAAAATGGATGAGAGGGGGGGGGTGGGGGGGTGGCTTGGGAGGAGGGAGGGGGGAGGGAGAAAAAGTCACTGTAAATGTGTGGAAAAGGAAAAGTGTATATCATGGCTATTGTGATTTATGGTGTGAAAAATAAAAAATTTAAAAAAAAAAAAAAAATTGCAGGAAGACTTAGAACATTGGAAAGAATTACCACTAACACTGATAGGGAGGGTAAATTGCATGAAAATGAATGTCTTCCCAAGGATACAATACTTATTTCAATCATTACCAATTCCCTTAACAGAGAAATTCTTTAATGAACTAAAGGGAATAATAAGGAAATTTTTATGGAAAGGGGTGGAAACCAAGGATAGCATTAGATAAGTTAACAGAGAGGTACGACCAAGGTGGTTTTCAGTTACCAAAGTTTAAAAATTATTATAGAGCAGCACAATTAAGGTATTTATCAGATTTTTATCAGACAAGGGAAAAACCGGATTGGACTAAGATAGAGCTAGATAAATTAGGGGAGAAGGTACCAGAACATATACTTTATAAGTGTGATGAAAAGCTGATACGATATAAAAGCTCACCAGTATTGCATCAATTACTCAATATATGGAAGAAGATCCACTTAGAAAGGAGAAAAAAAACAAATGACCAAATACCAAAATTATTATTGACGCAAATTCCGCTAATCCCTTTTTACAATACATAATCTTTCCTTTAGAGAATGGGAGAGAAAAGGAATTAAAAGAATAGAAAATTGTTTTTTGGAAAATAATTTATTAACATTTGAACAAATGAAGTACAAATATGGAATAACTCATGGTATAATGTTTGCATACCATCTTAAAGGATAAATTGGGAAACAGACTGATATTACCAGAAGGAAGCAGCTTTGAATGTGTGATTACAGGCACAATGATAATAAAAAGATTTATAACAAACATGTACATCAAGCTGCAAGAGAAGGAAAATGATGAAATAAGCTATAAACCCAAACAAAAGTAGGAAAAAGATTTAAACATGGGTAAAAAATGAAACATGGGAAAAGTTATGTTCTGGAATTATGAAGAATATAATAAACACAAGGTTATGCATGATACAGTATAATTGGTTACACAGGTTATATATCACGCCCCAAAATTTAAAAAAAATGGGATCCAACATTATCAGATAGATGTTTTCGCTGTAAGAAGGAAACGGGAACAACAGTACATGCAATTTGGGCATGTGAGAAAGTGGAAAAGTTTTGGGAAGGTCTAAATCAGGTATTAAATAAAATCACAAAAAACAACATACCTAGAGGTCTTTCTTCTAAGTAATATAAGAAGTAGGGAATTAGGCCTCAAACTGGATGAAGCGCAAAAAAGATTTATTATGATAGCCTTAGCTGTAGCAAAAAAATATATAATATCAACTTGGAAATCAGAAGAGAGACCGAGAGTACAGCAATGGTACATGGAAATGAATAAATGTATTCCATTGGAAAAAATAACATATAATTTAAAAAATAAAGTCACATTATTTGAACAAATTTGGGAGCCGTACGTCGAACATAACAGAGAGGGCTTGCCTCGGACCTCCACCCCCTAGAATGATAAGAAGACAAAATGATTTGATCCAGTGTGTAAAAGTAAATGACACATTTTTCTTGTTTATTTTCATTGTGTGATGACATTGGTTAATGGTTTTATTGTACTGTATATGTTGAATGTTTATTGGTTTTGGAGGGGGTGGGAAGGGGGGAGGGAAGGTAGGGGGGAGAAAAGGGGAGGAAATGCTACTGTGTATATTTAAGAGGGAAAAGTTTGTATGTATTTTGTTTAATATGGTTCACAGTGTGAAAAATAAAAAAATGATAATAAAATAAAGAATACACACAGACATATCACAAATGGTAAGTAAATAGCAAAGAGCTTCATCTGTGTGTCACAGAATCATTAATTTTCAATATTGATTAGGCTGACTAGATGATCTAGCAGTTAATTAGGGGAATTCTAGTAGCACTGAGTCTTTGCCTACTATTTTTGTGAAGTGCCCTCATTCTTATATTTTCATAGAACCTATAGAGTAAAACACCCATTATCCTGAATTCAAGTAACTGGCAACATCAAGCAAGTAGCAAAAAAAAAATGCAGAAAATAAATAGGTAAAAAATACAAAAGTTTCAAATTTATGCACCTCACCATTAGTTTGTCAATCATGCAACACGCAATCTCAAGCAACCAAAAAGTTCACTTATCTGGCATCTACCCATCCCCTAGATAACGGGGGTTTGAATACAGTAAACCCCAGATACCGGACGGGTTTACTGTATTTAATTATCAAAGACAGTTGTGAATTTTGACCCTTTCCTTGAATAAAACTTTCAATCCTGGCATTGACTTTTATAGAAGGGAAGGAATGAGGTGACCTTACAATATTGTTGCACACTTTGTAATGGATCTGTGTTAATATTAATATTTATGTTGATGTTAAATTGATATTACTCTTAAAAAGGGGAATACAGAAAAAGTGGATTTTGAAATTTCAAAAGGGAGACCACTTTCCAACTGCTCTTTTGAAAATAAAGAGTTCATCCTTATCGTGGAAGAAAACTGAAGACATAAGACAGAAGATTTGAAAATTAACATCCTGGAAAGACGGGACTGCTCTTTTAAGAAAAGAAATGCAGGCTCATTTGTCCCCAGAAGATGGTCACTCCTGTTTGAAGAATATCTTTCTGAAAGACAGCTCATCAATAGACTTGTGGGTTTAAAGAGATCTGAAAATGTAATGTTAAAAGTGTTTCATAATTATTTCTGAACTGTGATTTAAAAGAATTCTGAAGTCAACAAGACATTTGAAACTAGACTTTAAAATTGACTCTGTCAGAATCATAGCGGGGTTAAATTTAGAGTTAAGTTTAGAGATAAGTAAGAAATGTTATGTTATTAATAAAAACTATTATTTTGAATTTATCATTGTCTGGTGAATTTTCCACTGCTGTTCCTTTGTTAGCACTAATAAGGTTTGTTAGTTTGTAACAAAATGTGGATTGATTTTTAAATCAGCTTTTCAAAATCCAATCCTCCATAATGATGACATTGGTTTTGGGTTGTACACTTGGCTACACAGGATGTGAAGACCTCTGTACTAAAACAACTCTGTAGCTCTAAATTAGCACTGAAACTTTGTAAACACTTCAATGTCATTATTTGGGGGAAAGAAGTCTGACAGTATTAACTATCGAATACTCCAATGAGTTCTGTGCTTAGTCGAAGCTACATACCATTCCGACGTGGGTAAGGATTGTCTCTTTCAAGGTTGTTGGGACAAAACCTTAGAACCCTCCAGCAAAGCACACAGTGTGCAATGGTTCTATATCTTCAATAGGGGGAGCTAACATCAAATTTAGTATGTCAACTACTTGTTGCCACCTTTTCCACAAGTGTTAATCTGCACCTGTTACCACACAATGTTATTTCAGGACAACAGTAAGATCTGTAAAGAAAACTCCAAGCATCACGGAGAATTCCTTCGCCCACCTGCTGTGATCTGGGTTATCCTCTGCTAACTCAGGACAGCTTGAAGCGAAGATTCCAGAAAGGCTTTTGCAAACCTTTTGAGATACACCTTTAAACACCAATGTCGATGATTCTCCAAGATTTGAGGGATGTAAAAACATAGCTAAGGCAACAAAATACGTATAATTGCACCTAGACCACCAGCAAAAAAATTCTCTTTCTTTTTCTACAAGTGGTTTTGATTTAGCTTCTTAAAAATGGTGACTTTTTTCCGGGCTTACTTGACCAAACCTTGACTACATGAGAAATGTTCAATCATGAAAGCCTCTAATTAAAATCCAACATTTCTTCAATGTATTTATTTAATTACATCTAAAAAAATCTTATGATGTGTTTGTTGGAATTAAACTTTTGCAACATGAATGAGCAAATTATACAGATTATAAATTGGTAGTTTTGATGTCATTACTTCAGGCATTAATTGTTTTCAGAGTGAAGTAATGGCACCAATGCCTTGTCAGGAGCAAATGCTGGATGAACAAAGAGAGCCACATCAAAGGGCTTATTCTCTCTACTCCATCTCCCCTTCAAATGCTTCTATTAAAAACAAATTACCAAGATTTGCTGTTTTTGTGAATGTTTTCTAAGCTAAACTGCACCCTCACTTTAATATTCGTCACCATTCTCGATAATGTTCCAGCTTACTATCAAATAACATGAATTTAATTTGGGTAGAGTCAAGTTTTAAATGAATGTAGTAAGACTAATACATTGCTACATTCATCAACAAATTTCATTTCAGAAATTCCATTCCAGCATTCCTTTTGCAGGAATATATACAGTAGTTTCATTCAAACACACCTTCTTGGGTCAATGTTGAGCTTCATTGGAAAAGCATAGGAGGCCAAAGGCAAGGAGGGAGTTGTGAGAATAATAACACATGTTCACCAGGTCATTTTCGGTGAACTAAATGCCGATAAAGCTTCATGATTTGAAACTGGATTTCATGCATATTCACTAAGTTCAGAAGTTGAATTCTGCATTTGACATTAACGACCAATCACTGAATTGGTCTTTTGCTAATTGCTATGCAAAAATATAACCTGCAAAGTTCCCACCTGCAGATGCTGGCAGATTAGTCTGCTGCCATGCCATTTCCTCTAGGAATTATGGAAAATGGCGCCATGCTTTCAGGAACTCTCCCAAAGGCAGGAGAGAGAGAACACTGGCCTTCCGTGTGGGTGGCAACACCTTCCCCGAAGTTGTTGTGGCAGAGGGAACTCCATGCTGTTAGTGATCCGTGTCTCTGCAAAGCACAGGCTCTTTATTCAGCCAGAAATCAAAGCGTCTCTGAGCTGTGCGCTGCTTTGAAAGTCGGCAACAAGCACTAACAAATAGGCACAGCATTAAAACCTCAGGCAGCCAGCAAACCACTGATATACCAGACAGGCACTTTACTCCAGTCTCCAGTCTCCATGTCAACACTATAGAGTATCCTCCTTGTTTTATTGTGACATATAAATAAACATAATAGTTACATATTTACATATTTTTTTGTTTAAATTTAGACATACAGGCCCTTCCAGTCCATGCATCTGTCCCTCCCAAATACCCCAATTAACCTATAACCCCAGTACATTTTTGAAAGGTGGAGGAAACCCACATGGACCTGGGGAGAATGTACAAACTCCTTACAGAGAGTGCTTGATAAGGCTGGTGTTGTAGTAGTGCTGCACTAACCATTATGCAAACTCTGCCACCCAATTATTGGCAAGAAGATAACTATTGAGCAGATTGTTGATGCTGAACGCTGTGAGAAAAACCATCAGCCATGCCAATGTGAGTAATATTGCCTTGTTCATAGAGGCAAACAACATGGAAATAGGCCCTTCAGATCACTGAGTTCACCAACTGTCAAGTACCCATTTACATTAAGCTGACACTAATCCATTTTTATTCTCAACACATTCCCATCAACACCCCCCCCAAATCTGACAACTCACGTATACACTACAGAATGTGCAATTTACAGTGGCCATTTTACTCACCAGTCAGCGTGTCTTTGGGATGTGGTAGGAAATTGGAACACTTGGATGAAATCCATGTGGTCACAAGGAGAACATGCAAACTCCACACAGACAGACGTGATGGTCAAGATTGAATCCAGGCCACTGTTGCTGTGAGGCAGCAACTCTTATCAGCTGTGCCTGGGTTGAGTCTTCTTAAAAAGTGAAACTTCTATGGGAAATAGTCACTATGTTGCAACATGCACAAAATGGCTTTTATACTTGTAAAACAGGCTTCGGTCACCAAGTTCAACAATGTGAGCTAGGACTCACTTTCTCTGCATGTTTACCATCAGATCTTAATTGCAGTGCACCAATTAAATGCCTGGAAACTGAATGGCACCAGGCAATAAAAAAAATGAACTGAACAATCATCTATCTTTCATTTGTTTTGCCTACCTTTAATTTTTTTTTCCAATATCATCCATGTTGCTGAATCCTGCATCTTAATGCTAGATTTAAAAGAGATCAAAACTGCAAGTAAGTCAAAGTCAGGATCTTCCACTGGAATGAAAAATGAGCTACTTTAAATAAATCAGATACCCATCTTCACTGAAGATACAGATGTGGATAGTTTTACTGCTATGATTTCTATGACAACCACATCCATCAGGCAGGATCCATCTACCTGTCATGTGCCTGCCAATATATTCCATGCGTTGCTCAGGAACAACAGGTCTTTGCTAACATTAACTTTCACAACCAAGTAAGATTCCAACATGTGCAACTAAAAGCAATCAAACAAGCAATGCAGCATTTTGCTTCGAATTTATTGAATATTTAGTTCACAAGAATTTTTGTCTGCTAAAACATTACAAGTAAACTCAAGGCTGAAGTTGTAACAAGAATTGATGCTTCCTGATCTTGGACTCTGGTTGTTGTGATCTGAAGTAAACATGCTGGAAGCTATTTCAGCAACATTTATTCAGCGGTCCTCTGCATCTGAATGACTAACTGCATGGTAGCTAGTATAATGGCCTAGGTTGCTGTTTGTTTGGAAATATTTTCCATTATGCACGACTAAAAGTGAGACACACAATGTTGCTATTGATGCAGTGAGACGTTTGTGGTATATTACAGTGTCTGTAGGTGATAGAAGAGTACCAAAGAATGAACTGATTTGGCTCATCTAATCCATTCCATTCATAGACCTCGTTCCTCTCAGGGTTACCTATCCCAATTGTCTATCAATTTCTTACTTTTATAACATAAAATGAAATTGAAATGGGTCTATCACCTATTTATAATGCAGAGAAATCACTGTGTGAAATTTTAAGCCTTGACTGCTTTTGCTCTTAATTAGTTGGAGAAGCGACAGACTATCACTGTCAGAGTTTGGCCAATTAGTTCAGACAATGGCATAGGTTTGGGGCCATAGCTGATCAAATTTAGCCATTCACTGTATATTTTCATCTTGTCATAATTGATAGGAGGAAGATGAATTTCACAGAAGGAATAAGAGATAAGAAATAGGAACGGAAGAAAATCAAAAACCCCACCACTGAATAACATTGCCTGATAGCCCCTTCACTGCCTGAATCTTCAACTTTCCTATAATCCAAAAATCCACCCATCTCGGCCTCAAATCTATTAAATGATATAAATACAGAAATGAGAAAAGCTTTACTTT
This sequence comes from Narcine bancroftii, assembly GCF_036971445.1. Lineage (NCBI taxonomy): Eukaryota > Metazoa > Chordata > Chondrichthyes > Torpediniformes > Narcinidae > Narcine > Narcine bancroftii. The sequence goes on from NC_091475.1 coordinate 41,492,564, forward strand.
ATTCATTCTTATTTGTCAAGGCAGCATTGATTCCAAATATTGAATCGTCAATTGCTGGAGAAACTCAACGAGCCAAGCAGCATCCGATGGGAATCCTGATGAAAGAGCTCTGGCTCGAAACGTCGACTATTCTTTTTCTCCCACTGATACTGTTTGACCCACTGAATGGCTTCAGAGTCCAGCTTCTACAGTCTCTGGTGTGCCTCCATTGAATCATAGTTGCTGATTTTGACCTGCAAGACCAATGTTTTTCCTGTAGATGCTGTCTGACCTTGAACATTTCTGGCATTTTTTTGTCACTATTGTTAGGAATGGGTTCAGTGCTTTGAATGAAATATTGAATTTTACATTCATTCTTTTGCTTTGATCGCCATCAGCATTTGAAAAATAAATGCAAGGTCATGAATTATTGAATTTTTCACACTTCAATAAAAAAAATGGAATGGCATCCATGATTATCCACACATCTCCATGCTATAGAAACCCTTTTACCAATGTTGCAAGATCAGCAAGTGTGGACACAAGGTCAGACCTGGCAAAATTGCAACAGTTTAAACAAATAAATGTTTGACTACATAAATGTCCAACTGTATGACAAATAAGAAGTTGAAAATAAATTCATTAAGTAATTGTTGTAAGGCTAAATAAACCAGTTAAGAGTTTGATTAAATAAGTAAGAATGATGAATCGATAAACATTTCTTAATTTTAAATAAATAAATGACTGAATGAGCAATCAACTACTGTAAATAAATAAATCGATGAACAAACATATTCCAACTCAGTTCCGTCTTTCATCTATCAGTCTGAGTTTCACTGTTACCTCTCTTACTTCGAATTTTGGACATTTGGTAGTGTTAGGACAGACTAAATCTCATAATTAGTCTATGTTTCCAGATTTGGTGACAATATGTTGGACAAATTGGACTCAGTCACCATTTCCCCACCCACAATTCCCAGTCATCTAGAAACTGCCCTCCCTGCTGGAATCCCAGCAGTGCTCATGCACCACTGTTGGCTCCCTGGGGGGCGAAGAAGGAAAATTCAAGGATGCCACCAATAGTTGGTCTCCAGGTATAAAGCCAGCCTCAATGTTGATTAAAAGCTAAGAATACTAAAGGCTGTGGAAGTGCAAAGAGGGGATATATCATGAAATATCCCAGATAGGCTCAGAAAATAACCAAAAGCTACTGGGGTACAAAACTATTCAGAGCACATATAACTTCACAATTGGACAACTGAGTTATTTTGGATTCCACATCTTGCCAGGATACAGTAGTAATGAAAACATGCAGCAAAGATTTACACTATTGCAATGTTGGGGTTCACGGTTAAATTAGGTGCAGAGATTCTCTGAACAAATTGTTCTCTGGAATCTGAAAGAAAATTTGAGTGAGGCCATATTATTCAGAGAGCTGATAAGAGAGATAAAAATTTTACCTGCTGGCTGACAAGTTTAACATTGGAATACACATCTAAAAAAATCAGGGCCTGGGATTCAGGAGTAAAGTAAAGTTAGGAAACACAACTAAACACAAATTTTACAGAAAGCACCTGCTCCACAGAGACCCTTGGGTCATGTCCTGGAAGCCTGCACACATCAACTCTCAGACAGATTCACAGTTATATTTAATCTCTCTCAACAGGCTCCAGATCCTTTGTTTCAAGAAGGCCAGTACGTATCACTACCGAAGAAAAGTCCAACAGGTCTAATGGCTCTACATCCACCATCATGAAGTGTTTTAAGAGGGTGGTCAGGATTCATGTCAACTCAAGTTCCACAGTCAGCCTTGACCTATTTCAATCTGCCAAAGCAGGTCCATGGTTAACATCATTTTCCTGGCTCTCCACTTGGCCCTGAAACATCTGAACACCAAGGACACTCATGTTAGACTACTGTTCATACACTGCAGTTTAACCATCAATATCACAGTTCCCAGTTACCACGCTGGGATCTAGGCATCAGTGCTCACCCTCTGCAACTAATCCATAACCTTCTGTTCTACAGACCACAATCAGTGAATATACAGTATGTCATCAACGAATTACCAAATTTTTCTTTGACCTTTGGAACTTGGTTTCATATTCAATATTAATACACAAATTTCTATTCGCTATATGGAGTCTACATAAAATGAAATTAAGAATCTGCACAATTCCTAATGGGCACCAATCCACACCACAAAAGTCATTCATACTTTAAGATTAATTGGATATTCTCACTCATACTGTTGACAAGGATGAATGGTTTCAGAAATATCCACTGGTATCGAGCATTACAGTCAGTAATGTAAACCACCAAAAATAAAATCATACTCTTAGAGAAGTACAATTCAGTTTCTGTCTGAGAAGGTCTATCATCTTGGTCATTATTCCATAACACGGTCTATAATAAAAGAAACCATTGATAGTTAAAACCAATTTATTCATTATGGTCTGCTACAACTGATCTTGTTTCATTTTATCACTGGCTGTGATTGCACTAAACTACTGAAATACTGGATAAAATAATGAGCCTACAAGGATAATATCTCAGAACTTCAAATGCCAGGAATTCTAGGAGAGAATTGCAGTGATTATTGTATGCTCACTAAGTCGTTGACCTGATTGAAATTAGTTCACGGACTTCATTGTCACGAAACCAAAAAGTTGCAAATGCTTTTCAGCTGCCCTGATAGCTCAAGAACTTCAGGTTGCCTGAGGTGGGAGATGATGCACTGACATTGAAACTGTCAGATTGGCTTCATAGTTGTGCATCCTACCATGAATAGTTGTTGTTTTTTGTACTGCTGGAATCTTGGAGTGTTTGTTAAAGTATGCCTCTCTTGATCTTTCCATGTTACTTGAACATATAGCAGTTACATCATAGTCTGCAGTACTGATCTGCTTCTCCATATTTGCAAGGATTTTTGAGCAGCTATCAAGTGCATTCTGACTCAGAATTTGGCCTGAATTCTCCAATTGCTGGGTCCAATATGATTGATGAACAAAGCATGAAGCTCTTAAATGGCATCACACTATTTGTGGTCATCTGCACAGCCTTGGTCTTCAACCTATCACACGCATTCCCTCCCCCTCCATGCCACTTAAAAATAAGATTACTTTCTGCTTTCCACCTCTATTGGAAGGTAATTGGCCTGACACATTCATTCTGTTTTCTCACATTTATCTGTTTATATTCAAGAACATACTTGCACACTTTTTTTCTCTCCCCACTGATCTTTCTGTGGGATGCAGGGCAAAGTTGTGCCTTTTGGGTGAGAAAGTGAGGGAGTGGATGAGAGAGTGACAGAATGAATGTGTGTGAATGCAAAAGTGAGTGAGTGAGACTGAGTGAGTGGTTGAATGAAAGAGTGAGAGTGGGTGAGTGAATGAGAGTGAGAGAGTGGGTGAGTGAATGAGAGTGAGAGAGTGGGTGAGTGAATGAGAGTGAGAGAGTGGGTGAGTGAATGAGAGAGAGTGGGTGAGTGAATGAGAGTGAGAGTGGGTGAGTGAGTGAGAGAGTGGGTGAGTGAGTGAGAGAGTGGGTGAGTGAATGAGAGTGAGAGTGGATGAATGAATGAGAGGGGGTGAGTGAATGAGAGAGAGTGGGTGAGTGAATGAGAGTGAGAGTGGGAGAGTGTGAGTGAGAGAGAGTGGGTGAGTGAATGAGAGAGAGTAGGTGAGTGAATGAGAGAGAGTGGGTGAGTGAATGATTTTTGCTCTTGTTTTCTAAGGTAATCAGAATTTTGCTTTACCCCTCATATCAGTTTTTCTACAAATCACATAGTTCTCCCCATGCTCATTGTCCAGAGAGTGGACATTATATTTTTCCTTTAATTGGTACCAAAATTAAGAATTTGCTCAGCCCAGGACCCGCTCCTGCATCAGAGATCTATAGCTCGATTCCTGACAATCAGAGTTAAAATTCTACCTATGAAGATTTTATAATTTTACTTCAGTATTGTTAAAATGTTGAAAATAAGTATCTATTATCAATACGAGATGTCTAAATGTCATAACAGTCAAAGAGGAAATGACATCCTTACCGACTTTTACTCTACTGGGACTTCACTACTGAAAGCAAGGAGGTGCTTACTCCTACAACACCCAGTCTTAAAACTCTGCTGCTGGTAACAAACACTGTTCTGTTTAGGGACAAAATTGATGTCCAAACATAGAGCAGATGAGAGTATTACAGAATGGTTACTGAAAAACTAGGCTGTTTTGGACCTGATCACATTTATGCATAGGTGCTGAAGGAATTAGTGATAGGACCTGAGGGTTAAGATTAGTTACTTCAGAGAAACATAGGCATTCGTCTGGGAGGATACGATTTCAATCTTTTATAATGATTCAAGATAATCCTGCCTCAGTTTTTTGAAAGGGAATTAAGGATGAGAGGTTTATATTAAATGCAAAGAAATATTCCCTTTCCTGAACTTTTTTGCTCCTCTGGCTACACTATGGTGTACAATTTGTTAAGAGTGACATTTGCAATTATTTAGAGAAAGTGGTCAGCATTGCCAATATGATGAGTCCAGAGCAACCACAGCCACCACAACTTGTTCCATTGCCTTAGGGAGTTGGAATGAAGCTTTCCAGACATTTTCATGCAATCCCCAATTTTTCAAACAATGCAACCAGGTTGTGGAGACTAATGTGCAGGACTTTAATGAAGCAGCTGAATTACCTTTTCCCTTTACATTCCAAGAATTTAGCTCAAAGGAGAAGTTGTATGAGATTAAATCACTCCAGATATTTCAGGTTGATATGAAGCCAGAATTGTTTTTAACAAATACAATGTGTTGGTAGATTGGTTCATGATAAGAACATGTTCAAAGGGGTGGGGGAAATCACATCATTAGATCCTTGAAGCACTTGGCCTGCAGTTGGAACTGAACTAACAAGCTTTTAAAGAATATAACCTAGTGTACAGCCAGAGTGGGACATTAGAATGCATCTTGCTTCCAATTTTCATTCATTCATTCAAGCCCAAAAGGAGAGACCATGTTTGAATGCCATTTTCCCATGGGTAACTTCATAGCCCCATTCTATAATATGAATTTTAAAATGTATCTCTCCTTTAGCAAAAGTTTTGACGCCACTTAATGGAAATGATTTGGAAGAGGGAGTACTCCATCAATACGCCTGCAGCACACAACAGAAAGACTGACATTTATGATAACTTGGTGATTTGGATGGCTGCAAGGTGCTGATTTATCTAACGCTGACGGTTCAATTCCCCTATTTCGGAGTTTGCAAAACAACATTCCTAGAAAAGTGAGTCAGACACTCAAAATGATATATTATCCTTTGAGGAGGCTTTGGTCATCAGTGATTGTTTTTGTTGTTTATTTGGAGGTGATGATGTGGTACATTCCAAGTGCTTTAGAAATGGAGATGGAAGAGGATGAATAGGGTGGAGAGGTAGGTGCTGGTGAGGAAATGTATAAAATTCATCATCAAACTTCAATTGTTGACATCCACAAGGAGATTTTGCAAAAAGTCAATAATGTGGGCAGGTAGAATAGGTATTGAATTATTTTATTTTAATCTAATCCAGATCCCTTTTGTTTTAATAGATTTATTTCATATGTGGCTTTCATTTCCACATTGTGAAAAGTAAAAATATATGTGCTAACTTGTTTGCTTAAATGATTCATTCTATCATAAACTGTGTTGAATATTTACATTTTTTTTAAATTTAGACATACAGCACAATAACAGGAGATTTCAGTCCACGAGTTCGTGCCGCCCAATTTACATCCCCAGTACATTTTGAATGGTGGGAGGAAACCGGAGCCTTCAAGAGAAAACCCAGGAAGACATGGGGAAAACATACTGTAATGGAGTATAAATATTGGGAGGAATTTTGTAAAATTAGATTAGGTTACATACATACACACATTTTAAAACAGATCTTATCTGAAAGATTGAAGAATTCATATTCAGTAACATTGCAGGATCTTGGAGATTTTTATGCACATTTCACAAGTAGGTGCTAATTGAAATGACGTCATGAAATGAATAGACCATTGTTTGGAATTGGAGACAGGCTGGATGGTTGGATAACTACAAGGCTTCTGACCTTTCTGCAAAGTGCTCACAGAAAGGTCACTCCTGGGTTTTGTTTACTTAAGACAACAGCTTGACCAAGAGAAGGATAACTTGTTGTTTGCTGAAGAAGGTGGGGGTTTTTGCAAGTGAGAGAGTCACATGGTTTTCTGGCAGTGGGCAGTTGGAGAGAGAGTGTGTATGACACTAAAACCAGCTGAACAGTGTAAGCCAGGAAATTGGTTTGAAACAGAAAGCTCCAGAGCAGTGGATGGCTGGAAATGCTATCTGTCTGATGTTTCTCTTGGAATAAGTGGAACAGAATGGAACTCTGTTGTGGCCTGAAAGAAAGAGGTTACCATTTGGAGAACCCTGATGGGGCAAGTTTCATCAGCGAGACCCTTTTTTTAAATATAATTTTTTATTTTTCATACTGTGAAACATATCAACCAAAATATTTCTCATTAAATATTTTCTCTTTTTTTTCTTTGGCTTGGCTTCGCGGACGAAGATTTATGGAGGGGGTAAAAAGTCCACGTCAGCTGCAGGCTCGTTTGTGGCTGACCAGTCCGATGCGGGACAGGCAGACACGATTGCAGCGGTTGCAAGGGAAAATTGGTTGGTTGGGGTTGGGTGTTGGGTTTTTCCTCCTTTGCCTTTTGTCAGTGAGGTGGGCTCTGCGGGCTTCTTCAAAGGAGGCTGCTGCCCGCCAAACTGTGAGGCGCCAAGATGCACGGTTTGAGGCGTTTTCAGCCCACTGGCGGTGGTCAATGTGGCAGGCACCAAGAGATTTCTTTAGGCAGTCCTTGTACCTTTTCTTTGGTGCACCTCTGTCACGGTGGCCAGTGGAGAGCTCGCCATATAATACGATCTTGGGAAGGCGATGGTCCTCCATTCTGGAGACGTGACCCATCCAGCGCAGCTGGATCTTCAGCAGCGTGGACTCGATGCTGTCGACCTCTGCCATCTCGAGTACCTCGACGTTAGGGGTGTGAGCGCTCCAATGGATGTTGAGGATGGAGCGGAGACAACGCTGGTGGAAGCGTTCTAGGAGCCGTAGGTGGTGCCGGTAGAGGACCCATGATTCGGAGCCGAACAGGAGTGTGGATATGACAACGGCTCTGTATACGCTTATCTTTGTGAGGTTTTTCAGTTGGTTGTATTTCCAGACTCTTTTGTGTAGTCTTCCAAAGGCGCTATTTGCCTTGGCGAGTCTGTTGTCTATCTCATTGTCGATCCTTGCATCTGATGAAATGGTGCAGCCGAGATAGGTAAACTGGTTGACCGTTTTGAGTTTTGTGTGCCCGATGGAGATGTGGGGGGGCTGGTAGTCATGGTGGGGAGCTGGCTGATGGAGGACCTCAGTTTTCTTCAGGCTGACTTCCAGGCCAAACATTTTGGCACCCTGGATGAGACATATAAGGCAATCGAACAACTGAAAAGTGGCAAAGCAGCAGGTATGGATGGAATCCCCCCAGAAGTCTGGAAGGCTGGCGGCAAAACTCTGCATGCCAAACTGCATGAGTTTTTCAAGCTTTGTTGGGACCAAGGTAAACTGCCTCAGGATCTTCGTGATGCCACCATCATCACCCTGTACAAAAACAAAGGCGAGAAATCAGACTGCTCAAACTACAGGGGAATCACGTTGCTCTCCATTGCAGGCAAAATCTTCGCTAGGATTCTACTAAATAGAATAATACCTAGTGTCGCTGAGAATATTCTCCCAGAATCACAGTGCGGCTTTCGCGCAAACAGAGGAACCACTGACATGGTCTTTGCCCTCAGACAGCTCCAAGAAAAGTGTAGAGAACAAAACAAAGGACTCTACATCACCTTTGTTGACCTCACCAAAGCCTTCGACACCGTGAGCAGGAAAGGGCTTTGGCAAATACTAGAGCGCATCGGATGTCCCCCAAAGTTCCTCAACATGATTATCCAACTGCACGAAAACCAACAAGGTCGGGTCAGATACAGCAATGAGCTCTCTGAACCCTTCTCCATTAACAATGGCGTGAAGCAAGGCTGTGTTCTCGCACCAACCCTCTTTTCAATCTTCTTCAGCATGATGCTGAACCAAGCCATGAAAGACCCCAACAATGAAGACGCTGTTTACATCCGGTACCGCACGGATGGCAGTCTCTTCAATCTGAGGCGCCTGCAAGCTCACACCAAGACACAAGAGAAACTTGTCCGTGAACTACTCTTTGCAGATGATGCCGCTTTAGTTGCCCATTCAGAGCCAGCTCTTCAGCGCTTGACGTCCTGCTTTGCATTAAATATACACAGTGGCATTTTCTCCCTTCCCCCCCAACCTTCCCTTCCCTTTCCAACTCCCTCCAAAACCAATTAATATTCAACATATACAATACAATAAAACCATTAAACAATGTCATCACACAATGAAAAATAAACAAGAAAAATGTGTCATCTATTTTTACACACTGGATCAAGTTGTTTTGTCTTCTTATCATTTTAGGGGGTGGAGGTCCGAGGCAAGCCCTCTCTGTTATGTTCCATGTATGGTTCCCAAATTTGTTCAAATAATGTGACTTTATTATTTAAATTATATGTTATTTTTTTCCAATTTATTCATTTCCATGTACCATTGCTGTATTCTCATGCTCTCTTCCATTTTCCAAGTTGACATATACATTTTTTTGCTACTGCTAAGGCTATCATAATAAATCTTTTTTGCACTTCATCCAATTTGAGGCCTAATTCCTTACTTCTTATATTACTTAGAAGAAAGATCTCTGGATTTTTTGGTATGTTACTTTTTGTGATTTTATTTAATATCTGATTTAGATCTTCCCAAAACATTTTCACTTTCTCACATGCCCAAATCGCATGTACTGTTGTTCCCATTTCCTTCTTACAGTGAAAACATCTATCTGATAATGTTGGATCCCATTTTTAAAAAAAAACTTTTGGTGCATGATATCTAACCTGTGTAACCAATTATACTGTATCATGCGTAACCTTGTGTTTATTATATTTAGGTTTATAGCTTATTTCATCATTTTCCTTATCTTGCAGCTTAATGTACATGTTCGTTATAAATCTTTTTATTATCATTGTGTCTGTAATCACATATTCAAAGCTGCTTCCTTCTGGTAATCTCAGTCTGTTTCCCAATTTATCCTTTAAGTAGGCTTTCAGTTGATGGTATGCAATCATTGTACCATGAGTTATTCCATATTTGTACTTCAACTGTTCAAATGTTAATAAATTATTTCCCAAAAAACAATTTTCTATTCTTTTAATTCCTTTTCTCTCCCATTCTCTAAAGGAAAGGTTATCTAATGTAAAAGGGATTAGCGGATTTTCCGTCAATCGTAATTTTGGTATTTGGTCATTTGTTTTTTTCCTTTCTAAGTGGATCTTCTTCCATATATCAAGTAAATGATGCAGTACTGGTGATCTTTTATATTGTACCAGCTTTTCATCCCACTTATAAGGTATATGTTCCGGTACCTTCTCCCCTATTTTATCTAGTTCTATCTTAGTCTAGTCTGGTTTTTACCTTGTCTGGTAAAAATCTGATAAATACTTTAATTGTGTGGCTCTATAATAATTTTTAAAGTTTGGTAACTGCAAACCACCTTGATTGTACCTCTTTGTTAATTTATCTAACGCTATCCTCGGTTTCCCCCCCTTTCCACAAGAATTTTCTTATTATTCTCTTTAGTTCATTAAAGAATTTCTCTGTTAAGGTAACAATTGAATAAGTATTGTATCATTGGGAAGACATTCATTTTAATGCAGTTCACCCTCCCTATCAACGATAGTGGTAATTCTTTCCAATGTTCTAAGTCTTCCTGCAATTTCTTTATTAGTGGCTGATCATTTAATTTGTAAGTGGCATAAGTTATTATCTATCCTAATACCTAGGTATCAGATTGCTTGTGTTTGCCATTTAAATGGTGATTCTTTTTGAAATTCTGTATAATCCTCATTACTCATTGGCATCACTTCACTTTTATTTGCATTGATCTTGTACCCCAATATTTCTCCATACTCCTTCAATTTCTTATGTAATTCTTTTATTGATATTTCTTTTTCTGTTAAGTATACTATGATGTCATCTGCAAATAAACTGATTTCATACTCCTTCTCCTTTATTTTTATCCCTTTTATTTTATTTTCTGTTCTTATCAGTTCTGCCAATGGTTCTATTGCTAAAGCGAACAGTGAGGGGGATAATGGACATCCCTGTCTAGTTGACCTACTTAATTTAAATTGATTTGATACATATACATTTACTGTTACCTTCGCCAATGGTCCATTATATAATGCTTTAATCCAATTAATATATTTTTCTGGTAGATTGAACCTCTGTAATATTTTGAGTAAATAATTCCATTCTACTTTGTCAAAGGCTTTTTTCTGCATCTAAAGCAACAGCCACTGTTGGTTTCTTATTTCCTTGAACTGCATGAATTAGATTAATAAATTTACAGACATTATCCGCTGTTCGTCTTTTCTTAATAAATCCAATTTGATCTTGTTTTACTATTTTTGGTACACAATCGGCCAATCTGTTTGCTAATAATTTTGCTATTATCTTATAATCTGAGTAAAGTAAAGATATTGGTCTATATGATGCTGGTGTTAGTGGATCCTTCCCCGTCTTTGGTATTACTGTAATTATTGCTGTCTTACATGAATCTGGCAAATTTTGTGCTTCTTCTATCTGGTTCATTACTTCTAGGAGAGGAGGAATTAATAACTCTTTAAATGTTTTATAGAATTCTATTGGGAATCCATTCTCTCCAGGTGTTTTATGGTTCGGCAGCTTTTTTGATATATCCTGTACTTCCTCTATTTCAAATGGTTTTATCAGTTTGTTTTGTTCCTCTTCTTGCAATTTTGGCAGTTCAATCTTAGCTAAAAACTCTTCTACTTTATCATCTTTCCCCTCATTCTCAGTTTGGTATAATTGTTCATAAAATTCCTTAAAGTTCTCATTAATCTCTATTGGATTATATGTAATTTGTTTGTCCTTTTTCCTTGATGCCAATACAGTTCTTTAAGCTTGTTCTGTTTTAAGTTGCCAGGCTAATATTTTATGTGTTTTTTCTCCTAGTTCATAATACTTTTGCTTTATTTTCATTATGTTCTTCTCCATCTTATATGTTTGTAATGTTTCGTATTTTATTGTTTTGTCCTCCAATTCTCTCCTGTTTGTTATATCATCCCTTTTTACTAGTTCCTTTTCTGTACTTACTATCTCCCTTTCCAACTGCTCTATTTCCCAATTGTAGTTCTTTTTCATCTTAGTTACATAACTTATTATCTCCCCTCCAATGAAGATTTTCATTGCGTCCCATAATATAAATTTGTCTTTCACTGATTCCATATTTATTTCAAAATATGTCTTAATTTGGTATTCAATAAACTCTCTAAATTCCTGCCTTTTAAGTAGCATGGAGTTTAATCTCCATCTATATTTTCTTGGTGGGATGTCCTCCAGTTCTATTGCTAATAACAAGGGTGAATGATCAGCTAGTAATCTAGCTTTATATTCAGTTTTCCTAACTCTCCCTTGAATATGGGCCGACAACAAAAACATATCAATCCTTGAGTATGTTTTATGCCTACTTGAATAATATGAGTATTCCTTCTCTCTTGGGTGCTGCCTCCTCCATATATCCATAAGTTTCATTTCCTGCATTGATTTAACCATAAATTTCTCATTTTATTCTTTTTACTAGTCTTTTGTCCAGTTTTATCCAACATTGGATCCAAATTAAGGTTAAAATCCCCTCCTATCAATATATTTCCTTGTGTATCTACAATCTGCAAAAAAAATATCTTGCATAAACTTTTGATCCTCTTCATTAGGTGCATATATATTGAGCAAATTCCAAAATTTTGAATATATCTGACACTTTATCATTGCATACCTCCCTGCTGGATCTATTATTTCCTCCTCTATTTTGATTGGTAGACTTTTATTAATTAATATAGCTACACCTCTAGCTTTTGAATTATATGATGCTGTCACTACGTGCCCTACCCAGTCTCTCTTTAATTTGTTATTTTCCACTTCAGTTAGTTGCGTTTCCTGCACAAATGCTATATCTATTTTTTCTTTTTTCAGTAAATTTAATAGCTTCCTTTTAATTTGGTTATGTATTCCATTAATGTTTATAGTCATATAGTTCAACATGGCCATCTCATATGGTGTTTACACCTCATTTCCGCTTCCTCACCACCACCATCCCCCTTTTCCCCATTTTCATCTCTCAGTTTTCCCTTTTTAAACTCAATGTATGACAACACATTTAAAACATAAAATACTCCAACAACTCCCACATCCAATATTCCCTTAACCCCAAATATCCCTCCCCCTCTCTGAGTTGCCCCTTATCCCTTGTCGGGCAACCACAACTCCCCTTTCCATTTGGATTGTGAACCTGCTCACAAGCGTCAACTGATTTCGCAGTGACGGTTATTCTCTCCCCCACAACCCCCCAAAAAAACACTTTTTTTAAAAAAAACACATATAACAACGTTCTCCCTTTTTTTCCCTTACTTCCTTTCTTCCCCTCTCTTTCCCTTCTTTAGTTCTTTACTTATACATTGTTTTTATATCTTTATATATATTTTATCACCGTTCTTCATTCTTGTTACATCTCTTCATTTCTCCTTCTGTCCTGCAAGCGTTCTGCAAATTCTTGTGCTTCCTCCGGATCCGAGAACAGTCTGTTTTGCTCCCCAGGGATAAATATTTTAAGCACAGCTGGATGTCTTAACATAAATTTATAACCTTTTTTCCATAGGATCGATTTTGCTGTATTAAACTCCTTCCTCTTCTTTAAGAGTTCAAAACTTATGTCTGGGTAAAACAAAATTTTTGACCATTGTATTCCAATGGTTTATTGTCTTCTCTAATTTTATTCCTTGCCCGCTCCAGTATATTTCTCTTGTCGTATAGCTCAAGAATTTTACTAAAATGGATCTTGGTTTTTTGATGTGTCTGTGGTTTCGGAGTTAGTGTTCTGTCTGCCCTTTCTATTTCCATTCCTTCCTGCATTTCTGTTGTTCCCAGGACCTTTGGGATCCATTCTTTTATAAATTCCTTCATATCTGTGCCTTCTTCATCTTCCTTTAGACCCACTATTTTTATGTTGTTTCACCTACTATAATTTTCCAACATATCAATTTTCTGAGATAACAACTCTTGTGTCTCTTTAATTTTTTTTATCACTTTCTTCCAATTTTCCTCTTAAGTCATTTATTTCCATTTCTACAGCCGTTTCTCATTCTTCCACATTTTATACTCTTTTCCCTATTTCTGTCATGACCAGCTCTAATCTTTGCGCTTTATCTTCTGTTCTTTTCATTTTTCTTTTAATTGCACTAAATTCTAATGACAACCATTCTTTTAATGCTCTTATTTGTTCTTGAAAAAAAGCTTTATCTATATTCTGTCTATCTGTTTTACCTTCTATCTCTCTGTGAAGATCTTGGTCTTCTTCTACTTCTTCTGTGTCTGTACCTATGTTTGTGTCTTCTTCTCTTCTTTGTATCTGTATCTCTTCTGACTTTCCTGATGAGTTGCTTGTCTCACTTTGTCGGGTCTCTTCTTGCTTGGCCTCTTGCTGTTGGTCCTCTTCTTCTGGGCTGCTCATCTGTTGAGCCTCCTGCTGCTGCTCTTCTTTCCTTTCACTCCCTCTCCTGCCGCTTTCCTCTTCTTCCAGCTGAGAGCTCTGGTGTCAGGCATCCCTCAGCTGGTTGTGCTGTGGTTGCCCACTCCTCGGCTGAGCCCCCCTCCTGCCCTCCTGTCGCGGTTCTCCTTCTCCTTAGTTTGAAAAGACTAAGAAAAGGTTTGAAAACCACTGTTTTAATCGTACTTAATTTTCTCGTTGTATGCACGGTTTCATAACTCCAAAGAAAATGGGCCAATGACAATTTTTCTCAAGCAAAATATTTCAGTAACAATTGTGTCTAGAGCCGTGATTCTCAATCTTCCCTTCCCACTCACATACCACCTTAAGCAATCCCTTACTTATCACTGAGCACTGAGGGGATAGGGATTACTTAAAGTGGTATATGAGTGGAAAGGAAAAGGTTGAGAACCACTGGTGTATAAGTTGGCTCTGTGCATCTTATGTTACATAAGTATCCTAAGCTCACAAACTACACTGAGTAAATCGGAGAGTCACAAGAAACTCCAGATGCTGTAACCTTGAGCTATGCAAGAGAAGCTGGTGGAACTCAGTGAGTCAGGCAGCCTCCATGGAGAGAAATGGACAGTCAATGTTTTGGGATCGAGCCCTTTTACAAAACTATTTTATAAACAATAAAAAATAATGTTTAAAAATAATATTTGTGAATATCATTTTTCCTTTTCAGAACATGAGGAATAAATAATAAATTACTTGGGCAGTGTATACACCACGTTTCCGATTATCCGAAAGCCACTTTACCGAAATTACCAGTTATCCGCAAAAATTTTTGGCGGCCACATGACGTCAGAAGTTGAAAAACAAGTGACACGCTGTTAGCGCCATTTTGAATCCAACAATGCTCTTGTGTACTCAAGATAAGAATTAAACTTTATTTCATATTTGAAAAACCTCCCTTGTTCTTTGTTGTTGTTTTAACCGCTGATACTTTACAAACTGATGCTACTGGGCTGGGATCGGAGTGGGGACATGGGCTCAAGTGAGAATCAGCGGCATTAGCATCAGGATCTCCTGCAGGTAGGTGGACTGGTTTAACACTCGAAGCGTCGGGAGCTCTGATGAGTCTGTGGTTAGTTTGCAGTCATGGCATCGGGAACTCCACTGTCTAGTATGGAGGTGCCAATGCACAGGACAGGAAAAGGCTACAGAGATTTGTAAACACAGCCAGCACCATTATGGGCATTGGGCTTCACTCCATTGAGGACATCTTTAAGAGGCGTAGTCTCAAGAAAACAATCTCTATCATCAAGGACCTTCACCACCCACGCTATGCCCTTTTCTCACTGCTACCATCAGGAACAAGGCCTGAAGACATGCACCCAATGTTACAAAATCAGCTTCTTCCCTTCCATTATATTTCTGAATGAAAAATTAATCACATTTTTGTTTTTGCACTAATTACTTTTTTAAAATTTTGTTATCACAGAACTGTAATTTATAGCAATTTTGCAGAAATAATGCAGAAATCTGTTGCCGTAAAACAACAAATTCCATGACACGTTCATGATAATAAACCCAATTTTGATCCTGTTTTATTTCGTGACAATAAATAGTATCTCATCTGATCCAGAGAGTTAAGGCTGATATCAGCATATTAAATGTTCCAATATCTTTTAATGAAATGTTCAATGAAGTTTTGCAAGAAAGGAACTGAAATAATCTTGAGCAACAGTGATCTCATAAAGGTTGGACTAGTCAAATTGCCAAAAGTATACATGGGGTCAAAAGACATGGAGTTAACTTTAGATCTGGATGTGTGCAACTCCATTAAGTATAAACAATCTTCTGGCTGAGAATAAGAAAGTAAATCTAAAATTGGCAGAAATGAATAAGGTGGACGGGAAAAAAAATCAATTAAAATGCAAGATGTATCAAACATGGTTTCAAATGTGAAAGAAAAAGCACACACCTGTGCAAAGACCAGAAAATATGGAAAATTTTACAAACCCAGAAAAGCTGATCAGAGCATCTTAAGAGGAAGAACATAAATTATGATAATAATTTTGCAGGATGTATGAAAATGGACAAGTTTCTGGATATATAGTAATTCAGAGAGTAGATCACAATGTAACAAGCACAGTGAATAGAGGGAAACCAGTAGGTGCAGTGAATTGGGATTCCAAGAACCTACTCAATAGGTGCCATATAAAAGATCAAGCAAGTTATTTGAAAACTGAAGGCATGTTTGGATTTGTTTGATGTACTAGAAAGCTGAGTGCAGAAATATATATATGTCTGCATGAAGGAGCTCACTTGTCGAACATGGTCTGTCACCTCTAATTATGCATTTTGCAGGGGTAATTATAGGGCAAGCTCTTGCCCTGCTTGGCCCCACTTGAATGTACTTCTGTATGACTTTGTTTCTAAAAATTAATGTATGATAGCTTATCTATTGATTATTGAATACCTGTCCACCACCATCAGAGTCTTGGAAATCATGTTCAAATGGTTAAATATATTTAAATAGATCTTAATTTTGTGACTTTAAGATACAAGATCATTGGTGAAGTCATCAATATTTGGGTTGTGGTTAAAATTAATGGATTATGTGGTTAAATTAATGGATTAGTATTCCAAAGACCACTGATCCAGAAACTGAAAGATCAAATCATAAAATGTAATAAAACCCCAACTTATGAATAATGATCCTGGTTCATGAGTGTCCTTCACTGAAGGAAATCTGCCATTTTCCCCCAGTCAGGCCAAAATGTTATCCCAGACCTGCCAAAGAAAAGATCAAGCAAATCACTAATTTCAAGAGAAATTGGGGATAGGCAATAAATGTCATTGACAAATCTTACACCGAATTAGCCTTTTAGATGTGTTAATACTTTATACATCATGATAGGAGTGCAGATTTGCAGGGTTTGGACTGAAAAAGCAATAAAAAGAGACATTCAGACACTGTTCATAATTTTGACGGAGAATATACGGTGAAACTCTTATCTATTGCCACAGTGCTCAGTATTTAGAAAGCACTGGTTTTGTACAAATGGGGAATGAACCAGTGGGGAAAGAGAAAAGAATAATTTCCCATGAGTCGTTATGGCTCCTCGCCTGAAAGAGTGGTGCAAGCAGATTTAATAATAACTGTGAAGAGATAATTGGGTGAAGGGAGCTACATGGTTGAGGGGAAAAAGCAGGGGACTGGGGCTAATTGGTTAGGTTCTTCAAAGAATTGGCGCAAGTCTTTGGGCTGAATAGCCTTCCACTGTGTTGCACAGTTCGGTGAATCTACGTCAGAAAGTAATGAATTTCCATTAGACAAGCCCACAGCTGGAGGTGCTGGGCAATGAAACATCTTTTCTTTAATTAAAATTCATTTGTGCATTATTCCATGCTTTAAAAAAAAACCCACAATACTTTTAAGTAATGTATATGGGTCCAAAATTACTGGTAGTCAGTTGGGAAAAACCAGACTGAAAACAAAACACAATTCTCTATGGCAACTGGAAAAGAAATTCCCCAACAGAGAAAATTGCTGAGACATCTATCTGAGAATTGCTCATGTGTTGTTCTGACAGCAGGCAACAACTAAATCTTCAATTCTCTATGGTGACCAGAGATCATGCAGTGTGTTCAAGGCAGAGATTAATGCAATTTTCACAGACTGCATCTTCTCTGAAATTAGAACTGCAGCAGTGATGGAGTGATAATCTTGGTTCAAACTAACACACCCCTCAGCTGGAACTGACACACAAGGTATGAACACCAGCAGAAATTATTCAAACCTGCTGGGTCTATCATTGTATGCAAGTACATCTGATGGCTCAGCGAATTTACCCAATAAATAGCTGAGTCATAAACACCAGGGAGATGTCAACTTTGATCTATGCAGAGGTTGGTGTTACTCAGTTGGGATAAAACTGGAGTCAAACAACTGTCATCATCATCCTTTTACAGCACAGAAGGGAAACCAGCTGACATGAGCAGCTAATAACTGCTAAATACTGCTTATGCAACCAGTAAATTTGAAGCTCTTTGCAGACAAATAGTCAAACAGCACTTGCTGAAAAAGTGTGGACAGTCAACCACGGAGTTCTTGTTATTATATAACTTAGGAATTAATGAACAATAAACTGAATTGTGTGACAGAATACTTCTTGTATTCTGTGTGGTTTAATTTTTTTTGGAATATTTAAATATTTTCCATACTTGTAATTAATAAACAATTATATAAAACAATAAGAATTTAAATTTAAGTGTATTTCAACCATTAAATGAAGGTTATAATTCTTCCCCTTCCATCCAGTTACTTCCCACCCCCCCAAAAAAATATAAAAAGAGAATTTATACAAATATAGAGAAAAGAAAAAGAAAAATAGCTTTATGGATTGCTCGGAGGATCGCCTTTCCACAATCCAACCACTCTCTGTGTGAAGAAATTCCCACTCATGTTTCCCATAAACTTTTCCCCTTTCATTCTTAACCCATGACCCCTGGTTTGTATCTCACTTGCCCTCAGTGAAAAAAGCCTACCTACATTTACTCTGTCTATCCCCCTCATAATTTTAAATACCTCTATCAAATCTCCCCTCGCTCTTCTACACTCCAGGGAATAAAGTTCTAACTTGTTTAACCTTTCCCTGTAACTCAGCTCCTGAAGTCCAGGCAACATCCTAGTAAATCTTCTCTGCAATCTTTCTATCTTATTGATATTTTTCCTGCAGTTAGGTGACCAAAACTGCACACAATACTCCAAATTTGGCCTCACCATTGTCAATGTCTTATACAACTTTAACATAATATCAAATTCCTGTACTCAATATTTTGATTTATGAAGGCCAATATGCCAAAAGCTCTCTTTAAAACTCTATCGACATGTGACACCAGTTCTAGGGAATTATGTATCTATATTCCCAGATCCCTCTGTTCTACCACACTTACCATGCATGTCCTTTCTCGGTTTACCCTTCCAAAATGCAACACCTCACACTTGACTGCATCAAATTCCATCTGCCATTTTTCATCCCATTTTTCCAGCTGGTCCAGATCCCTCTGCAAGCTTTGAAAACCTTCTTCACTGTCCACAACACCTCCAATCTTAATGTCATCTGTAAACAGGCTGATCCAATTTACTACATTATCATCCAGATCATTGATATAGATGACAAGTAACAATGATCCCAGTGCTGATTTCTGAGGCTCACTGCTAGTCACCGACCTCCAGTCTGAGAAACAATCTTCCACCACTACTCTTCGGATTCTCCCATCCAGCTATTGTTAAATCCAGTTCACTATGAATACCTAGCATCTGAAACTTCCTGACTAACCTCCCATGTGGGACCTTGTTAAAGGCCTTATTAAAGTTGATGTAGACAACATTCACAGCCGTTCCTTCGTCAACTTTCTTGATAACCTCCTCAAAAGACTTTTGGTTCAACACAACCTACACACACAAAACCCTGATCAGTTTTTGGCTATCCAAATAATTCTAAACCAATCTCTTAGAACACCTTCCAATAATTTACCTACTACTGACCTGTAATTTCCAGAGTTACTTCTGTAGCCTTTTTTAAACAACTTGAGCCATCCTCCAATCCTCTGGCCCCTCACCCCTGGCTAAGGACATTTTAAATATTTCAGCCAGAGCCCCTGCAATTTCTGCACTAGCCTCCCTCAAGGTCTGAGGGAATATCTTGTCAGGCCCTGGGGATTTACCCACCCTTATTTGTTTTAAGACATCAAGCACTTCCTCCTCCTTAATCCATATAGGTTTCATGACCTCACTGCTGGTTTTTCTTACTTCCCACGACTCCGTGTCCTTTTCCTGAGTGAATGCTGATGGAAAAAAAAATTAAGATCTCTCCCATCTCTTTTGGCTCCATTCATAGCCAACAACTCTGATCTTCAAGAGGATCAATTCTGTCACTTACTATCCTTTTGCGCTCAATATACCTGTAGACACCTTTAGGATTTTCCTTCACATTTGTCTGCCAAATCAATCTCATGTTTTCTTTTTGCTTTCCTCATTTCTTTCTTGCATTTTTTAAAATACTCCTCAAATACCTCATTTGCTCCATGTTGCCTGTACCTGTTATAAACCTCTCTCTTCTTCTGAACCAGATCCACAATATCACTCAAAAACAAAGGTTCCCTCTGTCTTCTAAACTTGCATTTAATCCTGACACGAACATGCAAACTCCCATGTTATTAAGGTTCCAGAAATATGCAGTACCCATTGAGACACATTTCTAAAGCAGATGCCTCAAGGAATATTTTATAATTACCATAACTTTTAAAATAACATGTATGAACAATAAGCGCAGATCTTTGTCACACAGACATCTGACTAAGGGATCCTCGAGAAATCCAATGACAGAGTCTGATTTCCAGTTTTACAGCATTCAGTGCAGGGAAGCCTGTCCACAAACTTATACCAGTTTTTCCATTAATTTCAAAGGAAAAGAACAGCTGAGAGGAAGATAGTTATGTTACACATAATTTGCATATAATTAACTAAATGTTAATGTATTCATTTGCCTTTTAGTGCATTTTTTAACAATGTGTTAAATTTTTGATAGCTTTTTAATGTGTGTGAGTACCACAGATGCTCATAAATGTCAAGCACTTTGGCAGAGAAGTAGTTTGGCTTAACCAGCTGTCAAAACTGAGATTGCCGATTAGAAATACCCTGCCCTTCTCAGCATCCTGCCCAATAGGTTGAAGCTAGCTTCTTAATGGACATAGGCAACAAGGGACCTGCACTGGATAAGAGAAGGTTTAGTGGGTTAGCCAATTCAAGCTTAACATACTCAGGTTAGTGTCAGCTGTTGAAAACACTTCGAATTTTAATGCTTTGCCCAGGAAACTCTCGAAAGCATTTAGCAGCACACAGCCTTGCGGGTATTTGACGTCAATTATAGTTCTTGAAAAACTCTTAGACAACTCAAAGTTATCAACCAGAGTGCTTCTTCCAATGTAACTTATAAAAATAAAAAGAAAGCGCCCTCAGCAAATGACACTTAAATTTAAAAAAAAGCATTAAAAATTGAACTTCTAAATGCTACGCTTTAATTCTTGTTCTTTTAGAGTATAAATGCAGTATCGTAACCCAAATGTTAATTGCCACTGGAAATTGCCTCTTGTGTAAGTGAGTGGATGAGAATGTTGGGGGAATATACTGAAGGGAATATAACCAGTGAGCAATGTGATTGCTCCATGAACCAGCAAAGAATCAACGGTCTCCTTTTACAGTAAAACCACCGTTATCCAGCACCCATGGGGAATGGTAAAGGCCAGATAAGTGAATTTGCCAGTTGCTTGAGATTGTGTGTTGCATGGATTGGCAAACCTTCCTATTTTTATACATTTTTATTTTTAAACATTCCTTTTTTTTTTAAAACCTATTTATTTTCCGCTTTTTTTTTGCTGGTTGCTTGAATTCTGGATAATGGGGATTTTACTGTATATTTTAAGCAATCGTGAAAAGTATTTTTATCTTGGGATTTATTTGGAGAATATGCTGAGTATTAATTTGCTTCCACCATTATAATGAAAGACAAATTACATCATGTACTTTATAGATGATTAGGAAATCCTCCACCAGGGATGCTGCCATCAGTTGCTGATGTTTTACTTTCTGATTTGGGCTCAACTTCCTCTTTCTGTTTGCCACAGGTTTCCTTTTTCTGTTCTTACAAGCCAAGAGGCTCAACCGCAATGTACTGGCACATAATTCACGTTATGCAGCTGTCTCAGTATCTTCCTTACTCACTTGCCAAGATTCTGAAGGATAACAGATCATTTAAACCCACAAAGAAATGATAGAGAACAAAGCAGCATTTTTCTCCTATCTGCCCACTGCACTGAAGCAGGCAGATTCTGGAAACTTTTATGATAAAACAATCTATTAAGAACACAGGGAGCAACTGATCAGAAGCTACATTTCTTAAGTGATAGCCATCAGAATTAGAGATATTACAGTAGCTTTGTGCATGCGAGGGAAAGGCAAGACTTAATAAACCCAGGCCCTGACTCTCCTCTGGACAGGGATCAAAGTTTTTAATGACACTATCTGAAGAGAAATTGGAGCCAATCTAGTCTAGTTTATCCATCAGTAACAATGAGTGACTTGGTTACTTGCTTCATCTGTTGCAGCTTGCTGTGCAAAAGTTGGTTATTATTTTTCTGACCTTTGTAACAGTATCCACAATTTCATTACATCACTGGTTGCAAAGAGCTTCAGAGTGATTAAAATATTTGTGTAAATGCAAGTATTTTCTGTAAAGTCATTTGAAATGTAATCGCTGGTTGTGCACTGGTAAAACAAATGTACCTTTTCTGTGCCAGTCGAAAGTCACCCTCCTGGAGTTTGAGTCAGAGAATTATGCAGCATGGAAACAGGCCGTACAGCCCATCATACCAACCAGTGGGCTCCCTTCCCTATGAAGCT
Organism: Narcine bancroftii; assembly: GCF_036971445.1. Lineage (NCBI taxonomy): Eukaryota > Metazoa > Chordata > Chondrichthyes > Torpediniformes > Narcinidae > Narcine > Narcine bancroftii. Next base: position 41,514,688 of record NC_091475.1, read on the forward strand.
CATCTTCTTGCACTTCGACCATAGCCTTCTACGTCTGGAAGATTCAGGTGGTCATCTAGGAATTTCTTCAATGTTAATAGTGGCTGAAAAAGGATCCCCTTCAATCTCTTCTAAATCTCTCATTCCTTATTATAAATCAGTGGTTCTCAACCTTTTCCTTTCTACTCATATACCACCTTAAGTAATCCCATACTAACCACAGAGCACCTCTGACATCCTCTGCTAATGTTTTACTTTCTGTATTTCTTCTCCCCAATTTATACCTCTCATAACTTTATACTCTTCGTCATGTCCTCTTTCAACCTATCTCACTCCAGGAAAATTAGAAATAACTGCTCTAGTCTCTCCTCATAACTGAAACACACCATTTCAGACAACATCTGACAAATCTCCTCCGCACCCTCTCCAGCATTAACACATTCTTCCTATAACATGATGATAAGAACTACCTTCTGCAGCTGAGGTCTGACCAAGGCTCTATAAAATTGGAGCATAAACCTCCTCCCCTTATACTCAACTAATGAAGGCCAGTATCCATACATCTCTTAACCACTCCATGTACCTGCTCTGTCAAAGATCTTTGGACTGCTACACCAAGTTCCTGTTCCTCAGTATGCCCTGTGACCTTATTATTCATGGTGTATGACTTTGTTGCGGTCACGTACTTGCCTTTGTTAGGAGGGGTGCCAATCACTGCCGATGACATAAGCGAAGCAAAGCATGGGAGTAATAGTGCACATGTGTGGGCATGTTAAGCGTCAGTATACGAGTGATGGATCTCAGACACAGGAGGTGGAGAGTGAGAGCGTCAGTATCACCCATGAATTGGTGAGCCAATAAGAAGGTCAGAGGGGTTTAACCGGGTGGTGTTTGGAGAGTTGAATGCAATGTCCTGTCTAGTGAATAACAAAGAAAGTCGACTTCATGGTGTGGTGAAAGAAATGAGTGAGTGCATCCTTTATCTGCTTGTAAGTTGTGGTAAATCAGCGTAATTATAACATAAGTTCATTGGTACTCACAAAATGCATGATCTCACATTTATCAGAACTAAACTCCATCTGCCATTTCTCAGTCCATTTCACCAACACATCTATTTCACCCTGTAGTCTAAGACTATTCTCCACACTGTAAACTATTCCACCAATCTTCACTTCATCTGCGAACTTTCTCATCGTGCCACCTACATCCACATCCAATTTCCTTCATTTATATTGCACACAGCAAGGGTGCCAGCATCTATCCATGTGGAACACCACTCGTCACAGGTCTCCAATTACAAAAACAACCCTCTGCCATGTCCTTGTTTCCAAGCTAATTTTGGACCCAATTTGCCAAATTCCCTTGAATCCTATGGGCCCCAAACTTTTGGACCAGTCACCTATTTGGAACCTCTTATTTATTTTTTAATTAAAAACTTTTTTTGTCCCAGAAAAATATACTTAAGCACTTTTGTTGCTATTTTTGTTAAAACTGTAAGACAAACGGTGTAAATTTAATTAAAAGCACTCTGCCCTGACCAGTAGCGCTCCTGTCCACTGGATTACTGTGTATCAAGGGTGCAAAGGAGGATCCTAGGTCTGAGCAGAGAAAATTACAGTTGACACAAACCCTGGGGCTGCTGTGGTAGGTCAGGTTGCATTCCTGCTCCTGTTTGGGCTTCAAACCCCTGGTGAAGAAGGGAACTGCATGCAGCCACAGAACAACGAAGAATGTGGTGTCGATATGATGCCCTCTGAATCACGGCCGATGATGCCTGCGTACATTTCTCCTGCTGCTTTGATGGAGTTAGCTGGTCATTAAAAATCCTCATGCTTTTCTTTTGTGAATTCTTTTCCCCAAGTGTCTTACACAATATTTATTTCATTGCATATTGGGGCAATAGCCCTTCCCCCGTAATCCTTCCGAGTGAAGGATTATGGCCCAAAATGTCATCTCTCCATTGCTTTCCATGAATGCTGCCTGATCCACTGAGCTCCATTATTTTGCACATTTTTCCAGTCTGTAGCCTGTTCACCTATAGGAGCAAAAAATAAGCAGAGTGTGCAAACTTGCCGCCTCCATAGAAAGGCAAAGATAATTATGCCCTTACCAGGAACCATCTTTCAAGTGATTGTAATAGATTCCATGAAGCTATTTGGTGTGAGTTCTGGTCAATATTTAACCCTCAACTAACAATGACAAAATGATGATCTATCTGGTAATCTCAATATCATTACGACAGAATATTAATATTGGTTGTCACAACAGTAGCTATATATAATCCAAAAGTTTATTTCTAACTAAATATCGTGATATGTATGAAAGTAAATGAAAGCATTTTTTAAAATACAAGTTGGTTTTCTTTAACACTTTATAATCTACTAATTGTGAGCTAAAGTTCTGCTTCTGTACTCCTGGGACATTGCAGAACGTGTGTCAGTTTATGATTATGCATCCTTTCATTTCATTAAAAGAGAAGGGCTATAGCAATTGCTATAATGTTTGAAAAGATTTGCAGAATTTTTGGGTCCTATCCCATTCTTTGGGCTTCTATGTTAAAGGTTTTTGGATTGCTGTGCAATCTGTCCGATGTTTGAAATATAAAATAGCACCAGACAGTGTCAAGTACCCCTCAACTATGCCCCGATATGCAGGCACCTCAGACTCAAATTCTCTCTCTCTGATTCTCCTCCCATTCATGGTGGCTCTCCATTTGACCTTTTCTCCCATTTCCTCCCTCAAAGGAACACTCAAATCCAAAAGCCAATCGCAGAAATTATCAGATTGTGGCAAAGGCTCCTTTCATGTTGGTTAAAGGGCTTCCACCCACTGTTGTTCCTTTTCAGACAGCTTGCCATAACTTTCCAGTGTGCAGAAATTTTATATCATAATAGAAAATTATCCCAAGCAGAGTCAGAATGTAAACATTTAATCACTGATTTCAGAAAATACAAGATGGCATAGACTTTCTTAAGTTTGTGACTTTTTATCACGATCTTTCAATGCATTAACTTCAATCAAGCATCAACAAAGTATTGGTTACTGGAAAGATCCACAGTCATTGCAAATTGCAATTTCACTCAAAAGATTAAACAGAAGATACATTTTTCATTCATTCCCACTAAGTGCAGATGAATGAGAATATCATGCTTTTTGTCAGAACCATATTTGTCAGGAAGGAAATTTAGAAATAATCAGATGAGAAAGCTTCAGAATATGTCCTGTCCGCAATTACAAAATTCATACTAAATTGTTCAATTTTTCTTCTTTAAAATTATTTTTGCATACTCATCACAAATCTTGTTAATATTAGATAAATCCTTAAATTATGTATCCATTTCTTTCCAAAATTACAGTGAAAATTCAAAAGAAAAGTATTTTTAAAACTTTAAATGATAGCAATTAAAACTGCATGGACTGCATTCTAAACAGGATTGTACTGGAAATGTTAGTCCACACTCTTATCTGCATATCATTTATCAGATCTGGAATTCCAGACCTGCATTCCTGGAGTGAGACATTTTGTAAGCAGTTTCAAGTGACAACACCAGATTGATTCTCACTGCAATTACAGCTTCATGGGTGCATAAAATTTGGCCATTCAGAACAAATGGGATCAATGACAATTTAGAAAAATCCAATTACTTCGGCTCATTTGCTGTGCAGTTCACAACATCAGCTTAAAATCCAAATACTGTAGGTTTTAAGAATTTCAGTTACTTTCTTGCAATGTAGAGCAGTGAAACAGGGTGTTCTATTTCAATGATATTTGCCAGGGTTCATTCATTAAGCTGTGGAGGCATAAGGTTTGTCTCCACTCACTCTCCCCATCCTTCCTTCTTAGCATACAATTTTATTCCTTTCTCTAATATGATTGTAGTTCCTTTCTGCCTTCCAAACTGTATTCTCTTGTCTTTTTTTTAAATATTTGTATTCTCTCTTCGATTTATTTAGAATCTGTATTACCCTTAGTTTAATTTTGTCCTGTTTACTCTCTATTTAGTGGTTTCTTACCTTGAAGGTACCTGATGAAAGGCTCAAGCCTGAAACACCAGTTATGTGTTATTATCTTTACTATATAAAGGGAACTGTTTGACCTGCTGAGTTTCTCCAGCATTGTGTTTTTACTATGGTTCAATAGCAGGTGGCTTCAGAGACCCAGGTTTGATCCTGACATCATATGTTGCGTGGAGTCTGCATGTTTTCCCTGTAACTGCATGGGTTTTCTCTGGGTGCTCCAGTTTCCTCCCACTTGTGCTTTCACATGTGGGGGGTTAATTGGTGATTGTAAATTGCCTCTTGTGTAGGTAAGTAGCTGGTAGGAGAATCAGGGGAAAGTTGATAGCCACATGACATAGACTAGGTTTCAGGGAAATAAGGGGGTGGGAAGGGTGCTGTAACTGATAGGGTTGTTCTGAGAGCCAGTAAAGACTTGATGGGCTTAAAAGCCTGCTTCTGCCCCATATTTAAATATGGGACAAATAGGTGACATGCTTAAAAACAAAGTAATTTTTTTCTGAAGTTACGCTCTAATTTTCTATACTTTACATCAATCTCATTTAAATACTTTTACTTGGGTATCTGAATCTTGTTTCCTTTACTAATAACATTAGTTGGTCATGCAATTGAATGACAAAGCATACAGCACAGAAATAGACTACTGAACTCAAACTGTCAAATGCCAGTGTTTTGAACTTTACTTAAGACTAATCCCGCAAAACAGGACGTCATGCGCTGGAGAGCTGGCTCTGAATGGGCAACTAAAGCGGCATCGTCTGCAAAGAGTAGTTCACGGACAAGTTGCTCTTGTGTCTTGGTGTGAGCTTGCAGGCGCCTCAGATTGAAGAGACTGTCATCCGTGCGGTACCAGATGTAAACAGCGTCTTCATTGTTGAGGTCTTTCATGGCTCTCCAGCACATGACGTCCTGTTTTGCGGAAACTGCCAAAATGATTGGTCTGGAAGTCAGCCTGAAGAAAACTGAGGTCCTCCATCAGCCAGCTCCCCACCATGACTACCAGCACCCCCCCCATCTCCATCGGGCACACAGAACTCAAAATGGTCAACCAGTTTACCTACCTTGGCTGCACCATTTCATCGGATGCAAGGATCGACAAAGAGATAGACAACAGACTCGCCAAGGCAAATAGCGCCTTTGGAAGACTACACAAAAGAGTCTGGAAAAACAACCACCTGAAGAAACACACTAAGATCAGCGTGTACAAAGCCGTTGTCATACCCACGCTCCTGTTCGGCTCCGAATCATGGGTCCTCTACCGGCATCACCTACGGCTCCTAGAACGCTTCCATCAGCGCTGTCTCCGCTCCATCCTCAACATTCATTGGAATGACTTTATCACCAACATCGAAGTACTCGAGCTGGCAGAGTCCGCAAGCATTGAATCCATGCTGCTGAAGACCCAACTGGGCTGGGTGGGTCACGTCTCCAAAATGGAGGACCAACGCCTTCCCAAGATCGGGTTATATGGCGAGCTCTCCACTGGCCACCGAGACAGAGGTGCACCAAAGAAGAGGTACAAGGACTGCTTAAAGAAATCTCTTGGTGCCTGCCACATTGACCACCGCCAGTGGGCTGATATTACCTCCAACCGTGCATCTTGGCTCCTCACAGTTCGGCGGGCAGCAACCTCCTTTGAAGAAGACCACAGAGCCCACCTCATTGACAAAAGACAAAGGAGGAAAAACCCAACACCCAACCCCAACGCACCAATTTTCCCTTGCAACCGCTGCAACCGTGCCTGCCTGTCCCGCATCGGACTTGTCAGTCACCAACGAGCCTGCAGCAGACGTGGACATACCCCTCCATAAATCTTCGTCCGCGAAGCCAAGCCAAAAAAAAGACTAGTCCCATTCTAAATGCTTTCTCCCAGAATACTTACATTTCCCTCTCCTTTAAACAGTCATTTAAATTCATCATATAACCATATAACTATTTACGGAGCAGAAACAGGCCATGTTGGCCTTTCGAGTCCGCACCGGTTCACTGATAAAATGACATAGTTTGTCAGACGTTCCCTGACAAATACATGTCCAAATAAACGTTTTCACTCTTTTTCATAAGTTTAGTCAGATGTATGGGAATCTCAGCAAAATGTTTACGGAACCTTCTATAGTACCCTTCCATTTTGGAAAAAAATCTCCTAAAAGCTTTCTTACCCGGGGTATAGCAAACTCAGAAATTCCTTTTATATCTTTATGACATTGCATTAGGTTGCAATTTCAAATTCTCACCCTCTGTGCAAAGACATTCCTTTAAATTATTCATTTGGCCTGCTGGATAATTAGTTACATTTGCCCTCCTTTAACCCTCTACTCTCCCATAGGTGGCGAGCAGCTTGAAACTCCTATGTCTGCATAATATGCAAAATAAGTTACCAGACCTGGAATTTGAATTGCAAATTCTTTCAGGTTAAAAAAATGTTTTTGGCCAACTTAATTAGACAATGCCAACAGTAAGTCTTGCCTTTAACAGCAGTGTTCTGGCAGTTTTAAAAAAAACTGTTATAAGATGCACATAGTTCCAAACAGTACTTAAAAGTTGCACTGGAAAGATGTCATTATAATTTTTATGTTGCCAATAAACATCTATATTATATGACTTGTATGACTTTTGAACTTCTGAGTCAATAGGGAACACAACAGGACTATTTGTCCTGAAGCCTGGTGGTGTCTGCCAAGTGTTAGACCAATAAACTCCTCAGATATCAGTGTTGGTCAAAGATAAAGAGAAGAAGCTGCTATTTTTAGTCTTAATATAAGCAGCATCACAAAGTCTCTACAACTATTTAAGGAGTCTATTGTAGATTTGAAGAGTAAGAAATCTTAGCACCAAATTGGCATCTAAATACTGTCACTGGTGAGAATTTAAGGAATCTGCCGAACAGAGGTTTTTGACTCCTGCCATAGATGGAACATGTTATGAGCCAGTGGATAATCAGAGCTTGTTAATTAAGGAAGTATTTTCTGTCTTTAATTTCTTTTTCTTGGATGTCCTGCAGGGGAAGGTGCTACACTATCCCAGAATTAAGCTCATTGATGATTGGCATCAACCCTGACCTCTAGTGATAGCACACTTTCCTGTGTAGATCAGATGCGTGACTTCTAAGCTCATTGGACTATATTTCATGCCAGAGCAGGATACACTTGCATTCTGAAAAACATATGATAGCTTTTTTTCCCCACCCATTGCAGTCAGATATACAAATTCCAAAAAAATAAATTCCCATAATTGGAAGAAATGGCAGAATGCAAAAAAAAAATGTAAACAGTGGAGTCCAAAAACAGTTGAATCAATTGAAATTCATCTTTTAAAAGATATGTTTTTTTGGCAGGGTGAATGCCCGTAGGGTATCTTATCCAAACCTCAACTCAAATTGTAAGGGAGTCTGGACTCCAGTCAATTCCTTGAATGCTGCATTGTAAACTGGAGAGATTTTTTTCTCCCTATTTATTCCCAGAGCTGATATTTGGAGCTTATCATTTTCCAGATGAAAAGTGGGTAGATGGAAATTGTTTACATATCAATCATGGTGACACAAAATTAAAAAGGTAGTTGCCCTGGTGGAGCTGCTGGAGGGGCAGAGATGACGATGGTGCTGACCCACAGAGAGCGGGGAGAGAAGAAACAGCGCTCCTCCATAGGGTTCTACCACCCAGTCCAACTACTGATGGCTCATACAGGCTTTAAACAACCTGTTAAAGAAGCCGATGGTGGTTTATTTTAAAATCCTGTGACTGCTGCATCTGGGTCCAAGATGGTGGCGCTTACGTTTGGCAGCAGCCTTGAGGGCTTCCAGGCTCCAGGGACTAAAGTCAATTTCATGTAATATTAGACCTGTTTTATTACATGACTCTGCAGAGCATCAGAAAATGAGAAGGTGCAGGAGAGGAGATGATCCTACAGGACAGTGACCATGGTGGCAGGCTAGTGAGGGGCTCTGTGATTGAAGAACACACAGGCAACAGGCAGTTAGCAATTCAAAGTAAGTAACTCATGCAGGCTGTTGGCTGCTGGTGTCTGCGGTCATAGGACTCACACCAGGCTGAGGACTTCTGGAGACTGGCTCAAGATTGGTTGAAGAAGAACCAGGTATCAGAACTGGGATGCGTGAGGGTACCGAGGTTGCTGAAGGCTCTAATCATATCAGAGGTTTGGATCTGCAGCTCTGGTTGCGGATGGTTTGGATTAAAGTCTGTGTGGCTGTGGCAGCTATGGGAGCACTGGAGGCAAACCCATGGATATTCAGCAACTCTCGAGCTCTCTTCTACTTCACTTCTCTGTGGGAGCTTCCTTGCTACCGGAAGGGTTGTCCTGGTTTGCCGTGACATCAATCATTGGACCGGTGAGCCCAGGGTGTTGTCCCAAGGGACATTCCTCAGATTGAGCAGGCTGAGGAATACATCCATTTCCTCTTTGTGGCAACGTTCCATGAGCTTCTGGCGCTCCTTACCGCTCTTTCAGTGAGCCCATTGGATTGGAGGTACTCCGGGCTGCTGGTAATGTGGGTAAAATCCCATAAGAGGCAACCTCGTGAAATTTTTGGCTGGTGAACTGACTGCTATGGTCAGAGAGGAATGTGTGCAGGGCTCCGTGCACTGAGAAGTGGCGTTTGAGCTTCTTGATGACTGCCTCGGAAATGGTGACTCCGAGGTAGGTCTATCTTGAACCAGCCTGAGTACAAGTAGAGCATCAGGTAGTGTTGTCCGTCCCATTCTAAGATGTTGGCTGCTACTGTCGACAGGGTAGGGTGGGCTCCGGGTGCAGCTGTAGTGGCTCTCTGTTAGTGTGGGATAGTACTGTTGCAGACCACACAAGACTGCACCTCTTTATCTATCTGGTCGGACATGCCCGGCCAGTAAACAATGTCTCTTGCATTATGTTTTGTTGCTTCCATGCCGGTGTGTCCTCTGTTCAGGATTTCTATGTACATGTTCTGCAGTGTAGTGGGGATAACTGCTCTCTGGCCCTTCATAATTATCCCCTCGTCAATGATTAGTTTGTTCTGATAAGGAAAAAACGGTTGTATTGCTGGAGGCAGGGTGCGCTGCTTGGTCAGCCAGCTGCCTTTAATGAAGTTGCCCGAGCACTTCAGGGTTTTGTCCTCTGCAGTATGCCTTCTCAGTTCATCAAGTCGGGCTGAGGAGATGTGGCTCACTGTCATGACGTCGAATGCATCTTCTTTCTCAGCCTGCTGTGTTGTGCACTTTCTGGGGGCTCGTGAAAGGACATCTGCCAGGTGCATTTCTTTGCCGCATTTGTGAATTTGTGTGATGTGGTATTTTTTTACCAAAGCATCAGCTACTGAAGTCTTGCCAGCACTGCGTGGATGGGTCTGTTGATGATAGTCACTAGAGGTAAATGGTTGGTTTCGATGGTAATCAGTCTGCCATACACATAATCATTGAAAAGCAGGTGAACACCACAACCAGAAGCTCCTTCTCGATTTGGGCATACCTCGTCTTGGTGTCCTTAAGCGATCTGGATGTGTAATCCACCGGTTTGCCGTCCTGCAAACATGCCACGCCTAGATCATACTGTGAAGCATTGCAGATCAGCAGCACGGGCCTCTGTACATTGAAGAAGGAGAGGACTAGTGGGCAGGATGTACGTTGCTTGAGGGCCTCAAATGCGTTCTGCTGCTGCCAGGTCCACTCAGTGTCCCTGTGGGTCAGCTGTTAGAGTGGGGCCGTTAGTTTGCTGGCATTGGGTATAAATTTACACAGGATGTTTACCATGCCCAGGAATTGCTGTACAGACGCCATGTCCTTAAGTACTGATGGCCCTTATTTTCGAAGCATCCACCTTCAGCCCCTCAATAGTAAACACGTAACCCACGTAGATGACTTGGTTGAGGCGGAACCTGCATTTGTTGGGGCTAAGCCACAGGTTTACCCCTCCCCCCCACCACTGTGCTCGGTCGAGCACCCTTCTCAGGTTTTCGTCGAGTTCTTCTTGCATGTTCCACCCACCAGTATATTGTCGACGATAATGGTGCAAGGGTATCCAGCAAATATCTGTTCCATAGACCTCTGGAAAACTTCGCTTGCTGAGTTAATGCTGAATGGTATTCTCCGGAACCTGTACAGGCCGAACGCCATGCTGAAGGTGGTCAGCAGTGATGAGCGACGGTCAAGTGAGATTTGCCAGCAAAAGTTCTTTGCATCCAGGACCGAGAACACTGTTGCTCCGGCCATCTGTGCAGCCACTTCCTCTACTGTCTGCAATGGGGTGATGCAGTCTCCTTAGGGCTGTGTTGAGGTCCCATGGATTGATACAAATGCGGATTGCTTGACCATCCTTCTTCTTGGTGGCTACCATGGATGACACCCACTCTATCGGTTCCGAGACTGGGGTTATGATGCCAAATTCCTGCATTCTGTCCAGTTCGACCTTGACACTTTCTTTCATGGTCTCGGAGATGCGGTGTGCTGGACAGACCACTGGTCTCACCTCTAGAGCATGTCACTGGTAGCCTCCCTAACTCGTTTGTGAAAAGTTCTTCATATTCCAACAGGATTGCTCACAAGAAATTGTCTTCAGTTGGACTTAACTGCTGAATATCGACGCCAAAGGAAATGAGTCCCACATCCATGCACTCAGTGAGGCCAAGCAGGGGCTTGATATATTCGCAAACTATAAAGGAAGACAGCGTTTGGGGCCTTCCTTGTACCCAGCACTGCAGCTGTATTGTGCCGTTAGTCTGGAATTTTTGCCTCCATAAGCCACCAGGCTTGTAGATTTGATGCATGGTCAGACCCATTCCATGTTTTTCAGTGGGTGAAAGATCTGCCATGGCATGACATTACATTTCACTCCAGTATCGATTTTCAACTCAGCCACTTTGCTGTTGACCTCCATGGTCATGAACACCTTGTTATTGCATCTGATCTGGGTCATCTGTCACTCCTATAGAAATTACATCGGCATGGTATTTATCATTCCGTCACTCCATCTCTGCTCCGATTCCAGGTGATTGACGGCTCTCCTGGGTCCAGTCCGCGTAGAGGTCAGTGTCTGGATCTGCAGTACCTGCTGTAATGGTTCCATCTTCTGCAGCTCCAGCATTGCTTGTCGTACGCCAGGCACATTTCTCGCCTCAGAATGTGGTCCCCTTTGCAGTTGCCACACCCCATCCTGGTGTACAGCGGGCTGCTTGGGGAGGCGAGTATCTCTGGTCCTCCGACCACTGTTTGCTCGCCGGTCCCACTTGTACTGTATTGATACTCATGGTCGGCTTTTGGAAACAGCCAGTCTTTTAATGTTCTCCAAAGCAGATTCATAGGCTAGGCAAATGGTGAATGCCTTTTCCAAAGTTAGCTCGCTATCTTGCAGGAGCACTTTTCTCATGTTATCATCACAAATTCTGCAGACCATCTGGTCCTTGATTAACTTGTCATAAAGCGTACCAAAATAGCAGGTTTAGGCTTTAATTTTCAAATCGCTCACGTAGGAGTGGATGGACTCGCCAGGCTTTTGGTCCCTCCTATTAAAGTTGTGCCATTCCATTGTGACATTTCTCTGGGAGCTTGCACATTTCTCTAAAATTGCACTTTAGGCACTCAGGGTCCTCCCTTGTTTTGGCTGGACAGGTCACAAGATTCCCCTCACGCACCTCACCCACGTAAACAAATGACTTCTTTCTCTTTCAATGGCTTCCGAGCCTGCCAAATTCAACAGAATGTACGCTATGGTACGGGCAAGCTCATCACCGTGTTCAGCTGCTATTAAAATGTCATACTCCTGTTGGAACAAGCGCCAGTTCTCAGCGATGTTTCCTTCGAGCACTGTGGGGTCAGGCCGTCTGAACACATCGGCCATTTTTGAGGTTTCACAAATGTGGTTTTAATTACTCACTGTGGCAGTTGTTCAGTTGTGAGGTTTCACTTCTGACACCAAGTTCATTATTGTGTCTAAAAATAACGACGAGCTGGCGGATGCAGTGAACCAAACAATGAACTTTACTAAGTAAAAAAAATCAAACACCTTAACATGGCAGGGAGAAAGAGCCTGCAGCTCAGCGTCTGCTCTCTTCACAGTACTCCACTCTAGTGACCTTGTAGTACCTGCACATGCCCAGTGCACCCTTGTAGGTACGGAAGCTTCAGTGCGATTGCTGTGGGAGGACAGCTGATAGCAGTGACTGTCTACAATTTTCAAGTCAGAACAGATATAGCCAAGTCAAAACAGATATAGCCAAGTCAGTATGTGTCCAAGAGATGCCAGTTTTCTCATGCACCCCACTGCCATTTTCCCATCGTGTTGAATAGTGTGTGTTTTTTGGGAATTGCTGTGAAAGCAGCATTGGAGATTTGTTCTCACAGAACATTGGCAGTGGAAAGAATTTGGTTTCACTGCAATGAAAATCAAGTCGACTTAATAACATTGATGATTATTAGAACTTCAGAAAACAAATTTGCATTCCTACAGCACCTTTCACAACTTCACAATCTTCTTTTATGTTTCAAAGCTAATGAAGTGTTCTCATAGTAATTACTGTTGTATTATCAACAGTTATTCTGTAAATAGAGAAATCATTTTTTTGTGATGCTAAATATTGACTGGGACATTATTTGTTATGTGAGATGATACCAAGGGATTTTTTTAAATCCAGTTCAGAGGCTAGACACTGTTTGTTCCAAAGATGGGCACCACTAACAGTGCAGCACTCTCTCTCAGTGCATATACAGTGCTTTTGTTTTGCAAAAGAAACAGGCGTACATGAACTTAATATTATCAGAAAATTATGCACACATGCATTCAAACAGATCACTGAGGATGCCAGATGAACCACCTCACATAAACACCTGGTATCTCAGTGTTGTACTAAAGTCCTCTGTATTGGACCTTTTACCTACAATCTGCCTTGGAAATGAGACACCATTCCACTAAGATTGGCAAGGAAATTCAGATATAAGGAAGTTTTTGGCATAGAACCTCATACAATATTCAGAAGTGTGAGCGGGCATCTTATAGAAGCATGTAAAATTATGAAAAGGGTATACAAGATAGGGAAGGAAAATTTCTTCCACTGGTAGGGGACGTAGCCTCAAGATTAGAGGGAGTAGATTTAGGATGGACCAAGGAAGCAGTGGAGGCTGCCTCATTAAATTAATTTATGGCAGAGTTAAATGGATGTTTGCATTATAGGGAAAATCGAGGAAAGGCAGGAAAGTGGTGTTCACAGCCACATCAGCTAGGATAGGCGGAGTAGGTCCAATGAGCCAGATGGTCATCTCCTGCTCCTATATCTTATGTTCCTATGACATGGGTGTGGTTTGCATTTACTTTGACCTTCAAAATTCTTTTCTACATTCATTTCTTGTTTCCAAAAAAATGGATAATTTTAATCATTCTCCAATGAATTGTTCTTCAGAAATTACATCAACATTTCTGGAGTGCTATCAGCAAACTCAGAGATTAACTAATGAGTGTATATCTATAAGGGAGGGGGCTAGCTGAACATTATCTACATTATGATTGCCTGTTACACATTAACTGTGACTCAGTTGGTGACATATGCTCTTTAGAGGCACAAGTTGGGTTCAAGCTCCAATCCAGATGTGTGTGTACAATATCTAAGGTAACACTGCAGAGCAAAATGCTCAGTGAGTTCAACAAAGGTGCCATTTTCAGATGTAATGTTATTCAGAGATGCTCTCTGTGCTCCTGAGTGAGCATAAAGGATTTAATGGGATGATGTTTCACCTCATGTCTTAACCAGTATTTATCTAACATCATCAGTCTGTTTCTGTGCTGTATCTCTAAAATTTAAAAAAAACATACAGCTGTTTCTGGAAAGAAACAGTAACTACAATTTAAAAGTTTATAACTGGTATTGAGAGGCTTTTTGTCTAAACCTTTGCTTGATATTTAAATTAAATACTAAAGTGCCCTTCCAGTAACTTCTGTTGAAGAAACAATTTAAAAAAATGAATTCCATATAGACAATACAGATCACGTAAAGGATTGTTTCTTTGTTCTACTTGGATATTTTTGATCTCTTCTGTTATTCTGCAGTTATGAATACATGAAGCAATGGGTAACTGAGACAGCCAGGTAGGTCCTCCACTCTAATCTACCACCTACTCCAGCCAACCTGGTCTGAAATAAACTCTATTGGTCAGCTGGTCTTCTGCTGCTCATCACGTGCATGGGTTTGCTTGTAACATGTGAACCTGGCCTGACTTATGGGAGACTCGGCCTATTAATTGGCAAAAAAGAATCTGAAACATCCAATCAAAATCTAATTGGTTGACTGTCTGTCTTTAATCTTCCAACAGTCTCTCCCCCACCATATAAAACTGGTTCAGAGTAGAAACACCATCTGCCCATTCTTAGAATTTTGATAGTTTATTGTCATCTGTTGGGAAGAAGAAATGAAGTGGCACTGGGTATTTACACACCTGCTCTATTCATTAAAGTGCCTGAAAACTATCTCATGTTTTACATGAAAATATGCCACTGCATTGTCACAACATCGTTGAGGCAGTTGGGAATAAGATTATTACAATGACCATTGCACAAAACTGTTCTGCACTGTTCCCACGATTAAGTCAATCAATAAAGGATTTCTCTTATTTAATAAAATTGTGTTTGGTTCTTAAAGTAAATGTAACACTTTATCTCAAACATGGGTGCATGGGTTTACAAGACACATGAAAATCAAAAACTGCAGGCTCTATATCCAGAGGTACAATTATGTTGAGGAATAGAATGCCCTGCCTCCAACTCCATGTACAGTTTCCCCTTGCCTCGTCAAATATTTTTGTAATTTGGTTTTCATTTTCCTGACACAAACATTTTTTGCTCAGTCCACAGGAAATACAAAGCTCAAAGAAGCATCAGTGTATTATTTAGTTTCCAATTGTCAGCCATATCAGAACTGCCAGCGATATCTTTGTAGGCCGGGGACATTTTCATCCCTGGTGATCCTGGGAGCAAGCAAGAAATGGACATTTTCAACAAAGAGGTTAAAATCTGGACAGGCGAGGTAGGAAGAATGGATAGCTATACTTATTGAATAAAATTACATTCAATCACAGAATTTTTAAAAAATGCTGCAACTGAAGGTGAACATAGTGGGTATTACAAGCATTTCATCTTTCTAATATATCTACATGGTTGTAACGGTTCAAAGCAGTATTTCTCAATCTGTGATCCAAGGTGATCCACAGCGATGCAGTGGACAAATATTACTGATGAAATAAACAAGCAATATTTAAAGTAATGTCGTAAATTAAACGGAAAGGGAAAATTTTCAAAAATGTTTCCTTCCAAAATAAAACACTGAATCAGTGGTCTGGGGAAGGACTCAAGCTCACCAGCCAACTGTTCCCCTCCTTCCCCACTCCCTCTCCAACTCCCCCCCCCCCCCACCCGCTCCTTGCTGGTGATCCATGGATTTTGTCACGTCGCTACAGTAAATAAAGGAATAATTAAGTTTGGTGAATGCGTAAAGCATTGAGAACCACAGGTTTAGCGGTTTCCACCTCCTCTTCTTCTACTCCCTTCCTCTTTTTTCCTACTTTTTTTCTGCATTTGCCTTCCCTGGTGTATTTTTGGGTCATCTCTGGGAGTGCCAACACTCCATTCAGCTCCTCCTACCACAGAAGGATATGCGCCAAATGCCGGCAAATGAGAAAAGCTCAGAAAGGCAAATTGGTCAGCATGGTCGAGTTGGGTCAAAGGGCCTGCTTCTGTGCTGTATGATTTCATGACTAATACGTTCCAGTTAACCTAGTTGGTTTAACTGATACAGCAATGCATATTTCTATTGGATTTCTCGTGTATGGAAGTCTCAAAAGAATAATAAGAGAATGGTACAAGGGAGGAGTACTTCATTCTAAAATTGTTCTTTTCTTTTTCACAAGTAAAACATACAGCATGAAAATGAGAGAGAGAAAAAATCAAGTCTTAGAGCAATACATCATTTTGAGCAATTCTTAGTATAGAACCATGCCTTTATTCTCTGGAGAAGGTTATTTCTGAAAATTCTTGCTTTGCCACATACAGTAGTTGGTGTAGGGATCCTTTGCAGAATGAGAGATGAGAGAGGTTGGAAAAATGGTCAGGAGTAAGGGGATTGGGTAGTCATAATGAAGGAGGACCGTTAAGTTTGGGGAAAGGACCAGTTGGGTAGATGAGTGGAATGGGGGTGGTTTGAGGCTTGGGTTTTGCTCTTTTGAGTGGGCAAGAGGTCATAAAAGTGGGGGATGGGTGTTTGGGTGAAACTGTGTTGGTAGGGGAAAAAGGGGTGTTGATGCACTGTGGCCCAGAAAATAAGGTACAGGAATCAGCTAACCGTGATCCCATTCAGCAGAGCACAGAGAGGAGCAAGTTACACAATGATTGCCTAATAATGAACATGGAGCACATTATCTTTGGTTTCGAAAGGAATGCTGTATGGGGAATAATCACATCCAATGTCCCCTTGGAAGTAACTTCCTGAATTATCAGAGTGACGAAAAAGGATCTTTTACTCCTTCAATGCTGAGAAACACTGTGTCCTTCACCATCCCTATTTTAGGTGCAAAAGCTAATGACTCACCACAATCTCAAGACAGGACTCCAAAAAATATAATAGAATAGCCTCAAATAAACCTCATTTTTGCTTTAGTATTTGGTGACTAAGTAATCCATATCAACATTCTGGTGGTCATCACTGGCCAGAAATCCAATTGGACAGGCTGCAATAACCACTGCAGCTGAAAAGGTTCGAGCTGAATTTCCTGCCGTAAGGAATTCACCTCCTGACATCAAGCTCTCCCTGCCATCTACATGGCGCGAGAAAAATGTGACAACTTCCTATAAAGAGAAAGAACAATCACGAGAGCAATTCTTTCCAAGCCATAGAGCAATTAAAATCAAACCAAATGTCATTCATTAGCCAAACATCTGAAGAATGTATTTTTGTTCTCTTTTTAAATAAAAAAATAGGTGATTTAAAAAATTTTTAAATCGCACATAAATCTGGATTTAATCAAAAAAAATTTTGGCCTTCGTTTCAATCAAGCTACATCAGCCAGAATTAAAGTGTCCTTAATTAGTCAATAACTTACAACTCAGAGGCCACTATTAATCACTTCAGAACATACTTGAGTGAAGGCGAGCAGCTGCTCTCCTTAACCAGACTTTCTATTGATTGAAAATACTTAATTGAGGTTACGTTCAGTTCAACACATAGAACTGAAGGAAAATGCAGCCACCTTCCAATTTTATCCAGGCAATCAGAGTCAGTGTCAGGAGGGCAACTACCATTGACCCCAAGGTGAACATTGCAGTTCATCAAAAGATTGACCACACTTACTCTCTGACAACATTCTGCTATAGTTGACCTGAGGAAATGAAAAAGCAATTCATTTGTGTTTAAAAATAAAGACCCAATTCCAAATTATGATAATCTATTGTCATGGTTCTTAATCAGTTCTTAAGCAATACTTTTTTTTTGGGGGGGGAATGAACTGGGTAAAAGATTTCCATGATTCTGATCTTGAGCCTGAGAATATAATCAATCATGTTGCAAGGAATCCATGACATTGTTCTTGGTGGGATGCACCATTATTGTTGGCCCATGATGTTTGGCTTTTGGTTCAGGACTAGTCAGTCTCCCAAGCAAGACATGTATTTTGTCTTGCCTTGGGCCACTGGCCTTTACAACTTTATCCATAAATCCTGAGCCACTTGTTAAGTAGTTTTCTTTTATCAGCTTTAAAGTACATTCTGAATGGTGACCACAGCATCTAAAATGGAGCGTGACCACATACATACAGGAGAAGATTTGACCCATCAGATGATGCTACCTTGTAATCACGCTAGCATTCCAGAGCTCTCGGGGTGATGCACAAATCCTAACCTTCCTTTTCTTTGGGAGGAATCCAAACATTGAACTGACAATCACCCCATTTAGAAAAAAAAATCCATTTTTAGAGGCCTTTAACTGGTCTCTACTTGACAAGGCGATTGTTAGCCGGATGTAAGCTTCTTGACTCCGAAGGACAATTGGTACCACCAAACCACAAATTTGTTCCGTGCCAGCGTTCTTGTAGCTAGCTCTTGGCGTGAAAGGAAGTGAAGGCTGTATAGTTTGGATATTTTTTTCAGGGTCCCGGGATGCAATTTTGTGTGACTTAAAGGCTGGTTTTGTCACACTGTACAGACAGCAGCAATAGCAGGTGTTACCACATCAACTTTCCCATTTAGATGAAGATCATGAATTAATGACTAACTTGGGTCAATTACAAATATAAAGCTACATTTCACAAAAGCTAGTTTGTAACATTTCTCCCAACACCATCTCCAACTACTCATTTAAGTGGTTTGAAATGCAATGTTAACTCGTAAATCTATGAGCATTAGATCCCAGTCAAATGCTTGTTTACACTTTTGATGATTTTCCAGAAGCTCCTAATTAAAATAGAAAATATCTGGAACTACAGATGATCTCTTTCCCAAACAAATTTGATTGGCCAGAGAGCACAGGCTAAGGAAATTATTAATCTACTGCTTAATGTCAATTAATTTGTCAAACATTAATCTTGTATTTTAACACAACTTGTGCACCAAAAGGAATGAGCAAGTTGCATTTATTTATCATCTTTCATGAGTTCAATGTGTTCTGGACCTTTTTAGAGCCAGTGAAGTACCCTACAGGTATAGTCCCTGTGGCAAAATCAGAAATATGGCAAACTATTTGCATGCAGCAAACTCTAACACACAGCAACCAGGAGGACCAGTTCATCCATTTTGGGGAAGATCACAACTCCCTATGAACAAGGATAAAAGCAGACAAAATGGTAAAGTGTTTCATTGGGGAAGGGTTAATTATGATGGGATGAGGCAGGCGTAAAGGTTAAAACCTTGTGTTTTTACTTCTTGGTTAATTTTGCACCTATTCCTTTCAGAAATTGTTGTTTGTAGTGTTACCATAGTTAATCTGATGTCATATGTCATAATATCTGGCCTTACGGATAGCTTGCATCTCATTCTTCAAATAATTGTGGAGGAGATGTAAGCTCAAGATACTTTTCTTTGAATTCATCTTAATTTTGGCTTATATCTGTTTAAAGTTATATCTTTATACAGCTTTGTTTATTCATCATTATGAAAATCTCAACGCAAAGTTATGCAAAATGTTTATTCGTTTTATCAACGAATTAAAGCTACTTGCAACTGCAACTACAAAGTTTGATTTATTGGATTAATAAGATAATAAATCAGAATATTATTGCTCACATTTCCTAGAAGATGACAGGTTTTGAAATTGGGAAATACTAGAACTTGGAAAGTGTCGTCTATAGCAGGAAATAGGGAGAATAAATTGGGAACTGATGTTTTCGGAAGAAAGCACAGAAATAATGTGGAGAATAATTAGGGATAATTTATGGCAGGTTCAAGATAGATTTGTCAGGGAAAAGATGGTAAGAGAAGGAAACAGTGATTGACAAAACAGGTGAGGCAGTTGGTTAAGAGGAAGAAGGAAGCAGACATTAGATTTAGGAAGCAAAAAGCAGGAATGAGTCATGAGAATTATATGGGAGCCAAGAAGGAAAACCCTAAAGCTTACATAGGATGACAAAAGTAATGGTAGGACTGCATAAAGATAAAGTAGGCAATATGTGCCTAGAGACGGAGGAGGTTATAAATGAATACTTGATTCAGTATTCACCAGAGAAAATGATTTTGATCAAGGTGAGGTTAGAAGGGAACAAGCTTATGAGTTGGATCATGTTGAGATTAAGAAAGAGGAAGTGCTAGATCTTCTTAAAAACATTAAGATTGATAAGTCCCAGGACCAGATAAAATATACCACCGGTTGCTACAAGAAGAGATTGCTGGGGAATTGGTGAGTTTTGCATCCTCCTTGCCACCAGAGAGGTGCTAGAGGTTTAATGACAAATGTCATACCCTTATTTAAAAAAATAGAGAGATTCAAGAGAATTATAGACCAGTGAGTCTTACATCAGTGGTGGGCAAACTAATGGAGAGGATTCTTAAGGACGGAATTTATGAGCATTTAGAAATGTACAGTCTTCTCAGGGATAATCAGCATGGCTTTGTAAAAGGAAGGTCATGCCTCATGGTTGAGATTTTTGAGGAAGTAACAAAAGAGATTGATGAAGTTAAGGTGGTAAATGTGGTGTATATGATATGGATTTTAGAAATTTCACTGCTGGATCAAAAATGGTTATTTTGTTCTTGGGTGGATCCACAATCCAACAAGCAATGTTAAAAACTCAAGGTGGCAGGATGCATCAGGGTATCCAACCTAACCCAAAATGGAACTCAGCCCATACAATCCACTACTGCTGCAGTCAACATTTGAATCTTGACCCCATGAAAAGCTCTGACGCACGAGTTTCTGTTGCCTTCTGTACACTTTTAAAAACTTCACCGGCCTCTATCTTCCCACTAATTTTTGTTTCATGTTTGCCCTTTCTTTGGCTTTGACTTCTCTTGTTAGCCATAGTTGTATCATTTTTCCATTCAAACAAACATACCTTCTTTTTTGGAATATACATGTCCCAAAATTTCTTTACTTTTTGCAGAAACTCATCATTGCTGGTCTGCCATCCTTCCTGCTCATATGTCTTTCCAATCAACTTTTGCCAGTTGCTCTCTCATACCTCTGTAGTTCCCTGCTATACTGACACCTGTGTTTAGTTTCTCCCTCATAAACTGCAGAGTGAATTCTATCGTATTATGATTGCTGCCTCCAAAGGGTTCCCTTAGCTTCAACTCTTTTATCTATTCTTGTTTATTACACATTATCCAGTCCAGAATTGCCATTTTCCCTGGTTGACTCAACCACAAGCTATTCCAAAAAGCCACCTCATAGGCATTATACAAATTCAGTCTCTTGAGATCCAGTCTCAACCTGTTTTGCAAATCTACTTGCATGTTAAAATCCATCAGGACTACCATAGCATTGCCCTTCTGACATGCCTTTTCTATTTGCCTTTGTAATTTGTTGTCCACATCCTGCTACTGTTTGGAGGTCTGTATACAAATGGAAGGTGTCTTTTTACCCTTGCCATTTCTTAACTCAACCCACAATATCTTCTGATCCTACGTCATGTCTCTCTAATGATTTAATTTATTCCTTACCAAAAAAGACACTACCACCCCCTCTGCTTACCTGCCTATCCTTTCGATACACTGTGTATCCTTGGACATTCAGCTCCAAATGACATCCATCCTTTAGCCTCGACTCCATGATGGCCACATCATTCCTGCCAATCTTTAGCTGTTCTACTAGCTCAGTGGTTCTCAACCTTTTTCTTTCCACTCACATACCACTTTTAAGTATTCCCTATGCCATAGGTGCTCTGTGATTAGTAAGGGATGCTTAAGGTGATACGTGAGTGGGAAGAGAAGGTTGAGAATCACTGCTCTAGACCCAATTGTTACGGAAATATTTTGCTTGAGAAAAATTGTCATTGACCCATTTCCTTTGGAGTTATGAAACCGTGCACATAACGAGTCAATTAGGGACAATTAAAACAGTGGTTTTCAAACTTTTTCTTTCCACTCACATACAACCTTAAGCAACCTCCTACTAATCACAAGGCACCTATGGCATAGGGAATACTTAAAGTAGTATGTGAGTGGAAAGAAAAGGTTGCGAACCTCTGCATTAGCTCATTGGCTTTATTCCTAATGCTGCAAGCATTTAAATACAAAACTTTAAAGTCTTTTTTTGACTCTGCGTCAATTCTGTTGTACTGTTGAGGCTGAGTCACAACACCTGCCTCCTTCTGCAGCATTATTTCTCAGCAGCTGGTTGGACAGACCCAGCCTTCTCCGAGAACAGCAAATGATACACAATAACCTTGGTGCTAATGTCTCCCTGATGACTCAGATGTCACAAAGTAATGCAAAGTGTGTGAATCAGTAATAGTTTATTGAACCCTCAAACGTTGATGAATGCAACACCCAGACACCTCAGCAGCACATTCAGTTACAAAGAGTCAATAACTGTTGGCCCAGACCAAAGCAACTCAAGCACAAAGTTCAGTCTCTCTTCAAAGCTGGCCTAACCAGGTTTAAGCATAGCCAGGTCCCATCAAGGTTGGGTCAGATTGCCAAAATGAAGAGGATGTTCACTTCAATGGAGTGTGGGCAACATACTGGACTAATGTGGATTCCCTCATGTTATCCTCAGAATCCTTGAATCCACTTTAACAATCAGTTGCTGGAATAACCAGACTTTTGAAATTTTGGAATACTGAACACTAATTTCCTGATGTTGAATGTGGTGCATCATCCAGAGCAGTCTTATCCATTTAACTTGCATCTCCCTTGTTCACTGCCTTTAGATTTACAGCAGTATGATTTCTTATTGTCATTAATACCCTCCAGCATTATACCCATAGTTGATATTTACATTCAGACCTTGATTATGACAATGGTCCACTTTTGGAAATGAACTAGATTCTGTACAGGCTTTGGTTCAATTGAGTGGTCCTAAATTCCCTTCAAAGAATTTATACCTCATTCTAGCCAGAAGCCCAGGACTTTACTGAGGAACCATGAGTGGCACTATTTTCAAAGAATCATGTTGGAATCTTGCTAATTGCTCGACTGGGTTAGGGTTAGCTGTCTGAATAGAAGAACAAAAGACAATAAGAAGTCGGAACAGGGGTAGGCCATTCAGCCCAAAGAGCTTGTTCTACCATTCAACATTATTGCTGATCCAACATCCTTTGTCCACTTTCCTGCCCTTTCCTCAGAGCCATCAATTCTCTGACAGATTAAGAATCCATCTCAGTCTTAAATTTACCCAAGGACTCTGTGCCCACAGTTGTCTGGTGCAAAGTATCAGAGAATGACTTCTCTTTCATTTCAGTTTTCTTATTCTGAGATTATGACATGGTTCTGGATTCTCCCTTGAAAGGAAATAGCCTCTCAGTATTTGCCTGGCCTAGCAATCTATGAATCTTTTATGTATCAATAGGATTGCCTCCCATTCTTCCAAACTCCCAAGTCCCAAACTGTTTAATCTTTCCAATTTGAATTCAAATTTTCAAACACTGTGCGATCCTTCTTGAATCAGTTTCGTGATATCTGATTTGATATGAAGGTAGAAGTGTTGACTAATAAGGTAATTTATTACTCTGACAGGAATTCTGTCTTTTTTTCTGCCAAAGAGCTCCTTTTTTGATAGTGGGGTTAGATAGTTTCTCTATAATAAAATATTAATACAATGTAATTTGTTTGATTGAGGATGTGGAGTACCTCGGAGGAAATGGTAGGATTTAAATGTAATGCATCTTTTTGACTTTTAACATGTATCCTTAATGCTCTGTATTTTTGGATGTGGAATTTCAATCTTAATTAAAAAAAATATTGAAAATGACAGTACCAGGATCATCCCAGAGTCCACCTTTGAATAGAAATAATATATTTCCTTAAATAAGGAGACAAACACTCTTTTTGGTACTCTACATCTCACTAGTGCCTCCTATGGTTGCAGAAAGACTTCCTTATTTTTTTATACTCAAACTCCCTTGAAACAAAGGCATCATGCCATTAGCCTTCCCTACCCATGGTTCATCCAGTTGTCATTAAGAAAGTTGAAAAAGTTGTAAAAATAGAAATGACTATTAAAATTATAAATATCTCTTTTCAATGCATTTAGTTTTGTTAATTGAAAGCAGTTATATATTAATTAGTATTTTTTAAAACTTCCCTCATTTATCTTTCAGTGAAATAAACAATTCCATTCAAATGAATGAGGGTATATCACATCACTCAGCTGTGAGACTGAGGAGCCATAAGCCCCTTTCTCACTGCCAACCCTCCTAGGAAACAGGAAAATTTGCAGGCAAGCTGAGGCTGGGAGCCTTTCACACCGCACTATTATTTGTGGATAATTCTGCAACTCGGGATTTCAAAGGGCCTCCCGTCTCCAGCAGTGACAATGTGGGAGCAGGTTGTCCTTTCACGTTGCCAGAAGGTGATTGGTGAGTTAACTCAGCTGGGCTCTGGCATGTGTTCCCTCCATGTATCAGAGGCTGGTTGAAATCTACTTGCCCTGCCTGGTTATGTCATTTCACACTACGCGATTCAACCCGCAATATTGGCGGGTTAACTCAGGTGTCATCAGGGGTGTGAAAGGGGCTATAGACTCAAAAGTGTGTCTCAGAGCAGAGTAACAATCCCACAATAACTTGAAGGGTGGACTGGATGAAGAGGCAATGGTGCTTTATGTACAGAATGAATCAACTGGATAATACTAGGATTGCATAGATTTTACAATACTATTAATGGATCGATTAGGCAACCATATGAATATGGAAATAAACCATTCATTGTTTTGCTTTTTTTTAAATAAATAAAGTTTAATTTTGAAATTAGCAGAAGAGCAAGAAGTCAGATGGCCACATATGGCTCCCAACATATTCTGCACTTCAGTGAGCAGGTGTGAATGCACTGTCAACGTGCACTGTGGTGAGCAGGTGTGAATGCACTGTCAACGTGCACTGTGGTGAGCAGGTGTGAATGCACTGTCAACGTGCACTGTGGTGAGCAGGTGTGAATGCACTGTCAACGTGCACTGTGGTGAGCTGGTGGCTCGAGCCGTCTGCACAATCTAGCCCATTGCTCAAACTGACAACCCAGTTAATACATCAGATGGGAGTAACCATATCCTACATTCAAACTTGATGACTAAATAGGCATCCCTGGCTCATAAAGGGGTACTGTCAAGACAATTCCTTGTTTAATCTGAATTTTGTGAACATAGAAATAGATCGTTTTTAATTGTTTATCAATAGGCTTAAAACTGATGATGCAGACTGGCCTGTTATGCCAAGGTATTTTGCTAATTTGTAATTGTAGATTCATGTCCCATGGCTAGGTGTAGAGCTGACTGCACTTGTTCTTTAGATTCTGTTTCACAATAGTTTTGTGGTTAAGGGTGATTATTCATCACAAAATGAAGGGATCACAAAAGAGGTGGAAATCAACAAGTCTATTACAAGTTCAATTTGCAATGAATCCAATGGAATCATGAAACCACAGACTACATCACCCATGCCTGATTTCACCTCCCTTGCTCTAAGGAGCCCCAGCAAGTTATTTCTCTCAAAATGCTCCATTCAGAATAATCCATGTAATGTTCTTGCAAGCATTCAGTCAACAACAAGACTTTTCATGCCCCAAGATTTTTCTACCAGGGGAAGCAACTTTCAAGTTCAAGTTTATTATCTGAATACATATGCAACCAGACAAAAGTGGATACATTTCTCACATAGCACATAATAATCACATATAAACATAATATTAAATAAGTTTTTATAAATATTGTGGAATAATTTACCCAGTTTCATTGTTGTTGATAATGCCAACTATGGTTACATCATCCACAAACGAGACGATTCTATTAGAACTGAATCTAACATTATTGAGTCAGCGATGTGAAGAATGTCAGTTCTCAGCATGACGGACCTTCAAATTTAGCTGCTAACCTGGACTGATTGTGGTCTGATGGTCAAGAGATCAAGATACCTTTATTATCATGTAATAGGCACTGACATCACTAGGTGGGGCGCAGGGGGTGCAGACCGTGCTGGGTGACACCATCAGAGGGAGTGACACCAAATGAGTGTCTATAAGTTTTTTTTGCAGTGTTTCAGCAGAAATTTATTATTTTTTATAAAAATATCCCTGCAGTTAGTTATAAGAACAACAACATTTTTTTGTAAGTACAAAAACATTACTAAGGTTTCTATATAGTCTGGTATGGGAGGAGGTCCATGGTAGGGGTGGCGGGGGGAGTGACACTATGAGTTGCACCCTGGGTGACACCAACCTTAGTGACTGTGTAATAGTACTGAATATAGTATTACATGAAATTGCCTTCTGCTTGCCGTAAGGCAAACAGTCACCATTAGTGTTGCCCAGCACTCCTTAGAGTGTGCGTGTGCATGTGTGTGTGTGTGTGTGTGTGTGTGTGTGTGTGTGTGTGTGTGTGTGTGTGTGTGTGTGAGAGAGAGAGAGAGAGAGAGAGAGAGAGAGCACAAAAGAAAGTCTCTTTACAGACTCTGAGTGCCCATGGATTCACCTCCAGTGCTCCCGCAGTATCTGCAGCTCCTGTTTGATCCATTGACAACTCGAGCTCCAGATCCAAATATCCTACACAATCAAAAAGCCTTCAGTGCCTGAGGCCCTTCGGGAGCCCTTCCTTGCCATCAGCACCCGACTCCAATACCTGGTTCCCATGAGCCAGTCTCCAGCACCCCACAGCCTGTGTGGGTTGCCCGACTGCAAGTCGCCCGCAGCCTCTTTAGATCCCTCAGTCACTGAGCCCCTCACTGGTTTGCTGCCATGATCACCATCCTGTAGGATTCTTCAGCTCCTGAGCCCCTCTGCTTATTCTTCTCAACTGGGATGGGCGGGGGGGGGGGGGGGGGGGGGTGGGGGAGGGGGGGGCGAGGTTTCTCTCCACTCAGGATCCAAATGCAGAGAGGGATATCAGGTCCCAGCAAGGACAGTTTATCCACCAGCCTCTGAGGTTTGATCATATTTAACATAAGGAGCAAAAAAACATTGATGTCATATGTGGCAGGCAATAAGCATCTCCATTAGGGAGACACTAATCATCTAGCCTAAATATATAATGGCACTACCATTGCAAGATCTTCCTCCATCAATCTCCTAGGGATTTCTATTGACTAGAAATTCAACTAAATCTACCAGAAGAGCAGATCAAGGCTGGATATGCAGCTACAGAGACTTTCAACTATCCACGAGGTACAAGACAAAATGATGGAATACTCCCCACCTGCCTCCAAACAACTCAGGAAATCAGCATCATTCAAGACAATCAGCTGCACCTGTGGTCCACTGTTAGCCAGAATCAGACACACACAAGGTAAAGACTGCACAACAGGCTTTAATCCACAAAGACTTTGACAGAGCCAGGTTGGCTGTGGCTGCAGCAACTCTGAGTGAGGCCTCGGGAGGCCGGCGCAGGCTTATATCCCGGAGGGTGATTGACACCTGACCGGGTGGGGTTTGATCCATTCAGGCTGACTGATTGACAGCCGGCCAGGTGTTGTCCTGTCCCCTTACACTTCTGCAGATACAGAAGTTGCCCCCTGCAGTAGGCCGGTGATGTACCACCACAGCACCATCTACAAAATGCATTATAATTATTCGCCCAGGCTGCTCAGACAGCATCTCCTCAGCCCACAACCTCGAAAATTGAGAAGGACAGCAGCTTTAGATACATGGGAACAACCTCAATTTCAGCTTCTACCCAGATTTGAAAATACATACTTTGTTCTTAATTGTCACTGGGTCTAAATCCTAGAATTCACTGCCCCACTGCACTGTGGGAGTATCTTAATCAGATGATCTGCAGCGGTTTAAGAAAGTGGCTCAACATTTTTTGTACCAATAAATGATCTGCCAATGACATCCAGACCCCAAAGAAATAAATCAATTAAAATGTTCAATATTTGACCTAAAATGGGGTCAAATTTGAGATCAACTCTGAAAGTTTCATCAAAAAAAAACTGAGTAAGATGGAGCATGCAAAAAAATGCACTTAACACATTTATGGGTGGGTCACGTCTCCAGAATGGAGGACCATCGCCTTCCCAAGATCGTGTTATATGGCGAGCTCTCCACTGGCCACCGTGACAGAGGTGCACCAAAGAAAAGGTACAAGGACTGCCTAAAGAAATCTCTTGGTGCCTGCCACATTGAACACCGCCAGTGGGCTGATATCGCCTCAAACCGTGCATCTTGTTCCCTCACAGTTCGGCGGGCAGCAACCTCCTTTGAAGAAGACCGCAGAGCCCACCTCACTGACAAAAGACAAAGGAGGAAAAACCCAACACCCAACCCCAACCAACAAATTTTCCCCTGCAACCGCTGCAACCGTGTCTGCCTGTCCCGCATCGGACTTGTCAGCCACAAACGAGCCTGCAGCTGACGTGGACATTTACCCCCTCCATAAATCTTCATCCGCGAAGCCAAGCCAAAGAAGAAGAAGCATCAGGTGGCAGGGAGGTATGTTATCTTAGCAAGTTAGTAGCTTAGAGACAAATAAACAAAACTATCTGAAGCTAAAAGTTGGTATTCATTTCCAACCCATAAACTACTCAACCGAAGTAATTTATAAGCAATCAACTTTCTGCTCACCCTTTTCAAAGAACCCATAAGACTGTCAAGTAATGTGTCCAGGCAGCAAGGCAAGCTGATAACAAATCTCTCTTTTGCATTCGTTAACAGAGCTGAACAGTGCTTTTGTTGCTTGTTAAAGGAAGTTAACCATTGGGTTGATTTCAAACTATTCATCAGTGTTCAGCTCCTTAGTGGCAAAAATCATCTGCTATATAAATCAAAACATTCTTTTCAACTGACTCAGTGGAATTTAAGAAAAACATTCCCAGTATCAAATGACGCTGTTGGTATGCATCCCAGCATGCAAAGCACAGTACTAGGCTTTGTAGCTGATTATCCTTCACTTGGAGAAGCCTCAATGTTGAGTTTGGTCAGCAGACATAATGGACACAGATGTTTACAGTCTCTTGGAGTGCTTAGTAAAAGGACAGATCTGTTTGTAATTTGCAATATATAATGAAATATCATGAGTAGCAAAAGCCAAAATGAAGAGCAAGTTTTCTCCAAATACAGTTGAATGTTTCTGTCTGACTTTATAGCCAAGTTTTCCAAAACAGGCTACATGCAGAGCAACTCTAACACCAACAAAAACTTAGAAATAGATACAGGGAAAGAGATACAGGAATATCAGAACCAGCACCACCAAGCTGAGAAACAACTTCTTCCCATGGGCAGTGAGAATGCTGAATGACCAAAGGAACTATTCACACTATCCATCCGACATTTTAACTTTAACTGTACTGCATACGTTCTGTTTGTCTGCTTGCATGTTATGTCCAGTTGTGTGTCTGGGTGCTTTGCATTGAGGACCAGAGAATGCTGTTTCATCAGGTTGTACTTGTGCAATCAGATGACAATAAACTTGACTTGATTTGTGTGCTTTTTCAGGGCATTTAGAGGTTAGTCAACACTGCAATGCATGACTGAAATTACCTATGGGCTATCAAGGGCATGAGTCAGTCAGGTAAATATTGTTTTGCTAAGATCTCTTACATTACAAAAGTGACTGGAGGTAAAACTACTCTGTTGCTTGTACTAAGCTTTGGGAATAAAAGGAGCAAAGCAAAGACCTTTTTTCTTCTAAGTCAGGAGGCGTAAATCAAGACTCTATCTACATCACTTGACGAAAAGGAACAGCCACTACCACAACCTGTTCTTCTCTTCTACGTGCAATCCTTTGGCAAAATCGTCCAAAACAGAGAAACAGATTTTTTTTTTTAATTTTCTTTCATTAATTTTTTCTTTCAATCCAAAAACACTGAACTTATTTAAAATGAAAATATTATATAAAATTGTTAAATTGAAAAACAAAAAAAAAAAAAACCCTCCCTCCCCAAAATGCCAGAAAAACCTGCAGGGTCGCAGTCAAACCACGAAAACACATGTAGTCATCAGAAACTAACAAACACTTTTTCCCAAGGAAAACACATTCTCCATTTTAATAAATTATTTCAATATGTCCTCCTGTGGAAGGCGAGCCATGGGCAGATCTTTTACAAAATCTTCGACCTGAATATAATTGTTAAAGAAGACATTCTGCTGATCTGGAATGAACACTTTCAAAGTTGCTGGATATTGAAAGTCCTTCATCATACAAGGCCTTCTTAACCAGATTAAATTCTTTCCTCTTCTTCAAAAGAGCTTGACTCAGATCTGGATTTAGAAACATTTTTATCACCATAATTCAAAGGTTCATGTTCTTTAGCTCTTCTCATTGCCAATCCAAGTATCTTTTCTCTAACTTGATAATTTTTAAATCTGATCAATATAGACAAAAGTCTTTGATTCGGTCCAGGTTTTGGTCAGAGAGCACTACAGGCTCTCTCAATCAGAATTTTCTCTTCAAATTTTTCTCGTCCAAAGATTTGCGGTATCCAATCTTGAAAAAAGCTAATTACATCTTGACCTTCTTTAGCCTCAGACATTCCAACTATTTTAAGATTATTCCTTCTACTATAATTTTCCAAGATATCAACCTTCTCCAGCAGTCTTTCATTAATGTAAACCAAGACAGTAACAGAGTCCTCATTAACATTTGTTCTCTCCTCAATACGTTGAACTTCTTCACGATCATCCTGAATTCTTTCTTCTAATTTATCAATTCTTTGTAAAACACTATTTATTGATTTAGTTAAATCAATTTTAACTTGTTGTATTTTGCCAGTTAAAAATTTAAAATTACTCTCCATTGCATTTGCAAGGTTATCAATTTTAGCTTCAATTTTATCAATATTTTTCTTAAAAACTTTGCCTTGCCTTTAAATTCTTCTTCTTCCTCTTCCTCCTCCTCCAGACCTAGAGTGCTGGACTGGCCCTTTAAGAGGGGTGAAGATTTTTTTCCTTTTAATTTTTTCATCTGCAGTGCAAATGCGTGACTCCTCGCATATGCACAGTGCAGAAGTAGTTTTCTGGACGGCGCCATCTTTGCGGAGAGCTGCAGGGATGGCTCCATGAAGACTGTCCCTCTGGCAGGACTGTCTCCAGCAGGTCAAGAAAGAACTTCGACAGCCAGCTTCGTTGAAAAGGTAGGCCCAGGTTCTTTTTCTCTCTTCGGTTCACGTTTTTCCTTTGGTGTAGTTTTCGTCTTTTTCTTTATTCGGCGACATTGTAGTTAAGGTTATTAATAGTTTAAAAAGCCTTTAAATTAACTTTAATAGTAAAAACTTAATTTACACTTTCTTAATTAAACTCCCCGAGAGTCGTAAGGGAGCGCTGCGTTCCCTACGGCATCACGTGACCTCCCCCGAGAAACAGATCTTCAATGGAAACTTGAGGCTGACTGTACTAAATGAAGGAGGCTACACTCACAACTTGGCTTTAGCCCCCAAGGAGCTTACTTAATTATAAAAACACAGAGGACATTCAATTAAATAGGTCCATGTTGGCACCCAGCAAAGCAATCCTAGCAGTCCCACTCTCTCCTTCCTTATTTCCCTGTAGCCCTGTAATTTATTCTCCTTTACATATACATCAACTACCATTTGTATCTTTAGCACTTCCCCACACTAAGGGATAATTTACAGTGGCCAATTAATAAACATAGACGCCTTTATGATATGGGGGAGGTAGTCTGAAACTATGGGATGGAAGGTGCAGAGAGAACACGCATTCTCCACACAGACATGATCAAAGGACAGGATTACAAACGGGTACCCAAAAAGGCAGCATTAACTGCTGCATCACTCTGTCATTAATATCAAATTAACAGGATTTTCTTGGACCAAAGTATTTCCAGGCCAACAGCTTCACAAGCAAAAGTCGTGGTTGAAACGTTCTGTTATATTCTGAGAGATCCAATGAAGACATCTATGTGGAGCACTGCCTCAAGGAGGTCGCCAACCTCATGGAGGTCCCCTATCACCCTGGTCACAACCTCTTTGCACTGATACCTTCAGGTAATTGGAACTGAAGACTGAAAATCAGCACCTCTAAAGACAAACACAGATTCTTTCCAACAGCTATTAGGCTCTGGAACCTCCCCTTGTGACACTAATCATAGACTGCTAATCATGGACTAATCACAGTTTACTAAAGGACGTTCTACAACATTGCAACAATCATTTTTTTGCACGAGGATAACTGGGAATAGTTAGTATCTA
Organism: Narcine bancroftii; assembly: GCF_036971445.1. Classification (NCBI taxonomy): domain Eukaryota; kingdom Metazoa; phylum Chordata; class Chondrichthyes; order Torpediniformes; family Narcinidae; genus Narcine; species Narcine bancroftii. The sequence continues at coordinate 41,546,418 of NC_091475.1, forward strand.
TTGTCTCTTTTTAATTCAATTGTTTATTCTTGACAAATTACTTGCTCATTGCAGAATTTTGGTGCATATTTACAATGCATTTTTTCTTTGGTTTGGCTTCACGGACAAAGATTTATGGAGGGGTAAATGTCCACATCAGCTGCAGGCTCGTTTGTGGCTGACAAGTCCGATGCGGGACAGGCAGACACGGTTGCAGCGGTTGCAGGGGAAAATTTGTTGGTTGGGGTTGGGTGTTGGGTTTTTCCTCTTTTGTCTTTTGTCAGTGAGGTGGGCTCTGCGGTCTTCTTCAAAGGAGGTTGCTGCCTGCCGAACTGTGAGGCGGCAAGATGCACGGTTTGAGGCGATATCAGCCCACTGTCGGTGGTCAATGTGGCAGGCACCAAGAGATTTCTTTAGGCAGTCCTTGTACCTTTTCTTTGGTGCACCTCTGACACGATGGCCAGTGGAGAGCTCGCCATATAACACGATCTTGGGAAGGCGATGGTCCTCCATTCTGGAGACATGACCTACCTAGCGCAGTTGGATCTTCAACAGCGTGGATTCGATGCTGTCGGCCTCTGCCATCTCAAGTACTTCGATGTTAGGGATGAAGTCGCTCCAATGAATGTTGAGGATGGAGCGGAGACAATGCTGGTGGAAGCGTTCTAGGAGCCGTAGGTGATGCCGGTAGAGGACCCATGATTCGGAGCCGAACAGGAGTGTGGGTATGACAACGGCTCTGTATACACTTATCTTTGTGAGGTTTTTCAGTTGGTTGTTTTTCCAGACTCTTTTGTGTAGTCTTCCAAAGGCGCTATTTGCCTTGGCGAGTCTGTTGTCTATCTCGTTGTCAATCCTTGCATATGATGGCAGTCTCTTCAATCTGAGGCGCCTGCAAGCTCACACCAAGACACAAGAGCAACTTGTCCGTGAACTACTCTTTGCAGACGATGCCGCTTTAGTTGCCCATTCAGAGCCAGCTCTTCAGCGCTTGAGAAACTGTTTTGCGGAAACTGCCAAAATGTTTGGCCTGGAAATCAGCCTGAAGAAAACTGAGGTCCTCCATCAGCCAGCTCCCCACCATGACTACCAGCCCCCCCACATCTCCATCGGGCACACAAAACTCGAAACGGTCAACCAGTTTACCTATCTCGGCTGCACCATACAATGCATAAGGTTCAGGTAAATGACAAACTCATTATTAGATGCAATCATCTCCCCCTATAAATACAATAATCTTACTTGCTTTAAATTTTCAGCCAAAGTGTATACCTTGTAGGAATGATGATGAACATTCTTGTCCCAGGGAACATGTACATTTACTTTAAAATATAATGTAAAGCCTTTGGAAAATATGGTCGCATAATTTTTGAATGCCTGGGAGCATACACAGCCACAAGTGAAAAAAAATCAACTATCACTGTTCTGTGCACCCCGGGGACAGGATTAAATCCATGGCAGATTTTACCATAAATTAGATGAACAAACACCAACATTGGTTCTTGCAATTATGACATTATTTATTTGTTTTGTCACTTTGCAAAGTTAAAAGAAATATTCATGTAATATTTCAGAATAGCTGATTACACAGAATCAGGAAGGGCAAGGCAGCTTGTTCATGAGCAACAAAGGAATAAAGAAGGACAAAGAATGAAACCTACAATAAGGGCATGGTACTCCACTTCCATGGAACTGGAAAAGTAAATATACCTGAGATAATAACCCAATAAATAGACTAACATTATAGCTTTACCTTGCACCCTTGCCTCTTTGGCATCTGACCAAATCTTGAGAATGACCTTCCAACTGATATTCATTTTAAATTACTGCACATGAATTGTGTGCCTAAAGATGAAGAAAAGTACATTCCAGTTTATTCTGTCATGGTCTGCAGCAGTTAAACTATTGGAAATGTTGCTCAGCAAGGAAGGTTTTCCCATCCCACTGTTAAAGCAGTAAAGATACTGAACATCATTGCAAAGAAAACAAAACATCTTGGACTGCATACATTCCAACTACTATGGTGGGACCTTGTCAAATGGATATGTATACCATATCCATTTCTCCCCCTTCATCAATTTTCTTGGTAAGTGCCTCAAAAAAAAAATAGCAATGAGATTTGTGTGATGGGACTGACACCTCCTCTCAAACAGATTCTGTTTTTCCAAGTAATTATAAATCCATTTCCTACAAACTTCTTCCAAAAGTTTCCCTTCTATTGATGCAAGGGTAGTTTCTTGGCTTATCCCTCTTGCCCTTCTTGATATGGGAACAACATTAGCTATACATGGTAATTTCAGTACCTTACCCATGACGAAAGATGGCACAAAATTCTCGGTCAGACCCTCAGCGATCTCTTTCTTTGCTTTCCATAACATTCTAGGCTCTGGGGATTTGTCCAACTTAATGTGCACCATTATCTCTTACAATTCCTCTTTCTTGACAATCGTCTACTCCATCACAGGCAGTAGCAACAGTATGTACCATGTACAGGAAACATTGAAGCAACTCACCAGGACTCTTTAGACACAACCTTGCTTACCCACAACCTCTACCAGCTCAAAGGATGAGGCCAGCAAAAACAGGGCAACAACATCCCCTGAGAGTTACCCTCCACAAACCATCCTGACAAAAAGATATCAGCATTCCTTCATTGAGTCAAAATTCTTGGAGTATGGTATGGTATCATACTATCGAAACCTTTGCATTCTCAGCCTCAAGACAGTCAACTCTCGATAAGCTAACCTTCTAGTTTGGAGTGCAATGTTTTATTTCAATAAAGATGCTAACTGAATTTCATCTTCTAAAATCCAATCCTTTCACTAATACCCTCATTTCACTCTCCACTAAAATATTATCCTTGCACATGGAAAGGGATGGGCCTTGGATTTCAGATGTGTGGCACTTTTATTTTATCCTCAAAACAAGAAAATCTTGCAGTTCCCAGGCTCAGTGTGATTGTGATGGTGCAGGATTGATTGTATCACTCCATTAACCTCAGTGTAAATCATGTTTGCTGGAATGATGTTATGTACAAAGCAAAGCGAATGACATCATTTCCTTTATGTTCCCGATTCTCAGTTGTGCTTCACCAGACATTACAGTGCTCTGAAAATATCTGTTTATTCTCAGAACAATCAGATTTGAATAATACTCCTCCCAAACTAAACATACTCTGCTGGAAGGGTTCAGTGGGTCAACAAGATGGAGAAAAGGAAAAGCCCTGGTCATCCTAACTCCCACTCCAGTCTGTATGATACATGTTCCTCCAAATGACTCCCTCATTTTTCTTGTCTCTCCCTTTGTCTGACATTTGCCACTCTACTGCTTCTACCTGGTTCACCAATCTCACTAGGGACCTCTCTCCCACCCTGTCCTCTTTACACTGGATTCTCTACTACACTAACCTTGCACACCAATATTCCAGATTCTTCCTGATCCAACTTTCAACCAAAGCTTTAATCCAAACTTCAGCTCCGACTGGACCATGGCTTTGTCCCTCCCCAGTGACACCCAGAATATGACAGTCTCTGATATGACACCCACCTCTACCTTCAGCCTACTTCACAATACCCAAACTGAACATTAATTTGACACTTACTCCAACAACTGGCCATTTTCTCTGTGACTTCCCAGAATCAGTTCCACCCTGCACTTACCTCATAGCCTCCTTCATGCCTTGTGCCGTTGTAGTGTGCAAGACTTTTCAACAGCATTCATGCTTTGTGTCTATAGCAAGACAGGACTGCTCTGTACCAATATACAACAATATACTAGCAACGTACCGTTGATGTGCCAATCTCAATTGCATTAAATGACAAGAAAATCATGGACAAGAAAAGGCCCATAGGTCTCTCCAGGCACGCAGCTGTATATCTTTGTATATGACAGTCCGCATATTTCATACACACACGATGCCAGTGAGATGTGTGAAAGTAATATAGTAACACCCAGGCCAACTGATTAAAAGCTGGGTTCTTTGGTTCCATGACTTACACAGTGCAACTTATAAAGATTTAAAAAATCAAATGTCCAAGCAAACAATTTTTTTCCAGGTTATCTGCTGCTCCAATCTCCCCAGACTTTCATCTATGTTGAACTTGGCACAGGAAAAGATGTGTCCAAAAGATTATGCATTGAGATGTACATTCAAATAAAAGTTGTTGTTTTTAAAATAACTGTGTTCATGTGAGGCTCTATTGAAACTTGGATTGATAGAACAATTAAAAAATGCCAAATCTAACAGTAATTTCCAAGAAGCTAGTTTCAGACCCAATCCAGAAGAATGGTAAAAACTGAACATGTTTTTCCCAAGGACAGACATTTAACACAACACCTGAGGACTGCATGTTGACTGGTCATCAGGGTAAAAGGTCATATGACAAGCTGTCTGTTTGACAGTGGGAGCGCAGAAAACTTCATCGACCCTGACACAGTGCAAGGCTACTCCCTCATGGTAAGGCCAATAAACCACAAAGTCTCTTTGGCCTCCAAGTCCCAAACAGCAGATGTCTGTGGCTACTGTGTAGTGACTCTGACTGTACGGGGCACAGACTACAAAGAATTTAAACTCCTTATGATGCTTCAGCTTTGCGTTGCTGTGCTGCTGGGGCTGGACTTTCAATGCCACCTTAAGAGTATCACGATGGAGACAATACCTCCTCCCCCCCACCCCGCCCCCACCACTGTCTGTAACTAGCAGTTTTTAAACTGTCCACTGCACTCCACCAGCAAAAATTACCCGGCTTCTCCTTCCACCGTTTCCAGCCAGTAACCCACAAATTGCCCATCGCGCGTGATCTGCGACCTTCCAACCCTCAATATTGCCCCTCCAACGCTGTAAACCCATTCTCACCAAAAGTAGGTGATACTGGTGCTGGAAACAGGGGTTTTATTAGGTCGGAGGTACAACGGCTTCTGAATGAGGGGATCACTGAAACCAGCACCAGCCCCTGGAGAGCCCAAGTAGTGCTAGTAAAGAATGGGGCAAAACACAGAATGGTCGTCAACGACAGCCAGACCATCAATAGATATAGACAGCTGGACGCATACCCTCTTCCCTGCATAGCCAACATGGTAAATCAAATTGCTCAATATCAGGTACCCTCCACTATTGACTTAATGTCGGCATACCACCAACTCCCTCTACCATTTCCTGAGCGTTCCCTTTGGAGTCACCAATGGGGTCTTGGTCTTCCAGTGGGAGATGGACTGAATGGGAAACCAGTACGAGCTGCAAGCCACATTCCCATATCTGGACAATATCACCATTTGCGGCCATGACATGCAGGATCATGATGCCAATCTCCAAAAATCTCCACCAAATTCCTTAATCTTATATGCAATAAGGATAAGTGTGTGTTTTTTTCACAACTCGCCTTTGGCTGATTCATAAAGAACTGTCATTGGCCTGATCCCATCCGCATGCGCCCTCTTTTGGAACTTACCCCTTCCCCACAGCCTCAAGGCTCTGAAAAGCTGCCCGTGCTTCTTCTCCCAGTGGGTCCCCAATTATGCGGGCAAGGCCTGTCCCCTCATCAAATCCACCTCTTTTCCCTCGACGTCAAGGCGGACATTACCAAGGCCACGATGCATGCAGTGGATGAATCCACCCCATTCCAGGTGGAGAGCGATGCATCTGACTTCACCCTGGCTGCCACCCTTATCCAGGCGAGAAGACCTATAGCCTTTTTCTCCTGCACACTCCAGGGCCCCCGAAATTCAACACTCCTCAGTCAAGTAGGAGACCCAGGCCAATGTCGAAACAGTACAGCACTGGAGACAGTACCTCGCTGGCAAACAACTTACCTTGCAGATTGTCCGATGTGTAGTTGCTTTCATGTTCAACAATCAGCAGCGAGGAAAAATCAAAAACGACAAGATATTGTGGTGGAGAATCGAACTTTCCACCTACAATCATGATAGCATGTACCAGCCTAGGAAACTCAATGAACCTCCAGATGCTCTATCCGGCAGAACATGTACCAGCATCACAAATAAGACCGGTTATAGGCCCTCCAAAATGACCTCTGCCACCCCGGGGTCACCAAGTTCTTCCACTTTATCAAAGCCTGCAACTTATCTTAATCCATTGAGGAGATCAGGACCATGACCAGAAATCGCCAGGTCTGTGTGGATTGCAAACCGCACTTCTATCAACCAAACAGAGTGCATCTGATAAAGGCTACCTGCCCCTTTGAATGCTTGAGCATGGATTTCAAAGGGCCCCTCCCCTCCTCTGACCGTAATATCGTTGATAAATACATTTCCCATTCACCATCCCCTGCCCGGATATGACCACTGCCACAGTCATCAAAGCCCTGCGAAATCTCTTCACCCTATTTGGGTACCCCTGCTACATCCATAGAGTCTGGGGCTCCCCTTTGGGGCTTCCCCAAAGGAACGGGCAGGCGAAAAGAGAAAATGCTACCATCTGGAAGGCCATCCTCCTAGCCCTGCAGTCTAGGGACCCAATCTCCTGCTGGCAAGATATCCTCCCTGATGCTCTCCACTCAATCAGATTGCACCTATGTACCACCACCAATGCCACTTCACTCAGCCGTCCTAGTTGACGGCCCAGGGCCGGTGCTACTCCGGAAGCACGTGAGGAGCCACTGTTCAAAAGGATCCATCTCCTCCATGCCAACCCCCAATACACCTACATGGCATACCCCAATAGGCATGAGGACACGGTCTGTGCTCAGGACCTGGTGTCCTCAGGAGTCTCCAAGACCATTGGTGACCATCCCACACTCCCTTCATCTACCTCTATCCACAATACACCAGTGTCATGGCACGTTACCCTGTCCCCAGCAGATGACATGTCAGATCCAGCACCATGCCTACACCAAGCCAACCCAGGTGTCCCAGAGACCAACCAAGATTTACACCTGCACCACAGCCAGTACTGTGGCAGACCAGTCCAGACCACCCGAAAGACTTAATTTGTAAGAACTTTTAATTCACTTCACCTTGCTGGACTCTTTTTAAAAAGAAGTGATGAATGTGGTAAACCACTGTTATATTTTTGGATGTACTAGGAAATGCCCCCTCCTGACTGTGCCTTAGGCTCCTCCCACTGATCCCCAAATAAAGGAAAATTTGCCACAGCCCCCTCCTCAATCCAGGACAGTCAATCAGCATGGATGGACATCCATTCAGTTGTGAATAAAAACCTATCAGTTTCTATCCAACTTTAAAAGTTATTGATAGTACATCAAGGACTAGCATGGACACATTGAGCTCAATAGCCTTCTTGCCTGTAATAAACATTTCATGACTTTATGACCAGTGTTCTTGAAGTTGTGAGCACTTCCAGTTCTAAACATCATATCCCCCATTGTTACTCATATTTAGGAGTGCTCGGTCAAAGAGATTCCCAATCTATAGGGAGCTACCTACACTAGTAGGCCACAATTAGATCATTCTGTACAGTTCCAGTCACTACATTTCAGAAAGGATCTGATATGGTGCAAAGCAGAAGAGTTTAAATGGTAAAAACAGATAATGCTTAATTTTGAACAATATCCATGCCTCTGTACTGTATTAATGTGCAAGATTCACCAACAATGCGAGCACAGGTCCTCCAAGTTCTTGTACAAAACAACTGAGTCCCTTAGATATACATCATTATCTGATGAAGCAGATTGCAGGACAAAAATATATTTTCAGAGCTTTTTAGCTTAATCTCTTTAAAAGTACCCTTTTAATCAAAAATTTCTGATACGTCCAGGACACATCACTGAACATTACTTGCCCTCTTCCAGGGTAAATGGTTAATGAATAATCAGATCGAGAATAACAGGTGAGGATTCAAAACCAGATGCACAGAGTAAGTGGGACAATAGTTACTGTTTTGTGGCTATTCTTGAAGCTTACTTTTTGAATAAAACTGAATTTAAAAATTCATAAAGATTCTAAGATCTTCCATTTGGACAAATCCATATTATAAAAACAAAAATTGATGAGACAAAATTAAAAGCAGCTCCTCTAATCAGATGGGAATGATTTTAAAATCTAATTATTACTGAATTTGTATGTTTATATTGTGGACTTAAGGGACTGACAGCATAGACATGTGATGAGCCCGCCATGAACTGTCTGTTTGCACCAAAATCTTAGGATTTAGCACCTAATTATTGAGCTGTTTCTGTAAATAAACCTCTGCCTCTATTTGTATATAAATGAACTGTGTTGCATTATAGTCTTGAAGACATTGCAACTTTCAGTTGAGCTGGCATGTTATAAGGCGTGGAATACCATCTTCATTTCAAGGCACATATTGTTTCAGTGAAGAGGGACCCTGATTTTGTCTTCTATTCCCCTTTGGCTCAGTTCCATATTTTTATTCTTGCACCTCATTTCAGATATTCGTATTAGTTCCACAAACCCAATTGAAATTGGAGGTGGAGAGATTTTTATTAAGCAGAAATAGTGAGGGAAATGGGGAATGAGCAGTGTTAGAAGATTGACAGATATGGATTGTGAATTGTCAAAATTTGACAGTGATGGATATGGCAAATAAAGCTAACCTTACCTATGTGGATCTAGAGTCACATATAGAGCAGACTGGGTGATGATGGCAGGTTTACTTCCTTGAAAAATACCATTAAAACCAAAGAATTTTTGTATTGTAGTTTCAGTGCCATTACGGATATTTATATAATTGTGTCACCTTCTTAGTTTATTATGCATCTTCCTGAATGAAGGCCTAAATTTTAACTTAAAGGAATTTGTAGGATCTGGGAACAGGAGTTGGTTATTTCATCCCTCAAGTCTGTTCAGTCATTCAGTAAGATCTACCTTCAACCTAACTCCCTTGCAGCTAATGAGAGTAATGGTTATCATGAAACTACCAGATGGTTTAAAAAATCTTTGTTTTTAATCTTTCAATTAATAATTGACATGTCATTTGTTCAAAGAGTTTCAAAATTTCCCAATCCTTACATGTAAAACAGTTCCCTAACTGCGAAACCTCGCTCTAGTCTCCCCAACCAGCAGAAATAGTTCTTTCTTTACCCTTACCTATTTCATATTTTGAAAACTTCTACCCCTTCACCTAAATTTCTGTGAGTACAACCCTGCCTCTTGGATTCCAAGTATTATTTGGGCACATCTTTTCCACACTCTAAGACGAAGGTATCCTTTCTAAGCAGTAAATTGCTTGTAGTGTTGTTAGAATCTAGGGAGAGTTGTTAAGAATGTAGGGAGCATCAGTAACAGGAACAATTAATTTGAGAATGAGAGTCTCTTAGATGAGCTAAAATATCCTCCTCCTCTATTAGTAGGAGTAATCATTGTTCCAGAGTGATGACTCATTATCCATCTCCATAGGCTTTACATCAGTGGTTCTCAACCTTTCTGTTTCCACTCACATACCATTTTAAGTAATCCCTATGCCATAGGTGCTCTGTGATTAGTAAGGGATTGCTTAAGGTGATATGTGGGTGGAAAGAAGAAGTTTGAAAACCACTGTTTTAATTGTACCTAATTGACTTGTTATGTGCACGGTTTCATAACTCCAAAGGAAATGGGCCAATAACAATTTTTCTCAAGCAAAATATTTCAGTAACAATTGGGTTTAGAGCAGTAATTCCCAACCTTCCCTTCCCATTCACCAACCACCTTAAGCAATCCCTTACTTATCACAGAGCACTGATGGCATAGGGATTACTTAAAGTGGTATGTGAGTGGAAAGAAAAAGGTTGAGAATCACTGCTTTAAATCCATAAATAGGTGGGCATTCAACAAGCCCTTCTGCAACCATCTCTAACATTTTATTAGCTTCACATCATGACACAATGATTCTCCACAGCTTCTGGTTCTACACCACTTACAAAATATTCTGCTCTGACCAGAATGGATGACCATCACTCACAGAACAGCTGCCTTCAAGGCTACCATTTTGTGCCCATCTCCAACTGCCCTTTAATTTGCTCATCCTTTTCAGAGGACAGTTATGATACAACGGCATTGATCAGAGTCTGAAGTCATCTATAAACAAGACCAGATAAAGATGGCAAGTGTTCTTCTCCGAACCAGGTTTTACTTCAGTTTAATATTGATTTGGCTATTAGTTTCAGCGTCATAAATAGTGATATATGTTTTTGATTTTGCAAGTTATTTAATTACTTGCATTCAAATTTCTCAAATGCTTAGTGGCATTAAGCTTGTCTATCAGGGTAAATAGTTCAGTCCTTTGAATTCTAGTCTTGTAATTTAATAACAATGCCACTGCACAATCTGAATGACATCCTGACAGGGTTTTGTTCATTCATTCTATTAACATGTCTTCCTTATGTAATGCTTCCATCACCATTGCTTCTAAGGTCATCAATCCCGCCAGTTTTAATACCTGCCCATCACAAATTAGAAACCTTATTCCCTCAACATCCCCCTCCTCCTATACCACCCAAAGCAGTTCAATTAATAAGCAATTGTTATGGTCCACAGCAAGCTAGGCCAAATAAATCTTGCAAATTTCTCTTTGATCAGAAATATCTTAACATTCTGTGTAGTTTTTCCAATATTATCCATTTTTCCTGATCAACTGTGTCTTGTTTTCGATGCACATGAACCCAAATTATTTTGTGTTTGCTTGCTGGTGTACATTTTTAGTGTACATTAAGCATAAATTGGCTTCATGTTCACCCAGTGCAAGTTAAACTGCACTGGCCTTCACTTGCATAATAACCTCACCCCATCTTTGAGCACCTGCATTTGGATTTTGTAGTCCAATCACTCTTCGGAACATTATATTAAGAAAGAAAAGTTAAGTGAAGTTCAGCAGGCGAAGACCTTACACCAGGCTGCTGGCAACTGGCTTTTGGAACCAGGTATTGGGACCGGGATTCATGAAGGTGCCGATGGCAAGCAGAACTCCAAAAGGGACCTGATGGGCTGAATAGTGTATTTCTGCTACTGTCTTATGGAGTGATGATGGCTTTCTGATCACTTTGGAACCAGGGGCCAAGGAGGGTGACTTTGATGCTAGGAGCTTGGGTTCACCACTGGACAGACAGGAGGCCATGTGGCTATGGGAGTCGGGGGAGCCCAGAAGGCTGTGACATTATAGGAGGTGATGAAGTCCATGGACACTCAATTCGCGGCCTCTCTTTGAGTAACTTAGAGGCCAAACAAAGGAAATCAAGTTTTGGTGCACATGACAAAAAAAATAGAATCTTGAATGATGAATCTTGATCTGGATTCTACCACAAAGGAAATAGCTTCTCCTTATTAAATCCTTTTATCATTTCAGATTATTCTAGTAAATTGCTTCAAGTTTATAAACACAAAGGAACAGAAGCCAAGTTTAGCAAATACGTTTGATCTGGTGGTTATATGCCAAACAATGTGTATCTCTTGGAGAGTTGTTCCGATTCACAGCTATCCAATGGAACAGCACTTACTTCAGTATTTCCCCAAGAAACTAAATATGCACACACACACACACACACACATCATTTATATATTTATTTATTTACTATTTACTTTCTCTCTCACACACACACACACACACACACACACACACACACACACACACACACACACACACACACACACACACACACACACACACACACACACACACACACACACATATATATTTGTGCATTTATGTCTGTTCATTTGTTTGTCAGTTCTCCATGCAAATCATTCTGAAGCACTGTCTATAAATATCCAAGGTTCAATAGGGGTAAATATTTGATGCTGAATGTCATGACCACATTGAATTTAATCTTTAAGGTCATATGAAGTTCAAAAAAAAAATTGAACTTGCACCAGGGACACCTCAATTAGTTAAGTGCTATGCATCAATATACATTCAGAATAAAAACAAATGGCCAAACCCAGTTCGATATGGGCCCAACAAAGCAAAGCAACATTGGCAAAGCTCTTCACAAGCCCATAGAGTTAGACAAAGGAGACAGAAGAGGAGCATCAGTCTCGCTTCACTGTTGATGCTTCCAGACATGCAAGGAGCAGGCAGCAGGAAACAGAACAGCAGCGACACACCCGTGTCAGTGCTCAGGCCTCCAGACAGGCAAGAGGCAGGTAGCGGGAAACAGAATAGCAACACCAGGCCCACCTCAGTGCTCAATGTCCCAGACAAACAAGGAGCAGGCAGCAGGAAAACTGAGGAACAATGTTACAAACAATGTAGATGTTGTGTTTGAAAAAATATATTTATGTTGAATTACCATGAAGTTTTTTTGGTTATTTTGTTTCAACCATATACCAGTAATCAACAACTGAGTGTTTCATTTCCTTGACAATGCCAGGTATCTTGCTAGCATACACACATATGTATGTATGTATGTATAGATATGTTATTTTATATAGTTAGTTTAATATTCTTAAAACAACTAAAAAAAAATGATCAGAAAGCACTTTTAATGTGTGATGACTGATATAATGCAGAATGCATGAAAAACTAATCTAGGGCCTCAAATGGAAAAAAGATAACACAGGACAACAAATGTTTTCAAAAGGTTTTCTTCCGGAAAATAAATTGGAGATTATGATAGACAACTTCAAGCTGAACACAAAGGTCATTTCAGATTTGCTGTATCAAATCGCAAGTTGGAGAAACATGAAATCAACTTTAATTGAATTTAGCATGTTTCATCTCAGAATGATGCTGACACTTTGAATTAGTTCAACTGACCCAAAAATGTTTTGCTGCAGATTTTTGTCTGTACTCAGCATCTGATGCCTCTTGTGTCAGTGTCCAACAATAGTTAGCCAGTGTTGATGGATTCCTTGATACAGCACTAAGGTCAGCAGGGAAGATGTCCAACTGCAATTGCAGAAAAGTAATTTTCAATGACATGTTGTACTTCATGATTTTTTTAATGCTTGAAGCATGTGGTTAATCAGCTAGATGTAGCTTGGTTTTCTGCAGTTGCCAAGAAAATTCCCAACAACATCTTTAAATGCCTTCCATGCCTAAGACAACATTTGCATAGCACCTGCACTGACTGCATGCCCAGGCCTGCTTGGACTGACCAAAACAGCTTGCTTTGTGGGCAAAAATAACCGTAAAATATGAAAGGAATTCACAAAAATAGGTTATATCTAGAAAAAGGTATGTGATAGGAAACTTTTAAGCTGACTTTTGTGGTCAGCAACCCCAGATCCATAAAATATGCCAGAAGTGTTCAAGGAGAAAAATCCAATGTCCGGTGTAATCAACTGTTTTAGGAGTGATTTGAATAATCAATATCGATCAGAAGGTAAAAAGAACACTCCTGCTATTCGTCAGATGTGGGGATTTTCACATTTATCCATGCAGCAAATGGGACTTCAGTTTAGTTCTTAGCTGAAAAATGGATTCACCAAAGGAGAGCACCAACCTGGAGAATTATGTGCTGCTATCTCCAACAGAAGTATGCTGAGAAACAAGCTACAAGCAAATTGTCGAAATGAGCCGCAGCAGGGCTGTGATGGTGGGCATACGCTTCTTATGGCTCAATCGAGCATAGGGTTCCAACATATTCACCAGTCGTTTCCAATCAGCTTCTACAACATGATTCTGTGATTAGTCTTCGTAATAAAGATACGTGAAATCTACAGCTTGGAAATAAAAATGGGAAAATAGTATGCTTGACTTTTATTCATTGTTGAGGCTGTTTCTTCTCTCTTCCCTCATGATAACATGAAATAACATAGCTCAGCAACATCATTGTTGTACTCCCACACCATGTCATTATGATGCCAAACCAATGAGCCACAGGAACAACTTAGGAGTGCTCCTGCCCCACCAAACTGGAATCAATTTATCTCACCTCTATTTTGTCCCCCGGCTCTGTCCCTCCCCACCTACATCCACGATACCTCACATGCTCTCCATCACTTCAACCACTTCTAGTTCTCCAAACTCAACTGCCTCACTTATACCATAGAGATTCAATCACTATACACCTTCATTCCCCCATACACAACGTCTCAAAGCCCTTTGTTTCTTTCTCAACAATAGATCTAACCAGCCACCACCAACCACCCACCCCCCCCCCCCCCCGCCACCGCCACCACCACCCTTGTCCTCTGTGTGGCAGAACTTTCTCTCATTCTTAATACTCTCTTTTGATTCAGAGATCTTTCCCTCTCCACCTTCCACAGAGACCGCTCTCTCAACTCTCCCTCATCCACTCATCCCTTCCCACTAATCACAGAAAATGCTACACATCCCCATACCTTCCCCCTCACAACCATTTGGGGCCCAAAACAGTCCTTCCAAGAGAAGCAATACTTCACGTGAATCTGCAGGGGTCATCTACTGCATCCAGTGCTCCCATTGTGGTCTCCTCTACATCAGAGAGACTGGATACAAACTGGGAGATCATTTCGTTGAGCATCTTTGCTCCACATAATGCAAAAGTGGGAACCTTGCAGTGGCCAAGCATTTCAATTCTGCGCCCCTTTCCAACATCAACGTGTCTGTCCATGGCCTCATGCACTGCCAAAGTGAGGCTACCCACACATTGGAGAAACAACACTGAATATTCAGTCTGGACATTCTCCAACTAGATGGCATTGGCATCAACATCAACTTGTCCATTTTCCATTAGGCCCCTCCCTGTCTCCCTTTTTTCCTATCACTATCCTCCAGCTCCCCAACCCCTTCCCTCCATCAGAATGTTACCCTCCCCTTATCACTTCTCAGCTTTTCCCCCTTCTGCCCACATCTACCTGTGACCTCTTGTTTGTTGGCCTGTGCTCCTCCCCAACCCTTTCCCTCCATTCAGAATGTTACCCTCCCCTGATCACTTCTCAGCTTTTCCCCCTTCTGCCCACATCCATCTGTGACCTCTTGTTTGTTGGTCTGTGCTCCTCCCCCTACCCTTTCTTCCCTCTTTCCCCCACCATCCTGCCTGCTTTTTTGACGAAAGGCTCGGGCCCAAAGCATTGGTTATATATCTTTGTTTCCTATGGACACTCCATGACCTGCTGAGTCTCTCCAGCACCTTTCTGTATTAAACAGTAACAATTATATCTGCCTCTTAATGATAAATGAGAGTTTCAAATAAATCCTTGCTTTGAAATAGAATTATTCTTAGCAAGAACTCTTCATAAAATACTTCTATCTTACTCCTCATCTCACTCCAGACACTTCTCCTGTTTTCCAACTCTTTCCACCTTTAATATGTTCTTTAAACATATTTTTGACAGATTACTACCTTTCCCTAATATCTCTTATTTGTTCCTTGGTGCCAACATCCCTATGTAATAGGTGAGCATTTATTTTTGGGGTTACCTAAAATTAGAAAAATCAGTGATCACCCCCACATCTATATGATTTGACTGTTGCCATTTCTTCTTCGCTTACCCCTGAAAATCCCAACCCCTTGAATTTTTATTTTCCCCTTCACTTCCTTACAGTTTCTCCCTCTATCTTACTCTCACACCTTTTGTTCTGTCACCTCTGGACCCCTCCCCAGCTTCTTCCCCCTTTTATATATACAGTATAATATCACCCTAGTCTTGATCATTATGTTTTTTTAGATGGAATTTGCGTGATTTTACCAGTCTGATGTCTCGGCATTGGTCATTCACACACGAATGACCAAAACTCAAAATCTCCATTTCCTTAGACAACATACTGGAAGTGCGGTAATTAAAGAGGCAGGATGCCTGCAGTTAACTTTAGACTGCAGGCAGTCAGGGAAATTTACCAGGGGCTAGGAGGTAAAATATCATTCCCATTCTGACCTTTTTATACAGCATTCATTCTGGGAAAATAGCAATAATTTCTGGGAATGCAATGGCTGTGTAAAAAACATAAAAAAAAGCTCCAGAGCCAAAACGTTGACTGGTCATTTCTACCCAGGGATGCTGTCTGACCTGCTGAGTTCCTCCAGCGATCTTTCTCTATATCTTTGTGGTATGCTGGGTCATTTTATTCCATTAAAGTTGCCAAAGCAATGTATGGTTTTGCAGTGGTTCACCACAGGTAATTGGGGTGACAGTGAAGGAGTGCTCCACGATCAACAGTACGGTCCTTCTGATAAGAAATTAAACCAAAGCCCCTGAAGCTCCAACTTACATGGATGTAAAATTTCTGGTGACACATTTTGAAAAAGAGCAGGGTTGCTCTCCCCAATGTCCTCGCCAATGCCCATCCCCCATCCCAAGAGCAGAGTGTCTGGTCATTATCACTTGTCACGTTCCCTAATTACATAAGTGACTGCACTCAAAAGCACTTCATTGACTATAAAGCATTTTGGGACATTCTGAGGTCATGGATGTTAACCATAAATATAGATTTTTTTCTTTCAACAGTAATAATGTGGGGCAAGTAGTTGTTCAAATGGAGATAATGTTAACACTCCAGTAAAAGAGAAACTTAATGAACTCAAGAAGTAGTGGAAAAGCGAAACATGCAAACTACTGGGAGGTAATACAGGAACAAGCCCATGTGAAGTATATTCCCTGCCACAGACATGTTGAACCTGCTTCCATGCTGTAGATCCCATATTAGACATCAGAACTCTGAGATTCTAACTGAAGGAAATTCTTCAGTTCAGATAAATCATTAAAAATAACTACTCATACAAAATATTTTTTTTGTAGATTAATATTTTAATTATGATAAAATTTCCCAACTTTCACCCAACATTTTGAAAAAGTTACACATCCAAACAAAACTGGATCGCTTAAAGCCTCTGAATTACCAGCAAGAGCATTAGAATTATGTGACAGTCTCATATTAACTTCTGCATCAAGAGAATGTGAACATTGTGGTGAGACAATGTATTTTTGGCAACAGTTAATAAATTATGAATGCATATTTGCCTATTAGGGAAGGCAGAATTGTCAAATATATTAACCAATAGTCAGGCACAATTAGGGATCCAGATATGGCTATTCACATTTCAAGTCAGTATTTGAGGAGAGAGATAGACAACCATCATTGTTCACGTGATCTGAAACAGCACTCAAGTCCACACAGTGCAGGGCTCCAAGCTCAGGAATTTTCTTCCATTTTTGGTGAAGCGTGAATAAATAGAAGATTCCACAAGTTATTGTCATCATTGAAAGTACTTAATTTTCTTGATTAATAAATGTTGGTAGAGGTCTGTTGAGCAAAATGCCTGAGAAATGGGTGGACTTTTGAATGTTTGTAAAGGGCTTGCTGGTAACAATCACTGTGGACAGAAAAATGATGTTGTCAAACCTATAGCCAGTTGACATTCTCTACTGTTTTAAGAGTTTGCACGTTTATAGAGAGGAACATGCCTTTTACATTTCTATGGATTACTGTATTGCAATGCATCATAGAGGGCACTGGCTCACAGAACCAGGGATCCTGTCTCCTAGAGTAAGTAATGAGAGCTTATTGTCATATCCATACCGACAAGTAAAATGCGCAAATGCTCTGAAATTCTAACTTGCTACAACCAAACAAGTGAGTAAGATACACTAATTACAATTGTATACATTAAATGAACATGGAGGAGAAAAGGAATAGATAGATAAATATCAATGGTGCAAACAGATCAGTTGGTGGTCCCAGACTAATTTATAGTTATGATCAGAACAGGATGGGGAGATTCAAGAGTCTGATAGCTTTTGGTTAAAAGCTGATCTTCCATCTTTACCTTCCACCTGAAGAAAACAGTGAGGTTTGTGACCAGGGTGATGGAGGTCATTTAAGATGTTGTCAGCCTTCTATAAGCAATATCTCACATAGATGCCTATCTGTGCTGTTTTCTATGTTTGAAATTTCTACCAGTGACAACACTCCCCCACCCCCACCATCCTCACATCCCCTGAGTGCTCTGGTGTTTTCCAACATGCTAGTCCATGGGTTAATTGGCCATTGCAGATTATCCTTCACATGGGTGGGTGGTATAAAATCGGAGGTGCGTTCATAGGCATCAGGGAAACAAGTAAGAGAATAGGATTGGAAACACACAGGAAGATGCTGGAATCTGAAGCTAAATACAATCTGTTAGAGGAACTCAGAGGGCCGCAGCATCAGTGGAGAAGAATGGTCGATGATTTTGGCCGGAACCATTCATCAAGTCTGGGAATGCAGAGAGAGAAGCCAGTGAAAAAAGGACAGAGTGGGAGGAGCAGGACAGAGGCCCGTGCAGTACGGATAGACCAAGGAGAGCAGACCCATGACAGACAGAGGCAAAAGATGGTGGAAGCCAGACAAAGGGAGAGAGAGGGAAGAAAACAAAGAGGTCAAGTGGAGGAAGCTGAGCCATACAGGGGTGGAGGGGGGGGAGAAGGGGCTGGAAGGGAGTGAGAATGGGTGGGGGGGGAGAGAAAGAGTGGTGGTAAGAGGGACAAAAAAAAGTGAAATGGGAGCGAAAGGGTGAGCAGAAGAGATATGTAAAGGATACAGTGGGGATGGCCCAGGATAAACAGGTCAGTGAGGGAATGGAAAGAAGAGTTGAAACAATATGCAACTGCAAGCTCAGGATGGCAAGGTAAGAGAAAGTACATCTGCCTCACCTGGAAGGTTTAGATCGCTGGATAGTGGTGATGGAGGAGATGTAAGAGCAAGTGTTGCACTTACTACATTTGCAGGGGAAAGCACCAGGTCACAGAGATGTGGGTGGGGAGGGATGATTTATAGAGGGAGAGAAAGTGGAAAGGGGTGAGGAGGTAGATGGGTCTGGTGGTGATGTCTAGATGGACCTGCAGAAATGACGAGGGTGATGCACTGAATGTGGAGACAGGAGGGTTGATAGGTGAGGACAAGGAGCCCTATCTTGATTCTGTTTTGAAGGATGGTTAAGCACAGAACTCCAGGAGATGGAAGAAATGTGGAGGATGGCTCTATTGACAATAGAAATGGGAAAATTTGAAAAAGGAGGACATTTCACGTCTCCTGGAATGGAAAACCTCACCTTGAGAGCAGTTGCAGTGAAGGCAGACTAACAGGAGGGTGGAGGTGTCGTCCATGTAACGGGGAGTGGGTGAATTTTTAGAGAATGTCAAGAGATAGAGCAATGTAAAAAGGGGAGAAATGGTCCAAATGCATTACAGAGAGGGGTGGAGGTTAGTTGCAATGTTGATATAATTGAGAGCTCTGTATGGATTCAGGAAGTAGCTGCAGTGCAGTCATCAATGTAACAGAAGAAGAGTTGGGGAATGGTGCCAGGGTAAGTTCAGAACAAAGACTGTTCCACAGAGCCAACAAAAAGCAAGGCATAGCTGGGTCCTAGGCAATTGCTCATAGCTTCACCTTTGAGTTGAAGGAAATGAGAGGTGTAAAAAGCAAGTTATTCAAGCTGAGAACCAGTTCTGTCAGGTGGATGATGGTGTTGGTGGAGGGAAACTTTTCCAAATGAAACAGGAATGAAAGTGGTGAGGGAAAATGGAACAGGATTGCTCTGAGAGCCAGACCCATAGAGGACCTCCTTCAATTATGTCAGGAAGTATAAGAAAATCCAAGTATTGAGATACATTTAAAAAAAAAATAGCAACAACACCAGGCTCAGCTCAACCTCGTGGTCTACAATAATACGAGGAATGTGATTACAGAGGCTGACCTGTTAAGGGGCACCAGAAGTAGACTTAAAGGGTGAGGAATGATCATTCCAGTAACTAGCCAAACCTAAACAACAAGCAGTCAATGATCCATGATGTGGCTGGGGCAGGGATTATATAGAAAAGGGCAGCTGCAATGAAAGAATAGAGGGAATAGTAATGGGTGAGCTGGATTTTGTAGAAAAGGAATGGAAATCAGGAATGGGAAAAATTCAAGGAGATCTTCAGCTGTTACAAAATTGTCCAGGTGCTTGATTTTAATTAGGTAATACCTGAATAATTTTGAATTTCTTTCATCATAAATCACACAAAATCTGACACTGCAGTAATTTTATTAATTTAATATTTATATTATCCTCAGCTTCACTATCTGTGAGCCAGCTAATCCAAGGAAAAATATTTTTATTGGCTCTTCCAGCAGCCAAATATTTAATTGTGTTGATTCCTCTGGTTCAATCAGCACAGTCTAAACAAAGTAACTTGATTGATATGTCCTTCGTGAGTTTCACATTCGCACCTCTACTTTGGGCTCCATCTGGTTCTAACTACAATATACTGCTTGTCCTCACACACAGCTTCTTTAACCATACATATTCCACTGCCAAGACAATTCTCCCCTACTTGCACATGACTAAACCAAACTGATTTTTCAACATACTCTGCTAAACCAACCTTGTCATGGAATCACACTGATTGAAAAAAGGCCTTTTGGTCCACTACATCTGTGCCGAACATTGAGCAACAATTTACATTGATCCCATGTTTTTATTTCTCCGCCTCCCCCCCCCCAAAAAACATTCCCACAATATTTTAACCCTAGATTCTACCATTCATCAACACACTAGCGGAAATTTACAATGGCCAACTAATCCACCAACCTGCTCATCTTGTTAGAAGAAACCAAAGCAACTGGAGGGACCCCGGATAAAGAACATAGTCACAGACAGATTCAGAGGCCAGGAATGATCCAGAATCATTAGCTCCACAAGGTGCTCCAAAATGCCATTTGATGTACTGTTCAAGTTAAAAACAATCCTCTGTAGGTATTCAGCGGGTCATGGAGCATCAATTCAAGAAAAAGAATGGCCGATATTGAGCCCACCCACCACACTGCTCAAGTTAACTTCTGGCCTTCCAAGGTTTAGAATGGCAGTGCTTGCAGAGAGTTTCATTTTCTATGAAAGCTCCGAACATCTCTATTCAAAAAAAAAGCAGCAGACATTTGTGTAGTCTGTGGTCTGATACTTCTTTTCCTACCATCACCAACAAAGGAGTTCTCTGGTCACATATTTCCTTCCATTTGTGTGATTTGTGTCAACTGGTCACATGTTTCTACATTCCAACAGTGGCCACACATCAAAAACCTGAGGTCACAGAACATGCTATTATAAATGCAAGTTTTCTTTTAGTTTGCAAATAAATTATAAATATCAAAATGTAACAAAACTAGCCAGAAGGTTGAGAATAATCATGACTTGCAAGTAACCTGCAAACGTTGTAGATTGCACATGTATTTTATCATTCCGAAATGAATTGTTTTAGCTTAGCCTGAACTACAGTCAAATATACTGCGAAAAGGGAAGATCTTCTATTTACATGACATTTTCTTACTAAATATTTTTATTAAATTTTACATAAGCAAACAGATGTACACTGAAAATTTGTAAGATACACAACAAATATGTCAAATATAAAGAAATCAAGAGAGTTACCTAATTTATAGAGTACATCTATAAAGTAACAAAACATCTTACAATTTTATCCTGAATAATATATTTTCATTTTCTCCCTATCACTTGAGCCCATTACCAAGTCAAAGTTCAATAATTAAAGTATGCCTTATGACTGGAATAAGATGATAAAGCGTGGAAAGTCAGGTTTTATAATAAAACTAGAGGTCCCCATAGGTTTTGAAACCCCCATGTCTAAGTTACAAACAGAATAACAAATCTTTTCTAGATTTAAACAGGACATAATATCCCTCAAACACTGAGCATCCTTCCATCTTAGTCTGGCCAAAAGAGAGGCAAAAGACAGAACCTGAGATTTAACTGGGGTCAGTGATACCAAAGAGGGCAACCAGAGGATAAGGTTCAAGGTTTAAATTAAGAATTAAGGATAGGGCTTGGAAAACATCCCTCCAGTATTTTTCAAGACTAGGGCACATCCAAAACATATGAATAAGAGAGGCCTCATCTCTCTTACATTTATCGCAACAAGAATTTACATCTGGATAAATATGAGATAATTTAATTTTGGACATATGAGCCCTATGCATAACTTTAAATTGCAACAATGACGGGCACAGGGGGGTGTGGAATTAACCAATTTAAAGATTAAATATCAAACATCATCTGACAATGAAAGGCTCAAATCCTGTTTCCATGCAGATTTAATTTCATCAAGAGGGGCAGATCTTAACCCTGTCATCTTATCATAAATAACGGATATTAAACCCTTAAGAGTGGGTTGTAAATTTAAAAAAACCACATCAACAATGTTCATATCAGCTACACCAGAAAAGTTAGGTATCTGAGAGTGGAGAAAATGACTGACGTATCTTAAAAAAAGAGAATTGAAGATTGAACTTTTCAGAAAGTTGTTCAAATGAAGCAAAGAAATTATCAATGAAAAGATCATTAAATACCCAGTCTATACAATTCTTGAAATGCAGATTTGTGCAAGGAATGTTAGAAGAAATGATTGGATAGAATAAGGCTTGACAGAGAAAAACAATAAAATCCAAAATGTTTTCTAAATTGGGCCCATATTATTTGTGTGCTTAACAACCGGATCAGTAATAGATTTATCTAAAAGAAATGAGAATCCAAGAAAAGCTGAAATGGAAAGATTTTTAACTGTACACAACTCCATTCCATTGCAATGGACAATCAAGTCATTTATGAAAGGGTATCCAAAACGCAAGGTTGCCACCCAGTAATAAGATCGGAAATTAGGCAGCGTCTCATTTTCTCTTAGATTTCTGAAGGTGAACTTTACTTAATTGAGGTCGCTCACTCTTCCATATATAGTCAATATGGAGTCTAATCTGTCAAAAATATTAGGAATAAAAGTTGATATAATCTGAATAAGATATAAAAATTTAGGCAAAATATTCATTTTTATAGAGTTAATGCAGACAAGGGTACGGAAATTTTCTTTAAAAAGACACACGTTTTCTTGTAAATGTAATACCCAAATAAGTAAGTTGATTTTTCACGACCTTAAATGGAAAATTAATATATACTGATGCAATCGTATTCATAGGGAACAAATTTAAATTGTACCCTGAAAACTGACTAAATTGAATAAATAATGACAACAAAGGAAGTAGGGAGGTTTCAGGGCTTGATGTGAAAAGCAAAAGATCATCTGCATAAAGGGAAACATTCTGTTGCACTCCCTTTCTTCAAATCCCTAAGATGTTCTCGCAGCTTCGAAATGCAATTGCTAATGGCTCTACAGCCAAATCAAAAAAATATGGTCCTGGACCAGTGGTTCTCAACCTTTTTCTTTCCATTCACATACCACCTTAAGTAATCCCTATGCTGTCCTTGCTCTGTGATTAGTAAGGGATTGCTTAAGGTGGTATGTGAGAGGGAAGGGAAGGTTGAGAATCACGGCTCTAGACCCAATTGTTACTGAAATATTTAGCTTGAGAAAAATTGTCATTGGCCCATTTCCTTTGGAGTTATAAAACCATGCACCGAATGAGTCATTTAGGTTCAATTAAAACAGTGGTTTTCAAACTTTTTCTTTCCACCCACATTCTACCTTAAGCAATCCCTTACTAATCACAGAGCACCAATGGCATAGGGAATACTTAAAGTGGTATGTGAGTGAAAAGGAAAAGTGAGAACCACTGACCTAGAAGACACCCTTGTCAAGTTCCCCATTGGAGATTAAAAGGTTGTAACTGTTGAAAGTCAGTGAGAATTGAAGCAGTAGGGCACAAGTACAGTAATATTATCCATTCAATAAAACTTGGACCAAAATTAAATTTTTCTAAACTCGTAAATAAATACCTCCACTCCACACGGTCAAACACTTTCTCCACATCTAAGGAAAGGACACATTCAAGTACCTCACCCAAGGATGAGTATAAAATGTCAAATAAGCAACATATATCAAAATAAGGGTATTGATTTTTAATAAAGCATGAATATAATTGATGGTAAATCTACAGGCCAAAATTTTAGCCTAAATGTCAACATTAACATTTAATAAAGAAATTGGCCTGTAGGAGGAGCACTCTATAAGATCTTTACCTTTCTTTGCAATAAGAGTAATACCAGCCTCATTGCATGAGGCTGGAAGCTTACCTTCCTTAAATGAATCAGGCAAAGAAGAAAATGATTTTAAAAATTCCACAGGAAATCCATAGGGACCTGATGATTTTCCAGATTGCAAGGACAAAATAGCTGTAGTTATCTCTATTTGTGATATAGATTCATCTAATCTCATTTTGTTATCTGAAGAAAGTGTGGGAATATTTAAATGATTTTTAAAATTTTCTTTGAACTATTACCATTTTGAAATTCAGAAGTGTAAAGCTGGGAGTAAAAATTTCTGAATCTGACATTAATCTTGGAGTAATCGGAAGTAACATTATCATCTTTCATTTTAATTTTTGTAATTTACCATCTTGCTTGAAATCCTCTCAACTGATTATCTAAGAACTACCAGATTTATCGTTGTGAATATAAAGCAGACTCTTATTTTTCAATAATTGGCGTTGAAACGAGATCAAATTTAATTTGGTTCCACTCATTTTTTATATAATTCTGGATTACTAACTTAAAAATGTATTGATGATCTATTTCTTTAATTTGATTAACTAATTCCAATGCCCTTTATTAGCTCTTCTTTTCACATTCACTGTATAGGAGATCATTTGCCTCCTAAGGTAGGCTTTCAATGCATCCTGACAATCAGAATGGAGGTTTTTGAAAAAGTATTTGTTCTAAAGAAAAAGGTATTTGCCCCTCCATAAATTTCACAAAATCACTAGCAGACAGTAAGATCGAGTTGAAACGCCAGAAAGGTCAGGAAGGGGCATGATAAGATATCAGTATACTCTTGTAATAACAAGAGTGAGTCAATGGGATTAATTGATTATCAATAAGAAAATAATCAATCCTATAAAAGGTATGAAGAACATGTGAAAAGAAAGAATACTTTCTCCTATTTGGATAAAGAAAATACCATATGTCAGGAATACCATAATCTGATAGGAAGGATTGAATAAATGAGGCAGACTTCCTCACTATTGCAGAATTGGGAGAGGATCATTCCAACACTGGATCAAACCAACAATTCAAATCTCCACCATGCACAAAAGAGTACAAGTCCAGATCAGGTAAAGAAGAAAAAAAATGTTCAAAAAAACCCCACATTATCTACATTCGGAGCATAAACATTAGCAAGAGCCACCAATTTATTACACAATTTCCATGAAACAATAATGTAACAACCATTAGTATCTGATGTTACATTGTGATGAACAAAATTATTATTTTGGTTAATAAGAATTGAAGCTCCCCTGGCTTTTTGCCTGAAAAGTGGAGTGAAAATGCTGTCCCCTCCAACCAAGCCTTAAGACATGAACATTCAGAGTTACAAATATGTGTTTCTTGTTTAAAAAAAAAGCAATTTCTGTTTTAAGTTGTTTAAGTTGAAAAAGACTTTTCCTTCTCTTAAAAAGATGGTTCAAACCTTTAAATTTCCAACTAATAAAATTTAAAGAGTTATCCATTGTCAATGGTTAGAGAAGTGAGTTGAAAAACACACATTAACAAAACTCCTTGAAGCAAGAACAGAGCATACTGCAGGTATTAAAATATAAGCTTTGTTCTTGTGTGTTGTTTATGTAGTCCCCTAAGACAATAACAACATTGAAAAGACCCATTCCCGCCCTTCTACACCCAAAAACAAGACAGCTGCTAAAGATCCCAGCAGCAAGCTCATCAAATTAAACCTTTTTCACCCCAAAAAACTCCCTATCCTATGTAATAACAGCTTGGCTCCAATATTGTTATTAAAACAAAACTCCAAAAACAACATGTAACTTGGGTAGGAATACAACTTTAAAAAAAACACTACTTTTAGAATTTATTATTCAATTCTACAAAGTATAAATATAAATTACTACTAAAAAAAGCTAAGTATAAACCTTGACCTCCCCTCTCCTGTTTATTCCTCCCTCATCACTAATAACACACAGGAGCTCACCAACATCTTCACAAACATTACAAACTTACGAGTTAGGGACAGGAGTAGGCCACCTGGCCTCTCAAACCTGCTCAACTATTTAATTTGATTGTGCAATATCTGATTTTAATATTAGATTTCCATTATCAATGTTCACCTTTCACCCTTTTTAATCAAGAATCTATCGCTATCTAAAAAATATTCAAAGACTCTATTTCCACTGAAGAGGAGACTTCCAAAGACTCATGACCTTCTGAGCAAAAACAATTCCCCTGATCTGAAATGAACTTCCCCTAATTTATAAAATGATCTCTTGCACTGTATTCTCCCATGAGAAAACATTATCTCCGTGGACACCTTGTCGGGACCACAGTTTAGAGACCTCCCATTACCAGGCATTGAGGGACTGAGACCAAGGGGAAGTCCCATAAACAGAGAGGGGAGAAGCGACAAGATACCACAGGAGTGGTAATGGTGTATTTAGAGAACAAATGTAACAATGTACATTGATGGGAATGTGTAGAAATGGTTGACATTATGGGTGTGAATAATTTTTTTGTGAATAAAGTCTATTTTGGGGGAAAAAAGCTGCTCCTGAGCCCCAAGTGCCATTTTCCCCACACACATCTTTACCCTTGCCTGCAAACCCAAATGTTTCTGCCTTAGCTTTAAACTCACAAATTCTTGAGTTTCTCTCTTAAAGTCACTTGCGCACATTCAGCTCATTCACCAAGTTTGACATCTTCCCTTGACAATAATTGCACCAAACTACGGTTCAGTAGACAAAGCTCAGCACCCAGGAGCACCCGGGCAACTTCCATAAAGTATATCGTGGCAACATGAACAGGGGGCAGAAAATCTGAATGTTATTCAATCAAAAAAGGGTCATTGATAAATTGCTGCTTTCATTATTTATGCAGTCAAAAGACTGAAAGTAAAGAGTAACAATGATGAGTGGGGTTTATTGTTCCATGTAACAAAGGGCAGCAAAGATAGAAAACTTGAGTCATTTGGTCCAATTCCCAACCGAAACTCCAATAAAGTTAAACTGAAAATTTCATTTCGTGTACTCTGGTGGCAAAATATATTGTCATACACTCAAGTTAAAGAAAATAAAAATAAAAAAATGAGTAATTCTGAAATAGAAGCACTGAATGGAAAACTATTTATAACGGTGGAGGAAACTATTCTGTCAAAGTGTCCACCAGAGAAAATAGAGGCAAAAAATGCTGGAAACATTCAGCAAGTCAGACATCGTCTGTGGAAAGAAAAACGATTGAGGTCGGAGACCCTTGATCATTATTGATGTTAACACTCTGATGAAGTTCAGTTTTGATGAATAATCTCGCTCCCTTTACATAGATGCTGCCTGACCTATTGAGTTCTTCCACATTTTAACCCAAGTTAGAATGTCTAAAGCATTTGATGGAGAAGACCAAAGTTAGACAGATTACTTTAATTTCTGTCAGATTAATGTTAGATATAGAAATGTATAAAGTAGATACATTTCAGAATTAAAAAGGTGAATCTTCTTGAATAGATGAATCATTTTACACACTGCAGCATCTGGCATCTGTGGAAATTTCTACAAGTTGTTGCCATTTATTTTGTATTTAAGTATTAAACTTTGAATGCAATATAACACCCCCAGTTTTATTGGTTCCAAAAGGGAATATTTTGTCCATTCCACTCATCACTAGCTGCTTTGCAGGAGAGAAGAGTCCAACAATATTTCTAATACTGTACATGAGTATGTAAGGGGGCAGGGGGAAGAACATCCCAGTAAAAGTTTTGCATCTGGTGTTGTAAAATCTGGCGCACACTGCAAGCACCTGGATTGAGAGATGGGCAGCGCTGGGAGAGTATCCAGGCTGACAGCAGGGTGGTGCCAAAAGACATAGAATTGAGGTAGGCAAAACTGCCACGTTTGAGTAACCGGCACCTATCCAGTCCAGCAGAAATGATACTGTGTTCCAGACATTAATGAGCTCCTCTTGCTGTGATGCTGCAAGGTGGAGATTCTACAATTTGGACAGTGCTTTTAACATCGCAGAATCATCCAAGTTCACACGACCAAGACCAAAGACTACTGCCAAGCACCCCTGAGGATACAGCAGAACTGCTAAACAAATAATTGGTCTAACAAAGATTGTTTTCTATTTGACTTGTATTTGACATTTGTTTAGCAGCTCTGCTGTTCAAAGATCAAAAAGACTTCCGATGGAAACCGGAATGAAAATTATGAAAAGCACTCCTCAAGTTGAGCAGCATTTGTGAAGATAAAAAAAGTTGACGTGAAGGCTGTTTCTCATTCCACCCAAGCTGTCTGATCTCCTGAGGGACAAAGCACGCCTTGGAAGGAGGTGGGAGCAGCCGTCGGGCCAAGAGGGAATATTAGAGCTGAAGTTGCTCGCCAATTAAATACAGAGATGATCCAAAGGGCAGAAGCGCGGGTATCTCAGGGGGGGGGAACTAGGAGGCTGAAGTCTCCGGAGAAAGGAGATGGGCCCAGAGACACTGCCCAATTGGTGACAATGGGATTGATTGTTTCAGTCAAACTCAAATGCCCTTTTACTATTGAACTTGTTAAAGAAAAATCCAAGTTGCCATTAGCACCCGTCCCAAACCAGCTGCCACTTGACACGAGAAAATCCTTCCCTGGACAGAAGCAAATCTCATTGGAATGGATTGGGTGTCACGACTCACGTGTGGGCCATAAAGGCGATCGGATGGACCAGGAGGGACTCGGCCGGGAAGGAGTGCAGACTCGCATAAGGTTGCGGGAAGTATTTCCCTTTGCCCGGGGTTGGTTTGCTCACAGCGACGTCTGTGAAACATCAAACTCGCAGCCCTGTTCAGCTTCTAACGAGCAAAGCGTGACTCGTTAGCACTTTGCAAGATTTTGTTTAAAACACACGGGAAACTTTTTTTTTAAATCACAAGCTTTGAAGTTTGCGGTGCTGGCCTTTGCATCAGAGAAAATAGTCGACGTGCAACATGAACTGTCTCTTCCATGGCTGCACATTGAAGTTTGTGGTCATGAGTCGAGGATACCCAGGTCCAGTTACAAGCACACATTCTCAAACGTGCATGGAGACACGGCTTGGGATCGTGTTTGAGAACGAGAGAGACAAACAGAAACGGCTTACCACGCAAAGGGCCGCTTTCTCAACAAAGACAAAGTCTGCCATAGTCGATGCATGGACTGTCCACATGCACCAGCCCTCCCTCCTTCGCGGTCTCGGTGCACTGATGGAAATGGTATGTGTGTCCATGAACTTTCACATGCCGGAGAAGGAGATTCCAGGCTCACGCCTCGTCAGCAGATGCCACCGATCATATCAGGGACATCCTTCACTTCGCTGTCAGCTCTCAGGTAACTGACAAGCGCTGCTCGCAGTCCAGGCTCAGTCTACAGGAAGATCAACTCCTCGCCGTGAAGGTGGTTCCTTCTGGGGAGGTTTTCAACTGACGACAGACTCGCCGAGTCACTGGCACGTCGGCGGACCGAATCCCATAACGGGATCGCGGTCGCTGAGCGGATAAGTCAGCTCCAGGCGGAGTGCGGGAGCTGGCCCGTCCACACCGGCGCCTCGCTCTTCCCCCCTCGCTGATGTGATGAACAACGGGTGAGGATCGGCTGGCCATTTCTGGCAGCCCCTCGTGCTCCAAGCAAACGCGGTGACCTGCAAACTCAACAGCACTTGCAGTGGATGTTCTTGGATTTGATGGTCTTGAGAGAGGACCCGAATTTTCCAGCCCGGGACGTTTCTTCCAAGCAGCGTCGGCCGAGAGCGAGGATCCGTGGGCTGAGACCCAGTTTGGGGCCAGCAGCTCCCTCCTTTGTGGCTCCGATCCTTGTGCGTCGAAGGGGTTGGGGGGTTTCAAATCCCACGCCAGGCACAAGCACACAATCTCGGTTTGTCGCCCTGGGTCTGCACCGTGCTGTGGGGGTTTATTTTATCGGCTCTCTTGGGTGTTTAAAATAACGATCAATCTAGTAGCATCAATGGATATTCACTGAAGAGAGTGACTGAGCTCTCATCATTCCTAAAATATTCTCAGCAAAAACAATCTGCTGGAGGAACTCAGCAGGTCCAGCACCATCAATGGGAGAAAAAGAATGGTTCAGGTTTCAGGGAGGAACCCTTCATCAAGACTCATCAAGTATTAAAGTATTATAAACTTGCTTAATTTGGTGAATTCTTATATTAGCATTGGTTCTAGGAAAAGGTGAATATTTGGTGCACCTATTGGCCACAAAGGCAGGGATATAAATTTAGTACAGTAACAGGCCCCTTCAGCCCACCAACTCGTTATGCCCAATTAGCCTACAATCCAGTACCTTTGGAAGGGTGGAGGAAACCCATGCAAACACGGGGAGAAGGTACAAACTCCTCACGGGCAGGGCGAGATTCAAATCCCAGTTGCTTGCGCTGTAACAGCGCTGCGCCAACGGCGAAGAGGACATTCACTCTCTTATGTCTCTGCCCAAGACATTATGAAAAAGAAATGAAACACGAAAGTCTACAGACGCTGTGATAGTAGTAAAAACACAGAAATGCTGGAGGAACTCATTCGGTCTTGCAGCGTTCAAAGGAGGTAAAGATATATTACTGACATTTCGGGCCTGAGCCCTTCTTCAAGGAGTAAACAAAGAACAGGAAGGCAGAAGGCAACATGAGAAAAATTGTTTTCAGGACCCAGGCATTACAAGGTTAGCATTTATTGACCATCCATCCCTAAATACCCTGGAGAAGGCAATGGTGATGATGCTCCAGTGGTACTTTTTCCTGGGGTCTGCTGTGCTGAAAGACTCGGAGACGCATATTTATTTATTACTGTCACATGCAACAATATATAGTCAAAAGCATTTTTGTGTGCAAGCAGAGTTGTTACAATCCAGCACCATTTTGCAGAAAAAGAAAGGAAATGAAAAAAGTATTTTCAGAGACAGCAAGTGATCAAGGATCAGGGTGCGTACTCCAAGATGGTAGCCTCCTGTATTCAGCTGTCTATTCTCCATTGAAGCTCCTTGACCTTTGGTCCCAATTACTCCAAAGCTGTTGAAAGCTGTCAGCATCTCCACTCTCCCTCAGAAATTCTCAACCCATGGTCAGAATTCCTAAATCATCAGAATTAATCAGATTCTGCAGCTTACCCAATGCCATCAGCTCTCGAGTTGATCACCCTGAACCTGTAGGCAACTGTGCTCCCATACACCTGCTGCCCTTGCTCTTCTCCATCTCAGAGCAGCCTGGGCAAATGAATGCATTTTGCAGATGGTACAAATAAAGTCGCTCCATGCTGACGGTGATGGGGTACCCATGAAGCGGGTTGCTTTGTCATGGATGTGTTGAGTTTTTTTGAGAGTTGTGGTGATACACTCATTAAGGCGTGTGAAATGTTTTCAGGCACACTCCCTGATTTGAGCCTTTTGGATGCTGGAATGGCCTTGGAAAGGTGATGAGACACTTGCCACAGAATAGCCAGGCTCTTGTGTTATCACCATGGTAAAAATGTGCCTGGTCCTGTGGAGTTTCTGGTCAAATGATAACTTTCAGGATATTGTTGGTGGGGGACTCACATCATCATTTTCTGAAGCTTTTTCTCAAGGATGATGACTTTTAAATGACAGTAAGTGCAAGACAGTTTTCAAAAGATGGGTCTAACACACTAGCTAGCTAAGGGGCAAGAAAGCTCACTCAAGTATTTTATCCTGACAAGATTATAAAGAGAAAGCAATTGATTAGCTTGTGTCACTGTTTTGCACACTGACAGTGTTTGGGAGCACTGGACTCGGGTGCTTGGCATGCCTTCCATTTTAGGCTATTCGCCACAACAAAAAAATTGTGAAGACAAACTCACAAATGAAAGCTTTCCAAGTGGATGTTGTGCCTGCAGCTAGCCTATTGCAGTAGGAAAGTGCAAAATGGTAATAATCCAAAAGAAGGTCAGGGAAAATAAATATCAAAGGACATCAAAATTAGTTCAAAGAGTGGCCCAGTGAATGCAGGTAAAGGGATTATTCCAAGTTTCCTTGTGACTATGTTGCTCACACATTACTTTTCTCTGTAAACTATTCTCCAGCACTTCCAGATTCTGCCATTCATCTTAACACCAAGGGCAAGTTGCAATGGCCATTTAACGTACTAACTGTAGTCTTTGGGGTATGGAAGGGAACCTGAGGGAACCCCCATGATCACAGGAAGGACCTACAAACCCAGGATTGAGACCAGGTTACCCAATATGAGAAGCAGCAACTCTAGTTTTACAGCTACCTGTATATTGTTAAGGAGGGAAATTTGTACCCAATGAATCAAGCACATTTTAGCATAGTTGTACTTCTGCAAAACAAAATGCTTCCATTTTCTATCAAACTGACTGTCCTCGAAAGCAATTCACATTCATATGTGAATCAATCAAAGGATTGTGCTATTGCACAAGAACTATAGTATATGACTCCACAACTAGAAAGACATTGATCAGAGTTAACTCAAACAGGACTGGCACCCACCAGAAGGATTTATAATGATTTCCAAATTGTACGTAAAACAAAGACATATTTTCAGTAAAGTTTCTTCAATTTTCCTTGAAGGTAACAGACACCTTGAACAATTTGATTGCACATATGCCCTTTAATATTAAAACATAGTTAAGGAATTTTACAGAAGCAGCAAGAGGAACAGGAACACCTTCACTGAGGAAGGAGGATAGGACACACACATTGCATAATAGAATCCCAGCATGGAGAAGGTCATTCCAACAGCATCAGTTTGGTAGAATACCTCCCCAACCTCATTTATTCCCCTAATAAAATGCAATTCTTTACCATTATGCATGTGTAACATTAGTCTTTGAATGTTACTACTGTATTTGGTTCCCACATGCATTCAGGCAGTGGAGCCAAGATCTCAATCACACAAATCACAGTTTTTGCCAGTCACTTCTAATCCCTTGTCCATAGACTTCCTGCCACTCAAAATCATTCACGAGTCTGCTATAAAATGTCCTCCTAATCTTTATTGTGTATTTCTACAGATGTGAGGTGGAAGGTGTATTGACTGGCTGCATCATGGTCCGGAATGGAGCACCGATACCCCTCAGTGTAAAGCTCTCAAAGGTAGTGGACGCAGCCCACTAATCACAGGCAAAACCCTCTCCACCTTCAAGAACATCTACAAGGAACACTGCCATCGGAGAGCAACAGCAATCATGAAAGATCCACACCACTTAGCACTCGCTCTGTTCTTGCTGCTGCCATCAGGAAAGAGGTCTCGGTGCCACAAGACTCATACCACCAGGTTCAGGAACAGCTGTTACTCCTCCACCATTAGACTCGACAACAAATTCAATCAGGGACTCATTTAAGGACTCTTACCTCTGCACTTCATTGACTTTTTTTCATTTTCCCTGTATTGCACAGTTTGTTTACATACATTCTGTTTACTGTTCTTTTATTTGTTTATGTGTATGGTGTGTCATTTTTTTTTGCACTACCAATAAGTGGTAATTCTACCTCGCCTGCAAGAAAAAGAATCTCGGGGTTGTATATGATGTCATGTATGTACTTTGACGATAAATCTGAAATCTTAATCAGTTAGTCAACATAACCCAAGTCCCTCATCCCTGGTGTGTTTCAGAAAAATCTCTATCTTCTCTAAAGCCTTCATAATAATAATTAATCATCTTGAGGAAAATTGCTCTGTCAGGTGGTCCACTCAGTCAACAATCAATGGTGGACAATCAACGGTCTTCGGGTAATTCAACCTCAGATCAGCAATCACTGACATGATGTTCCTCAAGGCTAAAGCCAATATTTTATGTTTAGTGTAACTTCCTTGTTTCCTCTATTAAAGCCAAGGATTGAAGGCTTGAGAGAAAAGTACATCTAAATACAAATGTTTCTTTAATGGCAGAGAGAGTGGTAGGGAGGCAAGGAAGCATCATAAAAAGATATTCTTCGCCTGAAAACTGCCAAACCAATTTTTTGAATCCATAATTTCCAATACTGCCTTTCAATCTACTTCGAATTTCTTTGCTGATACAGGTATTTGTGTCAACATCCTTTTAATTAAACATACAGAGCAGGAAATAGCAGCATAATTACTATCCAATTTCAGGTATTTCCTGCTTTTCAAAAGTTTGCTTTATGCCAATTTTATGAAAGACCTGTTTTCGCTAACCAAAAGAAATCCAAAGTGGATTTTTGCTTTTACAAAAAAAGGCTAAAACCAAAAATAGCTTTTAGCATTTGTTTTACAGCGAGCTGTTATAGAGGCAGTGCACACCTCAAACAGCGAGAGTGGTGCTGCTAAGCTCCTTCCCCAGGAACTACACTCAGACCTTCAACATCAAGGCAGGCAGACATAGAAGAAGGTGTAGACGTTAGTGACCTGCCTGCCCTGGTGGATTTAGACAATGAGATGTTAATACAGTAGATGACCCTCTTCCTTTCTCTCCTACACCCCAGTCTCCTGTCCCTCCCACCACCCCAACCTCCGACGACGACACAGTCTAACATATCATTATCATCTCTCAGCCTTCCAGTGTGCTCACTGTCTTCCCATTTCTGGTAAATGAAACTGCACTGTACATAGATTATTTCAACTTTATATAGGCTGTATATTTATCATATCATTCCACTTTTACTACATGTTAGTGTTATTTTAGGTTTTATGTGATACTTTGGAGGTTATTTTTTGGGTCTGGGAATGCTCAAAACAAATTCTCATATAAATTAAAAGGAATTGTTTCTTCATTTTCCACCGTTTCATCTTACGAAAGGTTTGATAGGTTATGCTCTACTTTTGGTCACCTGTACAAGATAAATTTAATCTGTACTTCATCAAAGAAAAACCTTCCACTGCAGAAGGAAATATTCCTTGGCACATTGAAACCTGTGCCGTCATGCTGGGAAGGATCTTCCATAAATTCTCAGTCTGAGTCTCTTCACAAGCACGATCATGCAAATTTTGAAGATAAGAACTTTAACTGTTCATTTTTAAAAGTGGAACTTGATTGTAAAGACAAGAAGGATATGCTCAGATGGGGTGTGGGGAATGTGTGAAAGGCAGATTGAGGTGAGGCGAATATTGAAACATTGAGGCAGTCAGAAAATTGATGCACACAAATGTATGGCCAGTTGCAAGCAATGACACTAAATGAGAAAGGATTTACAAAATTTTGCCATGTATCTAATCTGTACAGCCGATAGGATCCTTCAAGTTGTACAAATAGCTGCAATAGGAATTCACATCTAACATGTACGAACTGGAGGAGATTTCAATGGGCAACATACTTGTATACAGGTAAGTGGAGATATTCATTGATATAACACCTCTCTTAATGTAGTACACTCTTATTTCAATCTAGCGTATCTGATATTTGATCATCATTAAATGTATACTGTTATCAAAAGGTATAATTTAGGAATGCACTCTTCTCGTCAAAACATTATTGGGATAATGCCCATAAAGTGTTCTTCTGGCTCATGGCTTGTGAATATATGAAATTTACCCACCCATCTTCTTTACTGCTTTTTAAAAAATGATTATCTCATATATTGAGATTAGAAATGAATGTTCCATCGGTAACTGGCTGAGAGAGAGAGGAGAAGCAGGGAATCTTTCAATACTTGTTCCTGGGCAGGTGGGCTTGTAGATTCAAGACAGGGAAGATAATTGACAAAAAACAAATGATGAGATTTTCTTTTTTGCAGCAAATTGTCTTGAAAGCCCTCCTTTCAAGGGCAGAAGAACATTTTCAGAGTAAATTTCAAAGTAGAATTGGTCATATACTTGAAAACAAAAAAAAATTGTAGAGGTACTGGGAAACAAGCACAGAATGAGATGAATTTCAATTCTTCCAAAGGGCTGTGCAGTGAGATTCTAAGAATTATTACTTCAGAATATCAATATCTTTTTCCCTGTGGTCAGAACCTAATTCAGGACACAGTTAGTGGTTTTTCATTCTGAGGGTTGACTGTGAACAGCCCAAACATTATGGGATGCTATTATTTCCCTCCATCCCTTGCCCAAAAAAGGCTTTGCACCAGGGAAGGCAAGTTTAGCTGGCAGATCTGAGTAGGCAGTAAGGGTGAGGAGGAGAGGGGGAAATGGGAAAGTTACATGTGAGGCACCTGGCAGCAAAGGTCCTAGAGTGTGTGTGAGAGAGAGATTACCTGAAAATGAATATGCACTACATAATGCATGGAAAGACATTTTCCCATTCACTCTATCAATGTAGAGATGCAGCGGGAGGGAGGACTGGACCCAGATTTGCAAGAGGCATGCTCAGGGATGGGGGACATTAGGAGATGAGGCACTGGGGAGAAGATTGTGAAATATGCAATTGCATTGTGGGATTGAGTGGGTGATTTGGGGTTGAGATGTGCACTCCACCAAATGGCTTCCAGTACTTGTTTCTTACCTGATGCATTATGTAAGGAAATGGAGCTAATTGGTCTTTACATTTAAATTTAGACATACAGCAAGGTAAAAGGCCCTTCTGGCCCACAAGTTCGTCCTGCTCAATTACATCCAATTGACCTACAACTCCCATACATTTTGAAGGGTGGGAGGAAACCCACGCAGACACAGCGAGATCATAAAAATTCATTACAGACAGCACCAGATCGAATCCGGGTCACTGGCAGTGTAACAGCATTTCGCTAACCATGCAAAGAGAGTTGATTTAAAGTCTTGGGTAATGGTTGAACAAATGGGGCCCAAGGCACCATACATTATAGCCTCCCAACTCAACATATGACCTATTTATTCTCTATTTTCTGTTCATTGACTAATTCTCTATTGATGCGAATGTATTTCCTCAATAATGTGGCATCTAATTTTGTTTAATAATCTCTGATGTGGCATCTTATCAAAGTCCAATTCACTAGTTCTCCCTCATCCATATGGCTGCTCTAACATCAACAAATTTGCAACAAATTTGCCAATAATAATTCCCCTTCCTAAAATCCATGTTGACTCTGCCCAATTCTATTCTTATTTTCCAAAAGTTTTTTTGCTGCAAGAATTTGGAGAAAAATATAAACTCTTATCATGATATGAGGCTGATACACCATGAAGTGATATTGTGGGGTTATTTCTTATTTATCTAAACTCAAGAGAATACAGGCCCAGCATGCAAAAATGCCCCTTATATGGGAAACTCACTTTCAAAGGAATCAATTTAGTAGACTTACATTTTTTTTCCCCACACGTTGCCACAGTGTTGATTAGTTTGCTTTATTGCTGAAGAACAGTTACCCCCAGGAATGTTGGCAGTTATATTGCATTGGTTGCTATGTATTTTCATGTTGGGAGATGTATATTGCAACCTAATTACATGAAAAAATGTTGCCTACAATTTATAAGGTTTGGTAATCAGCCACATCCTGCCAGACACTGTCAGGGTTGCATCATTATCAGAAGAATTGTAAAAAGGAAATGTACAACTGTAAAACTGTAAAAATGTCTTACAATGGAAGGAAAGTCACTGGTGAAACTTCCTGATGAAAGTCTTTGACCTGAAACAGTTAACCAAGACTCTCTGGGATTTTTTCTTTATAATCAATACTGCCATATTCCCTCCTCTGTAACCTGCTCAGTCTTTCCTGAACATCTTGTATCCAGGGATATTTTTTTTTTAAAAACTATTCCTGCTCTTTATTAAGCCAGGTCCCTGTTATGGGCAAAAGATAATATTCCTATGGAGGTTAATGATGTTTGCAGTTCCACACCTCCACTTTGTTGATTTATATTCCTGATATCTCTTCATTCCAAAATGTGTAATAATCATTTGTAGCCTTGAAGGGTATCTATTCTTTCAAATAAAGTATTTCAAATATTTACATCTCTCTCTTCATTTCCAGCCTGAATGTTGGTACCCTTTTCTACTTATAAACATCTTGAGGTCTGCTGCCTGAGGAAACATCAACTTTTAAGTTTCAATGAAATGCCTTAATTTTTTTCCAACTCCAAGGATGATCTGACGTATTGTCTCCTTTGACTCTTCCAGCATGTGAATCTACAGTGCTCCAAGAAAACCTGCTTTCTTTCCCCCCCTCAGAAAGCAAAACACCACATGGAGAAGTCTTAATGAAACTCTGCACACCTTCAGTAAGGTTTCCTTACCCTTGTACTCCAACACTCTTGCAATAAAGGTCAACATCACATTGATCTTCCTTATTGTTTTCTAGACCTGCATGTTTATATACCTCATGAACTGATGCACCAAGTTCACGCTGTACACCCACATTTACTAGTTTCTTATCACTTGCAATATGCTCTGCTCACTCGAGCAAATACCTCACATTTACCTCCAATTTGGCACCTTGTTGGCCTCTCCCTATGCTACCTTTCCTTCACAGAATTGGTTTCTAAAACATGCCCTCTCCTCTCCTCTAATTTAATCTGCAAACTGTCAATAACAAATGGAAGGAAAAGCTTCTTTTATAAATCTCATCTCTTACAACTCCAGGACATTTAGAAGCACTCTCCAACAAATGAACTTCAGATGCACAGATGACGTAATGTAGCAGCCAGTTTAAGGACAACAAGAGTCTAGGCATAAATGACCAGGTTTACATTCAGGCAATCCCCACTGAATAGCTGCTTGTAATTCAATCTCTCATCAAAAAGATCTCTGGGGTCTCTGTTGACCAGAGGCATAAATGGACAAGCCATTAATAAGCAACTGCAATGAGCTAGACATACACTGAATATCCAGTGACAAAAGGATCACATCCCTCACAGCTTCTACACCAGCCATTCTCCACAGGGTCCATAGTTCCCCACCAACCCCCCACCCCCACCCAACTTCCCCTGGGGCCTACAGCATATTTAAGTAAAAGCTTTGTTTTATTTTTGCCTCACGTAACAAATATTTTTATTTGTTTTTTTTTGTAGTTGGTAGGAGAGAAGTATGGAAGAAATCAAAACTTAACTACTACACAGGGAAGGGGGCCCATAAACGTTGAGCAGAGTCCTAAGGAGGCCATAACCAAAACATTATTTCTGAGGTTCAAATCAGAACTCTAATGGAACTTTCCCACTCACTTATCTGGGCACAGTCAGAGTAACATCCAATTAGACTCTTTGCTTTACAGCAGTATCACATGCAAATATTAATATAAACCACCTTACAAAATGAATAAAAAATTGTGCAAGAAAAAGGCAAAGTACGGCAGTATCTGTGGTTCAGTGTTCATTTAGGAATCTGATGGCAGTGGGAAAGAATCTGTCTTTGTCCTGCCAAGTACTCGCCTTCAGGCTCCTGTATCTTTTTTCTGATGGTGGCAGAGTGAAGAGGGCATGGCCTTGGTGGTGGGGGTCCTTAACGATTGAAGCTGCTTTCTTAAGACATCATCTTTTGTAGATGTCCTCGATGGAGTGAAGACTGGTGCCTGTGATGTTGCAGGCCAAGTTAATAATCCTCTGGAGTTTTTTCTTGTCCTGAACGTTGGCACCTCTATACCACACAGTGATGCAACCAGCTAGAATGCTTACCACGATGCTATCATGATTGGATCAACATGGAGGCTCCAGGACAGATCCTCGGAGATGTTGACACCCAGGAATTTGAGGTCCTCTTCACTGGTGAGCCATCAATGAGGATTGGTTTATGTTCTCCTGACTTGATCCCACTAAAATGAGCTTTATATTCTCTGCACTATATTACATTGTAGATTCGTCAAACAAGAATATAACAACTGATGATTCAGCAATTATATTGATGCAATAACAAGATGGAAACCTGGGTTCACATCCCAACATGAAAGATGCGGAATTTAAATTAAATTAGCAATCAATTTTTAAAAAAATCAAAGAAATGGGTCCTTTGGCACAGACATCAAGGAGCAAAGGGCAGTCATCAGAAGGGTTGGAGAAATTCAACAGGTCACGCAGCATCCAGAGAAAGCAAAAGGCAGTTGACATTTCAGGTCTGAGATCTTCTTCAGGCCAGAAAGTTCAACTGCTTTTTACTTCCCATGGATGCTGCATAACCTGCTGAGTTTCTCCAGTACTTGGGCACTCTCCACTAGACCCCAGCATCTGCAGATTTTCTTGTATACCCCCAGATGGCCAAAGGGGCCTGTTTCTATACTGCACTGTTCTATAAAAGTATTGCTAGATTATTGTAAAAACTCATTTAGTTCAGTAATGTCCCTCAGAGCCCTGGTGTGCAAAATGTGACTCCAGAGCCACAACTTGGTGAATCCATAGTTCAAAACCAATTTGGGAAAGACAATAAATACTGGCTTTTATTTTATAAATCTCAACAAGATGCTGTTGACAGTACTTGCCATCCATTTGATTTCTCCTAAGGAAAAGACCATAGCAAACCTTAACTGACCCTTTCCCCTTTGTAAAAAGGGGGTCAGATCTTTTGGGTGTCAACACCCCCAAAATAAAAGGAAGTCCCTTCAAAACAGAGAAGAGATGTTTCTTCAGCCAGAGAATAGTGAATCTGTGGAACTGCTTGCCACAGATGGCTATGGAGGCCAACTCATTGGGTATATGTTTAAAGTAGAGGCTGATTAAGTTCTTGATTAGCGGGGGTATCAACCGTTAATGGTCGAATTGTATCTAAAAAGTGAGGTCTTCCAAAACATTTAAGTTGAACAACTTATTTATCCATTTTAATAGTTTTCGTAGCACTCACCACTACTCCTATAGGTTACCTGAGGAAGAGACCATAAGACTTTGGAGCAGAATTAGGCCATTTGCCCCACAGAATCTGCTCTGCCATTCAAATCATGGTTGTTGTATTTTTACTTTCAATCCCATTCTCCTGCCTTCTCCCCACAACCTATGACGCCCTTATAAATCAAGAACCTGCTTTCAATTTACCCAAAGACTTGGCCTCCGCAGCACAGGGCAATGAATTCCACAGATTCACAACCCTCTGACTGAAGAACTCTCTCCTCATCTCTTAATGACATCAGCTGCCCACATCCCAAAAAATAAATTAAAATGTTAAATGTCATAATGTTAAACAGGAACTGGGATAGAGAGGGCAAGCTTGCATTTCAGTACATAATACGGGTATCTCTCACTTCCCACGCTCCAACTCGAGGTATGTTTGCTGATTACAAAGCTAACAACAGTGAATGCATAATAATTAGTAGTTCCTCTTCAAAGGCAAATTTCTCTACATTTTGTTGGGGTTTTGTCAGGATTTCCATGTCTAACACAGACACAGGTTTAGCACCTTGTGTTGGAATTCCTTGGAGAGTTGTCAGCTGAGGTGAGTTGGGTCTGTCACCTATGTTCTGAGAGCTGCTCCCTGAGCGAGTTCTATCTGGAGCTGTGAACTCCAGACAGATATGTTCCCTTCCTTATGTTCTCTTCTTCACGGTAATACAGTCTGCACCACATCCCCCACCCACACAGCCACCCATCTATTTTCCACGCTAACATTCTCTGACCACTCTCTGATCCAACTTCAACCTCCAACAACCCTAAGTTCTGATCTGACCTATTACCTCAACCTCAGCAACACCAGACCCTATGACAAAGGACCAATATGATCCCCTCCAATTCCTCATATGAGCTCTGATACAACCTTCCTCAGGGGCCCAAGGCTTAATCTGGAGTGACCAGTCAGGAAGAGTTGCAAAATATTGGTTAAGAATCTTCTGATCTGCATTGTTCCAATGTTATTTGATGTGGAAATCTTATACATTCAGCTTTCTCCTTCAAAACATTTAATGATTTCTCAAGCGATATTTGACGGGTTGCATTTATATAGATCTTAGTTGGACAAATTTGGAATGATATGCATTTTGCAGATTTCCGTGCCTTTGGGAATTTGGCGATTGAGGAGCAGATATATAGGAACAAGTGTGAAAAAAGGACGTGGCCTTTGTCAGGTTTAATTTCAGGTTGCTCTATTGTCATGTATATAATGCTTACTTTAGTTTGTCCATAAAATCACACGAAGGGAAACCACTAGCCCCGTGCCCCTACCACAAAGAGGAAGAGAAGCAAAAGATAGTCCTTTCGTGGATATTAAGTGTCCATGGATCCCATTACCTCTTCCGATGCCACTTCATCCTCTGCTCCCATAATCTCTGTAGCACACAACCTCCTATCTGTTCCTGCATCCAAGTCACCCTCCTCAGCCCCTGGTTCCAAACTGAAGCTGTTAATGCCAGAGGCCCTTTGGAGCCCTTCTTGCTGTCACATCCTCACTAATCCCAGGCAAAATCAGAATTTATTGTCATGAACAAGTCACGAAATTCGGTGTTTTGTGGCGCATCATTAGTGCATTCATGTTATAATCATCTTATGACATTACTATAAAAAATGAAATAAAATAAAAATAATAATAACAATAAAAGTGCATGAAAAGTGAGGCAGTGTCTTTGGTTCATTGATTATTCAGGAATCTGATGGCAGTGGGGAGGAAGCTGTCCTTGTGCTGCTGAGTGCTTGTCTTTAGGCTCCTGTACCTTCCCCACCCCCCCCCCCCAATGGGTAGCGGAGCGAAGAGGGCCTGGCCTGGGTGGTGGGGTCTTTGAGGATAGAGGCTGATTTTTTTTTTTAAAGACACCGCCTCATGTAGATGTCCTCGATGGAGTGAAGTCTGGTGCCTATGATGTCGCAGGCCGAGTTAACAACCTTTTGGAGTTTATTTTTGTCTTGAAAGTCGGTGCCTCCATACCAGGCAGTGATGCAACCAGCCAAAATGTTCTTCACAGTACACCTGTAGAAGTATGTATGGCTGCACTTCAAGAAAGTGACTCCCAATCATGTTCTCAAGAGATGGACAATAAGCATCATCCTTGACAGCAACAATCATTACCAAAAATGCATAATTTTATAAAAACTACCCCCTTCTAATCCTCCACCTACCACAGTCCAATGGCAGTGTGCCTAGGCTGAAGGCAGCAATGAGCAATAGTGTTCCTCAACAGTGATCTATTCTGTTCATAAGGGCTTGGTTAGGCTGAGTACGTTATACCCCTGTCCTGATTTGTGACTCAAACCCACGACATCTGACTCACCGGCAAGTGAGCAGGTGATTATTGAGTC
The DNA here is from genome assembly GCF_036971445.1 of Narcine bancroftii. Classification (NCBI taxonomy): domain Eukaryota; kingdom Metazoa; phylum Chordata; class Chondrichthyes; order Torpediniformes; family Narcinidae; genus Narcine; species Narcine bancroftii. The sequence continues at coordinate 41,589,155 of NC_091475.1, forward strand.
ACAGCTTATGCTGCTTGGAAAAAAAACCTAACTGCAACCTGCAAGCTTTACTTTTATAAATGTTTTAAAAAAGCCAAAATGAATCCGCAAATTAAATGCCACCATCAGGCCTACACAACAGAGCTTTCTATATACATACACAGCTTTCTTCACAGAAGTCATTAACCTTGAGTGCCACTCATGGGCAAAGATCTCCTATAACACAAAGGCAGCAACCCAGAGAGAAGAGATACCAGCATAATATCTAAAATATAAATCCTCAGGACCCTTGCACGGGGCTAGTGGTTTCCCTTCGTGTGATTTTATGGACAAACTAAAGTAAGCATTATATACATGACAATAGATCTTATTGCTTAAGCATTCACTGATGTGAACCCATTTGATTTAACATGTGAACCAACAGCCACAGCAGTACATCCATCCATTTGCTTGGCTGTTTCTTGAAGTACTGCATTCACAGTTCACATCAACTGTACCTTTGCAAATCAATATGTTTTGGCATCTTTTGTATTGTATTCAAGGTGTTACCTTCGACATTCCTGCAACTAATGCCCATCTGGATGGAGGCATTGAGAAGATTATGTTTCGACAACTGGTTTTCCCAGTTCCTGTCAGCACTTTTAACATGAGGAAGCAAAAAGCAGAGCATGGGAGATGACCCTACAGGAAGGTGACCATGGCCACAAACCAGCGAGGGCCTCGGCGGCTGAAAGACCCATACAGGCTGTGGCGACTTGTGGGGTGGGTAACCCAGACAGGCTGTGGATCATGGGAATCAGGTATCAGAGCTGGGATTTGAGAGAATGCTGAAGGCAAGAAGGGCCCATGAAGGGCCTTGGGTGCTGAAAGCTTCCTGATCATCTTGGAGGATTGCATCAGTTTGCCGTTGGATTGAACGGGAGTCTGTGTGGCTTTGGGGTCTGGAGGAGACCTGGAGGCGAATCCATATGACTCTAAAGGGACTCTCTTTTGCTCCTCTTTCTCCTTTTGTTAAGGGCGCCGGGCAATGCTCATGACAACTCTTTGCCTTTCGGCAGACAAACTTTAAAGTACAGTGTATTATGTTTGTTACATTTTTTATGTATTATGTGATCATAAAAAGAACTTTGATGTTATGATATTGCCACACAATGCTGTCACACCTAAAATTGCTTGAATAATGGAAATAGATGCAAAAGAAAGGGATTTGGTCCCTTGCACACTTCTATTTTCCTGTGTTAACCTCATATCTTTTGATTCCCTTAATACCTGAAAACCTATCAATATCTGCTCAGTCCAAGATTCCGCCCTGCTCCAGCTCCCTCAACAGCCCCTAAGGCTAGAGCTGGATGAGGTTCCCACCCTGGATGAGACATATAAGGCAATCGAACAACTGAAAAGTGGCAAAGCAGCAGGTATGGATGGAATCCCCCCAGAAGTCTGGAAGGCTGGCGGCAAAACTCTGCATGCCAAACTGCATGAGTTTTTCAAGCTTTGTTGGGACCAAGGTAAACTGCCTCAGGATCTTCGTGATGCCACCATCATCACCCTGTACAAAAACAAAGGCGAGAAATCAGACTGCTCAAACTACAGGGGAATCACGTTGCTCTCCATTGCAGGCAAAATCTTCGCTAGGATTCTACTAAATAGAATAATACCTAGTGTCGCTGAGAATATTCTCCCAGAATCACAGTGCGGCTTTCGCGCAAACAGAGGAACCACTGACATGGTCTTTGCCCTCAGACAGCTCCAAGAAAAGTGCAGAGAACAAAACAAAGGACTCTACATCACCTTTGTTGACCTCACCAAAGCCTTCGACACCGTGAGCAGGAAAGGGCTTTGGCAAATACTAGAGCGCATCGGATGTCCCCCAAAGTTCCTCAACATGATTATCCAACTGCACGAAAACCAACAAGGTCGGGTCAGATACAGCAATGAGCTCTCTGAACCCTTCTCCATTAACAATGGCGTGAAGCAAGGCTGTGTTCTCGCACCAACCCTCTTTTCAATCTTCTTCAGCATGATGCTGAACCAAGCCATGAAAGACCCCAACAATGAAGACGCTGTTTACATCCGGTACCGCACGGATGGCAGTCTCTTCAATCTGAGGCGCCTGCAAGCTCACACCAAGACACAAGAGAAACTTGTCCGTGAACTACTCTTTGCAGATGATGCCGCTTTAGTTGCCCATTCAGAGCCAGCTCTTCAGCGCTTGACGTCCTGCTTTGCGGAAACTGCCAAAATGTTTGGCCTGGAAGTCAGCCTGAAGAAAACTGAGGTCCTCCATCAGCCAGCTCCCCACCATGACTACCAGCCCCCCCACATCTCCATCGGGCACACAAAACTCAAAACGGTCAACCAGTTTACCTATCTCGGCTGCACCATTTCATCAGATGCAAGGATCGGCAATGAGATAGACAACAGACTCGCCAAGGCAAATAGCGCCTTTGGAAGACTACACAAAAGAGTCTGGAAAAACAACCAACTGAAAAACCTCACAAAGATAAGCGTATACAGAGTCGTTGTCATACCCACACTCCTGTTCGGCTCCGAATCATGGGTCCTCTACCGGCACCACCTACGGCTCCTAGAACGCTTCCACCAGCGTTGACTCCGCTCCATCCTCAACATCCATTGGAGCGCTCACACCCCTAACGTCGAGGTACTCGAGATGGCAGAGGTCGACAGCATCGAGTCCACGCTGCTGAAGATCCAGCTGCGCTGGATGGGTCACGTCTCCAGAATGGAGGACCATCGCCTTCCCAAGATCGTATTATATGGCGAGCTCTCCACTGGCCACCGTGACAGAGGTGCACCAAAGAAAAGGTACAAGGACTGCCTAAAGAAATCTCTTGGTGCCTGCCACATTGACCACCGCCAGTGGGCTGATAACGCCTCAAACCGTGCATCTTGGCGCCTCACAGTTTGGCGGGCAGCAGCCTCCTTTGAAGAAGACCGCAGAGCCTACCTCACTGACAAAAGGCAAAGGAGGAAAAACCCAACACCCAACCCCAACCAACCAATTTTCCCTTGCAACCGCTGCAATCGTGTCTGCCTGTCCCGCATCGGACTGGTCAGCCACAAACGAGCCTGCAGCTGACGTGGACTTTTTACCCCCTCCATAAATCTTCGTCCGCGAAGCCAAGCCAAAGAAGAAAGATACTCAGAAAACAAGGCTGAACAATCCTTTTGGGAGCAAAATTCCAAAGATTCATTTGACTCTGGGTGAAGGAATTTCTTCTCATCTCAATCTTGAGTCCTTATTTTGAAACTGCACCCTGGTTCGAGACATCAACACCAGGGAAAACATGGTCCGTAAAATTCTGCTGTTAAGCCTTTACAAATTCCTTCTGTTTCAAATTAGATCACCTCTTGTTTTCCTTAATAGCATAAGGCTAGTCTTTTTAACATTTCCTCAAATAAATAATCCCAATGAAGTGAATCTTCATTGTAAACCCTCCACTGCAAGTAGCTTGCAACTTCTGGAGGAGATGAGACCAGCACATCATATTGCAGGTGAAGTCTCACCAAGGTGCTACCTAATTACTGCAAGATGTCTTTATTGTTGTCCTTGAATCCTCTTGCAATAAATGGCCACGGTGTTGTTTTACTTTTGAATTGTATAATGTTATGGGCCCAGAAGACCCCAAAACCCAGCAGGAATAGAAATTCACCAAGAAAAAAGGTTAATTAAATTTTGTTTACGTATCTTTAAACATGAAAACAGGATCAAACTTTAACTTATTACTAATAACTTAACTCCCTTCTCATTCTAAGCGCATGTGTATGTAATGTGTTTGTAAGTTCAGAAAAGTTATTTAATTCAGTCCAATCTCACTTCTCATTCCTCCAAGTTCACTGGTTGCAGGCAATTCTTATACTATCCATAGAATTTAACATTTATAAAGTTCACCAGGCTTTAGTGCTTGAAATGCAAAAGGTTACCGCTCAGGAAGGTTCTTGTCAGATTTCAGAGAGAGAGAGATTTGTTGTTCCAGGACATCCACAACTGATGTACTTCCATCAGCCACTTCAGTGTCTTGCTGACTAAACTTGCCCCTTCAGAGTTATCCAGATGATAAACTCTTTCTTTCAGGACACCACAGAGTGCCTTTTTGTTTCTCTTATTTCAAGTGAAACATTAGACAGCCAGTCCTCTCCTGGCTTTGACCAGGCTGAACTCAGCACTCACAAACTGTCTTCCAAATGGGGTTTTCCACAAGCTTGCCAACGTGCCCTGTTCCAGTCCCAGTTTTTTTTTTAAATTTTTTATTTTTCACACCATAAATCACATTAGCCATGATACACACTTTTTCCTTTTCACACATATACAGTGACATTTTCTCCCCCCCCCTCCTCCCAAACCCCCCCCCCCACCCCCCCCCATCCATTTAAGGTATACAATCTAGGTTACATTACCAGTCCCAGTTAATGTTGAATGTAATACTGTAGAATTGATCTCTGTCTCCCACATTCACACACACACACACACACAGGGAAAGCCTGTTTGACTCTCTCTGCTTGCAAAACCAGATGATCCTCCTAGAACAGCAAGTTCCACTCCAGACAGAATGCAGCTCCGACAAGTTCTTTCATCTGTTGTCTTTTTGTAAACGACAATCCATTAGTGAAGTCTCTTGGACACTCTCCAAAGCTTTTCAAAGGCTGTGGGGCCGATATGTCTAGCATTAGCAGAGCTCCAGTATTTCAAATAAGATCTGTTTCAAAGTGTTTGTATGTGACCTACACTAACAAACCTGCCCCAATTTATCTCCTAAAAACATATCTATATTCTGTCACAAGGGCAATCTTGAACATCTTGCTGCAGGCCATTTTAATTCTCAATCCCACTTCTATTCCAACCTGCCTGTCTGAAGCCTCCTCTGCAGCTATTGTGAGGCCCAATGTAAACTAGCAGAACATATTATCTTTAGTCCAGGCACTTTTCAGCCCTCTGGAATGTACAGTGAAGTTTCCATCTTCAGTTAAACTGCTCCCTCATCATTTCCCATTGCCATATATAATCCTTTCTCAATTTGTTTATTTTAAAAAGCCTTGTTAATACTCCTTTGTTTAATTCTATTGACTGGTTTGCTTTCTCCCTAAAGTTACTTAACTGATTGAATTCTGTCAGCATTTCTATTTTTATTTCAGATTCCAGCATCTGCAATGTTATAGATTGTTTCCCATTTGATTAACCTGCTCATTTCCTCTTGAAGTTTTTAAATTGTTCTCAATGTTCACTCTGAATTCAATATCTGCTTGTCCAATCACTTTATATCTATTTTTTGACAAAATTCTGAAATATTTACATTGGCTTGTATCAGGTGATCAAAAAAAATGTTATTTTTAACTTGTTCACAAAAGTCTTCATCCAAGAATAACATTTTAAAGCAGAACACTTGCTCAGTCCTCGGTATTATTTCGCATTTCCTCAGCTTCATGGATCCCTTTCTTCTGATTAGAGGACCCATCCTCCATCCTGTTCTCTCTGCACCATTCAAACATCATGGAAGATCATAGCATCCAGTGATCATGCTATTAAAAATCAATATATCCTTTAAGAGGAGGTATTAGAAATGTTTAAAAATTAAAATAAAACTTTGAATCTGAAAAACAAAAAAAGGCTGGAAATATTCAGCTAGCCAGACAGCATCTGTGAAGAATCAAGTCAAGTTTATTGTCATCTGATTGTACAACCCAACGAAACTGCGTTCTCTGGTCCTCGGAGCAAAACAACCAGACACACACACACAAACATAACACACATGCAGACAATCAAAACATATGCAGGACAAGTATTTCATCTACACAAATAAATATTGGTTCATGAATATGAGTCTCGGATGGTCAGTGCGAGCAGTTCCTTTGGTTGTTCAGCGTTCTCACTGCCTGTGGGAAGAATCTGTTCCTCAGTCTGGTGGTGCCAGCTCTGATACTTCTGTATCTATTTCCTGACAGGAGCAGCTAAAAGATGTTGTGTGCAGGATGGAAGGGATCTTCAATGGTTTTGTGTGCCCCCTTCAGACAAGAGATAAGCAGAGTTTTCTTTCGGATCAATGGCTCTTTTTCTCTTACCAGAGATGTATATAGGCATATCTGCTGTGAGGAGGAGGTTCAATTCATATAACTACAGACGCTGGAAATCAGAAATAAAAGCAAAATTTCCTTTAAAAACACCCAGAAGGTCAAGCAGCAAGACTGGAAGGAAAAACAGAGTTAACATTTTGCCAGAATTGGAGAGAGAGAGAAAACAGGTCAATTGTGGCGGCTCACCACTAGGCAGGCGAACTGGCCCTGATTGTAAACCACGCTGCGGGGCAACCGGCCAAAATGGAGCCGTCAGGGATGTTCCCTTCCTCCCAGCACGGGGGTCGGAAACCTGCACTGGGGGACCATGTGCCACCCGGGTGACATGTGCGGCCTCCAGCACAGTTCTCAGCCAGGTCCGGGCTGGGAGTATAAGTACAGCGCAGCAGCCTGCAATGAACTAGTCTGCTCACTGAGCTCAACCCGTCTGGTTGTGTGTGTTATTGCAGGAGCTGTGTCGCCGCAGCTACATTTGGTGACCCCGACTGGTTCAAATGTCTTTGAACCCATCATGAGCTGGTCAACAAGCTTCAATACCTGGGTCTCTGCACCTCCCTCTGCAACTGGATCCTGGACTTCTTCACCAGAAGAGCCGTCATTGTGAATCGGTAACAATGTCTCCTCATCACTGACAATCAACACAGGTGCTCCTCAAGGATACATGCTTAACCCAATGCTGTGTCTGCACTCAGGATTCAAACTCCATCTTCAAATTTGTCGGCAGAACCAAAGGCAGAAATAAGGAAGCATACAGCAGTGAGATGGATCTCGTTGAGTGGTGTCACAATAACGAACTTGCACTCAACATTAGTAAAAATGATTGTGGACTTCAGGAAGGGGAAATCAGGAGAACACAACCAGTCCTCATTAAGGGTTCAGCAGTAGAAAGGGTAAAGAACTTCAAATTCCTGGGAAGCAACATCTCTGAAGATCTATCCTGGGGCCTTCACTTCGATGCAATCATGAAGGCGACTCACCAGCGAGTATACTTAGTTAGGAGTTTGAGGAGAATTGGTATATCATCAAAGACTCTTGCAAATTTCTACAGGTGTAGCGTGGAGAGCATTCTAACTGGTTGCATCGTTATCTGGTATGGAGATGCCAATGCACAGGGCAGGAACAGATTACAGAGTTGTGAACTTCGCCAGCACCATCATGAGCATCAGTCTTCACTCCATTGAGGACATCTACAAGGGACCGTGTCTCAAGAATGCTGACTCTATCCTCAAGGACCCTCACCACCCAGGCCATGTCCTCTTCTCACTGCTACCATCAGGAATGAGGTACAGGAGCCGGAAGAGAGACACCCAACATTACAAAAACAGCTTCTTCCCCTCCACCATCACATTTCTGAATGGACAAGGAACCACAGACACTACCTCACTTTTTCTCTTCTTTCGCACTATTTATTAAATCGGTGTCGCTATGGAAATTTAATTTATAGCATTTTTTTGCACCTGCAGCACAATTATGTGGCCTCAAAGCAACAAATTTCATGAGACACCTTCATGACAATAAACTCTGATTCTGAGTCCCGATAGCTACAACATGCCCAGATAAAAGATGAGATGCTGCTGCTCAAGTTACATTAGGTCTTATTAGAGCAACATGGAAAGCCACAGATGGAGAGATCAGAGTGGCAACAGGATAGAAAATTAAAGTGACACGTAGCAGAGTGCTCAGGTTATACAGGAGACCACATCATGCACAGTGAACACAGTACAGTAGATTGGAAAAAGTACAAGTGAATAGAATCTACACCTGGATAGTGGGAAGGGATGCGGTGGAAAAAAAAACAGGTGTTGCATCTGCTGTTGTTGCATAGGAAAGTACCATGAGAAGATTTCTGGATGTCATTATCTCTGATGATCTGTCCTGGAGCCTCCATGTTAATGCAATTAAGAAGAAGGCCAGCCAATGACTATAGTTTCTAAGGAGTTTGAGGAAATTTGGCATGTCACCGAAGACACTTGGGAACTTGAACAGGTGTACAATAGAGAGCATCCTGGCCTATTGTATCACTGCCTGGTATGAAGATGCCAACATTTAGGACAAGAAAAAACACCAGAGCATTGTTAACTCGTCCTGCAACATCATGGGGACCAGTCTTCACTCCATCAAGGAGGCAGTGTCTTAAGAAAGCAATCTCTATCCCTAGGACACCCACCATCCAGGTGATGCCCTCTTCACTGCACTACCGTGGGAGAAAAGGTATAGGAGCCTAAAGATGGCACAAGGACAGCTTCTTCCCTGCTGCCATCAGATTCCTGAGTGATCAATGAGTACTATTTTTATTTATTTTGTAAGCTGGTTTATATAAATGTTTAAACTGTGACACTGCCACAAAACAATGAATTTCATAACTTGTTCATGACAATAAATTCAGATTCTGATACTGAAGAGGAGTGAATGGAAATCAGTATTTCTTTGAAAGTTGGAATTGTAGGGTAAAAATGCTGATTTATTCTGTCTTCTCAAATCTATTGCAAGTATATCCTTTAGATTTGCTGCAGGAATGGGAGGTAATTCCTTTCCCCCCAAGCTCCTGTTCCCACTGACATTCAGTGATCCAATGACCCTGATCTTTGTCTTCAAATACATTTTATGCCTCCAGCCACATCCCCAAGATATCTACTACGAACATTTAAGTTCCCCTGATTTTAATCACTCCACCATTGCCTGTCCCAAATTCAGCTGCCTTAACATCAATGTGAAAAATCCCCCACCAAAATTGTCCTGACCCCCTACCCTGAATCATCTTCTGAATCACCTCTTAAACACTACCTCTTTGATAAGTGTGAATAACCAGCTCATGTCTTAGAAACAAATATTTTTAAATAATACTCATGTGAAACATTTAAGGATTTTTTTTAAAGAGGAAGTTTCTCTATAGTTTTGAATATTGTTCACTGTAGGGTATACATACTACATAAAGGATTTTCCACCCATTAATTTCCCAGATATTGTTCCTATACCACCAGTAATTGTTGCAATATTTAATGTACATCTAAATCCACAAGAAGGAATTAATCTTAAGCAGTGAAATCAAATTAAAATGACAAGGTTTACAAATGAAGCGAAATATTGGAGTTCATACCAAATAAAATATTTTCCAGCAAATGTATAATCATTGTACAGAATCATTTCTGCATGCTCCTTACATGTTTATTTTTTTCATTTCTAGATACAGCATAGTTGCAGGCCCTTCCAGCTCATGAGCCCATCCTGACCAAATACACCCATGTGACCAATTAAACCTACTGAGCCTGTACATCTTTGGAATGTGGGAGGAAACCGGAGCACCCAGGTGATACCCATGCTGGTCACGGGGAGAACATGCAAACTCCTTGCAGACAATGCCAGATTGTAAACCAGGTTGCTAGCACTGTAACAGCATTGCGCTAACCACTAAAATCACCGTGGTGCCCTTATTTGGTCTGCAGAAAAATCATGAAAAAGTTTCCTGGGAAAAAAGGAAAAGTTTCCTTGGGGTGGAGAAAATCATATGTTGTCCTCTGCATCTGAATTTCTCCAAATTCTGTGCCAGAAGATTAGTGGCAGAACATGATCAGCTTCTTCTAATAAGATCTTAAATCAGATCATACACCACAAGTCAAAAAATGTTGTGCTTGAAGCCCTGTGGTTTAGAAATCTGGACATGCAAGGTATCAGGTGCTGCTGAACAGGTCTTGCAAATTCTTCTAATGAAATATAAGTAGGCCAAACCCAGACAGTAATAATGTTCATACATGTGCCAGGGTTTGTTGCCACCATAGGTACAGTGTCCAGAGCAAGGTCAGGGTACTATCTTGGTCTCGATCACATTCAGGGACTATATCAGTTTCTAAGCCCAGCACAGAGGTTGTCTCCAGGTCCATCTTCAGAACAGGGACTGTGTCCAGTTCCAGGGTAGGAGAATGACCAAATCAAGATACAGGATGGGGCTGTGCCAAGGTCTCGGTCCATTGCAGGAGCAAGAGGCTTGTCCAGCAGCTGATTGGATCAGGGCCCACACTGGAAGTTGTGTCAGGGTTCAGGCTTCAGATAAGGGCTGTGACAATATCTGGATATGGCTGAGTAAGTTGAGCCCAAGATAGGAGGTTTGGGCTGTGTCTGGGTCAGGGCCAAGGACTCAGGCATCAGGGCTAAGACAGGTGCACTACCTGTTGAACTTAAAAGGAAGGTATGAGTTGACATGCAAAATAAAACCATTTCATAGTACCTTAGTACATGTTCAATTTAATTTAATACACTCGACACAGGGAATTAAAGTTGAAGGAGTGGTGGAGCACATGACAATAGTTGCAACGTTATTTAAACAGATGGAAATCTAGTGACAACATGTACTTTAAGAAAAGCAAGACCTGTGTTTCATCAACCTTTTAAATTATATTGTGAAATTTATATTGAATTTCTGTTTATTATGTCAGCAATGATATTAACATGCTTGGCTTAAACAGATTGTTGCCTCTTCAAATATTTGACAGAAGAATTTAATACAAATGGTTCACAAATGTTACTGTATATATCACAAATATAATTCTCATTTTTGTACCCCTTCTGAGACAGTACCTCAGGGTGGAGAGTGGCATGTTTCCACGCTGGTTCTGGGAGTTCTGACATGATAAGACCTATGTGTAAAATGTGACATGTAAGACAAGGAGGTCCTTCATAGGTGGGCAAGTGGGAGATTTGGGCAGTGCTGCATGATTGTGCTGTATCTCTGATCTCAATACATGGATTTCTCTTGGGTTGGGGATTACCAGGAGTCAGAGAGGATAATTCCACTTTTTCAAGGAGGTTTTGCAAACACTCTGAATTGCTTCCTCGTTCCACCTGGCAAGCTCTTCCTGCGATAAATTTCAGTGCTGTTCCTCCTTTTAGAGTCTACCCCACTCTTAAATGAAAAAGCCTATCCATGTTTAGTCTGTCTGTCCCTTTTAAAATCTTAAACACCTCTATCAAGTTCCCTCTCAATCTTCTACGCTCCAGAGAAAAATCTTCTTCAGCATGATGCTGAACCAAGCCATGAAAGACCTCAACAATGAAGACGCTGTTTACATCCGGTACCGCACGGATGGCAGTCTTTTCAATCTGAGGCGCCTGCAAGCTCACACCAAGACACAAGAGAAACTTGTCCGTGAACTACTCTTTGCAGACGATGCCGCTTTAGTTGCCCATTCAGAGCCAGCTCTTCAGCGCTTGACGTCCTGTTTTGCGGAAACTGCCAAAATGTTTGGCCTGGAAGTCAGCCTGAAGAAAACTGAGGTCCTCCATCAGCCAGCTCCCCACCATGACTACCAGCCCCCCCACATCTCCATCGGGCACACAAAACTCAAAACGGTCAACCAGTTTACCTATCTCGGCTGCACCATTTCATCAGATGCAAGGATTGACAACGAGATAGACAACAGACTCGCCAAGGCAAATAGCGCCTTTGGAAGACTACACAAAAGAGTCTGGAAAAACAACCAACTGAAAAACCTCACAAAGATAAGCGTATACAGAGCCGTTGTCATACCCACACTCCTGTTCGGCTCTGAATCATGGGTCCTCTACCGGCATCACCTACGGCTCCTAGAACGCTTCCACCAGCGTTGTCTCCCCTCCATCCTCAACATTCATTGGAGCGCTTTCATCCCTAACGTCGAAGTACTCGAGATGGCAGAGGTCGACAGCATCGAGTCCACGCTGCTGAAGATCCAGCTGCACTGGGTGGGTCACGTCTCCAGAATGAGTCGCCTTCCCAAGATCGTGTTATATGACGAGCTCTCCACTGGCCACCGTGACAGAGGTGCACCAAAGAAAAGGTACAAGGACTGCTTAAAGAAATCTCTTGGTGCCTGCCACATTGACCACCGCCAGTGGGCTGATATCGCCTCAAACCGTGCATCTTGGCGCCTCACAGTTTGGCGGGCAGCAACCTCCTTTGAAGAAGACCGCAGAGCCCACCTCACTGACAAAAGGCAAAGGAGGAAAAACCCAACACCCAATCCCAACCCACCAATTTTCCCCTGCAACCGCTGCAACCGTGTCTGCCTGTCCCGCATCGGACTTGTCAGCCACAAACGAGCCTGCAGCTGACGTGGACTTTTACCCCCTCCATAAATCTTCGTCCGCGAAGCCAAGCCAAAGAAAAGAATAACCTGGGAGAGAACACTGACATTAATGGATTCAGATGATTTTCCAGCATCAATATTGGTGATATCTCTCCAATGCACTGAACAATTAAAAGTTATGTGATGAAAAGTGGATGCCAACATTATATAAGAAAATGCGGAGGCCACACTGAAGAAGATAATCATGGAGAAGGGTCAAGAGGAGGATGAATGCTGTATAGTTGGTATGGGGAGGAGATAGGGCTGAATTTGGAACAGTGCTGTCAGTCTTACGTTCTTAGTAAAAACTATCAGACATACGTTATATATCACTGAGAATGACTGGGACAACTATCATAATTCAAATTGTACTTGGAGAAATATTTCTAAAATCAACTGCGGTTCTGAAGTATCCCGGTTCTCTCAGCATCCAAATCCAATAATCCAAAGATGCTTCTGAGCTGACACAATGCAGGGCCAAACTTGCCATGAAACATTAACAACCAATCTGGAGAACATTTCATTTTCAAGTGATTTCATCCCCCAAGAATGCGCTTGGCCAGAACTTGATTTGCCTGGGATGTGCAGCTGACTGCTAGTATTGAATTTTGTCAAGCATTGTCTTTTTATGTTGGCTTCCATAGGTATTCAAATTTAGGTCACCAAATCTTGATTTAATTTTGTCTCTCCGATACACTTAAACCACTCTGCCGCAATTTTTATCTTCACATTCCGACTTTTAATTTTTAGTTTCAATTTTTGTTATCTGTCCTTTCCAAGACTCCTAGATTTGGATTTTCTTCATCCTTAACTCCATATCTCTTTAATACCCTAACTCTGTTAAAGCCTCAATCAAACTATTTGGGTAAGATTGGAAGAAATTCAATGAGCAGTTTGTCCCCCCCTCACTCCCCTCATTGCTGAAAAAGTTATGGACATGCTGAGCATTGGCGGATTAACCATTAGGCTGTGTAGGCTGAAACCTAGGGGCCCGACACATTATGTTCTGATTAAATTGACTTAACAAAAACAATGAGGTTCATTACTCAGCCTAATTGTTAATCCATCACTGATGCTGAGCTGCCCCACTGCCTTACACAGAATAACAGCCTGCCAACACCCACCACCTTGACATTTCTTAATCTCTCAGTCTCCATCTTGAGACAAACTCTCAACAGCCAATTTCTACCAACCCACCAACTCCCACTGCCCCCTCATCACATTCTGTCCCCTGTAAGGATTCCATTCCTTTTTCTCAATTCCTCCATCTCTGTTGCATCTGTTATCAGGACAAGGTCTTCCATGATCATCAGAGATGTCCTCCTTCTTCAAACAACATGCTTCCCCTCTACCACCATCAACTCAGACCTTATCTGCATATCCTCCATTGCCTGCACTTATTCCCTGGGATCCTCTATCCCCACACACAAGGTCAGGATTCTCCTTTTCCTCACCTACCACTCCACCAGTCTTTGTATCCAACATATCATCCTCCTCTGCCATTTCCACCACCTACTACATGATCCCATCTCCAAACACATCTTCCTATCCATGTGACCTCAGGAGGTATAACCATATAACCACTTACAGCACAGAACAGGCCAGTTCGGCCCTACTAGTCCATGCCGTAACAAATCCCCACCCTCCTATTCCCACTGACCAGGACCCGGTCCATACCCCTCCAGTCCTCTCCTATCCATGTAACTATCCAGTCTTTCCTTAAATGTAACGAATGATCCCGCCTCGACCACGTCTGTCAGAAGCTCATTCCACATCCCTACCACCCTTTGCGTAAAGAAATTTCCCCTCATGTTCCACTTATAATTTTCCCCCTTCAATCTTAAACCATGCCCTCTAGTTTGAATCTCCCCCACTCTTAAATGAAAAAGCCTATCCATGTTTAGTCTGTCTGTCCCTTTTAAAATCTTAAACACCTCTATCAAGTTCCCTCTCAATCTTCTACGCTCCAGAGAAAAAAGCCCCAGTCTGCACAACCTTTCCCTGTAACTCAAACCTTGAAATCCTGTCAACATTCTCGTGAACCTTCTCTGCACTCTCTCTATTTTGTTTATATCTTTCCTATAATTTGGTGACCAAAACTGTACACAGTACTCCAAATTTGGCCTCACCAATGCCTTGTACAATTTCATCATAACCTCCCTACTCTTGAATTCAATACTCCGATTTATGAAGGCCAACATTCCAAATGCCTTCTTCACCACACCATCTACCTGAGTATCAGCCTTGAGGATACTATTTACCATCACTCCTAAATCCCTTTGTTGCTCTGCACACTTGCACCCATTTGCACCCACACCTCCTCCCTTACCACCATTCAGGGCCCCAAACACTCCTCCCAAGTGAAACAACACTTCGCTTGTGATTGTGCAAGGGTCATCTACTGCATCTGGTGCTCCTATTGTGGTCTCCTCTTCATCGGAGAGACTGGACGCAGACACTGGGAGATTGCTTTGTTGAGTACCTCCGCTCTGACCACTGCAATAGCATGGATCTCCCAGTGGCAACTCATTTCAATTCCCAGCCCCATTCAATTGCTGATATGGTCTCATACACTGTCAGACTGAGACTATTCATAAACTGAAGGAACGTCTCCTCATATTCCTTCTGGTACCCTCCAAATGGATGACATCCTCCGCTTTCTATTAGGCCACCCCCAATCTTTCCCTATGTCTCCTTTCTTAAAACTCTCTCTCTCTCTCCTTTCACAGAGCCAAAAACTGTGAAAGGAGAATTATTTCTCACCTTTCCTCTCTCCTGTCCTCTTATCATATTCAATTAACACGTTTTGTCCATTGGTTACTCCTCGCACTCCCATTCTTCCCTTATCACCAGCCTTTTTAATATAATCCCCTGCCCACTTTATGCTCATAGCTTGAGGAAGGGTCCAAGTCAAAAACATCTGTTATATATCTTTATATCCTCTGGATGCTGCAAGACCTGCTGAGTGCCTTCAGCATTTCTATGTTTTTAATAAAGAATATAGCTACCAAAGGTCCCCCAGTGCCTGAGGGCATTTTAGAATAACTGCTTAGTATGATGATTAAAATACATTTCAAATATTTCACATTATTTCTTCATGTTATCATATAAATTAACAACTTTTCATCTTTAACTAAAAATAACACAAGTCTCTCCATATCAGACAATATGGAAAAGACCTTACAGCAGGGCCATGTTATTTAACTCCAGGTTCACCTGCATTAATTCTCACTCAGTGCAAAATGTGAGAAGCTGTAAAACATTCTGTGGAATGTGAAAAGCTGTAAACATTCTGTGGCAGAGTAACCTGGCAGACTTTTATTGACATTATCAGATAGTGTGGAGCACTGAATCATGATGTGATTGAAATTCACTGCTGTGACTGATAAGGAGGAACAAAAATCCATGTATTTTGTAACAATTGCTAGACTCTTCCATTTACCTTGCTGGCAAATTGTGTCGAGTGGATTAACCCCAGTTCAATGAGTTTATAAGAGCCTGTCAGAAGCAGCACTGAGCAGGTCTACAAAAAGAACTTCAATCTGATGAACACAGGAACACCACAAAAACCACAGAACTGGGCAATTTTCCACATTGTCAAGATGATGCCAATTTCTAACTCTTATTGGAAGTTTTGGCCAGAGATGTGCGTAGTTCTGGAGCTTGAGACTTCCAGAATGCAGCCTGAAAACTGTCAGGAGGAGCTCAAGCCTTCCCTCAATCTTGCGCACTTAGTCTTTTAAGTTTTTTAATTTTTAATTTAGACATACAGCACAGCAACAGGCCCTTCCAGCCCATGTGCCCTTATTGCCTAATTACACCCAATTAACTTACAACCTTTGAAGGGTGGGAGGAAAACGGAGCACCTGAAGAAAGCCCACACAGACTTTTTGAAGACAAAATAACACAATCATTGCCTTCTGAGATTTCTTCCTTTTCTGCCTCTTATTCCCTTAGCAAGGTAACAGCAGTGTGTGCATTCTTTTCCTCGACTACATACAGTTCTTTTGTTTTAATATTTCAATATGTACTCAACTTCGTGTACATGGTATTAGCTGAGAGCTTTTAAGATTTGCCCAGGAAAACATTTCACATTTTAAAATCCTTTCAAACTATATAAAAAAAGAATTGTGTATATACAAAGCAAAACCAGTGGCACCCAGTGGGCAAGTTAAAAATTGCATAGAGAAACTAACTTGCCACAATCATACATTTAACAATAAAAACCTGTACCTTTTTGAAGACAAAGTAACACAACCATTGTCTTGAGTTTTCTTCCTTTCCTGCCCCTTTTTCTCCTAAGCATGCAGAATAACAGTATTTACAGAATGAAATCTCAGCAAAGCTATGTTGATCACATGACCAGCACATGGTAATGGAGTCAAAACACCATTAAGATTAAAAACATGCATAAAACTTTCATTAATGGTTAAAACAATACAAAACCAATTGTAAAACATAATAATATTATGAATTAATATTTTTAACAAACAATTAATTTTCCAAAGAATATATTCGAAATAGTCCGGTAGCAATCTTCTCCCCCACTTACCCTTAGCAAGGTAACAGCAGTGTGAGAGACAGGAAGGTCGGGGCTTGGGAGGTGGACAAGAGATGTGCACTGCCAAACTCATTCCCACCAGAAACATTATTAAAATAGCTGTATATACAAGTAACTCATTGAGATAAAATTCAGAAATATAGAATTGAGAATAGAAATTATTAAAACCCATTTTTAAGTCATTTACACAAATAGACAGTGCCGGATTTGAACCCGTATCACTGGCACTGTAACAGCATTGCATTAACCACTAGGTTAGCCATACCACCTTCTTGATAACATTTGAAGAGTTTAGCAATCGTACTGCTGCCCTGCCACAAAGGCCTCAACAGGATGGACAAATAGACAAAAACACCCTCAGCTTCTTTGATGGTGGTGCTAAAGGCAAGGCTGGAGTATTTGGACTATTTTGAGTGTGAATTTGAAAATCTATGTATTCAATGCTCACTTTCCCAGAAGCCAGCCTTGTGTTAGCTCCTGGTAATGGTAATGTAATTTAGAAATAAGGAAAATGCACCACTTCTTGGAATGATACAAAGAAAAATAGTTGTAGTTGGTAGATGTCAAGTCCAAGACATTGAGGCAGAAGTTCTCCATGGCAGTGTCCCGACTCCAACTATTTAGCTGCTTTGTCTTTCCTCTGCCAAGTGGGCGTTCGCTGCTGATTTACCCAACCCAGTGTCTTCCCTGCACATGTGAACTAAGACCTGGGTAAAAATTGGATCATGAGTGAATGTTTGCAACACTCAAGCAGCAGACAATAAGACATAAGCCATCTCCCCTTGATATTCAGAAACTTTATCATCTTAGTATTCTCCCCATCAGCAACCTGAGATCATTAATTTGATCAATCACAATTGTAGCAGGTCAGGTTTAGGTACCCTGTAATAACTGGCTTTCTTCCTAACTCCGCAAAGCCTTTCCACCTACTACAAGGTGTGGAGGAGCTGTATGATTAAATATTCTCTTCTTGACTGGATGAGTACAGCTCAACAATACTCAAGATGCTTGACTGGTATTCTATACTCAACCCTAAACATTCATGACACCTTTAAACCTGGTAATCTTTGCTGCTTTAAAGGACAAGGCCAAGAAGCAAATTGAAACAACATCAGCTTTAACTTTTCTCATCATCATCCAACCATCCTGACATCGGAAATGCTTATTTGCTCTAAAGTCAGAAAATTAATCTGACAGAATTACATTGAATTGTTGATTGTAACATGTATTGAGAAACAGTGAAAATACTTGTTTGTGGTGCTATCCAGCAAAGTCAACCTATACAGTATGGTAGGTAGGGCAACATTAAAACAAAAGAGCAGGGTATTACGATACAGTAAGTTAAGGAGCACCGGATACAGTGTTACAAGACAAAGTGCAGGATATATTGAAAACTACAGGTAAAACAAGAAAGGGCGTAATTTATTTTTTGCCAGGGAGAGGTCCGTTTAAGAGTTTGATTCTGCAGGAAAGAAACAGGCCTTAATTCCAAAGGTTTGTATTTTAAAATTAATGCATTTTCAAAGATATGCATCTTCTGCAATCTTGCATAGAATATGGTGATTCAAGATTTTAAGATGGTGGTTCATCTCCTTCTCCAAGGAATTAAGGAGGAGTGATACATCAGGTACACAGTTGGTGATGAGAGTTCTGTGTTTGTGTGGGCAAAGATATCTTAGTTTAAGTCCTGAAAGTTTGATCTCCCTTTAGGACCACAAATCTTTCAGAAATACCCACCAGAGGAAATAGTTTCTCTTTATCTATCCTATTGAAACCTTCAATCATTTTAAATATATTTATCAGACCTGCACAACTTTTTAAACACAAGATGACAAACCGGGTTCATGAAACCTGTTCCTATGGTGGGAATCTGTATTATAGTCCCACTATCATCAGGCAAACTTCCTTAAAGGATGCCATGGTTAGCACAATGCTGTTACAGTATCAGCGACCCAGGTTAAAATCCGGCATTGTCTGTAACAAATTTGTCCATTCCTCCTGTGTCTGCATGGGTTTCTTCCAGGAGCTCAAGTTTCCTCCCACCATTCAAACGCAGCAGGGTTGTAAGTCAATTGGGTGCAATTGAGCAGGATGGGCTCTGGGCCAAAAGGGCCTGTTACTGCGCTGCATGTCTAAATTTAAAATGCAAAACCCAAAACTGACCACAGTGCTTCAGATCAGGCCATTCTACAGCAGTTTGAGTTTGTAATTATTGAAGTTCATTCCACTTCAGAACTGCAATTAAGAATAATGATCCTTAATCTATTCATCTGGGGGCATCAAATTTTTCTACAGCTTGTATCAAAGTTACAATTACTAATCACTATTTGTCTGTCATGGAGACAACAGTGATCTATCCTCCCTTGCTCGATTTCTCCTGCTGCTTTTACCATGACTGAACATATTCCGGAATGAACATTTAACTCTCAATCAATGCCATCCAGTTGTGATCAAATTTAATTTCATTACCCTTCCTGAAGTCAAGCCGCAAGATCTGATCTTCATGTGCCTACCCTGTTACCACCATTATCTCACAAGGATCCATCCTTTCACATGTTTCTTAGCCACATACTGCATCTCAAGGACATAATTTGAATGCACACCACTTCACATATTCGGTGACAATTCTGAACTATCCATGACCACCTACTCTCCTCACCCTTCTGGAGTCCAGCAGACAAACTATTTGAAAGAACAAGCAGAAATTGCCTCCAACAATAAGACGACCAAAGCCATTGTATTAAATTCTCTTTACATGTTCTGTTCTTTGTTACCAACTGTTATCTTTTCCCTGGCACCAGACTGAAATGGAAGCAGATTGTTCACAATGTTACAGGCATATTTAACCCGAGTTGAGCTTCTGATAACCGCTCCAGACTATTGTGCAGACCAGCTTGTTCCATCTTTTTTGCTGCCAATTCTCACACCAAAGCACCTTTACCAGTCAGTCGTGCCTGGTGTCCTGCACTGTCACCTGGTTAAGTTATAACTCTATTTTAAAATCTCATCCACTTTTAAACCCTAACTTCTTTACCTTTGCAATTCCTGCTGGCCAAACTCCACAAATTTGCCAATAACACCACGGTCATTGGCAGAATCCCAGCCAGCAATGAGGAAGTGTACAGGAGTGAGATAGGTCAGCTGGTTGACAAACAGCCTTGCAATCAAGGTTAACAAAACTAGTACACAAATCAGTCCTCATCAACAGGTCAGCAGTAGAAAGGGTCAAAACTTCAAATTCCTAGATGTCAACATCTCTAAAGATCTATCCTGGGCCCTTCATGTCAGTGCAATCATGGCAGCAGCTATACTTTTTGAGGAGTTTGGGGTGATTTGGTCTGCCACCAAAGATTCTTGCAAATTTCTGTGGGTGTACCTTGGAGAGCATTCTGACCGATTACGTCACTGTCGGGTACAGAAGCGCAAATGCACAGGACAGGAACTCAGCCAGCACCATCATGGGCATCAGTCTTCAGTCCATTAGCAACATCTACAAGAGGTGGTGTCTCAAGAAAGCTGCCTCTATCCTCAAGGACTCTCACCACCCAGGGCCTCTTCTCACTGCTACCTTCAGGAAGGAGGTACAGGTGCATGAAGATGAACACCCTCCACCATCAGATTCCGGAATGTACCACAGACACTACCTCACCTCTTCTTTTGCACTAATTTAGTTATTTTTAATATAATTTATAGGAATTTTGCAATTATTGATGCTGCTGCAAAACAACAATTTTTGTGACGTTCATAACAATAAATTCAGATTCTAAAATTCTGATTCAACCATCTGTGCTTTACAAATCTAGCCTCACCTTTAATTGCTGCATTAAGTGACTGCAATGTCTTCATGTACCATGACTCTATGCATTGGAATACCTTTCCCAATCCTCTCGGCCTCTGGGTCTTCCTTATTGTCAATGTTTTTGAGCATGTTTTGGACATCTGCCCTATTATCTCCTAATGTGAATCATGTCTGATTTGGTTTGTGAAGATACTGGAAAAGTATCTTACATTAAACAAAAATTGATGGTTGTTGGATGACAGCAGAAGGCCAGAGATCAATAGAGAGGATAAATCTCCTAGCTGGAAAATAGTGTAGTTTTGGGGCAAAGGGTTGTCACAAACCCTTTACAGCACCAACAATCGGGACTGGGGTTCAAATCCCATGCTGTTTGCAAGGATTTTATACATTCTCCCACTGCTCAAAAAGTACCAGGGATGTAGCTCAATTGGGCATAAATTGAGTAGCATGGACTTGTGGGCTGAAATGGCCCGTACTGTGCTATATTCTAAATTTAAATTTAAAATATTTTTGTCAGGATAAGTTAGAATATTTTTTAAAAATCACAGATAAACAAACACCAGATTGCAGCAGGAACCAGATGGGCGGTTTACTGTTTGTTTCTTGCTATTTTTGCTTGGTATATTAGCAATTCATGACATGGGGTAGAAGTGACTTTGGGTAATGTTCTCCACCACTCAGGAATACCTTCATTTCATATCCAGATCTGAGTAGATAGGGATTAACTGCAACAATCACACCTACTCCATTCCTGCCGTACACCGGGGTAACAGAAAGTGAACAGGGAAAAAGATGAACTTTTCCCATGTCAGCTGATGAATGCTGTTCCCAGACAAGCAGCTCCACTCTCCATGGGCCTCTACTGTAGGAAGATGGAAAGAATGACCTGCTTGTGCACTCCAGTTTATTTACTTCACTGCAGCTGTTCACAACTTTATTGTATCTATCCCTCTAGGTGACTACGTAACCACTTAATCATCAGACTATCTCCTTTCAAGTTTTGTCACCTATGACAGACATGACCCTAATTCATCTGTTGGTGAACCCTTCCTCATGCATGTCCTCTAAAGCTTCACATTTCACTTTTCAGATATCAGATCTTCCATTTTAAATAAAAGCTCAACAAATCTGGGGCAACGTGGTTGGCATAGCGGTTAGCTCAATGCCTTTATAGTGCCAGCAATCAGGACCTGAGTTTGTACATTTTCCCCGTGTCTGCGTGGGTTTTTCCAGGAGGCTTGGGTTTCCTCCCACTGTCAAAAGAAGTTTTCCAGAGGTCAGGTTAATTGGGTGTAAATTGAACAGATGGGCTGAATGGCCTGTTACCTTGCTGTATGACTAAAATTTAATTTAGAACTGTTCCTGCTTGACTCTTAATTTGAACAAAGCCTCATTTCCTTCTTCACCTCTTGTAATGCGCGTCGAAAGAACCAGAGACTTGTTGATCCAAACCAAGGCTTTTAGTAACTAAAAGACTGGAGCATATCACAAGTAGGTTGACCTGGTCTGGGTTGGAGCAATCCTTTCAGACCTGCCAGTAGGTGTGGCTACACTCTCAGCCAATCACAGTCATCCTACACTACCATCTGTACATATACACATTGGTGATAGAATCTGTACTATCATACCTCTGTACACCCTCACTTTCACTGCCCCTCAGTTCTTCCCAGCTGCAGTTTTTAAACTTATCATTGTTTTCAAATCCATTGCTCCTCCTCTCCTATACACTCTCTTCGAGCCCCACCAAGATCTGTGTTCCTCCAGTATTCTTTATTTTATTGGCTTCTGTAATATTGAGTTTTCAGGTGCAAAAACCCAGACCTTCCTTCCCAAAAATCCACTGCTTTCGAACACATTCCAAGACTCTCCTTTTAAAAAAACCTCTTCACCCAGAAATTTACTTATCTATTTTCCTGCCTCTCATTGCTTTTCTTTGAATCTTCTATTAATGATGTTAAAGGCTATATACAATTTTAAAATCCCCCTTTACTTTGACAGTTTTATAAAATCATAGAACCACATAACATTCTCTTTCTTTGGCTTGGCTTCACGGACGAAGATTTATGGAGGGGGTAAATGTCCACGTCAGCTGCAGGCTCGTTTGTGGCTGACAAGTCCGATGCGGGACAGGCAGACACGGTTGCAGGGGAAAATTGGTTGGTTGGGGTTGGGTGTTGGGTTTTTCCTCCTTTGCCTTTTGTCAGTGAGGTAACATTACAGCTCAGAAAACAGGCCCCATCAGCCCTTCTAGTCTGGCTGAACTATTTTTCTGCCTCATCCCACTGACCTCCATTGTCCATAGCCCTTCATACCCCTTCCATCCATGTACCTGTCTAAATCCTTCATAAATATTAAAAATAAGCCCATATTTACCTCTTCTGCTGGCAGCTCATTTCACACTTCCATTACTCTCTATGTGAAGAAATTCCCATAAACCTTTCCCCTTTCACCCTTAACCCATGTCCTCTGGTTTGTATCTCACCTACCCTCAGGGGAGAAAGCTTACCTATATTTACTCTATCAAATCTTCCCTCTTTCTTCTATGTTCCAGGGAATAAAGTCCTAACCTGCTAAACCTTTCCCTGTAACTCAGTTCCAGAAGTCTGGGTAACATCCTAGTAAATCTTCTCTGCATTCTTTGAATCTTATTGATTTCTTTCCTGTAGTTAGGTGACCAAAACTGCATACAAAACTCCAAAATTTACCTCACCAATGTCTTATATAACTTTACCATAACATCCTAACTCTTATACTCATACTTTGATTTATGAAGGCCAATATGCCAAAAGCTCCCTTTATTACCCTATCTACCTGTGTTGCCCCTTTCAGACAATTATGTATCTGTATTCCCAGATCCCTCTGTTCTACCACACACCTCAGTGCTCTTACATTTACCATGCATGTTCTTTCTTGGTTTGTCCTTCCAAGATGCTACAACTCACATTTGTCTGCATTAAATTTCATCTGCCATTTTTCATCCCATTTTTCCAGCTGATCCAGATCCTTCAGCAAGCTTTGAAAACTTTCCTCGCTGTCCAGAAGGCCTCCAATCTTTGGGTTATTGAAAATTTTCTGATCCAATTTACCACATTATCATCCAGCTCATTCATATAGATGATAAACAATGGCCCCAGCACAGATCCTTGAAGGACACCTTTGGCCTCCATTTTGAGAAGCACTCATCCACCACCATTCTCTGGCTTTTCCCGCATGGCTAGTTCCAATCCAGTTTACAAACTCACCATGAATACCATACGTCTGAACCTTCCTGACTAACCTCCCATGTGGGACCTTTTCATGGGCCTTACTGAAATCCATGTAGACAACATCTACAGCCTTTCTTTCATCAACTTTCCTGATAACCTCCTTGAAAAATTCTACCAGATTGTTTAAACATGATCTATCATGCACAAAGCTACGTTGACTATCCCGAATCAATCTTTGGCTATCCAAATTCTTGTATATCCCGAATCAATCTTTGGCTATCCAAATTCTTGTATATCCCGAATCAATCTTTGGCTATCCAAATTCTTGTATATCCCGAATCAATCTTTGGCTATCCAAATTCTTGTATATCCAATCTCTTCAAAAAACCTTCTAATAATTTACCTACCTATAATTTCCAGGGTTATTTCTGGAGCCTTTTTAAAATCTCCCTTATTAGCTCAGTTTTGATAGATCTGATATGCTCTTGTATTGGAAGATTGCAAATTTAAAGACCAGGACAAAATCTTTGGCCAGACACTCCTCTGCATATGGAGAAAGTGCTGCACCACCCAAGTGCCAGCTTTCAAATCGGATTTTTCACTCCAGCTGCCTACCTCGTTAGGTGGAAGTAAAGTTTCATGACATTATTTTTTGCTCACATTAGCACCTGTGATAGTTGTCGTTAGTCTGGGATAAAGTGCACACACCTGGCCTGGAATTCCATGTGTTTAGAAGAGTATTATGGATACCTGCGCAAAGGAGCTTTTCAGTGCCAACCGCTCAGTCCAAGATTCCGCCCTGCTCCAGCTCCCTCAACAGCCCCTAAGGCTAGAGCTGGATGAGGTTCCCACCCTGGATGAGACATATAAGGCAATCGAACAACTGAAAAGTGGCAAAGCAGCAGGTATGGATGGAATCCCCCCAGAAGTCTGGAAGGCTGGCGGCAAAACTCTGCATGCCAAACTGCATGAGTTTTTCAAGCTTTGTTGGGACCAAGGTAAACTGCCTCAGGATCTTCGTGATGCCACCATCATCACCCTGTACAAAAACAAAGGCGAGAAATCAGACTGCTCAAACTACAGGGGAATCACGTTGCTCTCCATTGCAGGCAAAATCTTCGCTAGGATTCTACTAAATAGAATAATACCTAGTGTCGCCGAGAATATTCTCCCAGAATCACAGTGCGGCTTTCGCGCAAACAGAGGAACTACTGACATGGTCTTTGCCCTCAGACAGCTCCAAGAAAAATGCAGAGAACAAAACAAAGGACTCTACATCACCTTTGTTGACCTCACCAAAGCCTTCGACACCGTGAGCAGGAAAGGGCTTTGGCAAATACTAGAGCGCATCGGATGTCCCCCAAAGTTCCTCAACATGATTATCCAACTGCACGAAAACCAACAAGGTCGGGTCAGATACAGCAATGAGCTCTCTGAACCCTTCTCCATTAACAATGGCGTGAAGCAAGGCTGTGTTCTGGCACCAACCCTCTTTTCAATCTTCTTCAGCATGATGCTGAACCAAGCCATGAAAGACCCCAACAATGAAGACGCTGTTTACATCCGGTACCGCACGGATGGCAGTCTCTTCAATCTGAGGCGCCTGCAAGCTCACACCAAGACACAAGAGAAACTTGTCCATGAACTACTCTTTGCAGACGATGCCGCTTTAGTTGCCCATTCAGAGCCAGCTCTTCAGCGCTTGACGTCCTGCTTTGCGGAAACTGCCAAAATGTTTGGCCTGGAAGTCAGCCTGAAGAAAACTGAGGTCCTCCATCAACCAGCTCCCCACCATGATTACCAGCCCCCCCACATCTCCATCGGGCACACAAAACTCAAAACGGTCAACCAGTTTACCTATCTCGGCTGCACCATTTAATCAGATGCAAGGATCGACAATGAGATAGAAAACAGACTCGCCAAGGCAAATAGCGCCTTTGGAAGACTACACAAAAGAGTCTGGAAAAACAACCAACTGAAAAACCTCACAAAGATAAGCGTATACAGAGCCGTTGTCATACCCACACTCCTGTTCGGCTCCGAATCACGGGTCCTCTACCGGCACCACCTACGGCTCCTAGAACGTTTCCACCAGCGTTGTCTCCGCTCCATCCTCAACATCCATTGGAGCGCTTACATCCCTAACGTCGAAGTACTCGAGATGGCAGAGGTCGACAGCATCGAGTCCACGCTGCTGAAGATCCAGCTGCGCTGGATGGGTCACGTCTCCAGAATGGAGGACCATCGCCTTCCCCAGATCCTGTTATATGGCGAGCTCTCCACTGGCCACCGTGACAGAGGTGCACCAAAGAAAAGGTACAAGGACTGCCTAAAGAAATCTCTTGGTGCCTGCCACATTGACCACCGCCAGTGGGCTGATAACGCCTCAAACCGTGCATCTTGGCGCCTCACAGTTTGGCGGGCAGCAACCTCCTTTGAAGAAGACCGCAGAGCCCACCTCACTGACAAAAGGCAAAGGAGGAAAAACCCAACACCCAACCCCAACCAACCAATTTTCCCCTGCAACCGCTGCAATCGTGTCTGCCTGTCCCGCATCGGACTTGTCAGCCACAAACGAGCCTGCAGCTGACGTGGACTTTTTACCCCCTCCATAAATCTTCGTCCGCGAAGCCAAGCCAAAGATGGATTCCATTTGCAAGCACTAATTAGACTGGTTTACAAATCATCTCCAAATACAACATCAAGTTCTTTTATATAAATTTCAGCCCACGAGTCTGTGCTGCCCAATTACACCCAATTAACCTACACACCTGATACATTTCTTGCTTTGTCATTGGTTGCAAGTAGTATTTGCATCTTTCCATCAGCAGCAAATTATAGGATCGTTCTTGAGCTGAACAGATGGTCTCAGAATGAAAGTTCTGTGGCCCTGATATGAGGTGCAACACAAAAAACTTAATTATTTCAGATTATTCTGCAAGGCAAAACTGTGTGTGCTGACTAGACCTGCAACATGTCAACAGGAGAATTAATGATGGTAAAAGTTAACAAACATGAACTAAGAGATTATCTTGTGCAGGGCTTTTTTTTCACAAGCTAAGAATTGTGTTACAAGAGTCAGTATCTGGGTAGCTTCCAAGAATGAATAAACAGGTGCAGACACTGCATTTAAACAGTGGCAGAAGTCCATACATAGAGATGTTCTCTGGAACAATTTAACTGGAGTCTTTCAAGGTCTCTGGTCGGATGTTTCCAACAGGTACAGAAAGCTGGAGAAAGGACAACTGATCCCAGCTGGAGTGCAAGCAGAATGAGAATTGGCTCAAAACCCAAATCTGAGGCATTGAGAGATGAGTAAAAGTGATAGGTTTTTAGAAGTATCTTGTGGGACAAAAGAAAGAAATGGTGAGAATTAACAACATCTAGTGGTGATGGCAGTTGTGCCAACATTGGGTGATCTACGAGAGGGGGAAGGGTGGGAATCAAAAGTGACTCAAAATTTAGAGGAATGTCATGTCCTCAGAAAAATATTGCCACAGAGAAGGTTGCAGCATTTAAGAGGCCATAAAGGGGTCAGTATGCAGCTTGAGAATTTGCCAACTCAAAGCAATGATGGGCTTGACGGGACAATCAGCGAGTAAAGAACTGACAGGTGAATGGTACAGTAGAGACCAGGAGATGCTCTGCAAACATTTAAATGAGCTCAAGTAAAATAACACTGACAAGACTAATGGAAAGTTGAATTTAGAGGTACCAAAATAGAAATAAATGCTTCAACAACACAAGCTGATTTATGATGGAGAACTAAAATATTCTTAAAGTGGAAGGAAGCAGTCAAGGTATCATATGGGGTTGTAGAAAATAAATTCAGTTTCCATCAGTTGATGTTCTGAAGACTTTCAGGTGATTCTATGTCCAGAACTTTTGTCCTGCAGTAGCTTAAGAATGTAAATTATGGTGAAATTAACTCAGAATAAAGAGATATGAAACTGCAAGATTTCTAAAAAATTTGGAAATGGATAACTGATGTATTTCAGGAATGAAAACAGTTCTCCTTATCCACTTGAGTAAAACATCGGGCATTTGCCTACACTTTGCTCATATCTTGATGAAGGAAACAAGCCTGAAACATTTATTATGTATCTTTATCTTTGCTCTATAAAGTACCTGCTGAATTTCTCCAGCCTCGTTTTTACTCCTTATCCACTTTCTTTTAACCAAAAATAGACATTATTCACAAAAGGAAAATTGTTCAAAGTCTCTTCCCACCCTCTAGTTTTATATCCATCACTGAACATAGTTACATTCATTTCTAGTTATATTATTGCCACCACTGTGGCACCTTGTCAGTACTCCACCTCTATTGTTTGAGGGGCTTCTGACTCAGTCTAAGTCCTTCAATGCCTGGTAATGAAAGGACTCTAGATTGTGGACCATCTCCACAGTGGCCTCACTTTGGCTGCACCAAGCTTCACTGTATCCTTCAGTATGTACTCCTTCCCGCCTGGAATGTTGGCAGCATTCCCACACCGATATCCCCTGGTGCAGGTTTCAGGCAAACTAAAATACATTTTTCACCAAGATGTGTACATCCCTGGGATCAACCTATAAATCAGAGAGGCATCTTTCACGTGCTGCTGTGGATGGGCCATGAGACAAGGAACCTTTTCCCACATACTCTTAGTGGATCTGCATTCTGTAGAGGTTGGCGACAGTGATCCTGGGGATCACATGTGTTGTGGGTGATGTTCCGGTTGTGGGTGATGCTTCTCTCATCACCTGCCCGGCCACATCCTCGTGCTTCTTTGTGAGCACTGGTGATAAGGCATTCCACCAGATGTCCTGAAAGATCTGTTACGGGAATCACTCCACCATGTCCATCGAGATCTCGTCTGTCAGTGTCTGCAGGACTTTTGTGCTGACCACTGCCTGATGGGCTTGTGGTTAAAAGTGTTTGTCTGGAAAAACTTTTCCATAAAGGATAGGCAAAGTCCAGCTGACTGGAACGTCATGTGGCAACAGGGCCAGGCACATCCTTCACAACACATGGGGCAGGTAGAACCTCAGCACATAGCAGCATTGGTGCCCTCGTACATTGGTTTCATGCACACTCTCATACAGCCACACCCTGATCTTGAAGGTGTTATCACTATGCCACGTTGGCTATGTCCTTAGCCCCATTGTTTGATGACTTATACATGGTGACCCTCCATCTTGGATTCCCATATTTACTGGAAGAGTGTTCTGGTGACCACCAGGACAGAGGGATGGGGATCGGCCACACTTGCACAATGTACAGCAGTACCAAGAACACTTTGCACCAGATATCCAGTTTCTTCCCTATTATTGAGAGGAGCGCCATTCCCACAGACCTAATTTCTGGTGGACTTTTGATTTACGCACCAACCAATGGGATCATACTAATGAACCATTCTAACACCCAAGTTCTCAGCACATAAAAGGATATTACTTTGTGACATCATAAATGTGAGCCCCATTCAGGCCTTGATTAACCATTTAGCAAAATAACTACGTGTTTAGGCACCAAGGGAAGGGGGCATCACAGAGTTTTTTTCCGGTGCCAGATTTATCATGGCGCAGCTGAACTATGGCCCCAAAAAAAGCCCCTTCCCAACAATAAATGAAAAAAAAATAAATACAGGTTATATTTAATATAATTGTGGTGTCTGACCTGGAGGAAAACTGAATTTTCAATCTATTATTTCACATTCAGCACTTAATGAATCTTAAGGCCTTGTCAGTTAGACAATGAAAGGGTTGAGGGGGAACCATTGTTGGGCTGAGCTTAGGGCATCAGTTGGCCTTAATATGGCCCTGACCCCAAAACACTTGATGCACCATCAATTACCACAAAGACTGAGGTTGTGAAACTGATAGACTTTTATTGACTATAGACTGGAGCAACAACCAACCTCATCGACTGATCATGGCAGGAAGAGTGGGGAGCAGGCAAAGGGGTAATGTGTAAGATTGGCCTTGGGAGGTGTGTCCAGTCAGCAGTAGTCAATCACAGTAAAACATTGGTTTATCACAAGACTTTGAGGTTAAATCCACATATTCATAACAGAATGGTCTAAAAGTCAGCATGGGCTCAGTGGTGACATCATTCTCTGCCCACTTCAGTTATCCAGAATGAAATTCAGGCTGTCATTCCAGTGTGTAGGAATACTGCAGTGTTGGAGATGCTGCCTTTTCGATGAAGTGTTAATTCAAAGGTCCTATCTACCAGAATTAGGGGACACGGCTACAAGTGTATATTTAAGTCAGAAATAAGGAGGAACAGTTTTCCACAGACAGAAGTGAATCTATGGAATATTCTGGTCAATGAAGCAATAGAGGCTGCTCCATTAAATATATTGAAGATATAATTAATAGATTTTTGAATAAAAGGGAAATTAATGGTTATGGGGAACAGGTGGGCAAAGTGTAGCTGAGCCCATGACCACATCAAGTCAAGTCACGTTTATTGTCATCTGATTGCAGAAGTACAACCTGAAGGTCTTCAGTGCAAAACATGCAGACACACATCCAGACATAACTCACATATAGACAAACAATAAATACGCAGGACAAGTATTTCATCTGTTCTAATAAATACATAAATGTTGTTTCATGAACATGAGAGTCTCAGATGGTCAGTGTGAGCAGTTCCTTTGGTTGTTCAGCATCCTCTCAACCCACAAGAAGAAGCTGTTCCTCAGCCTAGTGGTGCTGGCTCTAATACTCCTGTATCTCTTCCCCGATGGGGGCAGCTGAAAGATGCCGTGCAGGGTGGAAGGGGTCCTCACTGATATTGCACACCCTCTTCAGAGAATGACCCCAGTAGATCAAGTTGATTGGGGGCTGGAGGCGGGGGTGGGGGGGGTGGGGGGAAAGGAATGAGATTCCAGTGATCCTCTCTGCCACTCTTATAGTCCTGTGGTCAGATCAGCCATGATCTTTTTGGATGGTGGAGCTGGCTCCATGGGCCAGATGGTTGACTCTTGTTCCTATTTCTTATGTTCTCATGTTCTCTCAGATGGACAGATCCCATGCTGATATTTGAAAGAGGAATAAAGAAGATTCCCTTGTATCCTGGCTGATATTTATTCTTCAACCAACACCATTGAAATATGATCTGGCATTTAATTACATTTTTGTTTGTGGGTCTTTGCTGTGCTCCTTGATTTTTCTGCTGTTTAACAAAAACTCATTGTAAAATGTTTTAATTGTTTGTAATGCTTCATATACATGTTTGTTTTTGGTATTGTGCATAGGATTAAAGGTTCTGTTTAGGTTAATAAAACAGGTTCTGTGATCATGCCTTGCCTCCAATCTCAAGTGTATGTAGCAATGATTTTAGCTTTCAGGAATGTGGCCCCTTACTGGACTCAATTAGATTTTAAACAAGCTGATTTATTACTGACCAGTGAAAACTGATCCACCATTGCAAAATATTCTAAATGGGAGAGAAAATAGCAGAATCATTTCAGAATAAATCATTGTTGATGTTTAATTTTCCATAGTAATCAACAAAGCTGTCAATTTTAAATCTGAAACAAACATATACCCATATGTTTGAAGACTGAGAAAAAAAACAGGCAAGACAGTGAGTTTTGCGGAAGAATGGCTACATTGCACACATAACAAAACATCTCTGATTCATTTTTTTAAAAATCTCAACACAAAGACGGTTATTTATCTGAAAATTCCTCAGATTAAGCAGATTCTTTTTCCAAATGTCATGCTGCTTTGTTGAGAATGTGATAAATGAGATGATCAGCTCAAAACCAATGCATATCAATTCATAGTGAATCAGTTCTGGAGATGTTTTGTGGTTGACCTCCCAACGTGTGCAAGTAGTGGGTTTATTTAAGATTAGAAACAACCTGATTTAATCTTTACAGCAAAGTGGAGGTTAAAAAAAAGAAACTAGTTTCCTGAATAGAGTAGAGGTAAAATTGGGTTGGAGGAGAGGATGCAGTAGTCGATTGATAAAAGAGTGGATCAATGAAAATATATCAAGCCTACACTTGATAAAAGGACAGCTCACTTATTAAGAGATATCAGTTTTGGCTCTTAAAAGAAAATTGCAGGTGAGGGAGAGGTGACAGTGTGGGTGTACGTAGGATTGTAAGAGAACACAGACTGTTTGGGCAAGTTGGCCTTTATGTGGATGCCAATCAGCATTTGTGTGAACATAGAAGTAGAATTCTGAAATTACATACTTAGGTTAGCTGTACTTTCTGTGCTGAAAAGTGGCCGGGAATGTAAATAAAATGAGCTCTTACGCAAAAGAACGCAGTCTGGATGCATACTCAAGTCAAAGTTAAAATGAGATTCCATTTGCTGGAGTCAAAAAATGTTTGCATAAACATCGTGTTTTAGCTCAAGTCGTATTAGTATTTGCTTCTGAAATTCTGTGTTGACGGAGTAGAATTTTTCAATTTACAGAGGTGGCAACCAAATGGTTTAAACTGGATATGGCAGAAACCAGATTGGAGAGGTTTATACATGGAGTTGCAGGAAGGATGAAATAGGAGGTGAAATCACTTTTGAAGGAACTTTGAAAAGGAAACTAGGATGGGAAATGGGGCAGTAGTTTACAAGGATGAGGAATTGAGGAGGCTTTATTTTTTGAAGTCAGATTAATATTGGCTTCTAATCAGACTGCAAGTCCTCCTAATGTGTAGCTCTTCCTTTAGGACGTGATTAGGGTACAGGAGGGAGGGAAGAGGGGTAGGGGTTAAAATAGACTCTGTATGATATGCACTATTGTTGAAAAATAATGTGTTGTTTAATTGGATTTATAGGAGTCTTTGAAAATCAAAGATAAAATACACCTGTATTAAAAAAAAAGGACAAATTCATTCTGTGTTTTTTTGATGGAAGACACGAAACAGAAAGACTAAAGCTGCATTGTGGCTCAGTTTATCACAGTTACCTCAGTCACTTCTGACATGTTGCTGCAGTTATAACAGAGGAAACATAGCATCCAATAAGAACACATTAAAAGACCATAAATGCCAATATAATAATGGCCAGATCATGATGAAAGATCATTGAGGCAAACTCCCTCTTTCCTTTTTGAAATAGTGCTGTAGGACTTTTTACATCTCCTTGAGTGGGCAGTTGGGACCTCAATTTGAACATGCAGTCAGAAAGAAAGTGCCTGGACAATACAATTCCTGATTGTATCAACCTAAGTGTTGACCTTGAGTCTTTGAAGTGATGCATGAAACTATCTTCCAGAGGCAAGAGAGCCACTGCTGACCTACAGCTGATACTTCAATGTTCCTCTTGTGTTATCAGGGTTCAATATTTCTGGTGGCACCAACAACAAACTTCTCCTTGGAGAAAATTTGTCAGGATGGCCCAGATTCCAATTTGTTGTTCAACTACATCCTGGTTGAAATAGAAACAAAAGCTTATTTAATGTTACTGGTGATTGTATCCAGCTTTAGTGTCAATGTAACCCTAATGGAATGCAGAAAGTCACTGCCTGTATAAAGGCTATACACTCTGAGTCAAGTCACAGTACAACAAAATATAAATGATGTGTCTGATGAAATCACGTAATTTGTGACAATGGAAATAAAATGGATGGACTTTTCCTTTGTTAGATTGCAATGTACCCCCCACAAACAGCAATCAGGTTTAAGATCGACAATGAGTGGAATTAGTTTGACGTTCTCACAATGCCCAAGTCAATTTGCAATATAAACACAAACAGGCAGAACATGGATAACTGAGGAAAATGCCATTCAATACATTAGCACCAGGCATTGTATAAAAAGAAGCCTCTGGGAAGAAATTGCCGAGTGCACCAGAACACAAAGGCAAAATGTCACCCAGATGGAAAAATTAGATTTAAATAGTCCCTATTATCACTTCAGAATATCTTGAATGGACTGAAAGTAACGAAGGAGCCATGTTATGTGTTGTAAACTTCCACAGACACCAATGAGAACTATAAAAAAACACAAAAGCTGCAGCCAGGAAGTGCAGTGCTGCCACAGCTCACCGGAGTGTCACTCCAGCACCTCAGGGGGCAGCTCTGGCACCTCAGGGGGCTGCTCGGGCACCTCCTTGTCGCTGTTTTTGGTGAGCTCGCAAAAAATTAGCATTGCACCCCTGGCTGCAGCAAAGAATTGCTGGAGGAACTCAGCAAATTTGTGGTATTATTATTTAAAATGATTTTTCCTGTTGTCCTACTTGCATGTTTTGTCCAGGTTTTAAATGTTTACCCATAAATACATTAAAAAATATGCTACCCAAACATATCCTAACCCAAGTTGGCCAGACAGCATCCATGGGTGGGTCAAGGTTTTGAGTTGGGACCCTTTATCCAGACTAAGATTTTTAAAAGGTGAAATTACATTTATTAAGGGAGTAAGAAGCTGAGGGATGGGGCCCAGGTGTAATAGGGCATAGGACAGAAGGCATGAGAGGTACAGTCTGGTGAGGTGTAGAGACCACTAGGAAATTGGTGGGTGGAAAAGGATAAATTGGTGAGAAAGGATAAATAAAGCTAAATACAAACATAGGTAAAGAAGAGGTGAAAACAGTGGGACCAGATAGGGTGGAGGTTACTTATAAATGGAAAAAAAATCAATTTCAAGAAAGTCCAGGAGGAATATGACATGGTGTTCCTCAAGATTACCAAGGACAGATACATTTGCATAGGACTGGTTGGGGAGTTGAAATGGTTGGGGCCTCCCAGAATGCCATGAGGCAGAGAAAGGGCTGTATGTATGGATCCATGCATGGAGAACTCACGGAGGGATTTCTCTGCCATAATACATTGTGGGAAGTCAGGTCCACCATCGCTTTTTCCCATGGTCTTTATAAATTGTGCACTATAGCGCTACCAACTTTCCCACACTGTTGAAAAATTATCCGCTATTGCTATTTATTTCCTCTCTCTCTCTCTCTCCCTCCCACGGTGACTTTCCCACGGCAAAATTTATACTTTCATTTTAATCTTCTCTTCCTTCACATTCCTGCACTTAGCAAAAACTTGGGTCATTTTTGTCCTAGAATGCAATTGCCTATTCTACACTTGCCTGATTGCAATGCTGGCATCTGTAGATGTCAGGGAGTGCACGAGGGGTGAGGCCGTCATTCCCCGGTGTTAGATGAAGTTATTTCACACCAGTGTTGAGATGATTTTCATTCTGCGCTAGACCCTTTTTAGGACGATTAATTCCTGGGACCATTTGCAAGTGTGAAAAGGGCTAAAGGTTCAGGCCTGAGCCCTTGACAAAGGCCCAAAACATTGATTAAATACTGTATCTTTGCCTGCTATGGATGCTGCGGGGCCTGCTGAGTTTCTCCAGCAATTTTGTGTATTTACTACAATCACAGCATCTGCAAACTTTCTAGTTGCACTCTAAAGAGTTGTCAATAGACACTTTTACACAGCCACTTCGTTCCAGGATATTTGCGGATTTTTTATGCTCCACCTGCTGTGTCATTCCAGTCCCACCTTTTCTCTAGCAGCAAAGGTAGTAACAACTCCAGAATGCTGTCTGTGTAAAAGGGCAATCTGGCATTTCGGGGCCAACTTAGGTTAGGATATGTTTGGGTAGCATATTTTTTAATGTATTTATGGGTAAACATTTAAAACCTGGACAAAACATGCAAGTAGGACAACAGGAAAAATCATTTTAATAATAATACCACTGTCTCACTCTCTTCAAGCAGCCCGCAATTATACAGCAAAGATAAAAGGCAGAGACTATCTGGCTGATAATAAGTAGTTCACTAGTGAATGTCTGACTGGCAGGCAGTTGAGGTTTTAGCCCATCTTGGACGTCTATGCATCCTCCTATAAATGCAGGTCGGAAATGAGCTGCAGATGAAATGGCTGGAATTGGAGATTAAATGAATTGGTGGTGAAATAGTGATGCATCCTCTACGAGACTCACCGTTTCGTTAGGTGGTTGAAGCCCTGATATGTTGCTGGGAGGAGAATAAGATATTATTTAATTCATGTACATCATTCATGGTTTTGACAGGACAGCTGTGGGGTGACTGTTGGTCTTTCAAATTCGGGCTTGATCATTCATGAATAGGATAAATGTGCATCAAAGGGTACTGAGTCTGGAACAGTACAGAAGGAAGATGTGATTGCTCAGTTACCAAATGTATTCAAGACAGTCACTGACAGACCTTCAGATATAATGGAGAGAAGATTAGTGTTAGGAAATGGCATTGTGATAAAAGACCATCCCCCACACTGATCCCACTGCCCCACTCTCAGCTATCCCCAAGTGTCTCTAGTCACCTTATGCTGTGAGCAAGCTGGTCTGTGGGTGTGTCCTCAGTTTGAACAGTCTGAATCCCACTGCCCAGCTCCCCCTGCCAACAGCCCACTACTAGCCCCTATCAATAGATAGCGGTGATTAGTAAGGTGTGGGTGGAAAGAAAATTTTTGAGAACCACTGTCTTAATCATACCTAATTGACTCATTAGGTGCATGGTTTCATAACAGCAAAAGAAATTGGCCAATGACAATTTTTCTCAAGCAAAATATTTCAGTAACAATTGGGTCTAGAGCAGTGGTTCTCAACCTTCCCTTCCCACTCACATACCATCTTAAGCAATCCCTTACTAATCACAGAGCACCTGTGGCAATAAGGATTACTCAAGGTGGTATGTGAGTGGAAAGAAAAAGTTTGAAATCTACTACTATAGTTCAATAATTGCAGTAGATTTTCCCATGCTCTTTTATATATTGTGCGCGTTTTATTCCCGTTACGATTTTCCCACGCTCTTCTATTAATTGTTAATAAAAGTAAAGGTTGATTGCATCTTGTGCCCAGACTTGTCTCTCTCAAACCTGACACTTTCTCAACACAACAATGACCAGGGCAGGGATCAACAGCCCCTAACGATAGATAGCGGTGATGCTAGTGAGCCACACAATGAGCCACTGTCAGCGTTACTCACCATTCTCATCTTCATTTCAACTTTACATATAGGACTGGGAGAAGATTTTTGAGCCATTTTTTTGGAAAAAAAAGTGGGTCTAACATGCTGTCAAATACAGCATGTTTTATGTGACACTAGACGCCGACACTGTTGTGTTACATGTCCCGCCTCTTTTGCTCCTGGAACGCCAGCTTACTTTGTAAAAAGACACACTGATGTCTCGCAGCACAAAAAGAGGCTGTTCAACGCAGTGAGTCTCTGGCAGCTCTTAGACTGTTCCTGTCTGCCCCATTGCCCCACAATTCTCTATCGACTATTTTCTCTCATATGTCCATCACTTTCCCCCAGCTTAAATGCCACCCAAATACTAACTTTATCATTTCATTGTTCACTTACTCCAATTTTCTATTCTCATACCATTCCAAAAGATTCTGCTGTTTGAAGGAGCTCTAACAAAAGAGCATAATCACAGAGATATTCTGAAAGGTACAACCTGTTCTGTACTCCTTTGCACAGTGAGCACCCTTACATGTTGGCAGCACATCCCTTACTTACACAAGACACTACAGATCTTAAGAGTGTTGTTTTGTACAGAAAAGCTCATTTTAAAACCAGAGAAAATGTTCCAAAAGCACATTGGAATGCACAACTGCCTTGGTTTTCAAGTAAAGCCTCTTGAGAAACATTATGTTGGAGCATGCTGCAGTGTAAAAGAACACTACCCTAAATCTAAGGCTATATAGGGAATGGCAGTGTCTAAATCAAGGCACGAACATTCCCTTTTAAGTGAAGTAAAGTATGACCTCTTCCAAAGAAAATGGTGAATTTTAACAGCAAAGGCTTGGAGAGATGAGGTTAATTGGCAGAATTTACTCCTAATTATCACTTCCTGGCTGCTTGCCCTTTGCTCAGTCCCCAAGAGACCATTGCTATTCACATTTTTCCTTTTTTATTGCCTAATATGCCTCAAATTCTTTCTGGATTTATTCCTGAATCAAATCTGTCATTGGCAAAAAAAAAGCATCCATTCTCCTACCCACATCTGGCCAGCGATGATGGCTTACAAGGCATCTTCTAATAACAGCAAAGAGTTAACAGTGTTGAAATGAGGGATGTATAAGGCACACCAAGCAAGGACAGTGCAGCCCCTTCCTGAAGAATGCCCATGAAATATTCAGCTTTTACAAAATTAAAGCCCATTTATTGTCCGCTTTACTAAAATGAGCTTCTCCTTTGCGAATACAGGTGCTGAGATAGGTTTAGAATTTCAAGGCCACTGATCCAGGTATAGATTGCTACTTCTGTCCTATTCTAATGACACTATCCAGCCTTTTAAAAAATCAATGACTTTAATCAATTGATCGTATTAAAATATTAGAGCTGTTCCATTTATAAACATAAGCAGACATTTTTTTCAAATTTAGTGGAAATATGGAGACTGAAATCTAGTTAAATTTAGACATACAGCACGGTAACAGGGCACTTTGGCTCACGAGCCTGTACTGCCCAATCACACCTGATTGACCTATATTTTGAGCGGTGCGAGGAAACTGGTGATCCCAGGGAAAACCCACGCAGACATGGGGAGAATGTACAAACTCCTTACAGACAGCACAGGATTAGAACCCTTGTCCCAATAGCTGACACTGTAACCATGTTGCACTAACCGCTATGCTAAGTCTGCCACCCCCCAGAAGAGACTCCAGAATTGAGGAGATCCTAAGGCACATATTAACAGCGGTCCTATCTCCCCAACTTAAATGCATAGTTAATGTAAACCATGCAGTGACTCCTCCTTGTACCATTTGTACTAATCCACAGTGAGTTCCCATTCCATCTCTGCTAGTACCATATCTATAACATCTTTGTATTTTTTCCAGGAAGTGTCCAAATAAAGGCCAACACAGTGGCTCTCCTATATTATCTGCTATATCTCTGAATGTCAAAATTAGTAGTGACTCACTCATCTCCAAATCCAGTCTTACCCTATGATATTCCCTATTCATTTACAATGACAACAGGTGCTCTCCATGAGACCCTTGTGGTGTTTAAATTGACACATAATTCCATTGAGCAAAGCCCAGAAATCTGAAAGGCGATCATGGGATCTCATCGAAGGATCAAAGCCACAACAAATGCAATGTTGCTTTTGATATACTCACCAATATGAGCCCACTTGACAGAGAAAAATATTTTGTATTTACTCTGTTCCTTGCAACACCCTAACACATTCCAAAACATTTTTCACACAAAGAGGTTCTTTTGAAGTGTAATTTTTATGTTGATCAGGACATGGAAGATCATTCCCATTTTCTTTCTCAGCACACTGGTTATTTTAATTCCAATGAGAGAACCACATCTGAATGATGGCAGCTCTGATCGTGTAGAATTTCTCAGAATGATTGAGGGGCTGGAATAAAGAAAGGAAGCAAAATACTATGTTTATCCTTTTACGACTCCATGATGTCCTGAGACAATAAAATATAGTGTCATGAAAACATGATTCCTAATTTGTATCATGGTATCAGTGCTGTGCAATTGTTCAGCAAAAGGAGGTGTAAGGTGCTTCTTTCGTCCGATAGACTACAAGTCACCCTTGGGCAAGGTTTAGTACCTGTTTAGTCTCCCAATCAGGGTCACAAAAAGCTAGAATTTGCAGATGGTGGATGTTTTTACAGGCAAATTCTACAAATTGGGATTTATGGCTGTGAAACTAAAAATGTTGGGCAGATCAATCTGCTGATCAATGGCCAGGGTCACCCATCCAGTATGAACACTGCAACTGAAGAAGGCAATGAGAAACCACTTCAGTATTTTTCCCTTGTATAATCATGAACTCAACATCGACTGTGGTCTCAGCTCAAAGATGGAGTCTTCACCGAAGGAGAGCCAGGGAGGCCACAACTACAATTTGGAGGGTCAAAGATTGTGACAGATGGAGCAAGGAACCCAAATGAATTTGTACCACAACAATTTAATAAACTACCAAACCAAACCATTTCTGTTCTTCTTTGAATATGATTTATTTGATTTATTTCTTCAATTATGCAACTTTTAGCAGAGATCAAGCTTTGGATTTGGGAATGTCAACTATGATCAGAATCAGCAAACAATGAATGCCACTGTCTTGTCAAGACACTAGGGTTAAAGGCTACTCCAAAAACATTTGAGAAGTGTTCAAAAATGTAACATGTTTCTTCACTTGCAAATATTTTTATGGCAATATGCAAAACCTGTAATATGTTGAGTTATCCCATGATAACTCATTCAGAGCAGCAAATGGAAGCAGATCATTGTGCTCTTGGTTGCCAACGTAAACCCTTTTATGCCAAGAAAAATCACGATCCCTTTCACAAAGTCAGTTCATCATTAAATTTGCCTTCTTGCCACTGTATATTGTGAAGGAGCTAGAACATGGGCTAAAAGCACTGTTACACTATTACACCAATCTCACAACCCATGCTTAGTTCAAAGAGCCATTTTATAACTTCGCTGGCATCAGAAGCAGAATTTATTGTCATTAACATGTCACAAATTCATTGTACAGTGCAAATATTGCTATAAATTACATTTCATAAATAAAAAATAAATAGATAGCTAGCTAGCTAGCTAGATAGATAGCTAGATAGCTAGATAGCTAGATAGATAGATAGATAGATAGATAGATAGAGCGAACATCATCAGCATCATTGCTTTAGGTTCAGCATGGAGGCCAGAAAATTTTGGTCTTGTCTCCAGAATGAGAACATGGCAATCCAATTGAAGGTGTAAATAAACAGAGCAGCCAATCTGCACTCAAAAAGATCTCAAATATTGCATGTGCATATTTTACCAGATTATCTCTTCTTGCTCTGAGGAAAACATTTCCTTCAGGATATATAACACTTGGCAAGTTGAAACAGAAGGAGCCTGTGCTGTAGGAACTTGTCAAAGTGCCTTTCATAGTCCATTAATGTCATGAAATAAACTCACACAATTGTACCCAATTTTGGATACACAATTTAGAAAGGATTATTAGATCTTGGAGAGGACATAGAGGGAACTTGCAAGTGTGCTGTCAAAGATGCGAGACTTCAACGACATTACTATTGTTCTCATTCGAACTGAGAAGATCAGAGTTAAATAGCAATGGTATTCATATCATGAAGGATTATCATGACAGGAAACTGTTTTCACACTAGGAAGGTTAGGAACAAGAGTGAAAACTTTAAAGACAATTTAACAGAGCAACTGTGGTGATGAAGACCATCTTCTTTCCACAAAAAGAGGGTTTTTTAAAATAATCATTTGAAACATCCTGGCTAAAAGTGCATTGGAAGTAACTTTCAAAAGAGAATTTAATATATACTTAAACACAAAACAATTGCAGGAAAACTCTCCGAACTACAGATGGACAGGAATGCAGGACAGAGGTTATAATCAAATCAACCAAGATCTTATCATATAGAAGAGGAGATTTGATTCATTTGTAAGCAGTGAACAACCTGCAAGAGGGAGTTACTCACTTCAGCTACCAGATGCATGCCAGCTCCCAGTGAAGGAGCTCCATTAGTCCTAATCTCCCAGAATCTTATTCCTTCTCACTTATCCATCCACTCCCTTTGGTTCTTCTGCCTCTTGTACACATAAAGGCTACTCCAAAAACATTGGCCAATTAACCTTCAAGTATGTCTTTGGAATGTGGAAGACAGGACACCAAGCAGAAACTCATGCATTCAAAGGGAAGACATAGCACCTTCAAACAGATAATGTTGAAGGTCATGAATGGCCCCATGTCCTTGGAGTTGTGAGTTAACAGCCATCAATGTTACATTTTTGCCTTTGTAGAGAGGGCTGGAAATAAAAATAAAAAAATCTTGTAAATTAACTGAGAAGGTAACAGCCAATCCCGTATCAAAAGCAGAAAATACAGGAAGCACTCCAGAGGACAGACCAAACCTATGGTATGAGAAACAGTCAATATTTCACATTGGAACCTTGTTGTTTTGTCAAAACCTACTCTCCATTTCTCTCCCGACAGATGTGGCCTGACCTGCTGAGTATTTTGTGCTTTTGATTTTCAATCCTGTGAAATTCACTCATATTCACAGTAGAAGCAGAGGTTATCCGTTTTGGATCAGTAGGTGTAGGTGTTTCAAACAGTAACTGTGGAATCAGAAGCAAAATTCTTACTGTTTCTTCCTCTTCGGGATTATACCAGGAAAACGGCTCTGGTTATCACAACCCTACCATTTTAGCAGGAAAACATCCAATCATAGATGTCTTCCAGTGAACTGAGTCCATGCCAGATCTTGCAGAAACATCTATTCAGGCAATGTCTTTGGCCTAACTTCATCTGATTTATCAACCAAGGTTCTCAGCTCCATTCACAATCTCTGAGATTATGAAGCAGTCATGTCCATGTGCAGCACATTACAAACACCATGGGTACAAGGAAATAAGAATTTCTGCATTCTTAATTCCCCCCTGATGATTTGATGCTTGAAACACAATAGCCTTTCCAACATTTACACCAGAAATAGAATATAGAACATTACCACACAGTACAGGCCCTTCGGCCAATGATGTTGGGCTGAC
Source organism: Narcine bancroftii (assembly GCF_036971445.1). Taxonomy (NCBI): domain Eukaryota; kingdom Metazoa; phylum Chordata; class Chondrichthyes; order Torpediniformes; family Narcinidae; genus Narcine; species Narcine bancroftii. Next base: position 41,631,362 of record NC_091475.1, read on the forward strand.
TTGTATAAACTTACTCAAAAATCTAAACCATAACCCTCTATTTTCTTGAATCCATGTGGCTGTCTAAGATTCCTATAAATGTCCCTATTATACCAGCCTCCACCAGCACCCCTGGCAATGCATTCCAGACACGCACTACACTCCATGTGGAAAAACTTACCCTTGACATTTCTCCAAATCTCTCATCCCCTCATCTTATTCAGATGTCCTCTGCTATTTGCTACTGTTGCCTCAGGAAAAAGGGGCTCACTGTTCATCTGATGTGTGTCTTTCATAATCTTGTAGACCTCTATTCAGTCACCTCTCATCCTTCCTCACTCCAAAGAGAAAACCTCTAGCTTTGTTAATCTTGCCTCATCCTGCTAAATTTTCTCCACACCCTCTCCATATTGTCCACATCTTTCCTGTAATGAGGTGATCAGAACTGAACACAATATTCTAAGTGTGGTCTAACTAGAGTTTTATAGAGCTGCAACATTTCTTTAGGACTCTTGAACTCACTCACCCGAGTAATAGAGGCCGACATACCATAAGCCTTCTTAACTATCATATCAACCTTTTGAGATCTATGGATTTGGATCCCAACGTCCCCCTGTTCTTTTACATTGTTAAGAATCCTGCCATTAACTTCAAATTTGACCTTCCAAATTACATCACTTCACACTTATCCAGATTGAACTCCATCTGACACTTCTCCACCCAACTCTGCATCCTGTCTATATCATGTTGTAACCTACAATAACCTTCAACATCATCCACAGCACCTCCAACCTTCGGATCATCCACAAACTTATTGGCGCATTCTTCTATTTCTTTCTATCCCAAAACAAATCCATGAGGAACTCCACTAGCCACTAACCTCCAGGCAGAATACATTCTGTCCACTACTACCCTTTGTTTTCTGCAGGCAAGCCAATTATGAATCAACACATCCAAGGTTCCATGGACCCCATGCCTCATGATTTTCTGAATGAGTTGACCATGGGGGACCTTGTCAAATGCCTTACTAAAATCCATATACACTACATCTACCACCATACCTTCATCAATTTCTTTTGTCGCTTCCTTAAAAATACTCAATTAGGCTGTGAGGCATGACCTGCCCCTCACAAAGCTATGCTGACTTTCCCTGAGAAAAATATGCTTCTCTAACTGCTTGTAAATCCTATCCTTAAGAATCCTCTCCAATAGTTTGCCCGCTACTGAGATTAGACTTGCTCATCTATAATTCCCACAATTCTCCCTATTACCTTTTTTTTTAAACAAGAGGACTACACTTGCCATTCTCCAGCACCTCCCCTGTGGCCAGGGAAGATGCAAAGATCATTGCCAATGCCCCAGCAATCTCTTCCTGTAGTAATCTGAGGTCATCTCATCTGGTCTTGGGGACTTATCAATCCAAATGTTTTTAAGAAGATCCAGCGCTTCCTCTTTCTTAACCTCAATATGCTCCAGCACATAGGCCTGTTCTATGCTGACACCACCTCAACTAAGGGTTTTCTCTCGGGTGAACACTGAAGAAAAGTATTCATTTAGGACCTCCTCTTCCTCCAGGCACATATTCCCTCCTTTATCCTTAAGTAGTCCTACCTTCACTCTACTTATCCTCTGTTCTTCACATATACATAGAACATATTAAGGTTTTCCTTAATCCTACTTGCCAAGGCCCGCTCTGCCCCCTTCTAACTCTCCTAAATCATTTATAGCTATCATATATTTCTCATGAACTTATCTAATTTTTGCTCTCTAAACCTTATACTGTACATGCTTCCTTCTTCCTCTTAACTAACTGTCTCACTATCCTGCCATCACTCTTTCCATCTCAGTGGGATAAATGTATCCAGAACTCCATGAAGTGGCCCCTAAACACCCTCTACATTACTTCTCTACTTTTCCCCGAGAATATCTGTTCTCAATTTATTCTCTGCACTTCCTGCCTAATCCCATCATAATTAGCCTTTCCCCAGTTAAACACTTGGCCATTTTGTCTACTCCCCTCAGGGAGTTGTGGCCACTGTTACTGAAATATTCCCCAGCCGAGAGGTCTGTACCTAACCAGGTTCATTATCCAGTACTAGATCCCGTATGGCCTCACCTCCAGTCAGCTTGTCGTCATATTTCTTGGACACACCTGAAAAATTCTGCTCCATCTTTTTTGCACCATTCCAAAATCTACCTACTTATTTGCTTCTCAGTGCTTTAAGGCTATTTGGGGGCCTGTAGACTACTCCCTCTGACTTCCACCCACACTGAATCAGTCGACGATGTTAGAGATTTTGTGGAATACGTTCAGAAATCGCTGAACAAGTAAAGCTCTTACAACACAGAAGAAATTCAAAACCATTGGGTGGCAAGGTTGACGTAGCAGTTGGCGCAATGCCTTTATAGCACCAGTAACTGGAACCGGTGTTCAAATTCCATGCTGTCTGTATGCTCACCCCATGTCGCATGGGTTTTCCTCATGGGCTCCAGTTTTCTCCCAAGGGGTATAGATTAATTGGGAGGCACAGACTCATGGGCTGAAGTGGCCTGTTACCATGCTGTATAACTAAAATTTTTATATCTCTAAACAAAAATCTCAAATGATTGATCCTATCATCATTCAATCCCTGCACCACCAGTTCACTGTTGCTGCAGTGTGCCCGGATGAAAAAATGAAACACCTCTTTAAAAACAACGGTTTATGGGAACTCTACATCACATGGACCAGATGGTATCTTCAGGCAAAGAAAGATGGGGTAGTTTCTGCTTCATAGCTAACTCCATGATGTTTTGAACATGGCAACTCTGTTCCATGGCAGTCCCCCTCATGTGGAACATCTAGCACAAAAATGTGGACCCTTCTACCTCCCAAAGGGCAATTAATCTGTTTTCATCAGCAGGATGGCAGTAGAGAGGTTTGGTATTTTCATGCTACTGCATGTCCACATTTCTGAAGACCTCTATTGGGGCCAGCATATCAAGGCAACCATGAAGAATGCACACCAATGTTTCGACTTTCAATGGATTTTGAGGAATTTCAGCATGTCATCGTAAATTCTATGGGTGAACTGTGAAAAGTATTCTGACTTCTTGCTTCACAGTCCAGTTTGAAAACACAAAGGCTCAGAAATAGGGTGGCATGGTTAGTGCAACACATTTATATTGCCAGGGTTCGTATCCCACACTGTAAGGAGCTTATACTTTCTCCCTGTGTCTGCGTCAGTTTTCCCCAGGGCTCCGGATTTCTCCCACCGTTCAAAATGTATTGGGGGTGTAGGTTAATTTGGAGTAAACTGGGCAACGCAGACTCATGGGCCGAAATGGCCTGTTAACATGCTGTATGTCTAAATTTAAACATTTTAATTTAATTTAATTTCAGAAGGACAGAAGGTTGCAGGAAGTTGGCAGATTCAGCTGTCCATCACAAGCACCAACCTCCTGTCCATTGGGGCACCGATGGCTGCATAGCCAAGTTCAGCTCCAACTCAATATACAAATTTGTTCATGTCACCACCATTGATGGCCAAATAACTGGAAATGATATGTCACATCTGGAGCCAGAACAACTGGGTAGCCCTCTTGGAACCCAGGTGTGTTAAATGGGTGAAAGGTGCTCCCAGCACCTCCCGCTGCCCTGCGGCAGCAACCTCTCTCTCCCCTCCTGATTGTCACAGACACTTCACCAGGGGTTTCCCTGTGATGCCAGTGTGCAAGCACTGATGCCACTGGAACAACAGGGTCGGCCATTTTCAGTTTCAAGCCGCAGGAGGACACGACCTAGGTGAGTATTACTGGGTTCCCTGACTACCTCCGAGGTAGGGCAGGGACCCGGTTGATCTCTCACGTTAATAACCGTGTCAGACCCTTTCAAAGTGCTCGGTTAACCCCATTTTACACGGCAGTTTAAAAGCACCTACTGCTACCTTCGGGCAGATGTTACATAAGCCTGAAGACAAACACCTCTAGGGTTAAGAATAGTTTATTTCCAATACCTCCCCTTAATTCATTAATCATAGACTATTCCAACAGCATAAAAGAATAATCTGCACTATTTCTTTACACTAGGATTACTCTGGAAATTTATATCTATCATATATGTTTGTTGTCCCTTTTCATTTAATTCAATTACTATTATATTTTGTCTTTACAAGTACACTTCCAGAAAACAGAGAAGGATTAGAGTTAATGGTACATACTTCTGAAATCGAATGCAAAATTACAAACTGTTTGTAAACTTCCCTGATTAAACAACAATTAACTGATTGGCCTGAAGACTTTACTTTTTCTTTCTTTTTTTTTTTCTTTGGCTTGGCTTCGCGGACGAAGATTTATGGAGGGGGTAAAAAGTCCACGTCAGCTGCAGGCTCGTTTACTAAATGAGAACTAAATCACAGTTCTGCAGTTGAGCAAAGAAAATTTTGCAGATCATTGTGTGAAGCATGGTAGTCACAGAAGTCAAATTTATGCTATGGATCAATCCATTCTAGAGCATTGATGGCACACAACCAGAAATATGCCAAGAGGTCACCATGAAAGAGGTCAAGGACATTCTTGTTTTATATGATAGCACATAATTCATTACTGATCCTTATCAATGTGAGGGCAAGAATTGTTGTGAACCTAATGCCCATCACGTTACTAGAAATCTTCCCATTGAATATTTTGTTTTGATATATAGTAAATAAATAAGTAGCTGTCAAGAAAAATCTCAGTAGTAGAACAGCTCATCACATTTTATGTAATGGAACAGTCCTGTTCTTTTAAATTCTCTACAGGTTATCTCACTAAAATAAATTTAAAATATCAATCAAAATTTGGAACTACCACAAAACTGGCCTAACCCAATGAACTCCATCTGGTCTTTTTCACACTCTAACAGCTCCTTTGCATGTCGTTTATCCTTTACAGAGTTTCCACAGTTTTCTGCTGAGGAACTGAGTGAATAATGGCATTGCTAATTAGAGCATTTCTAACATTCTCTCCCAGGTCAGCAAGTGAAACCCTATCCCAAGGGCATAGTTGTGCAAAAACACTGCTGTCAGATCACTATCAGCGAGTACATATGTGAATCTACCAAAACTGCTGCACTAAATATAGGAAAAAAAAGAGTGGGATGTTGGTTTTGGGGGAATTGATGAATGTGCTCTTTATTTTTAATAAAAAGGCTTACATCTGCTAGTTTCCACAAAGAAAACTTGGCTATCATCACGGGATCCATGGATGTTCCAAATCTCCTAAAGTAGTAGATTTAACGGAGGACAAATTTTGCTCCTCATTAAAAGAGTGGTCCCCGCAGATGTGATTTATCAAGTGAATCATTTATACAGAATCCCACATCCAGAAAACAGAGGAGACAGCCAAGGGGTTTCTAAGATCCCTGCTCACTTATAGTCAGCTGCTACACAATATGAGCCCTGATTTAGATTTAATTAACACCGGTTATTTTTCAAATGCTTGGATTTTCTCCAAAGCTGAGGGATATTAATATTACTGGAGGAAAGCTCTTAATCTAATTCAATCTCACCATGGAGCATGGTTGTATTTGAATAGAAGGGCAAAGACGATGAACAATACTTAACAAAATGTTATTTTATCCCTCGTCTTCATTTACTCCATCTGATCTATCTTTTCTGTATTTGAGAATTGGCAGAGACCAATTATTTAACTCCATATTGGACAAGACAATTTTCACTAAGAGAATTAGTGTCCTTTCATATATACTCCAAACATATGCACAACGGCACACGCCTTCTAGTATATGACGACCAGTTAATGAATAATGAAGTATAATGCCAAGGTCCATGCCATTATTACTGCACATATAAAATAGATTGTAGACTTAATCAAATTGATTATATTTTAGTGTGGTACTGAGGAAGCACTGTACTTCCTATTGGCAGTGCCAGCTTTAAAATTAATTAATAAACCAACGTCCAATGCATCCTCTCACGTTCTAGCCAGGTTATAGACATGGACTGAGTGTTGACAGTGAGTAAATTGGGTATAAAGGAATCTTGGTGGAAGCTTGCAGTTGTCAGGAATTGAGAGGGTTCAGGCAACAATTAGGCAAAAAGAGGTGGGGCTAAAGGCAGGGAGGGCAATTCCTTTCTACTGGTTAGAAGTGTCCAGGTTCTCATTATATCAGGGAATTAAGAGAAAAAGAAGCATTCCAAGTGGCACTTGTACTGCAGAGCCCCTTTTACTATGCCAACCCTCCTTGGAAGCAGATAATTTACCGGGCATGGTGCCCCCAGGGAACCTTTCCCACTGCCCCATGATATACCTGGTTTATCGGGAACCCGGGATTTTAAGGGGGTCTCACCTTTAGTGGTGATGTCACAGTGACGTATTACGTACTCACAGGGCAGTGAAATTGCAGTGGGAATAAAGCATATATGCGCTCAATGTATAAATGACCGTGGGAAGATCTACTGCAGTGGGCTTCAGACTGTTCAAAGTTTGGACAAACCCACAGATCAGCTTGTCATTATTCCCTAAACATTAAAGTATAACAACTATTTACATAGCATTACATTGTATTAGATATTATAAGTAATTTTCAGTTGATTTAAAGCACAGCTAAATGCTGACAGCCCTACCAGCCGCGTGCTGACAGCTCCACCGGCCGCCCTGTGAAATATAACTGTGCAGTCAGTGGAGCTGTCAGTGTGTACCTGTGCTTTAAATCATCTCAAGATTACTTATAATACTACCAGACTGATGCAAGCACACAGGCACTAACGTCACTAATGGTACGCGGTAATTCAAGTAGACCATTCACACCGCCATAGAGTAATTAACGAGTTAACTCGGGTGGGATCTGATACTTACCCCCAGCAGGAGTCAGAGTTTTGTGAATCTTAACTCGCCCTGGATGGAACATTTCCCATCACCCAGTTACTGGGAATGGACCCACAAAATTACCCAGTTCAACCCACATGTACTTGGCGTTGTGAAAGGGTTTAAAGTCTATATACAGTCCCATCACTGACCCCTTCATCACCTCACACCACAGACCAGGCTGGGCTAATTATTGAAGCTCATGTCATCCTATTTTCTTTGTTACTCTTGCAAAGTCATAGTTTCTTTGTACAGTGGATTTTAATGCAGCTGTGGTTAACAAGAATTAGTTAATGCCTTTGTGAAAAGATTGAGCAAAAAATAATCCACTTGCGTCATTAAAATTTCAGTTCTAACATCAATTAAAAGCTTTCATCAGTGCTAGACAAAGATGTTAATGGCTTGATTGTTTTATTGTCATCAATAGAGGATGAGCAAATGTAAGTTCTTGGGAGTCACTATCTTGGAAGATCTTTCCTGGAACCAACACACCAATGGCATCATGAAGAAAGCCTCTACTTCCTCAGGAGTTTGCGGAGGAGCTAGTGGAGTTGTTTCAGTGAACCGGTACGGACTTGAAGGGTCGACATGGCCTGTTTCCGTGCTGTAAACGGTTATGTATGAAATCACATGGGAAAACTGGTTAACACATACTTCTGATGAAAGGTTTTCTGCCTGAAATTTTAACTGTTTCTCTTTCCACACCTGGCCTGATCAGTGAAGTGTTTGCAGAATTTTCTGCACATTGATCTTTCAGTTTTGTCACATGGGTTTAAATTCCACTGCGCCCCCCCCCCCCCTTCACTTTTCATTTTTTCTCTTCTTTTTATATGTTCTCTCCCTCACCTCCCTCTCCTTCATCTCTCACTTATTTGACCTTTCTTTCTCGGTCTTCTTCATCTCTTACACCTGGCCCACCTGTCATTTTTACAGCTTCCTCGCTCATCCCCTTACTCAATTTCCTTTTTCTAGCTGCCACACCTCATGGTTTAATCTGTGACAGTGGTTGGATGATGCTGAGAAGGCAGACAGCTGCCATAGGTGCTAACATCTGTCCAGCCCACAGCATTTCCGGATAATAACCCTGAGGGGAAAATGAGGAAGAAAACAAGTAGACCGATGAAAGGGACTTCACCTGTACTATTCAAAGTTGGCCCTCCAAGTAACAATAAAATGACTTCCTATAGATGTCGTGTGACCTACTGAGTTTCTCCAGCACTTTTGTGTATTGCACTCAAATCCAGCATCTGCAGATTTGCCTGTTTTTAAGTGGATTACTATGTACAGGTCTGTATTCCCAATCTCAGGGTTGATGGCTTAGTTCCATGAGGATGTCAAGGATTTTTCTTGAGTTAGAAAAGAGAGGGAAGTAATACATACACAATTCATATGTGGCTTTTACTGTAGCTTTAATAGTTGTGTAACATTTCAGTTCTCATGTTTGTTTTTGATCCCTGATCATTTATTTTAACTGTTTCTTATCTTGGTCCGACTTTCACCTGTATGCTCTTTTTTTTAAATTTAAATTTTAAAGTTAGACATATGGCACGGTAACAGGCCATTTTAGCCCATGAGTCCATGCCGCCCAATTACATCCATTTGACTTAGATCCCTGGTACATTTTTGAACGGTGGGAGGAAACCAGAGCACACAGAGGAAACCCACACAAACACAAGGAAAACGCACAAACTTCTTCCAGACAGCAGTGGATTTGAACCCCACTTGCTGGTGCTGTAACAGTATTGCGCTAACCACTACACTAACCATGTCACCCTATTATCCAAAAATTAATCTTTTCCTCAACCATTTAAGCATGTTTAAAATCCTTTGCTGACCTCCTTAATCTGCTGAGCTGCTGGCATCCACCTTGGCTTTTGACCAACAAGGCTCAGAGCTGATACCAATGATCCCCACATACTTTCCACACCAATAATTCTCAGCTACGTTTTCACCCTGCACATATTCTGAACTCATCACCCAGAAAAAAAAAAGTGATTACACTCGGCTTAGCTCAGATAAGACCACTCCCTGAGGAACTTCAATAAAATTAGATTTTCTATCATAATCCAGTAGTGTCACAATCGATTTTTTGAATTCCAGCTATTTGTTTACAGATGCTCCTCCAGAAACTTTATGATTATATGACAATTCCTGGTGATTCTGCTACTAATTCTTCCTGAAGAAAATCTATAATTTGGTAATCAGGAAAGTCCAATAGTTCCCTTAAATCAATTCAATAATCATAAATCTCATCTCCAACTAATTTTCATCATCTGGTCTTGCAATAGTGGAGAGATGTCTCATGTTCAAGTTCAATCTTATTGCCACATGTATTGAAAATACACTGATAGAGGTTGTTTTGCGAGCAGACCAGTTAGACATCCCATACTTAGTACAAAGAAGTAAACAGAGTATAAAAGTACAAAAGTGCAGGGTTACAGAAAGAAATCTATTGGTCTGCTGCAGACAACAGAACTTTTCTATTCTGGGGTTGATTCAAGAGACTGAGAAAGGCAGGAAAGAAAGTGTCCTTAAATCTGGTGGTGTGTGACGTCACACATGTGAATCTTCTTCCTGACGGTGGGAGGGGTTGGGTGTGGGGAAGGAGAATCTTCCACTTAGTGGGTGGAAAATAGGAGGGAATCAGTGAGCAATAGGAAGGGATATTCAGATACATTTAAGGCACAGAGAGGATTTTGATATATTCCTTTCAAGCAAATTAGTTGTTATGAAGACAAGATTATTTCTGTCCTTCACCTTAATTTACACTGGACAATTTCATAAATTAGCTGCTCAGTGTTTTTCCTGATCTGTGGATTCTTGGGAAATATTTGAAGCATTTTCAACACAATACTTGAGTTTTTCCCCTCTCTTGGGAAATATTGGAATATCTGGTGCACAGCAAAGGGGAACATAATGCAAGAAAACAGGCGTACACCACAGGAGTAGTGACAACATGAAGTTGTTGAATACTTTTACCAGGTTTTCATGCACAGAAGATGTAAAGAGATATCTGGATAACTGTGTGCAGTTGGCACCTAATGAGGAAAACAGAACATTCAGAAAAGCCATCCAGTTCAGAAGACATATCCTGATATTTCTGGGATGTGGCGAACTATTATTTGTTGCTGAAGTTGGAGGTGGCATTATGTTGCAGCTACCAGGTACTGCCTCATACCTGCAGTGACCCTGATTCAATCCTGGCCTCTGGTGCTATCTGTGTAAAGTTTCCATGTTCTCCCTCTGACCATGCGGAGTTCTTCCGGGTTTCCTCACACATCCCAAAGACATGCAAGTTAGCAAGTAAATTCCCCCTGGTGTGAAAATGAGTGACAGAATCTGGGGGAGGTGAGGGGATCATTGTAAGTGGGCGTTTGATGTTTGATACAGTCTCAGTGGGCTGAAGGGCCTGTTCCAAAGTTACATCTCTGTCTGATGGTAACATATGATCAATCACAAAGTTTTCTCATGGCAATCTGACAATGACTGCCTTTTCTCATCATAAAGTGAACAAATACTCATTCCAATGATCTTTGCCCTGGGCTACAAACTTTGTGCTTACTATTTAGCTAACCACCCTTTCATTTCCAATAGGTGGCTCGGAATATATTCCAGCTAAATATGATGTGATTTTTTTATTGTTGATCCTACAAATTAATGACTGACAAATTTGGACAGCTTTTCCTTTTTACCGCATCCTTTAACTAGCAAAGGTTGCAATGACTGCAGTTAGATAAGAAAGCTATTCCAGTGCCAGCGACCCAGGTTCAAATCTGGCACTGTCTGCAGGGAGTTTGGACATTCTCCCCGTGTCTGCGTGGATTTCCTTCAGGTGCTTCAGTCTCCTCCACATTCCAAAGATGTACAGCGTTGGTCACATGGGTGTATTTGTGCGGCTCAGGCTTGTGGGCTGGAAGGGCCAGTTACCATGCTGTATCTCTAAATTTAAAACAATTAAAGCTAACACTAAACCACAGGAGAAGCTATTAGAACAGATGGATAAATGCTTAGTTAAATTCTAATCAATCTTTAATACAAAAGGGAGTGGAGAAACATATTTGTGGATGGAATTTAAGAGTTGAGCAACTGAAGGTATAGTTGCCAATGGAAAGCTGAACGGTGCATCAGAGACCAGAGCTTGGATAAATGCAGAGGTCGAAGTGTTTCAGCATGGGATATGAAAATGTCAGAATGTTCTTGGAGAAAATTCACTTGCATCATCTGACAAAAACTCAAAGATGTTTGCTGTGATAGATCCAACCGAGCTACATCATTACACCAGTAGATACCCAACTAAGTAGATTTAAACCACTGGCACTGTACAGTGTGCAAAGCATTCAAGCAGCAACACCCATACAAAACCTGGGCATTACTCTTGGCCCTCTTGGCACTCTTAAGTATCTTATGGAAAATCTTGTGGATATTATTGTCAAGCTGTTTGCTTGGGAATGGTTATGGGATGAATTTATTTGGTTTTAACTGTTTTGATAGAAATTAGATCTTAGCATGGACATTTACAGCCTTGAATAGAATCTGCATTCAAAGGAATCCTGAAGATGGCATGCACATTTCAGTTTGGATGGCATTCAGGAAACAAAGACTCTGCATGTGCCAATTTTTAAAAATTCATTTTTGGGATATGGGTGCCACTGGGAAAGCTTGACCATTTCCTAGCCTTTATGAGGCCATGCTGGGCTGCATTTTAAATCATTGCGGTCTGATGTAATGAAATGTTCTTCTGGTTGGGAGTTTCAGGCCAATTACAATGAAGAATCCATGTAAGTAGGTTGGAAGTGAACTTGTACATGTCAGTGCTCCCTTGCACTGGCTGTCCCTTTTGGATCAAGATGACGGAATTTAGGCAAGCTGCTGTCATTTTTACACACTACACCCATGCTACGTTGATTGTGCAGGGGCAACTATTTAAGGTGGTGGGAGGGTCACTGATTGAGGGATCTAATTAATATTTGGGGATGTTGCTGCATTGAGCAAAATTGCAGCCAAACTGCAAACTTCAGTTTCTAACATAGCCTTACCAACACCTTCTGAAACACTATATTAGCATGAAGTCATGAAGGGTAGTTCATTCTACTCCTGAAGACATAACATTAACCAATTTCTATGCCAAAAATGAAAAAAAAACTCACTATACCTCTCAATTCAAAGAGCTATCAAATTATTTGGGGAAAATTTATGCTTCTGAAAAGGAAAGAGGTTTTGTAGGAATCCATATACATCAGGATTTTCATATTTAATCGAAGAAAACTATGAAGAAACATGATTTTATTGATAGTATGCACCAATAATAAATAACTTAATGGAAAACATGCATCGCAGATACTTCTTGAAACTGTATCCAGCACTAACAAGCATGCTTTACAGAGAGTTTGGCAGAAATTCAGTTAAAACCCAGAACGGAGAGTTCCAAAAAGCTGCAATGAATTTTACAATATCAATATCAATTCAAAGTGCCCAGAAAGAATGAAATGAATGGGCAGTTAAAATTGTGTTAGGTATTTGCTTGTCAGAAAACCACCAGAGCCTGCTGTACCAAATAGGAATCAACTCATCAGCTGAAAGTTTGTGGGATGGCAAAAAGAAAGGAAAAAAAAAGTTTGATCTTAATTATGTGATTGGGATCCAATCCCAATTTTACCTGTGTGGCCCAAACTGGGACAAAGCTATAGGTTCTCCGCCACATGGAGTATTGTATTGTATACCTTAAGATCACCTTCTAGAAAGGTCCAATATAGTTACTCTTCTTTCTGAAACTTTGGTTATGTATGATATCTAGAGGATCAGCAATGATTTAGGATTAAGAGCAGAGTGGAATGCAGAAGTCATTCAGGAGTCCAAGTGCCCCTGAACCCGTGGACTTCCAGAAAACACACTGGAAATGGGGATTTGAGACAAGGACGGCAATCTGACATTTCAGTTGTGTTAGTTAAGACAGAGACCTGTTAAAAAAATTGCTGTCAGATATTTTAGCACAGAAATTTAATCACTGTAACTGCTAAGGTAAATGTGCATGTTATCTAAAACCATTATTCAAAGCTTCTTAACTAAACACTGGCAACCCACTAAATAGGTGAGTAAATGATCCATGTTGCAGTATCGGATGAGCAGTTCACAGTGGACCATGAATTCCCTGGTTCATGTGGATATTCTGGATCTAAGGGTGGCCCCATCTCCAGTGGTGACACGCTGAGAAATGCATTACATATTTGCAGGGCAGTGAAATCGTAGCAGGCATAAAGCACATAAAAGACCATGGGAAAAAACACGCAAAATTTAATAAGACATGCGCTCACAGTGTATAAAAATCCGTGGGAAAATCTATTGCAGTGGGCTTCAGACTGTTCAAACTTGGGAGCTGAGAGGATATTGGGCTGAGCACTAATGCTTGTTCTGTGATCATACTGGGTAAAGAAGAGCAACCTTTTCTGGAACCGTCCAGATAATTTATAACATCTCATTGGCCTTCCCAGCCAGTCTATAGTCCCTTGGCAGAACTTTGGTATTTGCACTTATTTTAGCCAAGTCCTTCAGGGCAACCATTGTTATGATCCTTTATTAGTTATTGCAACCATGTACTGAACATGTACAGACTATTTTTTCTTGTGATTCTTCCTTAAACAATAGAGTATAACAACTATTTAAATAGCATTACATTGTATTAGGTATTATACGTAATCATGAGATGATTTAAAGCACAGGTACACGCTGACAGCTCCACTGGCCACCCTGTGACAACTCTACCAGCCGTGCACTGACAGCCCTGCCAACCATTCTGGGACAGTTCCACTGGCCACCCTGTGACAACGCCACCAACCATGCACTGACATCCCTGCCAGCCGCTCTGGGACAGTTCCACTGGCCACCCTGTGACAACTCCCCCAGCCGTGCACTGACATCCCTGCCAGCCGCTCTGGGACAGTTCCACTGGCCACCCTGTGACAACTCCACCAGCCGTCCACTGACATCCCTGCCAGCCGCTCTGGGACAGTTCCACTGGCCACCCTGTGACAACTCCACCAGCCGTGCACTGACATCCCTGCCAGCCGCTCTTTGACAGTTCCACTGGTCACCCTGTGAAATATAACTGCACTGATAATAAAACTACCAGAATGACGCACACACGCAGGCACTGATGTCTCTAATGTTACCTGGTTGAGCGGGTTGCCCATTCACATTGCAGTTGAGTCAAATCTGAGTTAGCTCAACCAGGCTCTGATACAACCCCCTACCATGTATTTTTACCTGCCCTGCCCACATTCACACTGGCAGATAACCCACTAAATTACCTGGTTCAACCCACGTTCAGTGGCAGTGTAAAAGGGCCAATTAACCCCAGAGCTCACGCAGACTGCTTCATCCCTCCAGAGAGAACTTCACAATTTGTAATTGATCCTAATGAGCACAGCCCCCAGACTAATGACACACAATCATCACCAGCTGAACTACTGTGAATTCTCTATCATGGGATATGATGAGTAACACACGAGTTTATTTCAATTTATTTATGTTCTTCAGTTCAGGGCTACGTGTGCCATGCACAACAGTGGGCAAAGCATTTTGTGTCAGGAATACGAGCTATCATTAGATACAATCCTTGGTGCTAATTGTTTCTTGTCAACTGAACTCATACATGCATCAGATGGGTGAGAAATTCAGCCTGGTCCCATTTAGAAACTGCCAAATTATACTTTTACTTTGCAGGTGCATTTTTAGCCATGAATAAGTGAGTAGTGATTTATCTATGGTTATACTCTGCAAAATGTCAAGTTCAATATTCATATTTAAACACATGGGGGCCTCACTGAGCTACATCCAGAGTTTACTAAGAGATTTTAAAGGCATTTTATCTTCCAGGTTTTTATTTAGATTTCAGTTCAATTCCTCTTAATATTTTTGGTGATGGTCTCGAGAGGGATTGTAATAATTACAATGAAAAATATCCATTTCTACTGATTCCCGAATCGGCAGCACGGTTGGCGTAGCAGTTAGCGCAATGCCTTTACAGTGCCAGTGACCGGGACAGGGGCTCAAATCCCGCGCTGTCTGTAAGGAGTTTGTACTTACTCCCTGTATCTGCATCGGTTTTCCCTGGGGGCTCCAGTTTCCTCCCACCATTCAAAATGTACTGGGGTGTGGGTTAATTGGCAGCATGGACTTGTGGGCCAAAATGGTCTGTCGTCTAAATTTTTTAAAATTTAATTTAAGACACTGGAAAACATAACTTCGACTGACACTCCATTCTGGAAACAACAACATTGGTTTTTCAGGTTTTTGGTTGAAACATTAGCACCTGAGATTAACATGCATATCAGTGAGCAATGTCAAGCTTGATGCAATATTGGTGAGGGCGCTAATGGTCACACCCAATTGCCATTTAAGACAGAGAAGAATTATTCCTTCTCCCAGCATTGTGAATCTACAAATTCTCTATCTCAGATGCTGAGTTATTGAAAACATTCCAGAATGGCGCGCTTTCAGTGTTGGATGATAGGGGATTGAAGGGTTATTTGGGACTGGCAGAAAGGTGTTGACAAAATCAGATCAATGAACATCTATTAATGGTAGACCAGGCTACAACTGCTCCTCTTTCTTACTTTCCTCTAACTCCAGCTCACAAGTGTGGAGGAAGATGCATAAAATGATTTTCATGCTGTGTACAGATTGTCATATAATCAATTGCTGAAAGAATGCTTCTCTTGGACAGCTCTATAGAAGCTTCACCTTTCAAAACAGAGTAGTTATTAAGGTTCCCAGCTCACTGGACCCCAAATATTTCTCCCTACATGTGATAGTACAGATCTATCACCAATGTACATAGTGTATATAGTTACTGTATCTAGACTGTGCTTACAGCGATTGGCTGAGAGCTAAGCCACGCCTATTGTCTGGGCCTTAAAGGGCTGTGTCTGTGGCGGCGGCAGCAGCGGCGGTAGCGTCGAGTGTTCCGCACGGGGGCGAGAGGCAGGCCAACACTATGGTTGCGAGGGTGGGCTGCCCCTTCCGGGTTCGGCATCTCCGTGACGTCAGGCGTTGACGTGCAGGGGAGCCCTCGCTCTCATTGGACGAGAGCTCTGGGGAAGAAGAGTTTGAATGGGATAGTGGCGATTGGGCTTCACACGAGGCACTGTGTTTGCTGGTGGCCATTTTAGACCTACAGACTGCAGCAAAGTGGCCCTTTTTAAGGCACTTCTGGCACCTGGCTTTTCTTGCTGGGCACTGGGACCTGCTGTGCTTGTCCCTCCCGTAGAAATAACATTTTGGGTTCGCACGGGGCAGGGTAGCAGCAGCCGACAGGCCGTCAGTATCTCGGGGGGTGGTAGGGTAGAAGGGCACTCTACTCACATCAGAACGAGGGGTCCAGTCCCTAGAGAGCTCGGTGGACTTTAAGGCTGCATCCTCCATTGTGATTGCAATCCGGGCCACGTCCTCTAGTTTTTCTACCCCTTGCTCGAGCAAGCGCAGCCTCACTTCGTTCGATCGGAGCCCGGCCACATAGGCATCCCGGACGAGATCATTTGTGATCTCGGCAGCAGTTTTGTCCACACAGTTACAGTCCTTGCCCAATGCCTTTAATACTTGTAAATATGCCCTGGTGCACTCGCCGGGCTGTTGCTTCCTCGAAGCAAGCAGGAGCCGGGCATGAACTCTGTTCACCAGTTGATTATACAGTTCTTCAGTACCTTTATGGCTGCGGTGTAAGTGGTCTCATCCTGGATGTTCTCGTAGACTCTCAAGGACACCATAGACAGCAATGCTGTTAGATGCTGGTTATCCTCCTCCACCTCAATGAATCTCAGGAAGTTTTCAAAGTTCAGCAGCCAGAACTTAAAGGCTTTGAAGGCTGTAGCTGACTGTGGGTCGATATCAAGTTTTTCTGGCCGAGTTAAACGCTCCATCCCTTTCAAAAAAATTCTTTTTGCTAATAAAATTGTAGAGCTCGTCGAAAGAACCAAAGACTTGTTGATCCAAACCAAGGCTTTTATTAGCAAAAGACAGGAGCTCTTCACAGGTGGCCGACCAGTCCGGAATGATCCGACCTGGCTAGGGACACAAGCCTTTAAGGCCCAGACAATAGGTGTGGCTTAGTTCTCAGCCAATCGCTGTAAGCACAGTCTAGATACAGTAACTATATACACTATGTACATTGGTGATAGATCTGTACTATCACACTACATAGCATGGATTGGATGGGGACTTTGGGACAAGGAAGAGGCGGTGGCTTCTGTTTCACAGTGATGCTCAGTTGAGGAAATCAGACCTATGGCTGCTCCCCATATCTGGAACATCTGGTGCTGAAGTGCTAACCCTTCTGCCTCCCGAGGGAATTCATCTCCTGACTGCGGTTTAAATCCCTCCATAGGCAGACGTTAAGCTTCCATTGGAGAATCTAATGCTCTGATCAACAAGAATCATATGGAGTATCCCAGTGCCATCTCAGTCATCACCAGGGGCTTCAACCAGGCCAGGTGAAAGAGGGTTCTCCCAAACTATCACCAGCACGTCACCTGCAACCCCAGAGGATTGAACACTCTCAACCACTGCTACACTGCCATCAAGGATGCCTACTGCTCCATTCAATGCCTCTAACCAGAGCAGCTGCCTGTGCTTCTCCTTCCTGCGTGCAAGCAGAAAATGAAGAGCAGTGAACCAGTAGAGAAGACTAGAGAGAGATCATCTGGTGTGGTAGAAAAAGTCACTACGAATAGTTAGAATCCATCTTTTGCATTTATTATCTCTTTTTCAATTTAATGTGGATGCTTGTAGTGGTTTTCTTTAAAGAAGGACATTTTTGGCTGCAGCAAGTAAGAATTTTGATGCATATGTACATTCACAATGTATATGACAATAAACGTTATCATTATCGGTGGCATGTTGAATTGTACATAACTTGGCTAGCAGCTGAATGGTGAGCAGTTGGCACAAACAGCTGTGGAGACCAAGATTTAAAGCAGATGTTGCAAGGTTCATGATAAATAAGGATGTCAAAGGTTAAGGGTAGAAGGCAGGAGAATGGGGTTCAAAGAAAAAAAACAGCCATGATTTGAATGCTGGAAAAGACCTGATGGGCCGAATAGCCTAAGTCAGCTCCTTCATCTTATGGTTTCTGTAGTGAGTGGATGTATCTGTCACCCTTATAGTGTGTATCATGCCATTGCCACTTTCCCACAGCGTTATCACAATAATCTGAACCACATTTCCGAGGGGTGGACAGCTGTGAACATTGAAATTCGCTGTCACGATTGCAGCCGTCTGCGTTTGAACTGCTGGCAAGGTGAGCTTACATGTCAGGACAGTCAATGACCTCTACAATGCCCAGAAGCTGGGTGGCTCCTGCTAATGTCACAACTGGAGCTAAAACCTCTGACACTGCATCCCGACTGGACGCATGCGCTGCTGAAGCAGCCCACCATTTTCGGTCAGGAAATGGTTGGACTCAAAGCCTTACACAAAGTTGGGGCTGGTCTCTTAAATGCTCTTTGACATTACACGCTGCTCTGCGGAAACATTGTCAAATCACCAACTCAAAAAAACACCATTTACCCTTAACAGCAGAGACAGTAATCAGGCAAAAATAACAGATTCAGCTTTTTATTAGCATTGCAACTAGAATTTTCACCTCAGTCCACAACATTCTGTTCACCAGTTCTACAGGCTGCAATTTCAAAGATTACTCCCTCTGTCCTGCACCTTCCTCTGCTGAGAAGGCCAAATTACTAGATAACACACTATTGATTACAAATCCCCCTTCTCCATCCTCTGACCTGTCTTGGCCATGTAATGCCACTCCTTCATTGATGGATACATTTGGTGGAATACTGCATCCACAATTGAGCACTTACCCTTGATTTGGCAGTATTCCCCTACCCTGAGAATAAAAAAAATAACCAAAATCCCACAAGGCCCATGATCAACTGCGTAGACCTATACCAAAAAGACACAATGGTCGTTTGTATTGTTGCATCATCTCACATTCTAAAGAACATACATCATAGGACACTTTATACCCATGTTAATAAACAAAATTTGACACTCATAGGAGATATTAGGGGCAGATGAAGCTTTCTCAAAAAAAAACAAAATGTAAGGAGGGGATTCCAGAGTTTCAGGTAGTGACACTTGAGACATGGCCAGCAACAGGGGAATATTCATATTTCTCTAAAGACCAGAATTGAAGTTGTGGTGATATCCAGGTCTGTAAAGATGGAGGCAATTATGGAGATGGAGAGGGAAGACTATGAAGGGATGAACACGGATGAGAAGTTTGAAATACCAGGCATTGTTGAAGCAGAAGCTCGTACTGGCCACAATCTCAATAGGCTATCGAGAAGGCATGGATTAGGACATTTTCAGCAGATTATTGGATGTCCTCAAGTTTCTGGCAAGCACATCATGGTGGCAGCTCAGATGTATTTGGTATGGAATAGTCTACAGGTAATATCATTCATGAAGTGATCGTCAGTAAATAAGATGAGGCTGGTGCTATGGTTTATGTAGAACAAGTCTTTAAAAACTATAGTCAAGGATTTTTATTTCCAGCTAATACATGAATATGTTGTTCAGTTCAGGGTCATCAAGTGAGATCACAAAACAGCTGCCCTCTTGATCTTGAGTTTGGCCTGTGGTCTGATGTTTCTCATATCTCAGAGGCAATCATAGAGTTTAGGAGCAAGATACCTTTGCTCCAATATGGTCTCCTTTATACACAACGCTAACCAAGTGAGAGAGGCAATCTTTGGGAAGACATATCTGATCACTGATGGTCCTTACGGAGGCCATTGGGGTGTGCAATAGTTTAAACTTGATCACATTTGAAGGGTCGTGGTTTGCCATGTTAATATAATGATGATGTGAGGTCCCCCTGTTCTTATTACATACTCCACACCCTGTTCACGCTCCTGTTCGAAAGAATGCAAAACAGAGTACAACTAGAGAAAAACAAAAACTACAAATGCTGGATTCAGTAGATGAGGCAGCATCCATTTCATAGAAATGATTAGTCAACATTTCGGGTTGGGACCCTTTATTGATCAGACAAGGGGTAAGCCATTTCGAACTGAGGTGAGAATAAACCTCTTTTGATCTGGTGGAAATCTCTGCCACAGCAGTTGTTGAGGCCAGTGTGTTAGATATTTGCTTTGGCTTGGCTTCGCGGACGAAGATTTATGGAGGGGGTAAAAAGTCCACGTCAGCTGCAGGCTCGTTTGTGGCTGACAAGTCCGATGCGGGACAGGCAGACACGGTTGCAGCGGTTGCAGGGGAAAATTGGTTGGTTGGGGTTGGGTGTTGGGTTTTTCCTCCTTTGCCTTTTGTCAGTGAGGTGGGCTCTGCGGTCTTCTTCAAAGGAGGTTGCTGCCCGCCAAACTGTGAGGCGCCAAGATGCACGGTTTGAGGCGTTTTCAGCCCACTGGCGGTGGTCAATGTGGCAGGCACCAAGAGATTTCTTTAGGCAGTCCTTGTACCTTTTCTTTGGTGCACCTCTGTCACGGTGGCCAGTGGAGAGCTCGCCATATAACACGATCTTGGGAAGGCGATGGTCCTCCATTCTGGAGACGTGACCCATCCAGCGCAGCTGGATCTTCAGCAGCGTGGACTCGATGCTGTCGACCTCTGCCATCTCGAGTACTTCGACGTTAGGGATGTAAGCGCTCCAATGGATGTTGAGGATGGAGCGGAGACAACGCTGGTGGAAGCGTTCTAGGAGCCGTAGGTGGTGCCGGTAGAGGACCCATGATTCGAAGCCGAACAGGAGTGTGGGTATGACAACGGCTCTGTATACGCTTATCTTTGTGAGGTTTTTCAGTTGGTTGTTTTTCCAGACTCTTTTGTGTAGTCTTCCAAAGGCGCTATTTGCCTTGGCGAGTCTGTTGTCTATCTCATTGTCGATCCAAGCCACGAAAGACCCCAACAATGAAGACGCTGTTTACATCCGGTACCGCACGGATGGCAGTCTCTTCAATCTGAGGCGCCTGCAAGCTCACACCAAGACACAAGAGAAACTTGTCCGTGAACTACTCTTTGCAGACGATGCCGCTTTAGTTGCCCATTCAGAGCCAGCTCTTCAGCGCTTGACGTCCTGCTTTGCGGAAACTGCCAAAATGTTTGGCCTGGAAGTCAGCCTGAAGAAAACTGAGGTTCTCCATCAGCCAGCTCCCCACCATGACTACCAGCCCCCCCACATCTCCATCGGGCACACAAAACTCAAAACGGTCAACCAGTTTACCTATCTCGGCTGCACCATTGTGTTAGATATATTCAAAAGGGAATTGGTTAAAATGAGGGATATGGGGAGAAAGCTTGTAAAGGTTATGGAGATCACATGATCAGCCAAGACCATATTAAAAGATAGTGCAGCTGGAAGGCTGATTGACCTACTCCTGCATCTATTTGCTATGATTCCATTATTCTCTGATCGAGAGAGAATACAAGAACCTCATTAAGAAAATGAATAACTTTTGTCCTAAAAGAAAACTAAGAGGGTGTAGATGCTGTAGAACTAGAGCGATGCAGTAAAGGAGCTGGATGACCTCAACAGGCCATGTAGCATCCATGGAAAGCACATAGAACTCAACTTATTTGCTGCAAATCTCTCACCCGTGTCCTGTATTGAAGACTGTTGTTGCGCTGATGATGCAGTTGTTACATGTGGCCACCAGATGGTGCAATACCAGACACCCCATTTTTTGGGTGTCCTGCTGATTTATATATTTCATTTACAAATTTTCGAATCAAACAGTGCAAAGGACAAAATAAGTTTCCAAATAAAGTAATATGCATCCATTAATTGCATGTCTAACTATATTTAACCATACCTCCCCTCCCTTCCCCAGAAAAAAATGTAAGAAAAATAGAAAAAAATAATGGAAAGCAAGAAAACAAGATAGTTCAGAACTAGATAAAAAGAGATTAAAAAAATAAGAGGTTGCCAGGTATGGACCATCCACCTTTCGGGCCTTAAATTATCTAACTTTTCTAGATCCAGGGGAGAGGTAGAAGCAAGTGGGGATGGGGGGGTGTTGGTGGTGGAACTAAAGATTTACAGCTATTTGAGAAAAAACATCAAATTTGTTCCTCAAATTGTAAGTGATTTTGTCAAGGAAAAACAACTTTGCATTTCTGCATTCCATCGTGCCATTCCTAGATGAGAATCAGACTTCCAGGTAACCTCTAGACATTTCCTGGCCACCGTCAATGTGATCTTTACAAATTGTGTTTGAAATTTGGACAGCCTCATTATAGGTCTTACACCCGCGATGTTTCCCAGTCAAAATAATTCTGGGTTTTGTGGAAGATGTTTTCCTATAATTTGCTCTAAGAAATTCTCTACATCTAACCAGAAAGTCCTCACCGTGGAATATGACCAGGTTGAATGTAGAAAGATTCCCACCTCTGTGCCGCATCTTAAATATTGGTCTGAAATTTCTGATTTAAGTTTATTTAATTTTTGCGGCATGAGATGTAACTGTACCAGTCTATATCTAATATTAACTGTATTTGTCATACTGTCTTGACATAGATTGGATGAGCACTGTTTGCCAATTATTATGTCCACATCTAATTCCACCTCTGACTTGACTTATGTAAGCCCCCTTTTAGGAGCTTTTGCTTGAAATAGGAAATACATTGCTGAAATAAATTTCTTTATAATTCCTTTTCGAATCAGGGTTCCCAAATCGCTGGACACCTGTAAAGTCATTGCCGGACCTAATTTGTCCCTTAAATAAGATCTCAGGTGAAGCTAGCAGAGAAAATAATTATTTAACAAACCATATATATTTTTTAACTGATCAAATACACCCGATCCATTTCTGAGGCCAGGCGTCAAAGATCTTGTTATCCAACATTTATGATATTAATCTATCTTGAGTCAGGGGTTTTTGATGATAACCCCACCTTAATTCCAATCTTCTGATTTATTTTATACCAAACATTAATTACATGTTTTAATAGTAGGGCTTCTCTTATTCCCTAAACCAATTTAGCATCGCATTTATAAATATAATCTCCTGTAATCCTCTCACTCATCTTGTGCAGCTCAATTTGTGCCCAGGATGGTCTATCTTCTCCCCTCAAAGAGAGCGGTGATAAACTTTGAATGGGCTGCCAATAATATTTTTTAAAAATCTGGGAGCCATAATCTTCCCAGGCCATGTTAATTTCTTGATGGAGACTCTTGCCACCTTACCATTCCAGATGAACTTTCTAATATGTTTGTTTAGATCCTGAAAAAATCTCTGGGGCAATGCTATAGACAGTGTTTGGAAGAGGTACTGAAGTTTCAGCAACACATTCATTTTAATACAGTTGACTCTACGAACTAAGATAATCGGCAGAACCATCCATTTGCTTAAATCCTCTTAAATTTCCTCAACAGGGGGATATAATTTAATTTAAATATGGTAAATCTTTCAAATTATTATTTATTTTAATCCCTAAATATTTTATCCCATTGAGGAACCATTTAAATTGACTATTTCTTTGATACTAACTATAATCCCCTCCCATAAGTGGCATTATTTCACTCTTGTCCCAGTTAATCTTGTTTCCTGATATCTTCTCATAATCTTCCAATTTAGAGTGCAGTTTGTCCAATAATCTTGCTGGTTCTGTCAAATATATCAGTAAATATTCTGCAAAAAGATTGATCTTATGTTCATCCTGGTTTACCCTGAATCCTTTAATGTCAGGATCATAGCGAATAGCTTCTGCCAGTGGTGTAATAGCAAAATGAAAAGAGCCAGAGATAATGGAAAACCCTGTCTACTAGATCTAGTTAACGGGAATGCATGACTCATTAGTCATGACTTTCACTTTGGAGCCATAATATAATGTCTTAATCCAATTTATAAAAGTGTGTCCTAATCCAAATCTTTCCAATACTTTAAACAAGAAATCCTATTTCAGTCTATCAAAAGCTTTTTCCACATCCAAGGCCACAGCCACAATCGGATCACTTCTTGATTGAGCCAGATGTATTATACTAAGCAGTCTACTTACATCAGTCCACAGACTGTCTTTTTTTGCACAAAGCCTATTTGATCCTTATTTGTTAATTTTGACAAAAACTTTGACTATCTATTTGTCAAGGTATTGGCAATTATCTTATAGTCTGTGTTCAATAATGATATCAATCTATAAGATGACAGTTTCAATGGATCCCTCTCTTTTTTAGGGATCACCGTAATTATTGCTGTCAAAAAAGATTCTGGAAGGGTATGATTTTCAGTTGCCTGATCCATCACCTCCATAAAAAGAGGTATCAGGAGGTTGTTCTTATTTTCAGTGATGGAGCAAAAATTAGTTTATTGAGTTATTGTCAGACAGAGCCTTTTGCATTGCGATGTGTAAGAAGCAGATGATTCTGTACAATATTTAAAAAACAGTCATTGAGAATTGTAATATGCTTCAAAACTACTTACTAATATATTATGATCATACTGTGTACATAGGGTTCAGTTCAACTATTTTACAGAAATCACCAACAACATTTTGTCCTGGATATGTTTTGAACTGCTTAGAGAACAAAGATATTCTGAGACTAAATAGTTGCCTGGAAGATTATGCTGCTTTAAGTTCTTGCCAAGGAACCACAGCATGGGGCATACACATGGAATTGAGAATTAGACGAACTCCAGCTGCATTCTGACAGGTTTCATTGCAAGATCTCCAACCATCAAGCACCCTGCTCCCATGATTCCACCACTATTTGCTCAACATGGCTGTCTTCACGTTACCAAATGCCTTTTTATTTCAGCCTTCTTACTGGGAGATTAATCTATTATTCCTGTTAAGCGTGGCGGGCTCTGGGAGAAACAGAATGCTTGACAGATGCGATCCCCAGAGCTCTTCTATGTAAGGGCTTGCTTTCCCTCCATCAGGGTGTTTTGTAGAGAAAGTAATAAGATCAGTCGAATAGGAAGCTCCAGGATGTTAGAGGCCGAACAAAATGACCACTTTCCTTCCAGCGATTCCTATGTTCCTATATTGTGTCAGCTAGTAAGACAGTTATTACTAAACTAAGTTTCAGAACATAAGAAATAGGAGAAGGAGTAGGACACTTGGCCTGACCAGCCTGCTCCGCCATTTAAAAAGATCATGGTTGATCTGGTTGTGGACTCAGCTCCACCTTCCTGCCTCCACCCCAAAACCTTCAACACCCCAACTTTGCAAAAATCTCACCATCTGCCTTTTAAATACAGTAAAATCACTGGATTTTAAGCAACTGGCAGCCTCAAGCAAATGGGAAAAAAAATTGTGGAAAATAAATAGGTTAAAAAAAATCCAAATTTTTTTTAAATTGGTGACCCCTCGCATTTAATTTAAGCAAAACACAATTTCAAGCAACTGGAAAATTAACTTATCCAGCATATACCAATCCCATAGGTTCTGGATACTGGGGGTTTTATTGTAAATTGAACAAGGTAGCCTCCATTGTTTCCTTGAATGCCAAATAAAAACAGAAAGATTTCCTTGGTATCTATTGCCATTCCAAGTGATTTCCAACTCTAAGTAGCTGGAAGAGAGATCCTGCACCTCAGGCAAAAGGACCATTGAAGATTTGCAGCTGATTCTCACAACTCTTGGATTGTTGGAACCAACTTCAGATCACTAGCCACAGTCCCATTCTAGATGATTAGTAAAACCTATGAGCATCCTTGTATCTGTTGCTTCCTCAAAATAGAGACAAAAATTACCTGTTCAGACTGCGGAGGAAACTTTTTGGAAACAGCCAACAACTTGGTCAGGTCAGAATGTGTTAACAGCATCCCATTCCACCACTGGGTCCTCTCACCTGAGATACTAATGAACACTAACGAGGAACAAGGTAAAACCTGCCATCGTCTAACTTCATGGTGCAAGGGGAGGAGAGAAAGTGGAGCTGAAGCAGTCATTTGCAGCCAAAGCAAATTGCTTGGCTTTGATGAGCACCTTCACTCCATCTGCCACAACAGCCAGGATCTCCCAGTGACCCCCTTCCCATACCACATGTTTGTTCATGGCCTACTATAGTGCTAGTTTGAGCCACTCACAAACAGCATCTTATATATATTCCGTCTTTGTATCTCTAACCAGATGGCAGCAAAATCGACTTCTCCAATTTCACGTAACCTCCCCCTTTGTTTTCTCAATTCCCCTGCCACAGTTTTTTCCCATCTCTCTGGCCCTATTCCTCCTTTTTCATTCCTTTTCAATCCCCTTCCCCATTCTCTCTATTTGCTGGTCACCCACACCATCCTTCCTCCAACTACCCACTTCGTTCCTCCACCCATTCAGAGTGCACCTTCCTCCAACTCTTCCTCCTATCACTTCCTTGCTTCTTACTTTCTTTCCATTTCTTCCCCTTCACCCATCACATGACACCCTATCTTTTTATTGGGCATCTGCCAATTTCTTGCTAATCCTAAGGTTTCAACCCAAAACATCAAATATCTTTTACCTTCCATGGATGCTGCCTGACCCACTGAGGTCCTCCAGCACTGTGTTTTGCTCCAGATTTGCAGCATCTACAGTCTCTCATGTACCTCCATGGATTCTCTTCCAAGTCACATGCTCCAAACTTAGAAACATATTACTGATATTTCATTATCCTCAGTGTTTGTGCTGCGCAATTGCTCAGCAAAAGGAGGTGTAAGGCGCTTCTTCTGTCTACAGGTCATACTTGGGCAAGGTTTAGCACCTGTTTAGCCTCCCAATCAGGGTCACGTGAAGCCATAGATTGCAGATGGTGGATGGTTTTTACAAGCAGATTCTACACATTGGAATTCATAGCTGCAAAGCTAAAAATGCTGGGCAGATGAATTTGCTGATCAATAGGCAGGGTTACCCACCCAGAATGGACACTGCAACTGACAAGGCAATAGGAAACCACTTCAGTAATTTTCCCTTGTATAATCATGAACTCAACATTGACTACAGTCTCAGCTCGAAGATGGAGCCTTCACCGCAGGAGAACAGGAGAGGCAACACTACAATTTGGAGGAAGAGACATGATCACCCGAATGGCAAGGCACCTGAATAAATCTCATGATCACAAAGCCTCCTAATGCACTTCTTATAGTGTTTCTTGAATTGTTGCAGTCCTTCTGGTGAACACACTTCACTGGGCAGGGAGCTCATAGACCATAGACCGTAACAATGAAGCAACAGCAATACGCTTCCAGATCAGGATGATGTGAACTTAAAAGGAAAACCTACAGACGATGGCATACACTGCAGTCACTATGTTTCTGGTGGTTGATGGGTGTAAATCAAGTCACCTCCTTTTGCAGGGTGGAGGTTTTACAGCTACAGATTCAAGATTATTTTTATTGTCCTACTATAAAGCAACAGATTAGTCAT
The DNA here is from genome assembly GCF_036971445.1 of Narcine bancroftii. Lineage (NCBI taxonomy): Eukaryota > Metazoa > Chordata > Chondrichthyes > Torpediniformes > Narcinidae > Narcine > Narcine bancroftii. The sequence continues at coordinate 41,658,539 of NC_091475.1, forward strand.
CTGCAACAATTACTCAGTGCCACTTACAGTCAGAGAAAGAGAAGCAAAAGAGAGTTCCCCCAGAGTCAATGAGTGTCCATGGCTTCACCTTCAGCACTCCCACAGCCTCCACAGCCATACAGACTTCATTCCAAACCATTGGCAACCCGAGCTCTAGAACTCGGGTTATGGTTCTAATATAATCAGGAAGACTCCAGCACCCTTGGCACTCTCTCACATCTCAGTTCCGATGCCTGGTACCTTTTCAGCCAGCATCGAGCCAGTCTCCAGCATTCTGCAGCCTAATGTGAGTTCCTTGACTGCAGTCGCCAGCAGCTTACAGCCAAAGTGTTCTTTAGCTTCAGAGATCTTCACTTGTCCGCCACCATGCTCACCGTTCGTGGGTTGTCTCCTGTGCTTCTCCTGTGGTGGTGACCTCCCTGCTTTCTGGTGCCCTGCACCAGTCCTCTGCTTCCCCAGAGTTTGCATCCCCTTTGTGCCCACTGCCAATCATAGGCGCCGCCATCTTGGGCTCAGGCCACGCAGTCACAGGATTTTAAAATAAACCACTGTTGGCTCCTTTTACAGGCCATTTGAAACCTGTACAGAGCTGATGGCAGTCAGACTATGCAGGGGAGCACTGTGTCTTGGCTCCCCACTCTCCACAGGTCCACCAGTGGCAGTGCTGCTACTACAGCAGCTCTGCCAGTGCCACCAATTTTTGTCATCCAGGCAGGCGGAAGGTGTTCCAAACTGTTCCTTACTAGTACCTTGTAGATGGAAGAAAGGAGAGCCACAGCATACCCAGCCTCTCACCTGTTGCGTTTGGAAGGGTATCAGGTTCGGTGGGTTCACAGAGAGGCGAGTCTGGACACAAGTGTTATAATTATGGGTAACTTTATTGAATACACAGGAGACAAACAGGGGAGAATGTCAAATGATACTGAATTACTCTACTACTAAACAACTATATAGACATTCACATTGGACCCACGTTGGTCTCTGATATCAGTGGCCACCTATCTTCTACAAGTTCACGCAAGTGTACACACTCTACATACAGGGACTTTCAAACACACTCCCAGTTCTCTGTATCAACAGGGGTGCGACTCTCTGAAAGCACTGATCTATTGTAGAACTACGGCTCAGTTAAAGTATAGTGCACACTTTACCCACAACTCTTTCAGCAATATCCACAGTAGCGACCTGGTGTGGAGCAATGTCCAGGGCTTGGACCATGAGGCACAGAGAAAGAAATGTGCATTGTGTCGATGTTTTATACCGTTCTAAGCTGGGTGTCTAGTCAATGATGACCCTAAGTAATTGAAATGAGCCAATGGCAAGGTGTGCACTAATGGGTGGCTGGAGTCTAACCTTGATTGGCAGGTGATGCGACTTCAGAATAAGTTTTAGACAGGGAGGATGCATGACCATCTGCAATTAACAATATTCCAGACAGACAGGAAGGCCACATTTTCCTCCACAATCCACATATAACATTGGCTAAGATAATTTAACATTTCACGTCTCCTGCATGTCTCAACTGCTTTGAAGATAATTAAGTACATTTGAAGTGCAATATATGTAATCATAGAGAGAATTCATCTGCCACCAAATAGCAACATCATGGAAAAATCCTATTTATTTCTGGCGATCTTTGATCATGAGTTTATTTCCATATACATTGCAATATACATATGCACTGTCATTTTTACTTGTTGTAACAGAAAAAGATACTTTGTTAAAGTAGACTAGAAAACAACTACAATAATATATTTAATTGCATTAAAGAGACAATACAAACAAAAAAATCGTTAATATTCACAGTTATTGAGAATAAGTATGACGAGAACGCAGAAGAACTTCCATACTCTGAAATGCTATAATGATTTTTTTTTTTAACCTGAGATGGTAGATATCAGTTTTCCCTTGTGCAGTGTGAGTGATATAGTGGACCTGACTGCATTCAGTCATGGAAAGTGTGCTGGAGGTTCCAGCCAATTTGGTTAACTGCTTAATTTTGGAATCCAATTCACAATTAACCTAATTGAAATGCAAGCCCTGCATAGCATAATGTAGAGTAATAGCTAAATAAAATGGACAGCAAAAACTTAACATATAAATTTACTTTAACATAAAAATGAATTATAATTACTATAGAACTTTTATCTGAATTACTTTAAATGAAACTTAATTATACATCATTGAAAACAACTAAAGGGTTTTGTGATTTATGAAATTGATTTGGTATCATTTGCTACTTAATTAATACACAATATGCCCATCCTTTGTGATATTTGGCTTAATTAAACTTCGATACAACCATTTTTTTAATCCATTTTTGGCACAAGCTATAACTTTTCCCATTAAACTGAGAGTGAAAAGTTGGCCCACTTTCTCCAACTCAAGCAGTTCCACACAATTGAGTGGTTTGCTTGCCCATTTCAGAGGGCAGTGGAGAGGTAACCACACAGGCATGGACAGGATTCTTAAATACCCAGAATCAGTAAGGACAATCAGTTGTATTCTTACAAGGACGAGTGCCAGCTGGCTTCATTATAATAATCTGTGAGCTTCAAAGACATTTTTGATGAAAATCACTTTAAATTTTCAGATTTAGAAAAAGAAGAAATTCAGATTCTTAAACTGTGAATGTGGGATTTAAAATCACATTCTGTTCTTGAAAGTGAATGTGCAGACTGTAAAGCACATGTGATACTGATGCAGGGTCTGCACAAGTAAACCAATGTTATTACATGTAGGATATTGACCCAAGAACCACAAACATCCAAACAAAACTGAAAACGTTCATATATTGATGTGCTTGAATGCACGTTTTGGTCTATGTCTTGCAGTATAGATGGAAAAACTATAGTCTGTTATTGTTTGTCCTGTCACAACTCCAAGCTTTGCTTTTGATTATACTATCACCCCCGGCCAGTAAAACTGCTTAGTGCAGTTCTTACGATCATGATAATATGTTTGGCCCCAAATGGAGTTTCTGACTCTTTTATCCCTCCACCACAAAGATCACCTCCTTTCACATCTGTGACATCACTGTGGCTCCTAGTACTCTCTTGACCACTAGCTCCTCATCCTCCATCTTCTATAAACTTAGCTCACGCAGAATTCAAAAGCCGAAATTCCACCAATTCATCAGTTTGGCCCAAATGCACGCAAAGTGGTCTCCCTGAGCGAGCCCATATCCCTCTTAACCTTTTTCATCTAAGTTCCTGACTAAATGTCTCTTAAACCACTTCCTCCTGCAACTCATTCCACATATCCATTACCTGCTGTGTGAATCACCTTGGAAAGATGGGCATCTTGTGTTTCACTGACTGACTGTCACTGAAGATTCTTTCAGAAATTGAGTCAGTACTCTCGTGCAAAATCATTTAAACAAGCTACACAAAACATCCCATAAATACCATTTTGATAACAACCAGGTCTCTTAGTTACCTAAGAGATAAAAGGGCTAGGCTAGAACTGCGGCAGTGCTGTATCAGTGCCAGTGGTTGAGATCGGGATTCAAATCCAGTGCTGTCTGTAAGGAGTTTGCACTTGATCTACATGTCTACATGGGTTTCCTCTGGGTGCTCCAGTTTCCTCCCACTGTTCAAAAAACATATGGCATTGTAGGTCAATTGGGTGTAATTGGGCAGCACGAGCTCGTGGCTGAAAGGGTCTGTTACCATGTTCCATGACCAAATATTTAAAATTTTAAAATGTAAACATTTAAATTTAAAACTTCTCTGCTTTTCGTGAAATCTCAGCAATTTCTGTGGAGCAAAGCAGAATCAACATATTTTGAACTTGAGCCTCTTCAGTGCGATGAGACTTACAATTCTTCTGACCCAAAGATGGAGGTGCTGCCGACTGGTTTATAGCTGGTATTTGACCTGCTTTCTGGCTGATCTACCAATGATGCCCTCCTAATATGAACTTCTCCCCTATTTTAAAATTGAAGCATGTGTCTAGTTCTCCAGATGACTTCAGGAGGAAGTCAGGGGAACATGACCCAGTCCTCATCGAGGGCTCAGTGGTGGAGAGGGTCAAGAACTTCATATTCCTGGGTGTTAACATCTCCGAGGATCTGTCCTGCAGCCACCATGTTGATGCAATCGCAAAGAAGGCTCGCCAGCGGCTCTATTTTGAGAGGTGTCTGAGGAGATTCAGTATGTCTAGCCTCTGCTGCACAGGAGTAGCTGGAAGGTGATCAGGAACAGTGAGATATTGCCAGGATATAGCTTGCTGCCTTGACTGATCAGGAAGACCAGACTGCTGTACCCACTAAACAGCAGAATGTCATTCACCAAGAGATTGTAAATTCCAAAGGACACAGAGAAACAATTCATAGTTCTCCACGTACAAGGGGATGCTGCACACGGCAATGTTTTCCATGAATAAAGAGGTGCTGTGCATCAACTGATCGCTCCTCTCCTAAAATAGAGAGATGCCAAGTGTGAGTAGATTGTTCCCCTGCAGGAACAGGGGGGTGGCACTCAGAAACTTAGTACTTCCAGCTGGATTGGAGACATGCCCATTGTTTTCCCACTTCACAGTCATCTTCATTGTAAGCTGAGCCCTGCTTGGTTTGTATTGAAGGCTGACTTGGAGGAGCAGAGTGAAGAGAGCAAGCCTTATACAGCTGCGATACAGGATCTGTCATCCACAACTAGATGTTGGCATGAGATAATGGCCCCAAACAGATATCCTGGTGTGCAAGTTCAAGGAATGATGCTCCAATTTGATAAAGGCACCTATTAGCTCCCACCATAACCTTTCAAGCAGCTTGCTCATCCATGCTCCTTGGCCAGCCACCCCAGAATGGTCTTTGTGCAATACACAAACATGCTGGAGAAATTCAGCAGGTCTCATAGCAGGCATAGCAAGAAGAGGGTAACTAATGCTTTGGGCCTGAGCCCTTCACCAGGTATAAGATAAGAAAGGTCTTTCATTGACTTTAGGCTCCAATCTGGAGCTGGTCCACCAATAGCAGATCAAGGATGACTGTGACATCACAATGGGCAAGGAACCAATAGAGCCAGCTTGCAGCCAGAGACAGGACATTCTAGTTGGAATTTGAAATCGACACATGTTACAGAAATGGGAATGGGAATGTGTAACACTTTTAAAATATGTAATGCAATCTGAGTTTTATATCTTTTTTTCTGTTATTAATGATCTTGAACACATTAAATACTACTGAAGTGCCCATCATTTACGGCAAATATAATCCTCTTTGTACCAACAGGATTGACAATGGCATGGTAGCTGCCGGCTTCCTTCAGACCCTACCATGCACCAGCTCTATAGGTTGCCAGCAGTATGATCAGAGGCCAACACTGAATGAGCAAGGAGGTGCATACAACACACTCCCTTTTAGTTTAATCACTTTCTGTGAAATTTAGAGGATATTTGAGAGCCTTCAGTCAACTCTGGAGTTGCCATTTTTCCCAAGATCTGTCATAACTCTTCCTAATTGCACTGGAAGTGCTCAATAGTGGTAGTAGGTTTTACTCAAAATCTGTAACTTATGCCAGGAGTGGAGGAGTCGTGCAGTGTATGACTCATGCCATCATTAGGTGTGTGACTGAATGCCAAGAAAATATCAACTGCAGGAAGATGCATCATGCATAGAAGGGTGCAGGTCAATTTTTCAGTGAATGTTATTTCACGGAGAAGGTACTCATAATCACCATTATATGCAATTTACACAAGAAAAGCATGTACAAATTGATCTACCTTTTTTAAACTGAGGACTCTGTAACTAAAATCCAACTCCAAAAGTTTTATCTAACCTTCGAACTACATGCCAGATATAGACCAACTGAATCATCTGTACAATCTGTGTGTTGAAATAGATGGACATACTGGCATGCCACAGTAGAATATCTCTTCCCTGTACCTTTGGCAGTTTAATCATGCATCAAAGGGTTTCTATTTTTAGTGGCAGTGCAAGAGAAGTAGAATCTGAGCTAAGATAAACAATTATTGAAACTTTGCGGAGAACTAAACAGCTATATATTAGGGAATACAGAGCAAGTTCAACAAAGAAGCGGATATAAATGATATATAATTTATTGCAATATGTCATCAGAGACTACAAATTAGGTTTTATGCTATGGGAGATTTACCATTAATAACAGTGTTCTTCAATTAGCCACATTCCTGCACCTAACCTGTTTTCAAACCCAGCAACGTCTGACACCCAGTACACCATCTCAGCGGTAATTATCTCCATACTTACATGGAATGTACAGCACAGAGAGAGGAAAACCAGTACAACTAGATGTAGCAATACTCATGCTTCACCCTATCCTGTTTCATCTAAGCCAGTCAGCATATCCTTCTAGTCCTTTCTCCCCTCGGTACTATATGGCGAGCTCTCCACTGGCCACCGTGACAGAGGTGCACCAAAGAAAAGGTACAAGGACTGCCTAAAGAAATCTCTTGGTGCCTGCCACATTGACCACCGCCAGTGGGCTGATATCGCCTCAAACCGTGCATCTTGGCGCCTCACAGTTTGGCGGGCAGCAACCTCCTTTGAAGAAGACCGCAGAGCCCACCTCACTGACAAAAGGCAAAGGAGGAAAAACCCAACACCCAACCCCAACCAACCAATTTTCCCCTGCAACCGCTGCAATCGTGTCTGCCTGTCCCGCATCGGACTTGTCAGCCACAAACGAGTCTGCAGCTGACGTGGACTTTTTACCCCCTCCATAAATCTTCGTCCGCGAAGCCAAGCCAAAGACAAAAAGACTACCTACCCTCTAGAATGATGGAATCAAAGGCTTTGATGAGGATGCTAAAGGTAATGTACAGGCATCCTGACCTATCCATGGAAGAGTCTGACAGCCCTACTTTGTTTTTCAGCAAACCAACGCCTTCAGAGTTCAAACAAGTCATCCTCTTTCCTGAGCATTCATTTAAGAGGAAAAAAATCCAAGCCCTCCCATTATTTACCTCAACTATTCAATTTGGCATAAAATTGCATATTCCAATCCCTCAAAATAAAAATGTTTATTCTGCGTTCCCTATTGAATGTATTAGTGATTATTTTACAGCTAAAACTCAGAGTCTTAGACCCCTTTCAAGTGGTAATATTTGTTTCACAATGTTGATTCAGGAATAAATATTAAACAACATATCAGAGAATCATCCCATCTTCTTTGAAGTAGTGCCCTACAAAACCATTTCACAATCTTTATAATTACCTCAGGTCACCCCTTAATTTTCTCTTTTCTGTAGGACCCTCCTGGGTGCCTTTTGCTACAAGTATAACCTGTCAGACATGGATCACCTTTGTGAATACTATTTGCATTTTCTTCAGGCAGCCTCTGCAGCCAATGCCTAGCACCTGAGAAATTCATTCCTAACTCTTGCTCAGAGATATCATCCTTAAACACAGTTCATACCCTCCAGCTTCTCCTTTGAATTGCAAGTTGAGTGCTGACACTATCCAATTAGGACTGTAGATCCCATCACATCTGTTTTTATTCTTCTTTGAGTACTTGGAGACCAAGGGATGCATTTGCTCATACATATGCAGGCATGCACTAAGTGACATAAATATAAGCCCATGCTAAACCATGGCATTTCACCCTCTGTTGCAATCAGGTAGCATTGTTCACCCTCTGGGACTGGTACAGCAAACATCTGATACAAGCAAAACATCTCCTATACTAGTTTTAATTTACATAAGCCCTCAGTTTACTTTGGTCAATTATGTTTCATTCTTGAACTCAACAATGGGAAATGGTTCAAGTTGACATCAAATAAAGAGTTCAACTTCTGACCTGCATTGGTTCACAGTCTGGCAATGTTTTGATCCTTATATTGAAATCTCTCCCTAGCTTCATTTCTCCTTATCTCTGTAACCTATCTTCCAACCCTTCTGGGATCCTCCAAATCTTTAATTTCCATTCTTTACCATTGATAACTAACTGCTCTGCTGTTCAGAAAGATCATGACTGATCTGAAAATCAAGCGTCTCTCAACAACCCCATGTACCTAAATTTTTTCAGACATACAGCATGGTAACAGGCCATTTCATCCCATGAGCCCATGCCACCCAATTTACACCCAATTGATCTACAACCCCCGGTACGTTTCGAACAGTAGGAGGAAACCAGAGCCCCCAGAGGAAACCCATGCAAACACAGGGAGAACATACAAACTCCTGACAGACACCGTGGGTTTCGAACCCCCAGTCTCGATGCTGGCGCTGTAACAGCATTGCGGTAACCGCCTCACTAACCGTGCCAATGATATCTAAAATATATTGATCTCTTTCTTACACATGCACAATGACTGAGCCTCCTCAGCTTCCTTAGAAGGAGAATTCCAAAGATTCTCCACCTTCTTCTCATCTTTGCCCTGAACAGACAACAGAAACTTTGTTTTACACATCCCACACAGATGTATCACCCACCTTGCATTTGCCCTGTCAAGTCAAATAAGAATTCTGAGATTTCCTCTTGTTCTTCAAATCAGGGTACATAGGCCCAATGTGTTTAATTATTTCGCGCAGGACAGGAATCGATCCTTTCATTCCATCCTTTAGATGAGAGGTCATAATCCAAGTGTGATTTTACCAGGGCCCTACGGCTCCTAGAACGCTTCCACCAGCGTTGTCTCCGCTCCATCCTCAACATTCATTGGAGCGACTTCATCCATAACATCGAAGTACTCGAGATGGCAGAGGTCGACAGCATCGAATCCACGCTGCTGAAGATCCAACTGCGCTGGGTAGGTCACGTTTCCAGAATGGAGGACCATCGCCTTCCCAAGATCGTGTTATATGGCAAGCTCTCCACTGGCCACCGTGACAGAGGTGCACCAAAGAAGAGGTACAAGGACTGCCTAAAGAAATCTCTTGGTGCCTGCCACATTGACCACCGCCAGTGGGCTGATATCGCCTCAAACCGTGCATCTTGGCGCCTCACAGTTTGGCGGGCAGCAACCTCCTTTGAAGAAGACCGCAGAGCCCACCTCACTGACAAAAGACAAAGGAGGAAAAACCCAACACCCAACCCCAACCCACCAATTTTCCCCTGCAACCGCTGCAACCATGTCTGCCTGTCCCGCATCGGACTTGTCAGCCACAAACGAGCCTGCAGCTGACGTGGACATTTACCCCCTCCATAAATCTTCGTCCGCGAAGCCAAGCCAAAGAAAGAATAGACTAATAAGATGCTTTACTCTTGACACTTCAGTGAAGCACTTAACTGGAAAATCTCTTTCAAATGAGATTATTAATGCATAGCCCTATCAATATTGTTTATGAGAAATCTTATGTCGTGACTTTGAAGTAAATGGGATCTTTCTTTGATGCCTTAGTGTCAATAATGTCTTTCCATTAATTAACTTTGGTGAAATATATCTGACTTTTTGATCACATTGTTGTTTACAGGATCCTGCTGCCTGCAATTTGGCAACTGTAACCGTGACTACAATTCAGAATTAATTGACTGCAAACCATTGCAACACCTGAGGTCAGGAAAAGCAAGTAGAGATGCAAGCCATTTTTTTTCAATCAGTGGAACTGGAGCCTTCTTACATGTTCAATACAATATTCATCCTGCACTCAAATTCTAAGACAGATGAAATGGTCACCTTTCTCCTTTCTGCATTTGTGAAAGAACCACTACTGAGGCAAATTTGATAAAAGTGCAGTTTTAAAAATGGATGATATTAGATAATACCACAAATTTCCATCGAAGATGTCCTCTACAGTGTTGTTTCTCTGGGAATAATTGAATATTTATTGTCAATCCTACCACGAAAGATCCAGATTTTAATGGCAAGGAGCTGCATAGTTCTCAAGAGTCCAGGCTGAGATCTGATACAGTCTGCTGCTTTTTCACCAAACCAAAAAGTTCTTTTTTATCCTGCTCAAGTAATAATAGCTGTCTCTTGGGGGTTCATTCATACTTAAGACAGAAAAGATGGTTAAGCAATTTGTTCCTTGATGTACTGCTGCAGAGTGTAGATGGAAAAGACACTGCTTTGTGCATGGCAAAGGCCCAGTCTTTGGAGGGAAAGCTTAAATAGCAATACCAGTATTCACAAAATAGTCAGAATTTTCTATTTGATTCTATTATTGGTAAAACATAGATTATAAACTATTGCTGGGGATATTGCAGATTCATTGTACTGGTAACCCAGATGCTTTTATAAATAAATACTTTTGAGGCAAGTTTTCAAAATTTACATTTGGCATATATTTATATGTATATATGTATATACATAAAAAAATTGCTGGAAATAAAATTCTGATCTGGTGATTAGTTTATCAGATGAGACATCCAATGTCATCAACAAATAGTATGAAGAAGACACATTCTTCCAATTCTTGCAGATTGAGAATCCATAGCTAAAGGTAAAGCTAATCTTTCAACTTGGCTATGAAGCTGTCAGTTCCTCAGAAGCGTGTGAAATACAAAAGTTTGCAGATGCTGTGATTGCAGTAAAAACACACCAAAATGCTGGAGGAACTCAGCCCGTCTTTTCTGCATCTACAGGAGTCATTATATTGCTGATATTTCCGGCCTGAGCCCTTCTTCAAGGAATAAGCAGAGCAATCCAGAAGCAGGAAATCTCAGAAAGTCTCATAATTCAGACAATGCCGGCTGGGGGAGGAATCCAGACCAACAGCAGGTGTTGATAGGATAGGATAAGGGAGGAGCTAAAATTTTATCATATTTGTGCAAAAGGAAACAGAAGGGACAGAAAGAGCTGGGGATGAGGTTGGGGGAGGGTGCCCAGTCAGAAGATGAGGTGTTGTTCCTCCGATTTGTGGGTGGTCTCAGTCTGCATTTGTGAAAGAACCACTACTGAGACAAATTTGACATGTCAGCAATGGAAAGGGATGGGGAATTGAAATGGGTGGCCACTGGGAGATCTGCCCTATTGAGGTGCTCAACAAAGTGATCTCCCAGTCTGCGCTCAGTCTTTCCGATGTAGAGGAGACCACAATGGGATTACCAGGTCAAATAGATGACCCCTGCAGATTCACAAGGGAAATGCTACTTCATTTGGAAGGACTGACTCTCACAGAAACCCAACCAACACAAATATCCTCTAGAGAAGGAAAATTACCATTTTACCATTTACCACTCCATTTTTACAGTGTCCATACTAGATGTGACTAGTCTGCCACAAACACAGTTGACTCTTGATTATCCTTTGGAATGATCTTGCAAACTACAAAAATGCATCAAACTAGCACCTCTTGGACCAAAATAATTAAATTTTTTAAGGGCATTTAAAGACAAGGGAGAACATACTGGCCTTACCTTTGATGGAAATGTTTTTTAAACACAGTAGCCTGAAGATCTATTCACATAACTAAAAAAAAGTGTGCCATAGAAATTGGTTTAATATGGTGTTGGAGAAATGTTTTACTCCTTTCTGGGGTTTAGTGCCCATCAGGAAATTAAAACCCCTGATAGGTGCACAGAATGTGTTATCTCTCCTGGCCGTCTTTTCCAGTTCAAAACTCCCTCATATGGGGATGCCAACATCAATGCCATACACAAAGCTGGTCTTGAGTGAGCTATTTAACCTCAAAGGTCTGTAAAAACAGAATTCTTGTTCGCTAAAGACTGACAATTTACATATATCACAGGAACATTGAGCTGAAATTGGCAAGGTCAGCTTCAGTTCAGTATAGTACACTGAAACACAACTATGTCGTTCACGACTGAGTCTTACTCCTCCTGCAACTTCTAGTGATCAAAATGTTGTTTTAAAATCAGTTATGCAATTTCTAGTTCTAAGTATTTTTGCAAACACCCAATGAAAGGAAGATGGGGCTAGGTAAGTGCATAACTCAAGAGAGTGCATATTGTTCAATAAATGATGTCAATGCGCTCCATTAACGTACAATTTAAAGATTGAAAACCAAAGCAGCACATGCCAGTAAAAGAAGGAAAGTTCTAGGTAAGAATAAATACAACCATATCCATTACGGCTGTGCAGCCACCAAGCTTGACCTCTGGCTGACAAAAGTGGTGTTGCTTAATGCAGCCTTTTAAAACTTTTACATCTCTGACTATTTATTGTTATTGCTGCTCTGGTTCTCAAGATTAGAGGCCAATAGGGAATCAGCTGGCATCAGTCATTCATTTTAATTTTATTTCAGTTTCCTTGCATACACCTTAGGAGGATCAGGTTAAAGGGAATTATGGACTTGACACCATTGGGTTTAATTTAGGTTTCTACTTATCACCAAGTAGTACAGTGAGAGACCATGTACTTTACATTGGTGCCAATCTTTATCTCCATTGATCTATGGCTGGATCAGTTCAAATACAGGGCATACATGTTTGCACTGTATCTATCAAACAAAGTGTTCTGGCTGAACAAGAAGTCAACCGAATAAGCTATATAAGGAAATGAGTTACTAAATGTGAATGGAAGTTTAAAAATGCCAATAAGGGACGATTTCTGAAATATGTGCTAAATTTAGGAATGCAGCCAAAACAAAATACACTAAAGATTAAAATAAAATAAACTTGATCCTGTAGAGGGGCAGCTTTCAATTTAAATACAAATTCACATTCACGCTCTCTTCCTTCCGATACACAACTCAAGATATAATTTCTGGCAGTGACTAACAAACTCCAGTTTCCCCATTTTCAGATTAGCATATGGGAAAAGCAGGAGAGGATGGAAGACTAGTAACTTTCACATTCCTGAATTGTTCCAAAGCACATCAAAGGCAATAAACTCTTTTCTTTCTATGCAAAACATGGTAGCTGACACAAGCTATGAGTTTGTGTGAATGGTGATAGTTAGCCCGAACTCTGGAAAAACACATTGTTTGCTTCAAATGTTTTTATGGGACCCTTTCTTGGAACAGCAGGTTAATGTCCCAGCTAAATGACAGCCCAACAAGAGAGGAAATTTTCCTCGCACTGGACTAAACTGTCAGCTAGGGATATGCGCTCAAAGTCCAGAATAGGTTTCAACCCAAACCATCTGACACAAACTGAATGTTCTCATTGACTCATGTTGCCTAATCAATAGCAACCTCTTTGACTAGAGGCAAAATTTTCAATGCAGATTAACACCAAACCCTTTTGTGGCTCTCTTCGGTACAACAGGAGGGAATTATTCTTCTTTATCTTTGGTTCAGTCATGTTATTTTTTTGCCAATCTTTTGGCGAGGTGCATGATTTAACTTAAAATGGAAGGATGTTGGCCCGCCTACTCAATAAAAGTGGTTGCGTGACATCATGTCCTGTTTGAATTTGGAAAAGATTTGTTATTCAATTAATAATTCACATATAAGATTCCAGAAGTTATGGGGATCTTTTACAACTCACTATCTTACTTTATAATTTTACTCCAATGTAATTAAATTGTCTGACTAGTATCTTTTCCAAATTCCTTTTAATACTAATTATATATAGTATCAGGCAACGTGGTTAGGTAAGTAGTTTGAGTTTTTCTCTTCTCCTATTTTCTTCTTTCCTCTTTTTTAAATTATTAGGTTTATTAGTATATTATTATTAGTATATACTATTTAGAATATAAATTATGAATATGAATTTACAATTTATGTTAGTGATATATAGAATATCTTATTTAGTCTATGTAACTGTCGATACTATCTTTTTGTTTGTATTGTGGTGGCGCACATCCTCATGGCGAACCAGCCCCACTTGTATTGCCACGTGGCGGGGCAGCCATGGGGAAATGGCGTCGTCAGAGGTTTCTCTCCGACTCCAGCCTCCCTTCCAGTGCTCACCCTGGCCAACGATTATGATGTCACAATGCACCAGGTGACTGAGCTCAAAGTGGCCTGCTGAATTTGAATAAAAACAGTCATTAAAGACCCTCAGCATGGTGGTTGTGTCTCTCTCACTGCTCACACCGTCACAGTAGTGACCCCGATGAGCCCAGATGAATTTCTGGACTCCTGAACACCATGGATTCGGCAGAGCTTAACACTGTCTCCATCAAGCTTTTGGACCCATCGACCGAGAAGGTGGTTCGGACAGGTGGAGGCACAGTTTCAACTCCACAACATCTCCGCAGGCGCCACGATGTTGTGAGCACTCTGGACCAAGATACGACGGCGAGGGTGGACAACATCATCCACCACCCCTCGGCTGCGGGCAAGTACACCGCCCTCAAAGACCTGCTGCTGGGAACTTTTGGGCTCACCCCCCCCCCACCACCCAGCAACAGGCTTCCAGGCTCCTACACCTGGATGGGCTTGGAGACCATAGTCCTTTGGCACTGATGAATGAGATGCTGGCCCTGGCGGAAGACCACAAGCCTTGTTTTCTTTTCCGCCAAATATTCCTGGAGCAAATGCCACAGGACATTCGGCTACACCTTACGGACGAGGACATCTCAGATCTGAGAAAGGCAGAAGTCCGTGCGGACGCCCCCTGGTTCATGAAGAGGGAGAACAAGGCAGCCCTCAACTGGGTGGCACGACCAGGAACCAGCCGACCGCCGCCCACCCCCCACACCAAGCCAGAGGAGGACCAGGCGTCCTGGTGTTTCTACCACCAATGCTGGGGAGCACAAGCCTGTAAATGCCACCAGCCCTGCAGGTTTCAGGGAAATGACCAGGCCGGCCGCCGTTGATGGCTATAATGGCTGGCCGCACAAACAGCCTCCTTCATGTGACAGACAGGGATGAGCTGAGCATCCTCCCTCCCCTCCGCATTAGAGACTCGCACCCGATCTCGCGGTCCAACCCTGCAGGTGCCCAACGGCTCCACCATCAGGACCTACGGCACCCACAGGGCACAGATCCAGATAGGGAGGGAGAAGTTCCACTGGAGGTTCGTCCTTGCCTCCATGGGCACTGCACTGTTGGGGGCCAACTTCCTGAGGGCTCATGGTCTCCTGGTTGACATGAAGGGCAAGAGGCTGATCAACGCCCGAATGTTCCACTCCACATGAGTGGACACAGCAGACACCTACAGGTCTGAAATCGCCGCCGTAGCCACCACCAGAGATGAATTTGCCGACATCCTCCGCGAGTTCCCCGTCATCCGAGAGCCATGTTTCAATGCCGCTGTGCCCCAGCATGGGGTCTTCCACCAGATTGCCACTCAAGGCCCCCTGCTGCACGCTAGGCCCAGACGGCACTCACCCAGCAGTGAAGACTGGTATGGTCGCAGAGCGGTTTGTGTGGCATCGGCTCAAGAGGGAGTTGGCGGAGCTCGCCAGGAACTGCACCAGGTGCCAGACCTCCAAAGTCCACTGACGTACACAAGCTCCCTTACAGAACTTTGACTCAGCGGCTCACAGGTTCCAGCACATCCACATTGATATCGTTGGACCCCTGCCAGTGTCAAGGGAGGCTCGTTACCTCCTCACGGTGGTCGACTGCACCACAAGGTGGCCAGAGGCTATCCCAATTAAGGAAGCCTCTGCGGAGACATGAGCCAGGACTCTGGTCAACCAGTGAATCGGCCGATTCGGAGTCCTAGCGCACATCACCAGCGACAAGGGTGCGCAGTTCACAGCCGCCCTGTGGACCCAGATGGCAAAACTCCTGGGGGTGAAGCTCCACCACACCATGGCATACCACCCGCTGTCCAACAGGTTGGTGGAGAGGTTCCACAGGCACCTGAAGGCATTGCTTATGGTCAGGCTCTCCAGACCAGACTGGGTGGACGAGCTACCCTGGGTCCTTCTCGGGATTAGGACAGCACCCAAGGAGGATCTACAAGCCTCGCAGGCGGAGATGGTGTACAGTGCACCGCTTTCCCTACTGGGTGAGTTTTTCGGCTCAGACCCCGACACCGACGGGGTGCTCATCAACGCAAACTTGCTGGCGGACCTCTGTAGGTTTCCCTGGCTCCCCACCCCCAACACGCCACGGCACCCGGCCAATCCGCTTCCCCAAAGAACTTGATTTGGCTCAGTTCATTTTCATACGAAGGGGGCCGCAGGGCGCACTGCTGCAGCGACCGTACAAGGGGCCGTACAAAGTCTTGTACCAGATCAGAGGAATCTTCACCCAAGACATTGGGGGGGAATGAGGAACTTTTTACGGTGGACTGCCTGAAGGCGGCCCATCTGGACTTATTACAGCTGGTGCAGACGGCCGCGCCCAAGCGCCGGGGCCGGCCGCCAAAGGGACAGGGAGCGTAGCCGGTTCGGGAGGGGGGGGTTGTGTGGCGACGCACATCCTCATGGCAAACCAGCCCCACCATGTATCGCCATGTGACGGGGCAGCCATGGGGAAATGGCATCGTCAGAGGTTTCTCTCTTGACTCCACCATCCCTTCCAACATGCACCTTGGGCAGTGATTATGATGTCACAATGCACCAGGTGACTGAGCTCATGCTGCCTTATAGGGGCGTGCTGAATTTGAATAAAAAGTCATTATCGACCCTCAACATGGTGGCTGTCTGTGTCTCTCTCTCTGCTCACACCACCACAGTATGTTCTTTATTAAAATCAATATAAAAATATTTTTAAAAGAAAAAAAGACCACAGGCAAAGGAGAATGTAGATCCAGTAATCTTAAACAAACAATGAGAAGCTGGAGAAACTCAGTGGATTAAGCAGCAACTATAGAGAGAAATGGATAGCTAATGCTTGAATTGAGGCTGCTTTGCGAGACTGAGGTAGGAAGGTGAAATAACAAGGTTTCAAGACTAAGGTGGGAAAGAGAGATAGCAAGTTTTGAGACAAAGGTAGGAAAGCTAGTAATCTCCACATCTTAGTCTCAAAAAGGAATCCCGACCCAAAATGTTGACTGTCGATTTCTCTAAATGAGTACGGCCCTCCAATCTCTTTGATCGCCTTGGTCAAGAATAGTGATCTACAAAGCTGCACGTAACTGGAGTTATCCCATGGAACTTTACCTTAAGTTTAACCCATTTAGCCATGTGACTGACTGAACTCTGACCACATTCAAGTTAAAGCAGACTAAAATTCAAACATGAAGAAATCCACAAAACTCTCACTCCAATATCAGGCAGATATATGCTATCTTGATTATCATCATGTAACAAATCCAATGGCAATAAAAACTTAGGGACCTGAAGGCAATACAATACACTAGAAATAGTTCAGGAATAATCCACACATAACATTCAAGAATTTCTCTCTCCTTCAATTCTGGCCTCTTATGCATTTTGACTTCCTTTGCTCCACTACTGGTAGCTGTGCCACTTAGCTACCTAAGGTTCAAGGATTGAAATTCCACCCTTAAAAGACTCCACTTTTTTTCCCCCTCCTTTAGTACACTTCTTAGGATCTACCTCTCTGATCAATAGTTTGGTTACCTGTCCTCCTAAACCCTTATGTGGCTCAGCATCAAAATTTTACCTGTTCATACTTGGGTGCTAGCCTCTGAACATTAGCAATACCATTAAGAGTTGAAACATCAATTGGATTGTTTTCAGAATCTCATGAATTAAAGATTTATCTCATGGGCATTGCTCCGAGCAATTGGGACAAAAACATTGGAGAATTAAAATGATTTTCTTTTGTTTCTTTTTTCCCAAACAATTTTGTTATTAGTTGTAATAAGTTGTTGGAGATTGAGAAAAGAGATAATAGAGAGGGGCAGTGGGAGGTAAGAATCATAATCCTAAATACATATCAATTATAACATTGATCCCCTGTTCAGGAAATACATGACAAAATGATCCAGCCGATCCGTTTCTTGGCCTTGCTATTTTAAGCGATCCTTCTAAAGAGCCCCATGATGTGTTTCTCCAGCACACTCAAGCTTTTCCAGTTTATGTTTACTACAGCTGTGATACAAAAATGGAACAAACTGTTCAAGATGTGAAGAAAATTTAGAAAAAAATCTTGCCTTGAGACCCAGCCTCCCAATTGCTGGAAAATATGTACATAACGGAATGTTCAACTAGAAATTTGAATAACAGAAGGGATTGAGAAAATATTGGCATGGACTCTGCAGGATTATAGCATATGATTGCCACCATTTCCCTGCAGATGTGGTAGACCTGGTTTCTGTGAGGATCTCTGCACAAAGTGGCGATTCTGTTTGCCTTATGGTTGACAAAAGTTAAAGAATTTCATATATGTTACATTCTAAATGTAGTATTACATGACAATAATGGAACCTTTAGCTTTACTTTTACCTTAGGCCTGAAGTTACAATTGGGTGTTTGTGGTAGAGCCCACTGCTCTCCGATGTGTTCAGCAAAGGGAATCAAAGTTATGGCACTCTCCCAACATTTGTGTTGGGGAATTACCTAAATAACTTGAAACAGGACAGAAACATAACTCGATTCAATGGAAGGGGATGGCTATGAAGGATTAAAATAATTATTAGCTCATTTTGATTACTTTAACTGAGCTGAGTTTATTCAAACGTCTCGGTATTTTCAAATGTTTTAATTAATGTTTAATTGCACATAGTTTCAATATTTTATTAGCTTTTGAACATTCAGAAACATACAAGCTCAAAAAACTGCTCCGAGTCATTTTTTTTGGTACAAAAATGACATTGCAGGCCATAGATACATTCTAGGAATGACACTCAAAGTGTGTCCTTCAATTTCAAGGTTCACAGGACAACATTAATGGGCCTCTCTGGGTAATGCCTCATTGCAACTGATGGTTCAACATTCCCCATTGTTGTGGCTTCCTGTCTTGTTCTGTAAGTTCTTGCAGATCCTAGCATATAGCTCAATTTCTTCAGCTAATATTTAAAGAGACAATTACAATAGGGCTTTATAAGTTGAAAGGACAATCCACAAATGCCTGCCTAATCCTGGAGGAAGCCTGCACACAAGCAATTTTTCAGACACATTCAGCCTGTTGCTGTGGGATGCAGTTAAAGTAGATGAGGTCACCATTGAGATGAGCTGAATGGCAGTCTGTGATGATCCTAAGGATAGGGACCAAAGCACAACCACATCCCTGAACTCTAATGACAAAGCAGCCAAAGCATTGGGATAAGGTAATATTGGGGTCCAGGAGTTATGTATCTCAGTTTGAATTTCAGAATTTAGAATTTATTGTCATGAACATGTAACATAATTTGTTGTTTTGCACCAGCATTACAGGTGCAATATTGCTATAAATTACATTTTAAAAATAAATTAATGCAAAAGAAAAGAGAGATAGTGTGTGTAGTTCATTGTCACTTCAGAAATCTGATGGCAGAGGGGAAGAAACTGCTTCTATATTGTTGGGTGTTCGCCCTCAGGCTCCTGTATCTCTGTTACTGATGGTAGCAGTGAGAAGAGGGCATGGCCTAGGTGGTGAGGGTCCTTGAGTATAGAGGTTGCTTTCTTGAGACACCGCCTCTTGTAGATGTCCTTAATGGAGTGAAGACTGGTGTCCATGATGGCGCTAGCCAAGTTCACAATTCTCAGTAGTCTTTTCCTGTCCTGTGCATTAGCATCAGACAGTGATGCAACCAGTCAGAATGCTCTCCACGGTACACCTGTAGAAGTTAGCAAGAGCCTTTGATGACATACTAAATCTCCTCAAACTCCTCATGAAGAATAGCTGCTGGTGAGCCTTCTTCGTGATTGCATTAAAATAGAGGCTCTAGGATACATCTTCAGAGTTGTTGACACCCAGGAATTGGAAGTTCTTATCCTTTTCCACTGTGAACCCCTTGATGAGGACTGGTTTATGTTCTGCTGATATTCCCCTCCTGAAGTCTACAAACAGTTTCTTAGTTTTTTTTTAATGTTGGGTGTAAGGTTGCTGTTGTGACATCACTCAACTAGCTAATCTATCTCACTCCTCATTGCCATCTGTGATTTTACTGACGACTGTGGTGTCATCAGCAAATTTGTAGATGGCATTTGAATTTTGCTTAGCCATATCATCATGGGTGTAGAATGAGTAGAGCAATGGGCTAAGCAGTGGACTTAGAATTCATTTTGAATGTTAGGTCTTTAAATTGGATAATGTAAGGGGAAATTGGGACAACTTGGTTATTCTGAATAACCAAGAACTGTAATTTTTATGGCAAAATGAAACAGCAAAAATCTTATTGTAAATGCCCCTTGCCTATTATTTTACAGTTGATGTCATGTGGTGGAAGTCTTTTGTCAGAGGAAAAGTTCAGTTGAGAACAGAATTCCTGCCAAAAATCTTCTGGCATGCAGAAAATTCCTGAAATCTAGAATAGACTGGTGTTTAACTCCACTGCACTATACTTTCGAAGAAGTGTGCGCAAATTCCAGGGTCACAAAGTTTTTTTGACGGTTTTGACAGCTTCAGGTGCAGTTCTGCTTTCACTCCCTGCGGCTCCCTCTCTGAGTTCTGAAATCCAAAGCCATCATAGAAAGAAGTTGATCTTGTAGGACTCGAGCTTTCTTCACAGCACCCAGACTCCTGTTTATGCTGTTGGTGGTCGGGTGGTGACATCAAAACTTCATAGGCAGGTGGATAATGTTACCCACTACCTTCATACTGCAAGGATGAGCTGCAAGCTCTGTGCTGCAAGGCTCCAACACACCCATTGACATTAAATGGCAGCCTTCTGGCAACGGTGCCAATGCACGAGGTGTTTACTTGTTTGTATTCATCAGCCTCCTTTTGTTGGCTGCAATATTAAAACCCTTATGGGGAATCTTCTATTGTGTGATCATGTCTTCTAGTGATCTGGTGCCTGCATGTAGGTAGTCTCCTTGACCTTGCTTTAGTTTCCAGTTCACTCTTGGCCTCTCAGCTCACATAGATTCAATAAAGTGTCATCATGTGAGCATGAATTCAAGTGATACCATACTTCTACATTTGTTGACAGCAACCACACTCAATGTTACTCCATCATGCCTTGAACCATTTAATACCATGGGGGATTTCCACCCACCCCCCCCCCCCCCCCGCCCCTCCACCCCTACCTTCTGCTCTTTGTAACACAGAATGCCCACAACATGAAGGGAAAAAGACAAAATGAAAAGTGAGCAGCGAGATGGAGCTGAAGGGGTTGGAGTGTTTGAAGGGTGGAGGATATGGGACAGAATGGAGGTGGAGGGACTGGTTAGTAATTCACAAAGTAGAATTGGTGACAAACAGCAATAAAAAAAATGAGATGAAGCAATGAGGAGGAGGGAAGAGAGAGAGAAAATCACATGGAAATGAAATGTGACCCATGATATCAGTACTCAGATAGTACACTGGTAATCTCCAAGGGATCCCATAAAGTGATACCAAGAGATTCATCCAAGAGGCAAATATTGAACAGCGCAGGAGGCAGAGTTCAGAAAAAACATTTCCCAGCTAGAGCACATTGTTTCAATCAAAAGGAACAGATGCGATAGTGGTGGAAGAGATCCAACAAACAACATGAGCATTAATTGAAAAAACATGTCTAACATCAACAACATTAAGTGTGGGGGTAACTAAAGTATGCTGTCCCGGGAGATACAACAGCACAACCTCAAAGTTGTGAACACCAAAACGCTACACGAAGGTTTCTCATAATGTTGTAAAAAGACAGTGATTTTATGATGGTGATGGATTACACATGATCTTTGAATTCAGTTTTATTAAAGTTTCTGCAGAATACCTTTCTTCATTGCAAATTGATCACAAAATGAACATGGAAGACTGCTCACTCACTTGTTTGTGGGTGTGTGGTGAACTGCTGAACTGTGTTGTATTCCTGATTTCCTGGCTCCATCCCGTCCTGTGGTTCCTCCCTCTATTGACCTTGTATAAAGCCTCCATCACTCTGAACCTTCCCCAGAAAGCCTGGGTCATGACACAGGATAAGGCTCTTGTCCATTATGAATAAAAGCCTGTAGATCAGTGACTCAGTCTCAGCCTCTCTATTTACTGTGTGTCAGGGTGCTCAGTATGTTACAATTTGCCTTGAAAACCATCATCAATTTTTAACAATAAAGTTCTTTCAACCCCTTCTCTTGTGTGAAATATTGACCCATGTTGGGTCAATTGCTTCTCTCCATTCAGCTTACTGAGAAATGGACAATAACCCATGATATAATGACAGCAGCATTGTTTTAGCCACATTTGGTGAATTTCATAGAAAAAAACAATGGTAGCCTGAGTGATCTTGCTTCAATATTCAATTAAAGGATAATCAGTCAACAATTTCCCACCTGATCCCGATATCCCTTGATTTCCTAGGTATCCAAAAAATATATATTGATGCCAACCTTGAATATCTCCTTTGGCGATGCATGGGTTCAATGATGGCTTGCTTCCAACTTGGTTTAGAGAGTCCGAAGGTGGTTAATGAGTGCAATTTGTACCTGCAGACTCTGTCATTGGGGGCAGGTCGATGTCTCAACACTTTCTCTTGGAAATACTCAATGATTGAAAACCAATTGCATTCGGGACCAAAAGATTTCAAATATTCACAAGAAAACAATAAGTGGACTAGGAGTAGGTCATCTAACCCTTTGAGAGTGCTCCACTGTTCATCGACATCTTACCTGACTATCCACCTTCTCTGAGTCTCTTCATGTCCAGTCTGAGCTTTTAATGAACAGAACAACTGACTATGCGCAATCAATCTAGTAAGTCTACACTGAACTAGTTACAAGGAAATGAACAGTAAAAGCAGAGAATGGGAGAAATGCTCAGCAGGCCAGGTGTCATCTGTATCTGAATGAACATTCCTGGTTGAAGCAAAAACAACAGGACATGAAGATTTTATCTCCTGACTGGATGCATCCATTTTGCATAGATCTCATTGCTCAGATCAATGGGAAATGGAAAGAGCAGCAAATAGCAGCTGTGCACCATATACCAGAAACACCCAGTCTTAAAGCTGCAGCGTCCAATTTTTTTCTTTTAATTGCATTATAAATATGGAAATATGTAAATGGAGTAAGCTAGTAAAAGTGCAAGCTGAGTACTGCTTTGGTGCTAAAAGAAGGTAGCTCAAGCACAAGCAGTGGTCATGACTGAGCTGGAGATGCACAAGGATGTGAAATCACTTCTGAGTGGAGGAAGGAGACACTTGCCCTGATAAATAATATTCTTGAACTTGAAGACAGTATAGAAATACATGGATGTTGAATGTTGAAGTGAACATAAAGAAATAATGCTCATGGAAATTTACTCAAACTGTACAGCACACTCACTAATTTAGCAGCCATACAGCCATTTCATCAGAGAACCAGTTCTGTTTCCAAGTGCACTTCAACCCACATAATCGTTAAAACACAGACAGGCAAACTTTCAGAGAAACTATGAGTAATTATCTTGTTGTACCCAAAGAACAATCAAGACATTGTAACCATGCTAAGCCATGTAATTCTATCCTCTGTCAGGCATGAAAGCCATGTAATTCTATCCTCTGTCAGGCATGAAAGCCATGTAATTCTATCCTCTGTCAGGCATGAAAGCCATGTAATTCTATCCTCTGTCTGGCATGAAAGCCATGTAATTCTATCCTCTGTCTGGCATGAAAGCCATGTAATTCTATCCTCTGTCAGGCATGAAAGCCATGTAATTCTATCCTATGTCTGGCATGAAAGCCATGTAATTCTATCCTCTGTCAGGCATGAAAGCCATGTAATTCTATCCTCTGTCAGGCATGAAAGCCATGTAATTCTATCCTCTGTCAGGCATGAAAGCCATGTAATTCTATCCTCTGTCAGGCATGAAAGCCATGTAATTCTATCCTCTGTCAGGCATGAAAGCCATGTAATTCTATCCTCTTCAGCAACAAGTATAATAATTGTTTCCTGTTCCAATGGCAACTCCTAAAGCTTTAGACCAAAAACATGGACTGTATTAGATGATGGCAAATGATGCCAATCACTGTTAAAACTACTGGCTGTTATTTTCTCTGAAACTCCCTTTTTAAAGACTTTATGTTACTCAGGTCAGATGAGACGACGTGCAGCAAATGAAACAAAATTAGTGTCGTCTTGAATGTGACACCAATACTAAAAGGATGAGTTCCTTTTTTGAAGTTACAAATACAAAATCTTTACAATATTACAACCACTGAAAATAACAAACAATTTACTTTGAGGAATCTCGATCTAAGCAACTTTATGAAATAAGACCAAGGATATGGTCCTGATTGATAAAAAGCCATTAGGCGCAGAGGACAACATAGCTATGGGTCATTTTAATGTGGAGAAGGAGATGTTTGACAAGCAGTTCATTTCAGTAAGGAACAGATCAGTTTTTATTCTGGATGATTAAGTCCTGAGACAGGCATTACCTGGTGTGTGATGGAGAGCCAGTTTCATGGTTACTACATTGGATAACCAGTGATTAGGAGTGAGCACTGTTTATCAAGACCAGGTGTAATTGGGCAGAATTGATTACTATGCAATCCAATATTCAGACCAGGTTATTGCAAGAATCATCTGATATCACTGAACATCGAAGATTTTTCTTGGTGAACATTTTTGTGTGTATTATATGGATTTTGGGCTGCTGAATACGAAAATCACCTTAATTTTTTCCTATCATGTACCATTTTTTTAGATATAACTTATTTTGAGATTTTCTAACAAATTTTAAGTCTATTAGTATATTGCCCACAAAGCAAACTGTTTTGATCAGTCCAAGCATTCCTAGGCATGCGCTCAGGGCAGGTGCTATGCAAATGTTGTCTTCGGCCTGGCATGCTTAGTCAGCATAGTTGCAAACCCTGGGCTCCTCACATTTATTGTGCAACATGACAGCTTGGCTGAGAGGTACATTATGTGATTAAACATGCTAAATTCAATAGAAGTTCATTTAATGTTTCTCCAACTTCTTACATGATATAGCAAATCTGAAATTATCTTTGTGTTCATCTTGTAATTGTCTATCATAATCCCCAATTTTGTTTCAGAACACAACCTTTTTGAATAAAAAAATTGTTGTCCAGTGTATTCAGAGTGAGAGTTCAGTTTGGACCTTTGTAGCAAAGATTTCTTGGTAACAAGCCCTGAAGTTGCTCAGATGAATCAGCAAGAAGCAGGACTGAAGCAGATGCAAGAACATACTAAGAAGATGGGCTGCCTGGACAAGTATCCCAATGAGGCTTCAAATTCACAATTGCACCTGTGATTTACCAACCAACAAAGGATGTTTAAAATGGGCACATAAGTAACTATTCCAAGTGTTCTCTGGAAAGGGATTGTGGATGAGCTTCATGCCAAACATACTGGAACTATCATCATAAAACCTCTTACCAAGTATTTTGTGTAAAGGCCAAACACTGGTATAAAGAGTTGAAGGAAGTTCTGCCAACATATACGTTTTGTCAGCAATTCAGAGCCATTGAGATGACAGGCAAGAAAGAGCATTACAACCCTGGAAATGGCTGAGGTAACCAATCCAATGAATCCACCTGATTTTTGTCACAAAATAATGATCATTTACTTGTACTGGCTGATATAATATTCAAAATCAATTTGTCAAACATGTACTTATTAGTTCGCTCGCAGAACTTACCCATGAAGAGTTAAGAGTTAAGATACATATTTGCTACACACGGAACAATGAATGAATTATAGTACAACTCCAATTATCCAAAATGGTCAGGTCCAGGCCTGTGTCAGATAGATGTTTTTTTTCAGATAACTAGTCATTTTTAAAAACAGCCCATTAGCAATAGCAAATCACTTGCAACAGTGTTTAAACAACAAACAAGGGAAGGGTTTTAAAGCATTAAAGTAGTATTTAATTCTCACAAGAAAAAATGCTGGCTGCCGCTGATCACGACACCTTCCCACTGAGGCCCCACTTCTGCCGGGAGCTCAACATCCCCACCCCTGCCTGGGAGCTTGATGACCCCGCTACTGCCGGGAAGCTGCTCTCCCTGATGACACCGGGAAAGGGATTCTTCCGACCACTTGCAACTGGGAGACAGTGGCACGCAGTTTGAGAGGAAGAGTTAGAGAGAAAAGTCAATAGGGTAAGGTAAAGGAGAAATGGAAAGAGAGAGGGGAAGGAGTTACCTGAAACGAGGACAATTCGTCATTCTAATTTCAACCTGTGAGGTCAGTTCAGCTCTGAAAAAACGTTGGATAAATGAGGATTTCTGATTTGTTTCAGATATCTTCGTTTATTATCTGAATTTAAAAAAAAATTTTGGATAAATGAGGACTTTGGAGAATCTGATTTCAGATAATCAAGAGTTGTACTGTAGTTCCAACAATTGACCACAAATCACTGTATCATCTGTTAACACCTTCGAATCATTTTTTTTTGCCATTAAAACAGCAGAGATTTGTATGTGTGTTAAAAAAAGCCTTGAAGAAAGTAACTGTTCCAAGGGTATTCTAGCTTTGCAATGAATTATCAATTGGCTAACTTCTTATTTAATTGAGGTACTATCCCTCACTACTCTTGGTTTACTCTAATAGATTTGTTATCTATTGTTGTCTTCACACTTATTTCTCTTACTGAAGCCTAATTTGGGATCTTGAGGGGTGGTTGGGGGTGGCCAAGAGGTAGCAACTTCAATGAACTAAGTGAAGATTCAATGAACTAAGAATGCCAATCGACAGTTTGCCATGATGATATGCAACTGTGAAATAAGTTACATGGTTTCTTCAAGAAAGAAAGGTATAGTGGCATTTTGTATATCATTCTAGAAGGAAGTACTGTTTTCAGAGGTTACAACATCATCATAAATAATTCTACACATATACCTGCATCACATATTATGTTCCTTGCTGATGGGTTTAGAATAAACCCCTATTTCAAAAATCCTACAATCTGTACCTGTTATTGTGTGGGACATATCAGAACCCTAGTATCTAATGGCACAGTACACTCATGTTCATGGATTGGGACATTTTATATGTAATTTATTTAAGAGACATCTACCACTGAAAAGTAAGGCCCTTATTTTCCTGTAAGAACAGAGACATATTCTGGTTTCCTTCTTATCTTTTTATCCTACAAAATCATCGAAATTCAAACATGAAATATTGCTGTCACATGATAAATTACAGTCTCTATTAAATGTTTATTTGCTAATCAGAAATGCAATTAGCTATATCAGGATACCCTAATCAGCTACGGGTAAGCCTGGATTTTCCTGGAGAACAATTGTTATTGGCTGCTGTCCTAGAACGGTTGGCAATTCTTTCTGAATCAGATGAAATTTCATGAAATTAAAAATCATTCTCACAGACACCGGTGAGGGTAACCTGGAAACCATAACAAATGGGATGATTGAAGTGTGAGATGGATATCCACAGAATATTCTAGATTATCTTTGTACCTGCTATTATTGTAGAGATGAAATAATTGGAAGGAATCATGGGGACAGAGGAGTAGTGTACATCCAAAAGCCAAAGATCAAGTGACCCATCTTTTCATGATGTTGATGATGGTGACAATGGTGGATGCAAGTGGCTTTCGAAGGTCAGTAGTTACTATTATTTATATATATGAAAATAAAACACTTGGAATTGAGTTAAAAAAAACTCAATTAATGCAAGGCATTAAAAGGAAAAAAAACCATTTCATTGGGTTAAATGTTCTAAGAATTTTTTGATTGGAGGTTTTGACTAAACGTTTCTCACTGAACAAGATTGATGATTGCAAAGAGAAGAGCAGTCTGTTGCTAGCCAAAGGTATAAGTCAGTCAGTCATTCCAACCCAGAATTTAGTGAATGATTCTAGTATATGATGCCATTCATTGGAACGATTACTGTGGGAAAATCTTAGGACAACTCTAAATAAGATCGTTTCAGCAAGGGTAAAAAATCCTCCCAGGGATGTGAGAGAGACAAACATCCCTTATGGTGATACAAATTACAGATAAAAAAAGTTTTAGAAACTAAGGAGAAACAAATAAACAGATGAATAAATGTATTCACATCTTAAGAAACTACCACAAAATTTCTGTGGCACATTGGACAAAACATTTTCATTTTATTTAATCAGAATCATTGAAGATAAGAATCACACCATAAGTCACTTTATTGAACTTTGCAATGGTTTGCATAACTGGATTCATATGGCACAATAAATTTTAAAAAAATTCCAAAGTACATGGAACACAGGTATTGGAACAGGCTGCAAGAGATTAGGAGAGGAATGGGGAGCTGGGAGGAAGAGATGGGGCTTTGAGAAGGTTTTACAGCATGCATCTAGAGTTTTGAAGAGAAGGGCTATGACAAAAGAAGACAGCCTGCAACATGAGGAGTGAGCAGAAAGACATCATTGGAAATTCAGTGACAGCAATGCAGAGATGTCAAGGGGAAAAAAAATGTGAAAGAAATAAAAAATTTAAAATTTAGATATACAGTACAGTAACAGGCCCTTTTGGCCCACGGGTGCATGCTGCCCAATTGCACCCAATTGATCTACAACCCCGGTACGTTTTGAATGGTGGGAGGAAAGCAGAACACCTGGAGATACAGGGAGAAATGTACAAACTCCTCACAGACAGCATCGGATTTGAACCCTGGTCACTGGAGTGATAACACCGTTCATTAACCGCTAGGGTATCCATGTCACCCTTTAATAGATTGATTTGAATGGTAATAGGAAGTCAGTGGAGATAAAGGGAGAACTGGTGCATAGTAAGATATATGCAACAAAGCTTCAATGAAATGGAATTTATGGAGAATGAAAGGCCAGTAAGGATAGCATCAGAGTCGAGAAGTCTGAGTAAGGATTTCATCAGCGCAGAAGAATTGGTGTTGAGGTGGAAGCAGGTAAAGAAGTCAAGGGTGAATCAGGTGGCTGTAGAAGAAGATATGGAAATGACATCTTAAGCAAGGCCCAAACATAGAACCAACTCACCATCTGCATTTGGCTGACTAGAGTTGTCAGGAGGATAGAGACAATGGCAAGGCAGTAAGATCTGTGCTGAGTTAAGCTTGATGGCTCTGGCCTGTTCAAGCTGAACTAGGGAAATACAAAAGGGAATTGCTGAAAACAGTCAGCAGGCAAAATCTTTAGAGGGAAACAGAATTAACATTTCAGGTCAATGACCCTTCATCAGAATAAAGCTTCCTGACCTGGAAACTAGTTTCCAACATTTACTGGTTCCAAATACTGAACTGCTGCAGTTTTTTTAAAAAACATTTTGTTTCAGGGAAAGTTGTGATTCTTCTACAAGTTATAGTAGGTGTTGAAGTGAAAACTTGGCCTTCTTTGCCTGTGATACCTAAAGCTCTTGTTGTCAGTATTACATATAGTAAGTTTGCTGTGTTTGGTAATATGATAATTTTGATCAGTAAATTCTCACTGTACCTTGGTTCACATGACAATAAACGTGAACTTGAAATCATTTGGTTATTACTGAACAGGAATTTTATAAAGTTTTCAATATCTTTGGATATTCCAAATATTTTCAGTCACTTTTGAGTTCTGACTAGTGTAATCCCTTAACTGCTCTATCCAAGACCTCAAGACACAGCGGAGGGTTATATATGTGGCTAAGTTCATCATACATACTCCTCTCTCCTCTATCATATTTAATTCCTGCTGCCAATATATTGAAAGTTGAAAGACTCATCCCATTCAGCCACAGTCCCTTCACCCCATCCCGTCAGGAAGAAAATTTACAAGAATGAGATAACGCACAACCAGATTCAGGGATAGTTTCTTTCCAGTCATCCTCTGACCCCTAAATAAACTCCAAACCAATGAAATTTATGTTGCCTTTGATCTGTACCAACTGAGCTCTCTCTGTAAATAAAAAACCCTACTTTTTGTACCATAAATGAGGTGGCTACTGGTCTGCTTGCAAAACATCTTGGTACACATGACAATAAAGTTGAAAATGAACTTGAATATCCCAGATATGTCAATGACTGGATGATTTCAAGTTCAAATTTATTATCATGTGTATGAAGGTACAGTGAGAAAGTTTGTTTTATGTCCAATCTATCTGCTTTGGGAACATTGAGTAAGAGATAACTTTTGGCCTGGACCCTGAGGAGAACTCAAATGTTATTTTTTGAACAATGCAGAAGTATCTTTTATATACAGTTTACAGGACTATGATTTAATATCACAATCAAAATATACCATCTTCTCTTGTGCAGTGCTGGCAAACTACAGCCATAGAATATCAATTTGCATTTTGTTTTCAAGTTTCCAGAGAGCAGCATAAAACAATGACTTTTTCCACCCCTTGAGACACTGTTGAAACAGATAAGTAAATTTGGTGATAACAGATAAGTACATTTAAAAAAAATCAATTGTTGTCATAAACTGTGAAACCACAACTGATGCTGAGAACATTTGAAATCCAAATTCCTTTGATGTATGGGATGAGGTGTTGTGGACAGCAAAGAATATTTTCAAGTTTTGCAGAGAAATCTGGACCATCTTGAACAATGGGCTAAAAAATGGAAGAAGGAATTTAATGAAGACAAGTGTGAGGTGTTACATTTTGGAAGGATAAACCAAGAAAGGACATACATGGTGGGGCACTGAAGAATGCAGTAGAACAGAGAGATCTGGGAATACATAGACATAATTCCCTGAAAATAGTGTCACAGGTGGATAAGGTAAAGAAAGCTTTTGGCATATTGGCCCTCATAACTCAAAGTATTAAGTAGAGAAATTGGGATGTTATGGTAAAGTTGTATAAGGCATTGATGAGGCCAAATTTGGAGTACTGTGTGCTGTTTTTCTCACTACAAGAAAGATATCAATAAGATTGAAAGAGTGAAGAGAAGATTTATTAGGATGTTGCCCAGATTTCAGGAACTGAGTTACAGGGAAAGGTTAAACAGGTTAGGACAATTTTCCCTGGAGCATAGAAGAATGAAGGGAGATTTGATAGAGGTATTTAAAATTATGAGGGGGAGAGACAGAGAAAATATAGGTAGACTTTTTCCACTGAGTATAGGTGAGATAAAGAGGACATGGGTTCGTCTAGAATAACCAAAGGGGCCTGTTTCTGTGCTGTAATATTCTATGGTTAAAGTGTTGCTACAAGACATGTTGAAGTGCCCAAGGTCACTTGAGGAGTGTTAGCAGACACAATTTGACACCAAGCCATATAAAAAAAATATTGAGGTTATGAGCAAGAGCTTGTTAAAAATGTTAGGCATCGAGAAGCACCAAAATAAAAGAGAATTATAGAGGTGATGAGTTTTGGAGAAGGGATTCAAGAGTTAGGGCTCAAGACAGAAGGAGTTTGTGGTTTAAAAACCCAATACTGAAGAGTTGTAAATTTCTCTGGGATTCAAGACCTGGAGGAGGTTATGGAGGCTATGGAGAGGTGTGAAAACCAAGATGAAGATTTTAATTGTTGAGGTACCCTGAATCAGCAGGTAGATCAGAACACGATTGTATGAAGAGCCAATTAGACATGGAATCAGTTTCTACCCATGCCCTGAAATACAGAAGATATGCCACTGGACAGATTCATTAAAATGGGATCCATTAAAAATGCATAATGCGAAAAGCATTCACAATGCAAGATTATGGGAATCCTTACAACGCACACTTTCTTTCCTCAGTCATTTGAAATACTTTTATGAGGATGATATGATCAGAACTTTCTCACAACAGTCCTCCCAGGATTCCAGTCATCATTGTCTGCTTCTCTGGAATTCACTATATTAAGGACCAAAAAATGAGGACAATTCCTTTGCACCAACTTCAAAACCATTGTAGAAATAACATGTTAAATTTGGCCATGGTTTTTAACACTTCACATGGTTCCTCAACCACAACCATTTGGAAGGAAAGATGCAAGATTCACTCCTCTATGTTCACACCAGTGGTGTGAACTAGGTAATCTTATGCCTTTGATTCATTCAGACTATGATTATGATTTAATATTTTATATTTATTACTGAAGATGAAAATAAGATTCACTGCAAAAATCTGTGAAATAGATTATTTCAGCAATGACACATTTGTACCATTCCCTGCTTCTGTACAAGAGCTTCCTTGTACTCAAGTCTGGCCAACGACTCCCTGTGGAATGAGTGGGGGAAATGCCAAGACCCTGAGCTTCCTAGAAACATGCTTAAATTGCACCCCCATTGGATACAATGCCAAACATTAGTATTAAAGATTGAAGAATGCCATACATAAATTCTCAAGCCCAACTGAACATTTTGCACCATTCTCTGAGGCCCTACAAAAAGCCAGTTTGATGAGGTTCCAGAATTTATATGGATTCTTAAGTGACTGTTACCTTACATCCAAAATTTTTGCCTCAGCTGGAGAGGAAACTTCAATGTATTGTGTTGCACGAGTATTTTTAAAGCATGTACCACACTTTATATTTCTTGGAAACATTTATGGCATCCAAATAATTAACATTCAAAGTTGAAAACTTTCCCCAATTACTTTTTCATAAACATAAATGTGGAGACTAGAAATTCTGCTGCATGGTATATTTTTATGTGATAGAGTTGCAATGTTACATTAATTACAAGGTACAATTGGCACAAACACACAGAGCTCATATCGAAACTTGAATCACATGCTTCCTTGAAAATCCCAATAGTGATGCTTTGCAAACATTTGGGATACTAATCAGTGTGCAATGACACACTAATCAGTGTGCAATGACACACTAATCATACTAATCAGTGTGCAATGACACACCAATCATACTAATCAGTGTGCAATGACACACCAATCATACTAATCAGTGTGCAATGACACACTAACCACACTAATCAGTGTGCAATGACACACTAATCACACTAATCAGTGTGCAATGACACACTAATCATACTAATCAGTGCAATGACACACTAATCACACTAATCAGTGTGCAATGACACACTAATCATACTAATCAGTGCAATGACACACTAATCACACTAATCAGTGTGCAATGACACACTAATCACACTAATGTGTGCAATGACACTTGATTATTCCACTGTCACATTGTTCCTTGGATACGGTACTGCAAAATAAACATAATTCCGAGCAGAATTACGGGCTCTGATGAATGGACACGCACCCACTTCAGAACTTTTTAAAGGCACAGTCATTATCTGGACTGCCACTAGTGATTCTGTTAAAGAAGACAAGAATGAAATCAGCTCAAATGCACTGATGGACGAACCTGCTCTGAATTTGCAGCTGAGTCTTTCCACTTTTTTTTTGCTGGAGAAATTGATCATCCACCTCCACTGTCAAAATCATGCGCACTTTTCACTTCTGCCCCACTACTTCTACTGTCAGTTTAGCAGCTCCCATCTTGGTGGGGCATTGAAAAAGGCAAGTTGAAGCCCTTGCAGTAATTACAAGTTTTTGGTGGTGTGTGTGTGTGGAGGAGGCTTCCTGCCTATTTCTGATGGTCATGTGGCCTCCCCGACCGAAAATCATTCGGAAGTCACACCACCTGTCAGTATATGGCATACTCTTTTTGTTCCATTCAAAGATACAAAGTTATAGACAGTGTTACAAATTGTAGGTGGAATGCCACCTAAGATTGGGCTCAGACCTTGCCATTGGCTGATTCAAATCACTCAGCTTCCTTATTGGCTAGAGCCCTGTATTTGGTACCAGTACTCTCTCTGCCTTGTCTGCTAGCCCCGGGCACCACTCCATGCCAGGGTCGCTGCTGCAGACATTGCTTGGAAGGGTTGCGGTAAAGTGCACATTACATTGAAGCTGATCTGTGCTATTGCTATAGCTCAGATTGCTATAGTTCAATACTGGCAGTAGAGTCACCACTTTCAATTGATCAGGGTCCAAGTGCGTGCAAATATCCCTGTGGATACAGTGGTACCAGATCTAACTCCCCTTATTCAGGGATGCGAAAGGGTGTGTATAACCCTTGCTTATAGGGTACAAATGACTCCATTGCCTGTGCAAATTAACAGTTGTTTACTGTCTAATGTTCTTCCCTGTTTGTCTTCCATTACAATTGGTTCCCATGCTCCCTTATAAATTGTGTGCGTATGTTTCCACGCTCCCTTATAAATTGACTCTCTTATTAATTGTTGTGTTAATAAAGTAATATTTGATTGCAAACCCTTGTGTCCAGACTTGTCTCTTTTTGAATCCAGCAAACCTGACACTTTCTCAACAAAACAGGTGTCTTCAACCACACTAAAAACATCTATGCCATAGAAGTCTACAGTTAATGTATGCAAGAAAATCACCACCAGAGTCCCAGATAAAACACCCACAGCCACAAGAGTTGGGACATTTAACTTGACATATTATTTACTATGTTAATAATGTCCAAATACATTGGTTTGATGAATTCAAACTTTAAATTACATACATGAAAAGAGACTTGGATAGGCAAGGTCTATGTGAATCCATGTGAATCAATTGTTTATGCAGAATTTTTCTGATTTGGCAACCATTTTTGAAAATCACAGGAGTTTCACCATAAGCTTAATTTTTTAATTAAAAAATGGATATGACTGTTGATGTAACTTTCCAGCTATCCCACAGTGGAAAGTATAGGATCACACAGTTAATTATATTAAGCAGAAGCCCCATTGTTGATCTGAAGACATGAATTTAAATCCCATTATGGCACCAGGCCATTTTAATTTAAATTAAAATTACATTAACAATGTGGATTTAAGATCTAGTCTCAACAAAAGCGACTCTGAATCAAATTATTTTAAAAACTTATCTGGTTAACTTAAGGTTTTCAGGGAAGGAAATCTTTTGCCCTTACTCAGTCTTGAACATGTATATTTGTTTGTATATATACTAACGTGACTGACTATTAAGGGACCAATAAGTCACTTAATTCAAGGATATTAGAGATGATCAATAAATGCTGGCCTTTCCAGGAAAATTCAAAACCCCTGAACAAATTTTAAAAATCAGTCCAGTATTCTCTGTTACATAATTTGGTAGATTTCATAATATTCAGATTCACCATACCAATAAACACACTTTAAACAGATGGAAATAACAATTTAACGTCCTCAGAGATCATGCCATTGCATTCACAAAGCAAACGCTGTACAAGCTAAAAGCAATTCCAACAGATGGTTGAAATCTGAAATGAAAACAAAAAACATTTTGTGGTCAAGGGCCTCAGAAAGAGAGCACGAGGTTTCCAGATAACAACTTTTCTTCAGAATTAAAAGCTGTGAGGGATGCATTTTGCAAGGCACATCATTTCCGGAATGAAAAGATTTGGAGGCAAAAACATGTAATCAGGTAAAAGCTGAAAAGCACAAACAGAGAAAAAGAAGAAAAATTGTGGATTAAAAAAATATGAATCTGTAAATAACTAGCAATTAGATGGCACCATTCCGAGTTTCAGGATATCAAAAGCACCTTACACCCAATGAAGTGTGGTTGTGGTGTTGGAAATGTGGCAACTACTTTATATTCAGCAAAATTCTACAAACAGAAAACAAATAAGATAACATGGTTGAGGTTATAAAGACTGGCCAGATCACGGAGGCTGACTCCACTGTTCTTTCTTAGTCTAGCGGCCTAGAAACTTTTCGGATAGAAATTTGTACAAATTAAATAGCCTCTGAACTGCACTTGAGTGACAAACTGAATTATGGGCTCTGAAAATGAACTTGAACCTACAGCTTCTGAATTAGGAGATGAGAGTTCCCAATTGAACTAAGGATTTCAAATGAGACCTGAAGGATCCAATGAAACAGCAGAGAGGAATCAAAACACGTGAAATCAATCAAGTCAATGGTCCTGGAATGTGGTGGTAGAGAAAGGCAGGCATAGGAGTGTTGAATTAAAATTTACTGCATTCTTTTTTCTAAGATTAGGCATGAACACAATTGGGAGTACAGGTATTACATATGTCAGAATAAGTGCTAAGATCTAACAATTTGGCTATTTGTGTAGATAGGACATAGAAATCTATCACAGTACAGCCCCTTTGGCCCATACTCTAGGAACTGCCTAGAATTTCCCTACTGCATAACCCTCCATTTTTCTTAGCTCCATGTTCCTATCTAGTAACCTCTTAAAGGATCTCATTGTATCTGCCTCCATCACCGCTGCCAGCAGTGCATTCATTCTGTGCACCCACCAGTCTGTGTGAAGAACTTGCCTCTTACATCTTCCCTGTACCAAGCACCTTAAAACAATACCCTCTCATTAATCCCATTTATTTCTTTGTAACCCGTTTACTGTAACATGCCACTAAGCTCCCCCTTGATTTTCCTGCCACCCATCTAATGTCTAATTTGCAGTAAAAACAGGGGTGATGTAGAGTAGCCAATCAGCATGCCAAACAGCACATCTTCGGGATTTGGAGGAAACCAGGGCACCTGGGAGGAAATCCATGGAGTCATAGGGAACACATGCAAACTTCACAGAAAATGCAGGAGTTTTCTGGACCAGTGAGGCAATAGCAATCACTATCTGCTGCACTACTGCATTACCCACTGAATGTACATAATAGAAAAGGAGGGATTCACTCACTAGAAGACAAGATCACAAGTTAAAGGAGCAGAGGCAGGCCACTAGGCCCATCAAGTCTATTCCGTGACTCTACACTAAGCTGAACTATGCTTACACCTAGTTCCAATTTCCAGTAGTTTCCCCATATCCCTTGATACCCCTACAAATTAGATACATTAATTTCCTGTTTAAATTCCCCCAATGATCTGGCCTCCACCGCTGTATGCAGCAGTGAGTTCCACAGATCCACGACCCTCTGAGTAAAGAAGTTCTTCTTCATCTCTGTTTTAAATGGATAACTTGCAGTGCTGGACACAGCCAAGAAAGACTCAGCCACCACATTGAAAGTCATTAATGACTGCTTTTATTCAAATTCAGCGTGTGCCCTTTTAAGGGCAGCATGAGCTCAGTCACCTCGTGCATTGTGACATCATAATCGCTGTCCCAGGCGCACGCTGGGCAGGAGACTTGAGGCAGGGAGAAACCCTGACAGCGCCATCTTCCCATGGCTGCCCTGCCACGTGGTATTACACGCGGGGCCAGTTCACCATAAGAGAGTGCGCCGCCACAAACTTCTAATTTTAAGAATGTGACCCTTTGTCCTTGATTCACCCACCAAGGGAAACATCTTATCTACATCCACTCTGTCAAAACCTTTCAAAATTTGAAAGGTCTCTATGAGATCCCTTCTCATTCTTCTATACTCCAATAAGTATAGTCCAAGAACTGCCAAACATTCCTCATACGTTAGCCCTTGCATTCTGGGAATCACCCTAAGTAAAGCTCCTCTGCAGCTTCTCCAACAACATCACGTCCTTTCTAAGATAGGGGGCCAAAAACTGCACACAGTACTCCAAATGAGGTCTCACCAGTGTCCCATAGTGTCTCATCAACACCTCTTTACGCTTGTACACTATTCCTCTTGA
Source organism: Narcine bancroftii (assembly GCF_036971445.1). Lineage (NCBI taxonomy): Eukaryota > Metazoa > Chordata > Chondrichthyes > Torpediniformes > Narcinidae > Narcine > Narcine bancroftii. Next base: position 41,695,661 of record NC_091475.1, read on the forward strand.
AATGAATGCCAACATAGCATTCGCTTTCTTCACTACCAATCCTACCTGGTCATTAACTTTTAGGTTTCCCTGCACGAGTTAAAAAAAAAAAGAAAAACGATCTAGATTTCCTTTGTGGAAAGAAGAAACTGATTTGTGATGGAAAGTTTCACCATATCTGAGCGGATGTAAAAAGTGGCTTTGCATTCCAGGAGAATTAATGCAATTTGAAATCTGCATTGTTGTACCTATGGCATGCTTTACTCAGCAAAGTTATACATAGACTGTAGGTTATTTGTAAATTTGTTGGAGTTGGTTCTGATAGCATCATTGGAGCATTTCCTGGCTCAACAGGGAGTCAAAGCTAAAGATATAGACTCAGTGCCAAGGGAATGAAGTTGCCTAAACTGATATGGATGAGTAGTGAACATGGTCTAAGTGCCAGGCCAAAGTTCTCAGGAGAAATGACCATCTACATCTTATTCCTAAATTTTACCGTTAAATGGAAATCAGTGCAGGGTATTTTCTTAGGTTAAAGATGTCTCCTCTCCCATTGAACTTTTTCCATTGATCCCTAAACCAATTTTCTGTAAAGGTTGTCAGCAGGCATATTCTCAGTTACTCCTTCTTTGTATTCAAAAAGCAGACAGGTAATCTAGGCCCCACATTCCAAGTATATCCTAGTGGGTTAGTTACTGTAATGTAAGTCTTTATGTGGGTTGATAAAAGAACCAAAGGGGAGACAATGAGCATATGAGACATAATTCATTGAGGGGATCCTGGATAATGAGGATAGGGGTCTTGGGATTGATAGTTTGCTCTGTTGGGAATTACATGGAATCAATGAATGGAATAGCCTCCAGCTGCAGCAATAATAAGCAAGAAATAGGGCTACCCCATAATGATTTCTGCTTGGTGGGACAGAAAAAACCTTTCCAAAGAAATGTTCAGGAATTAGCCATCAAGAAAATTAAAAATGAGAGCTGAAATGATGAAGGATGATTGAAAATTACACAGTGCATCAGATGTTTCCCTTTAATTGGAAATGGCAGATTTCTGACAAGCAGATTCAACATATTAAAACATTAGTGCACAGCCATGGAAAACAGTTTAAAGGCAGAGTGAATTGTCAGCCTTGCCGCAAGATAAATGGTGGAGGTGAAAGCATTTGCGTTCAGAGCCTTGATCACACTCAGACCCATCTGTAATGTTCTTTTCAGTTTTGGGCATCTCTGGATCAGGAAGGGTGCATCTGCTTTGGGGACAATACAGGACTAACCTGAAATTCAGCTTACATTCCTTTCAGAAGGTTAATCAAAGTGTTTAAAATAATTCAGTAGCTCAATAACAAGAAAAAAAAGCTTCCTTGAGCTGGGGGAATCTGGACCAAGTTGCAAAATTTTTGTGTTATAGCTGTAATATTTAGAAATAAAATTCAGAAAGGGAAATTGAAATCTGCAATTCATTTACTGCAAGGTTAATAGAATTATTTTTCTAAGAACTGAAGTTAGTAGATTTCCATTGAGTCGGGTTATCAGTGTATTTGTAAAAACAAATTAAGTTGGGTGACAGATCTACTGCGATTGAACTGAATCACAAAGCAGGCTCCTGTCTTTTCAAACTGCATCCTTTGAAGGTTAAATCTGAAGATGGCATTACATCGCAAAACTGTTCCAACTTCATCACTTTTTATACTCTACTTGAACATGTTCTGTCCTGTTGTCAGCTGTACTGCTTTTTCATTCCTAATTAATGGGATTTTGCTGTTTATACAAGCTGCTGCTTTGAGCCTCACAATTCCACTTAAGTTCTATTTGATGCAATAATTTATTAAACAAGTGTCCCAGATACACAACTTGCTGCAGCTGACGCTCATTAACCTTTTTATTTGCCTTCATGTTCCGTTTCCTGATTTACTGATCACATATTCATCATGGAAACTGAGAAATTCTGAGGTGCTATGAAAGGGGGTGATGCAGACCAACATATGATCTACAGTTGCATCTGAGGGCAATAGACTCCAGGAAACAGTGGACTGGCACAGGGCACCAGAAACAGGGAGAACACCCCGTTGAGAAGGAGAAGCAAAGAGTTGACCCAACAGGATGGTAACTCATAGAAACCTCCCACCGATGCTATTCTAAAAAGACTAGTCACAAGTCGAGGTATTCCTAAGATAGGCAGTCCAGGTTCCTCTGCAATGCTCCAAAAGGAACAGTGCATAGTAATTGACATGATCCTATGTTTCCCTGATGCAGAATTATGTGGGGGTCACTAAGGCTTAAGTGCCTAATTGAATTTACAGGGCATTGCAAAAAAAACCCCAAAATGATTGTTACCATGTTCCACAATGGAAAAAAAACTTGCAGAATTCTGAAAAAAAAGTATTGACTTTTTAGCCATATTTATTTTCTGCTTCATTTGAAAGCATCATCACATTTAAAAAAAATGTAGATTTCAATCTTTACATGAAGTTCAAAGTTCAGAATTTTTTGTCAGAGTGCATACATGAAACACATACAACCCTGAGATTTCTTTTTTCTGCAGGCAAGGCAGAATTTCTGCTTATTGGTAATGCAAAAAAAAAACTATACTCAAGAAAAGATATGTATTAAAAAGAGAGAAATGTAAAACAAACTGACTGTGCAACACAGAAAAATATTCAGTAATAAATAATGTCCAAAGTAAGAGTCCTTAAATTAGTCTCTCAATGAGTTTGTTGTTGAGGAGTCTGATGATGGATGGTAACAACTGTTCTTGAACCTGGTGGTGCGAGACTTGTGGCACCTATACCTCTTTCTTGATGGAAGCAGTGTGAACGGAGCATGTTCTGGGTGGTGTGAATCCTTGATGACTGCTGTTGCTTTCCGACGGCAGCATTCCATGTAAATTTTCTCACTGGTGTGGAGAGTTTGTCTGTGATGCACTAGGCTGTGTCCATTACCTTTTGCAGGACTTTCTGGTCAGAGAAATTGGCCATGATACAGCCAGTCAGCACACTTTTCACCACCCATCTGTAGAAGTTTGCCAGGGTTTCCAATGTCACACCAAACCTCTGCAAACCCCTGAGCAAGTAAAGGCACTAACGTGTTTTCTTCCTGATGACATTAGACTGTTAGGTCCAGGAAATGTCCTCCAAGATCATTACTCCCAGGAATTTTAACTTGCTCACCCTCTCCATCTCTGATCGCTCAATGATCACTGGATTTAGCTCTGATTTTTTTCCCTTTTAAAGTCCACAATTAGCTCCTTGGCTTTGATGACATTGAGCACAAGGTTGTTGTTAGAACACTATTGAGCCAAGTTTTCGATCTCCCCCCTGTATACTGACTCATCACCCCTTTATAAGCACCCCACAACTGTGGTATCATTAGCCAGTTTTAAGTGGTGGTGTTGTTGAACTGAACCACACAGTCATAAGTGTAAAGCAAGTAGAACAGGGGACTAAGAACGAGCCCTGTGGTGCTCCGGTACTGATGGAGATTGTGGAGATGTTCTTACCAATCCTCACTGATTGTGGTCTGGATCTAATTACAAAATGTGGTATTGAGGCCCAGCCAAGTCTTGGAGTTTTCTGATTAGCTTTGAGGAGATGATGTGCTGAATGCCAAAATAGTCGACAAAGAGCATCCGGATATATGAGTCTTTGCTGTCCAGGTTTTCCAAGGTTTTGTCTAGTGCCTGTGACATGGCATCTGCCATAAATGTGTTGCTGTGATAGGCAATTTGGAACAGATCCATGTCACTAGTCAGATACGAGTTGATATGCTTCAAAGCCAGCCTCTTGAATCACTGTGGATGTGAGTGCCACTGATTGAAAGTAATTTAGGCAGGCTACCACACTCTTCTTTGGCACTGTTATAATTGAGGCCTATTTGAAACATATGGTTAACGCACCTTGCGGAGTGAGATGTTGAAGATATCCAATGAATACATTCGCAAGTAGGTCACCACAGGTTTTCAGTACTCAGCTGAATATTCCTTCTGGACTGGAGCATCATCTGGGAGCAAAGCTTTGCTGTCTCCTACTGCATGGGATTTGGTTTTGTAGCAGGTTATGTTATTTGGGCCCTGCCATAGTTGTAGGTGTAGAGCACGTCGAAAGAATCAAAGACTTGTTGATCCAAACCAAGGCTTTTATTAACTAAAAGACTGGAGCACATCACAAGTAGGTCGACCAGTCCAGAATGACCTGGTCTGGCTAGGAGCAATCCTTTAAGACCTGCCAGTAGGTGTGGCTACACTCTCAGCCAATCACAGTCATTCCACACTACAATCTGTACATATACACATTGGTGATAGAATCTGTATTATCACAGTTGGGTATCCTTCGTTGTTTCTATTCATGTCGGGAATCTCCACTTCACCTCGGAGATGGCTTTTCGTAGGTTGTACCTGCTCCTTCTGTATTTATCTGGATCTTCAGACTTAAAAGTCTGTGATGTGGCTCTCAGCAGCTTCTGGATTTCATTGTACATCCAGGGCTTCCGGTTGGGTAATCCCTATATGATTGGTGGGAACACACTCATCCACAGCTGTTTTGATAAAGTCAGTAACAGCCCTGGTGTAATCATTCAAATCCTCAGCTGAGTTCTTGAACACCCCCCAATTCACCAACTCGAGGCAGACCTGTAACTTTTCTTGAAGGAAATTGAATTACTTCTGGCCGTCCTGAGTTCTGCAGCCTCTCTTTTTAGGCTCTAACCATACATAGGCAGAAGGAGCGCCGCTAGGTGATCCAATTTGCCAAATGCAGTCTTGGGAAAGAACAGTAACCCTTCCTTATCTTGATGTAATTGATCAAGTGTGCTGGGACCTCTGGTATAGCAGGCTACTTGCTGGTAGTAATTGGGCAGGATTCCTTGAGACAGACCTGGTTAAATTCACCAATGCTGATTTGTAAAGTGTCAAGGTGGTTACTGAACACATCATGCAGCTCCACAAGGTCCTTTTATTTAAAAAAAATTGGCATTGGGAAGGATATAAACTCTGGTGAGAATAACTGATAAGAACTCTTGGGGTAGATAAAAGGGTCTGCATTTAATCGAGATTTGCTTAAGGCAGCGGAGCAGGAGGTGGACATAACTCCAATGTCTGTCACCAGCCAGTAACAACTAAAAAGCGCACACCGTGCCCTCTCTCTTGGCCAGAATTTGAATTCCAGTCGAGTCTGTAAATGGTGAAGCCCTCTGGATGGATAGCAGCATTTGGTCTGTTTTCTGTTAGCTAGCAAAAAACTGGGATTTATCTCACGTCTCTGATAAAGCAGCCTTGTCCTGAGGTTGTCAATTTTATTTTCTAATGACTAGACATTCTCCAGTAGAATGGATGGAAGGGGAGGTCTCAGTCCCCTGCGCTTCAGTCTTGTTTGAATCTCGGCCCTCACGCCACATTTCTGGCCTTGGCCTTGGTGGTTGACACCCACTATCAATGACTCCAAAGACTGAGCGAGGAACAATAAGCTTTAATACACATTAGATTTCAGCTGCCCCAACTCCATGTGCGTGAATGAATGGAAGGGGGCAGGGAGGTCGACCTTTATAGCCAGGTCACAGCGGGAGGGGTTACAGGGGGGTCAAGTATTCAGTGGGCAGACCAATCACTTATACACAAAGCAGCAACAGTATATACATATCACCACAGTGGTGGCCTAGCCCTTTAAGGCCTCTGCATTTTAGCCAGCCTGACTCAGCTGTTGCCCAGGAGATTTGAAGAAGGCATGGTTAAAGTAGCAGTTAGCGCAATGCTATTACAGCACCAGCGAGTGGGGTTCACATCCGGCGCCGGAGTTTGTACATTCTCCTCCTGTCTGAGTGGGTTTCCTCTGGGTGCTCTGGTTTCCTCCCACCATTCAAAATGTAGTGGGGGTGTAGGTCATTTGGGTGTCATTTGGTGGCACAGATTCGGTTCCCATAATGTACAGGTCTAGATTAAAATTAAAGTACTCCTTGAGAAGAAGGCTACATGCTGCCAATTGCAGTGAAAGCAGGTCAGAAGGTGAATATTTAAAAGTAGTAATGATTTTTGCAGCCTGCAGAAAGTTGCTGTTGGTCACTGGCGCCATTTTTTATATGTCTTATTATATTGAATGTTTAGGTTTTCAATCAGATAAGAAATATGACTAGCACAACTTATTTTAGAGTTAACAGTCTGAAAACCTATTCTGCAGACATCAGGAGATATTTAGTCCCGATAAGAAAAAATACTGCATCATGTTTCACACATGGCCTTTGGCATGAAAATGGTAAGGAGTAACTACTGGGTGAAATGAGTCCAGTTTGCCAGAGGACATCACATACAGGATGTTCAGATAATGTAGTTGAATCCAGAGTTCAGGCTGCTAACAGATTCAGAAGGGACAGGTGGGTGGGTGTCAGTGTGACCACACAGTTACAAGTACTTTGTCTCCTCACTATAACCTGAATTTTGTGCCTTTCTACTTGCAGATAACATGAGCAAAAGATAATGAAGATGAAAAAACATTTGTGGTTCAACTAAAAACTGCCATCAGCCTCCTCAGATACAGTTCCTGTGGGGCAACGGAGAGATATGTTTGGAGGGAACAAGCTGAGTCTCGGAAAGAAAGCCAGCTCAGAGGACGAATTTGGCAGAGATATTATCACCCAGAAGACCAAAAATACAATCAACATCTCTCCTGCTAAGGAACCAGGTGGATTTCAGTGAGACAGCACAGAGAATGCGGAGGGAAATGCTTCTGAAAAAGATCATCTTAGGGCTTCTGTGACCATTGATAGAGATTTCAAAGGGGCTTGATAGATCCCACAGCAGTCCAACATCTGTCCTCCAGCAGATTACAAGGATTGCTGAGGCACAGGGAACAACATTAACTTGATGGTGCAAATATTAGACGTTCTTGCTCAAGACAGCAGCATCTTGTAAGACAGGACTGAAAGGTCTCACCACTAGTGGCCTGACTGCCAGCCAGCCAATCCAGCAACCTGGCATTCAAGGCAAGATGATGCAATCAAAGCCAGTCTTCCAGATGCAGATCACATCTCAAGGACTTCCTTCAAGCGTACCTGCAGTTTCTGCCACTCAAACCTCCAACCAAGTTGGTGTAGCTCTGTGATGGAGCCAGAAGCCAACAAAATTACACAGAGGGTTGGCACTATTGTAATGCGCAAGGGAGAGCAGTCAATATTTCAGTGCAAGTTGGCATGTTTTTCTTTACATGCTGTGTTTTGGTTTTCAATTGTGGTCTGGTGGATGTTGGCATGGTTAACCTAGAGGGAGGGTAAAATGCTGTTTGATTGGCAAATAGGGAGTGTAATGTACTCTTCAGGAACAACCCAGATACAAATGAGGTAGGCTCTTTATCCTGCTACATACTGCAGCCACCCATCATAAAGATGGAACCAAGAGCCTAGCCTAGGAACATGCAGAAGACCACTGAAAACCCTAAGACCAAATCTGCCAACCACTGCAAAGCTCATCGAGAGCAATGAAGGAAACATTGTTGAAAAATTATCATAATCTATTGAATCTGCATCTTATTAGTGGGTGTGAGGTGCCCAAGGGTGCATCAGTGATGTCCTATAAATCAGCATGCTCCCATTGGTCGCCATTTTGTAACCAATTTAACAATTACTGCAGTCAAACAATAGATGCTGTGAAATGAACTTTAATGACTGGGTATTTATTCTACTTTTAATTTTATATTTCCTGCTTTCAGTTACCAGATACCTCTCTGGGAACATCCATCTTGGCACATGAATGGAATACATGTGTAGAACTAACTGAAATTGATGGACGTAATTTAGATATGTATGTAGAGCTGGGACTTTAGGAAAACATAGGCAAGGGTTCAAAATCAAATCCATCTGGTAGTTGCCTGACCACAAGTATATTAAACATTAAGGTGGCAGCAGGCTTAATCAATTTAAATAGTTTATGATTCAGTGTTATGAGGTATACATTATTATTAAAATTTAGCCCCATATTCATTTTTTCCACTTTTTCTTTGATTGCTTTTATATTGTTCTTCAGTTGGCTCCTTTATGAACATAAAGAACTCTGCTCATTTTAGAGACAGCTTTGTAATTTTCTCATCAATATTAACTAGATTGAGGATTGTTTCCTACATTACAACAACAACTATATTTTAAAATACTTTATACACTATTCAGGTTAGGGAGCACACTGAATCAATGCAAGTTTTTACTCAATGTTGTAAAATGTAAGCCTGTAATAATTTCTCCTCCTCAAGAACTGGCTGAATCCTTTATCCTTATGGGTTCTTGCAATGAGCAGAGTATCTGCTGGGTAAAACATAGCCAGTTTATCAGACCACATGACATACAAGATGTTTAGATAATGTAGTTGAATCTAGAGATCAGGTTGCTAATACAATCAGAATGCCAAAAGCTGGAAGGCTGCAGTTGACTGAGGAAGAGTGGGATGATGTGAAACATCAGCCACTTTTCGAAATTCATGTTGTCACAGATGCACGACCCTACAAATTCTTTTTACAATGCAAGCATATATTCATGCTCCAAAGTGACAATGCTCACCTACAGCTACAGCTTAATGACATCTAATGGATGTTGGACCAGATCTTGATTTGTAAATTAACATTAAGTAGCACTGTGAAGTCAGTAACCCATATATTATATCTCAATAAAAGCCTTGAATGGGAACTGCAAAAGCAATGTAAAATTGGCTACTGAAAGGTCATCACCACTTCGACACTATCACACAAATTTAAGACCCAATGCAGAGATAAACTATTTTTAGGGTTTCTTTTTCTGCCCCCAGATCCCCCACCCTCCTCACTCCAACACCCTCCACCAGACTGACACACCCACTCTGACCCCTGCTTGGTCTTTGTTATCTCCTCCGACCTTCCCCTCTCAGAGATAGAACACTCTGTCCTCAGTGAAGGCCTCATCTTCATCCCCCTTGACCCCCACTTCAATGAGTTATGCGCAGGCCACAATGCCAAACTCTTCTCCTGTCATCTTTGTCTCCATGCCCACTATTTCCATCATAATTCTTCACTCCCTACCACTACTGAATACCCTTCTCTTGGCTTAAGCCTTCTTCCTCCTCTTGGACACCTCATCCTGGCCATCCTACCACCCTGGATCTTTATATTTCCAAATGTCACTGAGACATCAACTGTCTCAAATTACCACTCCCCTCATTTATTCTCATCTCATCCCCTCTGAAAACTCTGCCCTCCACTCTCACTGCACCAATCTCCACCTCACTATCAAATGTGCAGACAAGGGTGGTGCTGTTGTGATCTGGTGCATTGACCTCCACCTTACCAAAGCCAGATGACAGCTCTTAGACATCTCCCTTCAACAGGGCCCCACCAAAGAACATTAAGCCACCATCTCATGCATCATCTCTAACCTCATCACTCTGGTAATCTCCCTCCCATGGCCTCAAACTTCATTGTTTCCCAATTCTGTACTGCCCAGTTCTACAAAGTCAATTGTCATGGTAGACCCATTATTTCCACTTACTCCTTCCCCACTGAACTGGAATCCACTTACCTCAACTTCATACTGCTTCAGGAATGTGCAGATGTTGGAAGGACATTGGAAACCATGGCAAACGTCGACAGTGGAAAGTGTGCTGACTGGCTGCATCACGGACTGGCACCAATACCTCTAAGGGGAAAGCCTCAGTGCATCACAGGCAAAACACTCCCCACCATTGAGAAAATCAATATGGAATACAGCTGTCATCAGAAAAGAGGTATAGATGCCACAAGACTCATGCCACCAGGTTCAGGAACAGTTACTTTCCCTCCACTTTAAACTCCTAAACAACAAACTCAATCAGTGGCTCATTTAAAGACTCTTACTTTATTGAATATTTATTTTCTGTATTGCACAATCAGTTTGTTTACATTTCTCTCTTGTATACTGTCTGTATCTTTTCTTTATTACAGTATTTTTGCACTACCGATAAGTAGGAATTCTGCTTGGCCCACAGGAAAAAGAATTTCAGAGTTGCATGTTTGTAACTTTGAATTTTGAATCACTTCTAATTCCTGGAACTTGACCACGTCCTTTCACCATGGACATCCAATCTCCAAACACCTCCATTCTCCATTCCAAAAGTCTCAACCCCCTTTGTTTCTTTCTCAACCACAGACCTAACCAGTCCCCTTCCACTACCACCCTCCTCCCCACCGGCAGAACTTATTCTCACTCTCAAAAACTTCTCAACGAACTTCTCCTTTTACTCATTCCACTTTCTCCAAGTCAAAGGGGTAGCCATGGGTACCTGCATGGGTTCCAGCTTTACCTGCTTTTTTGTTAGCTATTTGGAACAATCCATGCAATCCATGTCATGAGCCTACATAGGCAAGGCTCCTCAACTCATCCTCTGCCACATTCATGACTACAATGAGCTTGTGATCTTTATTCACTTTCCCGCTAACTTTCACTCAGACCTCAAATTCACTTGGTCCTCTTCCAGCAACACTCTCCCCTTTATTGATCTCTCTGTCTCCATTTTGGGAGACAAACTTTCTACAGACATTTTCCACAAAGTCACCAACTCTCCAACTCTCAGAATTACCTTGGCTACACCTCTTCACACACCTGTAGGGATTCTATTCCTTTCTCTCAATACTTCCGTGTCTGTCGCATCTACACCCAAGATGAGGTCTTCCATCCTAGATCATCCAAGATGTCCTCTTTTTCCCCCACCACCATCAATACTCTCACCCACATATCCTCCATTACCCAAACATCTGCCTTGACACCTCTCCCCTTAGATGCAACATGGACAGGATTCCCCTTATCCTCACCTCCCACCCCACCAGTCTATGCATCCAACATATTATCCTCTTCAATTTCTGTCACCTACAACATAACACCACCAGACATATCTTCCCCTCTCCACCTTCCGTGAGGACTGTTCCCTCTGTGACTTCCTCATTCACTCATCCCTTCCCACCAATCACCCCCTCGGTGCCTGTCCCTTTGGCTGCAAGAAGTGCTGCACTTGTATTCGTGCTTCCTCTCTCACCACCATTCAGGGCCCCAAGCAGTCCTTCCAACAGGGATCTCCCAGTGGCCAACCATTTCAATTCCATGCACCACTCCCACGCCAACACATCTGTCCATGGGCTCCTGCACGGCCAAGCCACAACCACCCGTAAATTAGAGGAGCAACACCTAATATTCCATCTGGACACTCTCCAATTAGGTGGCAATACATTAACATGGACTTCTCCAGATTTGATTAGGTTACTCCCTGTAACTCTCTTTCTCACTCTTTCTTTTCCACACCCCTTTGACTCCTTTCCTCCAGCTCTCCACCCTCTTCTTTCTCCATTCAGAATACTATTCCTTCTCCTTATCACCTCAGTTTTTTGATATTGTGCCCTGCCATCCATATCCACCTATGACCTCTTGCCTGTGGGCTTGGACTTACTCCACTGTCCCTCTCGCCACCATTTTATTCAGGAGCCTGCCTGGATTTTGCTGATACATTGATGAAGGGCTCGGGCCTAAAACATTGGTTATGTATCTTTTGCTACATAAAGAACACTGCGTGACTTGCTGAGTTTCTCTGACATATTTGTGCTAACTACAATCACAGTAGCAGCAGACTTTCTTGTTTAACTCAGGGCTTCTATTGTTCAGGATGTGGCATCACAGGAGATTATCCATCTCTCCTTGCCTTGGGAATGTGGTGGCCTACATAATTAAGTCATAGTTGGAAGTTTTGATTCAACTGAGAGATTGGTGGTAAAGAGGAAATTAAAGTCACTTAAGTTGGCATGGGACAGGTGTCATATACTGATCAGATTGACTGGAATGGCAGATTTAGCTCATTAAAACAATGCAAATAGAAGATGTTAATTTATATAATATCCTTCACAATCTCAAGGCTTTCCAAAGGGGTTAGCATCCAATGAAATATTGAGGAAGTAGTGTTGCAATGGTGAAAACTGTTATGGCACGCATCACCATCTCCCGTGATCTATTTGGTAGATTAGTACTGGTCATAGGCATAGCCATAACTCTTTTTTAATTGTGGATTGACATCTTTTGAGTAATCTTAAGGAAGATGATGAGACTTCGATTTCACATTTTATTCAAAATACAGCATTCCTGAGATTGGCACTAATTTGTTGTGCTCATGTATTTGGAGTGGGACTTAAATCACTGATCTTGAGAAGGTTTCCTTCTAGCCACCATTACTTTGTCAAATGGTAAGCATGAAATATCATGGCACTCCACTCTCGCACAATGGAGTTATTATCACTCCATCATTGTACTGTCTGCCAAGGCCCTCATTGAAACTCACCACCTCTTTCTCTTTCCTCCTCTCAGATGCTGCTCCACACACATTTCTTTTTATTTTGCCTTTTAGGCAGTAAATCAATTCCATCCCTTTATTATTTATCATCTACAAGTTAATATGCTCTGCATTAGTCTTCAATTCAGTCTATTCACACAAAGCTTAAGCTAAAATTTGAAACATAATTATCTCTGTTGATACCATCAATCCCTCGGGGAGCCAACTGCTCCTGGAGACCCTCCAAACAGCCCGTGAGCACCGAGTACTCCTTCTCCAGGGATGCTTGGGCACATAGGTGTCCTCAGAAGAGGGTAAGGCAGTCAGCCAGAGGACTTGATGTCAAAAGTTGTTGGATATTGGAATTTGTTGTTGGATATTGTGAAATTTTTGAATATTTTACTGTGTTAAGTGTGCTACAGGGATGCAAGCTGCTAGTGTAGTGGTGAAGCACCTATGATATTTAGTCACCTGGTAGCTTCTTGATGACTTCCTAAATTTTTTAATTTTAAAAAAATTTAGACATACAGCACAGTAACAGACCATTTCAGCCCTCTAGCCCATGCCACCCAATTGACACCCAATTAACCTATATGCCCAGTACGTTTAGAATGGTGGGAGAAAACCAGAGCCTCCAGGGAAAATCAATGCAGACAAGCAAACTCCTTACAGACAGGACAGGATATGAACCCCAGTCCCAGCCGCTGGTGCTGTAAAGGCATTGCGATATTCAAACTTCTATTTCTAGCTGACGTTTGCCACAGGGATTTGCATTAAAAGCTCAGAAAATTAACCATCACACTCCCATTCCCATTGTTTCAATTCACCCAGTGCCATTAAGGGTATGCCCAATGGACTTCTGTGTGTTTTTAAATCCTAGTGTTACCTGCAGAAAGCTTAATTTTCAGATTGCTATTGAATGTAATCCATCAGTAATGGAGAGAAGAGGAAGAGATTGAGGAGATGAGAGTCAAGCAATAAAGCACTTGAGTGGAAATTAGGGAATCTTTATTCCCTAATGAGTTATAAACATATGTCCTGCAAAAGATTTTATTGGAATAGGGAAAAGAATGTTTAATTCTGACCCTCATGTCAACGTTCTCACTCAGCTATGAGTTACATAACAAGAAATAAATTAAAGTTCATCTATACAAGGACACTGCAATTTTTCAAATCCATTACTTGTAAATTTTAAAATCCATTTTAACTTTGGACAATTGCCTATTAATTCAATATAAGTGACAAAATTGGAACTGTTAAGGGTGCAATCATTAGAAATAAAAACCTGTCAAATGTGCCAAAAATCCCTTCAGCCAATTACCCCCTTTTAAAGCATAGTTTTTTTAAATATAGAAGAAACATAGGAATCAATGGAATTCAACATGGGTAGAAATGTTAAATGCTTATGCTAAATTGTAGCTGCCAATTTATATTGAACGGTTTCCAAATTCTTGTTCCTATTTGAACTAACTTGGGTGTAAATTTTACTTAAAATCTCACTTCAGAGAAAATGAATCCCCCCTCATTCCTGCATATTATCACCCCATCCTATTCATACTCTCCAAACTCTTTGAACATCTTGAAATTTCCCAATTGTTGCATTTCTTTCCAATAATTCCTTATTTTAATCTAATCAATTAAGTTTCTAACCCTACTGCAGCATAAATGGATCTTATTAAAGTCACTCATGGCATCCAATATGATTTATGTGCTGTCCCTTCTCATCATGTTTGCAACCCTTGCCATATTTGACCTGTTATAAAAGCAAAATATGTGGAAGCACTCAACAAGTCAGGCAGCATCTATAGAAAGAGAATGAGAGTGAATATTACAGGTTTGGGAGAGATCAGATCAGAGACAGGCAGATATTCTCTCTGATGGTGGAGTAGAACTTCTTCAGGGTTGAATTCAACAACAAATCAAATTTTAAAAAACCACAGATGTTGTTTTTCTTTAGACAGGGGAGATTAAATAAAATACATGACAAAGGTGTTCAATATCATGATTGGTTTTGACAAAGACAAAAAATAGGAGAAAATAGGAGAGGGGAACCAAAATAGCAGATTTAAGGTGAATGACAAAAAAAAACTTGATAGAACTTAAAGAATCTTCATTGAAGAACAAACAGTTGTGATCTGGAATCATTTTGGGATGATGACTTCACTGGCAAAGTCAGCATTTATTATCTAGCTCTAAATTTCCTTGAAAAAGTGTTAGTGGTTCATGTTATTGACCTGCAGCTTTCATTCCCACGGTACTGTTCAGTAGGGAATGAAGAAAGAATAGTAATATATTCTTGGTATCTGCAAGGCAGCACGACATTGGACGCAGCAACCTCTCCAGGACCAGTAGATTCATTTTCCATTTCTTTTAATTATAATTATACAGTACAGTTAAATAGTTTATATAGTTTGAGTTTTTATAGTTATGGCTACCTGACGCAACTACAGCCTATAGTATTTAAAGTCATCTACGTACCTCTGCGGGTCAAGCAATGCGTCCATGGGCTGCTGCGGGGACTTGGCTCAGAAGCAGAGTCGGCGCCAGAACGAGTGTTAGAGGAGGGCATTAGGGTAACTGGGTGAGGCACAGAGATGGGGGGAGGGGGGAGAGGTTGCAACAGGGGAAGTGCTGGCAGCGACCTACCTGTCCAGGTGGGGCACAGTCCTACTGTCGTAGACTCACTCAGCTGGGGGGGGATGTTGACTGGTGGTGGCCTACCTACCGAGTGGAGGTAGACCTCCTCTGTCGCTCTGATGTAGCAGCTGACAGTGTTGCTTTTATTGCATGGAGAGTCACTAGCTTGCGTCAAGTGTCAATAGCGTCCAACTTGATGCAAGCTAGTGATGTGGGTGGGGGCAGGTCTGACGGAGAGTGATGGCTGTGAGCGTATGGGGGCACAGCACCTCACAAAGAGGGTCATGGCCATGAATGCCCCCTTGGTGCCGACTCAGGATCGCGGAGGAGAAGGAAGCGGCGTGGGAGGTGGAGGAGGTGTGGGAGGTGAGCGGGGTTCGTGCTAAGCTGAGGGCGAACCCCTACAGTCTAGCTCTCCTGTTTGCAAATGTCTGTTCCCTGACTCCGGTGGTCTGTGCAGCGTGAGTACAGGGACTGCTGTGTTTTGGTCTTCATCGAAAGGTGGCTCAGCGACAGAGACTCGGACGCTGTCATTCACTTTATTTCGGGCTGATAGAGATGCTGCGTTGTGTGGTAGGGTCGATGGTGGTGGTGGTTTGTGTGTTTACATCAACACAGAATGGTGTAAGGACTCTGTACTAGTCTCCAGTCACTGTTGGAATTATGGATGTCCTTTTTATCTGTCTTGAAAATTTACCACTGTCCTCATAGTTGGAGTGTACAGCTCCCAGCACTAACAAAAGGAGGCGATTATGGGGCGATAAGCAAACTGCAGACCACACACCCTGATGGACTTACTATTATTACTGGGGATTTCAACCAGCCGAACCTCAAGTCAGGGCTACGTATAACCATATAACCACTTTCAACACAGAACAGGCCAGTTCGGCCCTACTAGTCCATGCCATAACAAATTCCCACCCAAATTCCATCAATATGTGGACTTTGCTACGAGGGGCAAATGCGATGGACCTTGTGCTTACAAACATTTCTAACACCTGGATACTCAGACCATATCTCTGTAATACTAATCCCAGCATGCAGACTGCTCATCAAACAATCCAGACCAGTTCTGGAGCAGGTTAAAGACTGGCCAGCAGGAGCCATTCAAGACTGCTTTGAGTGTATTGTCTGGCACATGTTCAAGGAAGTAGCAACCGATGGCAACTATATCAATCTGGAGGAATATACAGTCTCAATATCCAGCTACATTAGTAAGTGTACTGATGATGTCATTGTGCCCAAGACCATCATTACTCACTCTTACTAGAAGTAATGGATAACTGTGGAGGGAGTGCTGCTGAAGAACCAAGACTCTGTCTTCAGAGCGGATAACAAGGTAGCCCCAGCTATTGCAAGAGCCAAGCTGTCTAAGGCTATCAGGGAAACAAAGCGGACGCATGCCCAGCGCATTCATGGTCACTTCCTGGACAGCAAGGACATGCGACGCACGTGAAAGTGCATCCAAGATATCACCAACCATACAACAACACTATCTGCCTGTGTAGGTGATGCCTCCCTCCCAGATGTGCTGAACAACTTCTACACACATTTTGAGGTGAAAAACAATGTGGCAGCAAAGACCACCTGATCCCTGAACACCAGCTCCATAGCCAAGAAAGCCCAGCAGCACCTTTACTTCTAGTGAAGAAAGGCTGAGGAAAGTTAATCTCCCACCCTCCGTCCTCACTACATTCTACAGAGGGTGTATTGAGAGCATCCTGAGCAATTGTACCCCAGAAGACTCTGCAGGGGAGAGTAAAGCCAGAGGAAAAGATCAGTGGTGTACTCTTTTTCTACCATGAAGGACATCTACAACACACAATGCAGATGGACAGCAATAAATATTGTGAAGGATTTCATACACCCCTCCCATAAACTTTTCTCCCTTCTGTCATCTGGTAGGAGGTACGATAGCACTCAAGCCATTATGTCCAGAGTGGGCAACAATTTTTCCCCCAAGCCATCAGAATCCTGAATTTCCCAGAATATTTGTGGGAAGTGTCTTTCCAGGGACTTTCATTGTACATGTCTGAAATATTTTAACTTCTATTTAGGTAAATCTGCTTCATGGTCCTGTAGAAACGCTATCTCCTCTTTACCCTGCGAGCATGGTATGAACAGTACATAAAGATGACTTGACTTGACATTTTCAAGTCAGGATAGTATCTGATTTTAAGATTACTTGCAGGTATTAGCATTACCATGCTCTTGCTGCCTTGCCTTTCTTGGTGTTAGTTTGTAAGTTTGGAACACACTGTTGGAGGTGGCTAGGAGTGAATAATTACACTTGATTTATACATGGGACCCATTTAGCTGCTGTTCAATAGAGTAAGATGGTATGAATTTTTATGATGGAAATAGGGTGGGGTGCTGTGTTCTGGATTGTGTGAAAGCTGCTTGAAAGTTGTTGGAGCTGCATTCTTACAGGCAAGTGGAGAGAATTCTATCAGACATCGATCCTTGTATGGGGTGGGAGTCAAAAACTAAGGCAGCCATTACAGGATCTCCAATCTCTGGCCTGCCGCTGTTAACAGCCGATCCAATTAATTTTCAGGTTATGGTCTCAGGTTATACTTCTGACTTTCGGCTTGTTGTTGCTGGAATGTTCAGAACAGAATCAGTTAAATAATTGAATAGAAATGGTTTACTGAATCTTGGACACTTTAGAGACTTGCTTTGATTTGTTTCCACATCCTCAAGACACCCTGGTTGATGGGTTAATTTGCCACTCAAAGTTGCCCCTAGTGTACAGAGAAATAGGTAACATGGAAATAACATGATGGGACTGCTCTTAGCACCAGCATTCATCCATGGACTGAATGGTCTCCTCATAAGGAAATGTGAGATATTCTCTGAAGGTCACTTGTGAGGCGTCAGTCGAGATAACAAGTTGAAATCTCAAAATCTCCATGTCATTCAGATTCAGAAATCATTACTGGATTAAAGTTGAACCCTTGTTAACCGTTACCTTAACAGGCAAAAATCATATTTTCTTTCTCAGAGTTACTCTCCATTAGCATTGAACCTTCATTATTTGTTTAACTGCTAAAATTAGAGCAGAGGAAAATATAACCTATGATCTCATCCCTAGAGACATGTTTACATTCAGAAATGTTATTTTTTCTGTGACAAAATTAAACACAGCTTAACGCAAGTTTAAAAGCCTCCTTCTGTGTCTTTTAAAAGTGACCCTGATGCAATTGGTGGACATTTTAAGGACTGTTGTCTGGAGGATTCCCTTCGATGCAGCAACTGCCAGTTTTCACTCCCACCCAAAATAAACAGACATTCTGTAATGTGTATTACCAATCTTTTCAGTTATATGTTTGATTTTGCAATAGTTATATTACATATCTTCCTTTTACTTTGCCAGACAAAATAATTTTCATTAATTTTAATCTCTAGGCAGATTGAGTTGCAGTTCAGATATAATGCCCAAAGATAGGTGTTGCTGGTTTGATTGCATTATCTCCAATGGAGAAGGTGGAGAAACTTTGTCAAGTTTCCTTCATCAATTTGTCAGTACAGTACAACTCCAATTTTCCGAAATTGGATTATCTGAAATCCTCAGTTATCCGAATTTTTTTTGGTCCCGGAAATGACGGGATATTTTTAGATAATTGAGGATTTCATAAAAATAAGAAATCTTCATTTATCTGAAAAATTTTGAAGTCAAAATGACATCATTTCACCTGAAAAAAAATTTGGATAAATGAGGGTATCCGAAACATTCAGAAATCCTTAGTTATCCAAAATTCTTCAGAGCCGAACTAACGTCACAGGTTGAAAGAATTTTGGAAAAACCTCTGGGTAGAATTTTAAGTTTTTGGTGTTGAACTTATCTTATTTTGTTCAGATTGTTTTTTGGTGAGAATTAAACATTATTTCATGCTTAAAAAGCCATTGCTAGTTGTTTGTTGTACAAGTGATTTGCTGTTGCTACTGGACTGTTTTAAAAAAATGACCAATTATCCAAAATATCATTTATCCAAAATAGGCCCAATCCCGACCATTCAGATAATCAAAGTTGTTCTGTATATTTCATTGCTTTTTCAGCTGAGAGAAACATTGTCTTTTGAGGGAGAAGAAAAGATCGTGGTGATTTTGATATTATGAAATGTAATACAGATACATAACTTTTTATCTGAAACCCTTGGGACCAGTCACTTTGCGGAATTTGGAATTTTTCGGATAATAAAATAATAGTAACAGTGGTACGTTAAGTAATTGCACTGATTTCAGATTCGCACAAAACAAAGACACACTCCAACTAGAAGCAGGGGCATTTCTAGGGTATGGCAGGCATGGTACATACTTGTGGTGCCACCTGAAGGGTGCATCACCTGAAGGGGGGTGCCACTTGAAGGGCAGGGCATGACTTGAAGGGGTAGTGGCAGCAGCAAACCCTCCCCCCCCCACCTTGCTGCTGAGCACTGGTGCCCCGGACATTTAAGGAATGCTCACTACACTTGGTACACTCTTCCCCCGCCTTGTCCTAGCATTTGCTCTCAATTATACAAAACCAAATACAACATGGAAGCCCCCAAGGCCGCTCTTGCGAGACCTCCTTGTTGCTGTTTATTTTGACACATTGACCACCTCAGCCATAGGTGCTATTTTGCATAGATATGTCCATGACTAGAAGGGTCTCTGGACGGGAGGGGACATTGCGGCAGCACTGGACAGGGAAGGGTGGTCGGTGGTGGCACAGGACGGGGTAGATTGCAGCCATGCTGGCTGGGGTGGGTTGGCAAATGGAGTGAGATAAAGATGGACCATAAAATTACCAGCACTGAGAAACAGCGCTGGACAGGGGTGGGTCATGATGGGTTTTGTTTGGTGCCAAACATGCGCTTTGGTATGCAGACAACATCCATGGAAAAAATGTGCGGTTTTCACAATTTTGGATAAAAAAATATGTACCTGTAATAGCAATATCAGATGAGTCCACCATTCATCCATCACTCAAAGTACTCCCATGTAAATAAGAATTGGAAGAGACGTACAATGGCTGAACAAGACAAAAAAAATGCATGTTCGTACTTTAATCTAAAATAAAAATATCCTACAATTAACAAGTGAAATAATGCACAAATTGAATGGCCTCAAAATTAATCTCCAGCAGCACTACGAATGCATTATAGAATAGCATCAAAACAAATAGGTCTTCCTTTGAAATTTATTTCATTGACTTCCAAGAAATGTATTTTGGTGAAATGTTCACAGGACTAAACAGAAAGGTTAGAACTACCAGCAGGGCAAAATATGCCAGAATAATTTGTTAACTGGGCATATATGTTGCTTATAACCAGAGTCAATTCATCTCCTTTTGTCAAGTTGATAAAATTACATTTTCTTAAATTTCTCAAAGTTACCACATCATTAGTTTGAGATATTCAAAAGCCAATGAATTACATTTGGTTTAGAACTAAACACCATAACTAGTTTCCACGAGGCAAGGCTGCAACAGAAAAAAAACCAAATGTGGTTTATGACCAGTTTTTGCTTGTGTTGTTTTCAAATAAATTCTGGTCAGTTCAGAGAGGGAATTTGCCTCTTCTTCTTCCAATGGGAGATGGGATGTTTTAGCTCCAAGTCATCAATGCAGCACTTTTGCTGACTTGAAAATTAAGAACCACAGAGTTCACTTCCAAACCAGACACTTACAATCTAACTTCAAAGTTGACTCATTAAGTCTAATTCATAAGGTTTTCAAGTAACCCCTCAGCACACCTCCTGCAAAGAATGCCTTTCATAATTACATGACAAACAGGTGATAGCCTACAGAATTTATTGGCAGATTTCGCTGTCAGCTCTTCACCCTCAGTCCACCTTATTTCAGGAGCAAGTTTCAGGAAGCCCAGGAAATATGAAACTCTTCATTAAAGTCTCAGCAATTAACCAGTGAAAACCTAAGGGAGTTTCTCACACAGAACCTCAAAAAAAAAAATCGGCATTGTATTTCAATATGCTGCGCTTTTAGTGCATTTAAAATTTCACCCAGTCACATGTTCTCTTTGTCATAACTTTCTCATCTGAGTTGGGGGAGCGGGGTTCTGTGAGAATGTGAAATTCAGTCTATTCCCTTGAGCCAAAGGAAATGATGAGTGTGATTCAAATGGAAACAAAAATCTTACACTCAGATGAGACCAAAGCTAAACTTAAGGACCAGGTACTTTCAAACCATTTCTCAGTCAATAAAATTCTAAGGTTACATTAAAATAAGATACAAATTATTCTCCATGTAATATACAAGAGAGTTTGAATTCCTCAAATAGTTATATAGCTTGTTTGATTTTACATTCTGATCATTTACTTTTTATTAGCTGATGTCCCTTTTGGGCAGGGTATCTCAGCAACTGGATATTCCAAATTATGGAATTTGTGTTCATGGGAACTTTTAAAGGAATACTTGTTTAGCCTCTGCACAGTCCACAATATTTGCTTACTTAAGAGCAACTGGATAAGGGAACATTGTACACTGTTTAGCTATTTGCAGGTTCCACTGCTTCATGCTCCTGAAGTTAGCTTCCCTTTTCTGGGTTCTATTAATGTCCAAATGTCAATTTTTAAAGAGAATCCAGCAAATCAGATTAAATGATGAAGAAGCAGAATGCTCTTCTCAAACTTAAGATAAGGACATCATGCTCCCCAAGGCTATATTGTAACTGTCACAGTGAGCTGGTGCAAAAATACTCAATCACATGTGGATTCCATGTGACACGCCTTTGATCGTCATGCAGTCAGTTCTTAATGGTTAAAGATGGGGGGGGCGTATGAATTTAACATTACAAAAATGTAAATACCCACAGAGGAAAGTAGCCATTGGCAAATGGTGAAAATAGAAACTGTTCATCTTATTCGTTCTCTTCTTTGGCTTGGCTTCGCGGACGAAGATTTATGGAGGGGGTAAATGTCCACGTCAGCTGCAGGCTCGTTTGTGGCTGACAAGTCCGATGCGGGACAGGCAGGCACGGTTACAGCGGTTGCAGGGGAAAATTGGTGGGTTGGGGTTGGGTGTTGGGTTTTTCCTCCTTTGCCTTTTGTCAGTGAGGTGGGCTCTGCGGTCTTCTTCAAAGGAGGTTGCTGCCCGCCGAACTGTGAGGCGCCAAGATGCACGGTTTGAGGCGAGATCAGCCCACTGGCGGTGGTCAATGTGGCAGGCACCAAGAGATTTCTTTAGGCAGTCCTTGTACCTCTTCTCTACCATGTCAATAATTGCAGGTGACCGATGACAGCAATCAGTTTATATTATCTAGTCATTGACAGACCCTGATATGGGGCCACGAGAGCTCCAGTAGTAAAGAACCTTGCGAGCCATTTGTGCAAAATTTGCCTGTTCTTCCCAAGCATGCTATACTTACCACATATTTTCTGAATTACACAAAATTTCAACTTACCAGATAAATCCAATGTATTCTAATGACAACATTCACTGCTTTACCTTGGTGGCAACTAACATTCCAGCCTGCAAGTGATCATTGTGTATAATTCAGCATCTAACTATCTTCCCTTGATACTTAATAATATTCCTCCCCACCAAAACCCCACCACCATCATCCTAAGTATTGATAACTGTTCAGTCTTGAAAAAGGGTTCACACCCATAATGCTGAGTGATCATTTAACCCTCATTTAACATGGATGCTGTCTGAAATGCTGAATTCCTCCAGCAGTTCATTGTTTTCTCAAAACATCTGCAGTCTTTGTGTTTCCCTTATCCTGAGTATCACCAACGACCAGAAACCTGAATGGACCAGTCACATAAACAGAATGGATTCAAGAGCAGGCCAGAGGTTGCAATATCCTGAAGCAAGTGATAATTTCCTGACAGTGAAACTTTGTTTCATCATATGTTATACTCAGATCAGGACGCTGACAGAATGCTCCACAAACCTTGATGCTATCCGTGGTAACGTAGTTGCAAGAATGGCAACCCATCCACCAGCTCAGTGGCTGTAGTGCACACCGCTTATAAAATGCATTGAAGTCACTCACCCAGGCTATTCTGACAGCACCTACCAAATCTGCAACATCTTCCACCAAGAAAGGCAAAAGTTCTCGGTGCATAGGACAACTCAGTCTGCAAGTATCCTTGCAAGTTGTGCACCCTCCTGGCTTGTAATAGATGACCATTTCTTCATTATCACTGCATTTGCCCAATAACTCTCTATCCAACAGGACTACCTTTGCTGGAAGGGCTGCAGCAGTTCAGGAAGGCAGCTCATTTTTGTCTTTGGGCATTTAGGGAAGGTCAATAAATAATGAAGTTTACTAGTGACATCAATTTCTGTAATTGGCCATTCACTCATTGAAGCTTATTTTCTGTGGATTACTTCTGATTTGGCATTCCTTACTTCAGTTTTGGATCCATTTCCTGAGGACATTGTCCAGCAGCACAAACTGTTCCCGTTCTGCAGCAATTGGTCATCTAGTTTCCAAAATAATGCTTTTTATTTCCTTAGTCCTTCAACAGTGAGAAAAATATGTAAAAACAACAATGAAAACGTGGTAGCATGAGAGAAGGGCCTACATGAAGGAAAGAAGAAAAATAGAAGGAATGGGCACACGAATTGGATGAAGGAGATGATGAAACAAGTAAACATTAGCAACGAGAACACCGCAGACAGGACACCTTATCACAGGATGCTAAATGCATTATGTAGGTATGATGAGAATGCTCTTCTGTGCTAAGTGCTCTCCTTGATTTGGGAGTGTTTGTTGTTACCAGTGCACATTTAATCTAGTGCCCTAGCCAAAATTTATCTTTTAATCAACATCTTGATCAAGTCATAGATCACACAGAAACAGACCCTTATTCCTCTCTTCAGACCCCAGGGACTAATTAAGTGCATGCTCAAACCTTGTGGGAAGCTTGGAAAAAATTTGTAGAGACCCCTTGCTGAAGTACTTACATCATTTTTGACCTCGGGCGAAGAGCCAGAAGACTGGAGGTTGGATAATATTGTACAGTTATTTAAGAAGGAGAACAAGGTCAATCCAATGAACTTGAGAGCATGATGTCAGTATTGGGAAAGCTGTTGGAGGGAAATCTGAGGGAACTACCAGCATTTAGATGGACAGGGACTATTTGGTGACAGATTGTGACACATGAATCTAATGGTTTTTTGAAGTAGTGTCTAAGAGGATTGATGTAGGTGGGGTAGTGTAAATTGACTAAATGGATTGTAGCAAGGTATGTGACAAGGTCTCACATGGCAAGTTAGTGTGAAAGATTAGTTCACATGGGATCTAAGATGAGCTGGCCAATTGGATTCAAAACAAGTTCAGTGAAAGGAGTCAAGGGTTACTTTTCTGATCGGAGACCTGTGACTATTTATGTGCAAAAGGGCCAGTGTTGGGTCCACTATTGTTTGTTATTTATGTTGATTGTCTGGATAGCAATATGGTAAAGTGATTAGTAAATTTGGAGATGACACAATTTATCTTTGTCCTTCTCACATGGGAAGATGGGCCAAGGAGTGGCAATTTTAATTTAACTCTGACAGTGTGAGGTGTTGCACTTTAGTAAATCAAATCTGGGTGAGACTTGCACAATAAATGGCAGGGCTGTGGAGAGTGGTGTGGAACAGAGAGACCGAGGGGTATTTTGAGTGGGGTATTAAGTAGAAAATTTTGAACTGTACAAGGTGCTGGTGAGGCCGCAATTGAAGTACTCTGTGTCGTCGTTGTACCCAGTTATAGAAAAGATATCACTAAGTTGGAACAGATGCCAAGGAAATTCACCAGGATGCTGCCAGGTCTGGTGGGCAAATTAAAGCAAGAGAGGCTGGGTAGGCTTGGTCCTTGTCTACTCAAGAATAAAAGGATGAGGGCATAACTTATAGAGAATCATAAAATCATGAAGAGCATAAAGTGAATGCTCACACCATTTATCTCAAAGTAGATTCTAGAACTAGAAGGGAGAGGTTTAACATAAGAAGGAAAAGAATTAAGAGGGCCCTGAGGGGCAACTTTTTCACTCTGGTGCAAGTTGCTGGAGGAAGCTTTAGAAGTGGGTACAATTAAAACATTCAAAATATATTTGTACAGAAATATGGATAGGAATGGCATAGAAGGATATGGACCTAATTCAGGCAAACTGGACAAATCCAGAATGCCAACATGGTCAGATGGATGAGTTGCACTAAAGGACATAATCCATGTTATATAACTCTATGACTATTCCATTTATATTAATCTATTAACCAGAACGATCCATAGCTTTCAATGCCTTAGCAATTCAAGTGCTCAAATAAATCTTGTCATTTCATTTTGTGGAACCTTGCTGTGCACAAATTGGCTGTCATAGTTCTTACAAGTGTGTTTGACAGCTCAAAAGTATACAGATTAAACATATTGGGTCCAAAGATCATGAAAGGTACATACTCTTTCACTCCCCTATTTCTTATTTTTCACTTTCCACTTTTTTCTTTCTTCTCCCTGTCCCCTAATTGCCTTGAAGCAATTTCTTCACCATCAACCTGGCTGAACTGCACGCAAATTAGAACATGGAAAACAATCAAAACTGCAAAGAGACAGGGAGGATGCATGTCTCTGCTTTCATTAAAACGTGGACACTAAACAAACATTACTGCAGCACAGATCAGTTTAGAAAGCAGCAAGAGATCTGTTGTATTTGATTAAATGAATTGAGTTCGCATGAAGCTAAATTGTACATGATGCTGCTTACTAGTTCATATGATCAAAGTAAAACAGATGAGAGGAAAATATAGAAGTAATCAGTAACTCCCATCAACACAGAGGCTCTTGCATGTCCATTTAAATACAGCTATATATACAGTATGTCTATATACATCTATAGGTCTCTCTGTTTCTCTCTCTATTTATATATTTTATAACATACATTTTACTCATCTATTGGTCAAAAGTCACAGAGTTTCCCCCAAATTCTGATGTGCTGTCATTTTATGAAGGTTTCAAAAAGATTCCAATTACATTAAGCCAACCCAGTCGATTAACGAAGCTGATTACTCTGACCATACGGTGAAAAGATAATCGAGGAAGAGTTACTGTTTGAGTAGGCTGTCAGATTTATAATTTCATGATGGTTCCATCATCAACAATAACACATTTGCCAAAGTCATCAACACCAAGGTCATGATTACATCATCATCACTGGGTCAGAGGAGCATAGAGACCGAGAAATGGTTGAGCTTGTTCCATCATTCAATTAGACCATGACAACTCATGCCCAAAGCCTTAAACCTTTTTCCACAATCTTTTAATGCCTATGGTTGCCAAATCTTAGACTGAAGATTCTTCCAAATCTCTACCATTTTGGAAAAATGTTTAACTCGATTCATGAAAGTGCTGCTTGATAATCTCCCTTAGTTCTATGCAAATAATAACATTGTTTCTATCTATCCTACCCTTTCCTCATATCTCCATTATCTCCATTAACAATGGCGTGAAGCAAGGCTGTGTTCTCGCACCAACCCTCTTTTCAATCTTCTTCAGCATGATGCTGAACCAAGCCATGAAAGACCCCAACAATGAAGACGCTGTTTACATCCGGTACCGCACGGATGGCAGTCTCTTCAATCTGAGGCGCCTGCAAGCTCACACCAAGACACAAGAGAAACTTGTCCGTGAACTACTCTTTGCAGATGATGCCGCTTTAGTTGCCCATTCAGAGCCAGCTCTTCAGCGCTTGACGTCCTGCTTTGCGGAAACTGCCAAAATGTTTGGCCTGGAAGTCAGCCTGAAGAAAACTGAGGTCCTCCATCAGCCAGCTCCCCACCATGACTACCAGCCCCCCCACATCTCCATCGGGCACACAAAACTCAAAACGGTCAACCAGTTTACCTATCTTGGCTGCACCATTTCATCAGATGCAAGGATCGACAATGAGATAGACAACAGACTCGCCAAGGCAAATAGCGCCTTTGGAAGACTACACAAAAGAGTCTGGAAAAACAACCAACTGAAAAACCTCACAAAGATAAGCGTATACAGAGCCGTTGTCATACCCACACTCCTGTTCGGCTCCGAATCATGGGTCCTCTACCGGCACCACCTACGGCTCCTAGAACGCTTCCACCAGCGTTGTCTCCGCTCCATCCTCAACATCCATTGGAGCGCTCACACCCCTAACGTCGAGGTACTCGAGATGGCAGAGGTCGACAGCATCGAGTCCACGCTGCTGAAGATCCAGCTGCGCTGGATGGGTCACGTCTCCAGAATGGAGGACCATCGCCTTCCCAAGATCGTATTATATGGCGAGCTCTCCACTGGCCACCGTGACAGAGGTGCACCAAAGAAAAGGTACAAGGACTGCCTAAAGAAATCTCTTGGTGCCTGCCACATTGACCACCGCCAGTGGGCTGATAACGCCTCAAACCGTGCATCTTGGCGCCTCACAGTTTGGCGGGCAGCAGCCTCCTTTGAAGAAGACCGCAGAGCCCACCTCACTGACAAAAGGCAAAGGAGGAAAAACCCAACACCCAACCCCAACCAACCAATTTTCCCTTGCAACCGCTGCAATCGTGTCTGCCTGTCCCGCATCGGACTGGTCAGCCACAAACGAGCCTGCAGCTGACGTGGACTTTTTTACCCCCTCCATAAATCTTCGTCCGCGAAGCCAAGCCAAAGAAAAGAGACCCTTTCCTCATATCTTTAAATCAGTGTTAACCTTCTAAATGTTAAGACTACCATCCTTACTTGTGTAATTTCTCCTTGCAATTTAAACTTGGGGTTCTAGGTATCACCTGGTTCTGCTCTGTCCAAAGTGCATTGTCAGTGCCACATACTGATCTCCAAATGTGATCTAACCCCATTCCCCCCCCCCCCCCCCCCCAGTATTTTATACCATTTCAGTATTGTTTCTCTCTGAAATGCACTCCAGGCTATTCTTCCTTGGTTTCCTTTGCTTTGTTTTAAATTTACCCACGCAGGATACATTAAAGATCAATGTATTGTGCCCTCCATAATGTTTGGGCAAAAACACTTTTTTCCCCCTTTATTTTCCCCTGTGCTCCACAGTTGTAAATTTGTAATCAAATATTTCACATGATTAAAGTGCACATTTCAGATTTTATTCAAGATTACTTGTATACATTTTGGTTTGACCATGTAGAAATTACAGTACTTTTTATACATAGTCCCTTCATTTCAGGCACCATAATATTTAGGACATAGCATATTAAAGTAGCCATCTTTAGTACTTTGTTGCATATCCTTTGTATGCAATGACTGAAGTCTGTGATTCATAGACATCACCAGGTGCTTGGGTATCCTCTCTGGTGATGCTCTGTCTGGCTTCTGACAATTACAGCCATCTTCAGCTTGTTTGGTGGGCTTGTCTCCTTAAATTTTCTCTTCAGCATATAGAAGGCATGCTCAATTGGATTTACATCAGGTGAATGACTTGGCCATTCAAGAATTTTCTAGTTTTTAGCTTTGAAAAACTCCTTCGTTGCTTTACCAGTGTGCTTGGGATCATTGTCTTGCTGTAGGATAAAACACCATCCAAAGAATTTGGAGGCATTTGCTTAAACATGAGCTGATAAGATGTTTATATACACTTCACAATTTATTTAGCTGCAGCCATCAGCAGTTACATCATCAATGAAGGAAAATGCACCAATACCTGTGGCAGCCAAACATCCCCAAGCCATAATACCCCCACCACCATGTTTCACAGATGAGGTGGTTTGCTTTGAATCATGGGCAGTTTGTTTATGTCTTGACACTTTGCTCTTGCCATCACTCTGATGTAGTTAATCTTGGTCTCATCTGTCCACAAGACATTCTTTCCAGATTCTTTTAAATACTTCTTGGCAAACCGCAATCTGGCCACCTTGTTTCTGTGGCTAACTAGTGGTTTGCATCTTGCAGTGTAGCCTCTGTATTTCTGTTCATGAAGTCTTCTGCAGACAGTGGTCATTGACACATCCTGACCTGCCTCCTAAAGAGTGTTTCTGATCTGTCAGACAGGTGCTTGGGGATTTTTTTTTCATTTATGATGAGAGTTCTTCTGTCACCAGCAGTGGAAGTATTCCATAGTCTACTAGTCCCTTTGCGATTACTGAGCTCACCAGTATGCTCTTTCTTCTTAATGATGATCCAAACTGTTAGTTTTACAGCCTCATAATGGCTTCTTTGACTTTCATTGGCACAGCTCTGGTCCTCGTATTGAAAAATATAGCAACTACAGACTCCAAAGGTGATCAAAAGCTTAGAAGAAGCCTAACTCTCTTATACCTGCACCAATGAAGCTAGTAAACTTTCCTGAATACTCAAACAGCTGTGAAGCCAAACGTCCCTACTGTATGGTGCCCTGATGGAGAAACTATGTATAAAATGTGCTGTAATTTCTACATGGTCAAACCAAAATGTATATAAATAAAATCTGGAGTATGCACTTTA